>NC_089877.1:35022500-35647500 GCF_040182565.1 Anser cygnoides
GTCCGAGGAGATGGCTTGAGACTGGCTGTGGAGGCCACATGGAGGTCCTGAGCTCACTGCCGGGGGGCTCTGCAGGTCAATGGGGAGGCTGCATGGGGGTCCAGGACTCTCCTGGGAGGCCACGTGGGGGTCTGGGGCTATCTAAGGAGGTTGTCTGTTGGTTTGAGGCTGGCTGGGAGGTGATGGGGGGATATGGGGGAGATCAGTGGTTGTCCATGTGGGGTTTGTGGCTCACTGGAGAGGCCACGCGGAGGTCTGAAGCTCGCTGGTGGGCCACAAGGGGGTCAACAAGGAGGCTAGCTGGTGGTCCAGAACCCTTCTGAGCTGTGATGTGGGTGTCTGGGGCTCTCCGGGGGGGTCGCCTTGCGTTCTGGGACTGACCGGAGAGGCCATGGGGTGGTACAGGTCTCACTGGTGGATCCATACTGGGGTCCAGGGCTCACCAAAGAGACCACACAAAGGTCTGCGGGTCAACAGGGAGGCTGCCCAGGGGTCAGTGGCTCTCCAAGGGTCAGCTGGCAGGACCACGTAGGGGTCCACGTCTCACTGGTGGGTCAATGCAGGGGTCTGGGGATTAATGGGGAGGTCTGGGGCTTACTGGTAGGGCAGCTTCTGAGACTCGGGGTTAATGGGGAGCCTGCCAAGGCAGTCATGGTAGCCTCAGGCACGTCCTCCCCCAAACCCCTTCGGGCAGCCTCCACACCCCTCATGCTCTCGTTGTCGTGAGGCCGCCCCTTGGCACCTCCACCTGTGGGCACCCCTCGGGGGGCCTCGATGGCGGCGGGGGGCCCGCGGCCGCCCTCTCCTACCCGGGCGTGAGCAGCGGCCGCCGAGGCGTGGCGGCGGCGGGGCGGGCCGGGTGCCTCCCTACGGCTCAGGGAAGGCCCCGCCGCCGCCCTGCCGTGCTCACCTGCGTAGTAGGGCGGCCCCGCTCGCCTCGGCCCCGCTCGCCGCCACCACCATGCAGGAGACGAACAACTTCTTGCTCTCGGCCCTGCAGCCCGAGGCCGGCGTCTGCTCGCTGGCGTTGCCCTCCGACCGGCAGCTGGATGGCCGAGGCCGGGAGGCAGCCGAGGCCCAGAGGCTGCGCAGCGCCCGCGTCCAGGAGCAGGTCCGCATCCGTATGCTGCTGCGGGGGCAGGCGGCCGCCGCGCACCCCGAGGCCGCTGTGCTCGACCAGGTCGACGGCAGAGGTGGGAGACCGCGAGGTGGCTTTTTTATTTAGGGGGGGGGGTGGGGGGTTTCCCTTTTCCCTGCGCTTCAACAGGAGTCCCGTGCCCACACCTGCCCCACGCCCCGGAGCAAACTGGGTCAAGCCTGGGCTGGTTTCCCCCGTGCCTCAGTTTCCCCCCACCCCGAGGGAAGCAGGGTCCCGCTCCCTGCTTTGGGCTCCCTGGGGATTGCGGGCTGCGTCTTCCCCGTCCCTGGGTTCTCAGCGGCGTCTCACCTTGCTGGCCGGGCTCCAAGCGCCTCCATTTAACGTCTGAGCTCGTGGCCTCCGCCCTGTTGCTTCTCCCCATTGCGCCCTGGGCTGCGCCGCGGCAAGGGGAGAGCCCCCGCGGCACCCCTGGGCTCACCAAGGCTGGGTGTGCGTGCGGGTCACGCTCCCGTTGTGGCCACAGCGGTGGCAGGGGTCTCCCTCTCCTCCCTTGTGCCCCGTCCCTGGGACCAGCTTTTGGGGGCTCCCAGCTCTTGCCTTGCTCACCCCCCGAGCCCCAAAGCTGTCCCTATCCTCAGCTGTCCCCCTTCCGACACCTGGTGGCACCCAAGCCACAGCACCGCTGTTGACGGCCACCCGGCGGGCTGTGGTGGCACGTTTGTGCTTTCCGCAGCCTCCCGCAGCAGGAGGCCATGACTAAGCGTCCCGGCTAGGGCACGGCAGGCTCTCTGAGCACAGATCCCAGCCCTGGTAAGGCCAAGGGGAGCCGTGCTGAGCCACCGTGTCCCTGCCAAGGTAGCAATTATTCCTCTCGCCGTCGGGGCACGATGAAAGGCAGGGAGGCCGTGGGAGGCGCGCTGTCTCCACGGCCTCTTCCTGCTCTCCGTGGCTGGAAGGCAGGCACATCCCCAGTCCTCTGACTCGCTCATCCCTCTTGCCACTGCCCTGGCACCAGCGCAGCTCCCAGAGGGGCTCTGCTACCCCTAGGGCAGCAGGGTAGGGGGGCAGCATCCGTCCCACTCTGCCCAAATGTCTCCCCGCTTGCTTGGATGTGTGTGTGCCCCTCACTGCCTCCAACCTCCATCCCGCAGGCGGTCAGTATGGCACGACCCTGCGCCCGTCCTTCAGCTCCCGCTCCCAGAGCAATGGCTTGGACTCCAAAAGCTCGGTATGTACTGGGGGGTTCGCCATCCCCCCCTGCACTGGGACCCATCTCCCAGTCAGCTGGGGATGCCCAGCCTCTAGCTGTAGCTTTTCTAGTTGCAACTTAGCACCGAGGGGGCTCTTGGCTCTGTCCTTTCCTCTGCTCATGGTGGGGATGGAGGGGACAGGCTCACAGGCATCCTCCCTTAACCCTGTGCTCCCCGCCCTGCAGATGTATCAGTCAATGGCCAAGAAAGATTTTGGCACGCTCAAGGGCAGCAGCTGGTCCTCACGGTCAGCGGTGGACCTCACGCCACACAAACGCATGGCGACCATCAGCAACGGGGGCATAGCGAAGGGCCGGGCCTACGGCACCGGCTACGCCATGTCGCAGGCTGCCAACACCTCCCCGCGCCCCAGCTCCTTCCATGAGCGCAACTACCGGGCTCGGCAGAGCTTCGACACGCTGTCGCTGCGCTCCCTGCGGCTGGCTGACGGGCCGCTGCCACCCACCGCTGCGGACGACCGCTACAGCGTCATCTCGGATCAGCTGGACCCCATGGGCCACCGGTCCCTCTACAAAAGCCAAGGCAACGGCGGCTTCACCCGCTCGTACACCTTCGAGAGGCAGATGAGCGCTGGCTCCAACGCAAAGAGCTCCTCCGACTGGTTGGATGGTGGTGAGGTGCCCCAGAGCCGCACCATCCGGGCGCCGGCCATGCGCACGCTCCAGCGCTTCCAGAGCAACAACCGCTCCCGCCTCAGCACCAGCTCGTTCGGCAGCATCCAGCCGTCCTCGCAGGCGGGCATCGGGGGCTCCTACATGGGCATGGTGGAGCACAGCTCCCGCGCACCCTCCGTGCGCAGCCTGGCTGAGTCCAGCCACCACCTCCAGGACCAACGCGCCATGGAGATGTACAATGGGCACAGCACGCTGCTCACCCAGCAGTCGGGAGGGTGAGTGCCAACCAGCTGTGTCCTTTGTCCTCCTTAGGCACTCGGCTGGTTTAGGGCAAAACCCTCCAGCCCTCCTGGCATTGCCTTGCTGCGAGGGAAGCAGGAGAGGTGAGGTGGTTGGCAGGATTCAGCCCCATAGCAAGGTACCATGGTGCGGGTCAAGCTCTAAGTGCCTTTATCTCCTCTACGTGCCTTTATCTCCTGCCAGGAGCCCATCCTGAGATGTGAGGGTGGGAAGACGCTCACTCGGCCACAGGAAGAAGTGTGATGGGTTGGCTGTTCTTGGAGAAGTGGGATGTGGTGGGGAGCAGAGGTAGAAGACCCTCGGGGGATGCCCTGCCTGGGCTCTTCCTTATCTGCCTGTGGCTTCCAGGTTTGATGACATCGACTTGCCCTCTGCGGTGAAATACCTGATAGCCAGTGACCCCAACCTGCAGGTCCTGGGCGCTGCCTACCTCCAGCACAAATGCTACAGTGACAGCAACGCCAAGAAGCAGGTGGGCACCTGCAGAGGACGGGGCTGTCCCTGCTTTCATCAGGTCCCCCGCTCCTTTCTGCTATGGTGGGGCGCTCCTGGAGGGGTGAAGGAGGTGGAGGGAGCCCTGGACCCCAAGCGAAAGGGAGAGGGGCTTGGCCTCTCAACCCATCTGGCCTCTCCCCTCCCAGGCCCGCAGCCTCCAGGCCATGCCCAAGCTGGTGAAGCTCTTCAACAGCCCCAACCAGGAGGTGCAGCGCCACGCCACCGGCGCCATGCGCAACCTCATCTACGACAACGCCGAGAACAAGCTGGCGCTGGTGGAGGAGAACGGCATCTATGAGCTCATGCGGACGCTGCGGGAGCCTGACGATGAGCTCCGCAAGAACGTCACAGGTCAGAGATGGCCACGGGGGCAGGTTGGGGTCCTCCTCGCGTGGAGGTGGGTCTGGTCCACCCCCTGCTGTGAGTAAGGCCAGGGTGATGCTTGGTGGGGACAACTTCTTTGCATTGTCAGCACCCACCTGGGTGGTGTCCCCAGCCGCGAGCTGTCCCGTTGCTGTGCCTGGCTGTGGGTGGCCAGTGTGAGCCCTGGGGAGGTGGGTCAGGGTGGGCATGTTCTGCAGCCGTCCCCAGGTCTGACGATCCCTCTCCTCTGCGCAGGGATCCTGTGGAATCTCTCCTCCAGCGACAACCTGAAGGATCGCCTGGCTCGGGACACGCTGGAGCAGCTCACAGACCTCGTCCTGGTCCCCCTTTCTGGGCTGGGTGGCTCGGGCGTCATCCAGCAGAACCCCTCCGAGGCAGAGATCTTCTACAACTCCACGGGCTTCCTCAGGTACCTGCTCTGCACCAGCTCCACTCCTGCTGAGGGTAGAGGTTTGGGTGGCGGAAGAGACACCACTTGCACTGCCAACGTACTGAGCCAGGGCCCTAGGGCTGGTTTCTGGGGTCCCAATCCCTTGCAGCGCTGGTGCATCAAGGCAAAGTGTTGTCAGCCCCGTGGCTTTAGCTGCCTTCCCTGCAGTGGTGGGGCACCAGGAGGTGGTGGTCACGGGAAAGCCCCTTCTTGCTGTGATGGATCCCTGTTCCCTGTGCAGGAATCTCAGCTCTGCCAGCCAGCAGACCCGGCAGAAGATGCGCGAGTGCCACGGGCTGGTGGATTCCATGATCCACTACGTGAACAGCTCCCTGGAAGTGGGCAAGTCGGAGGACAAGGTGAGCCCCGGGATTTGCTCTGGATATGTCCAAGCTTACTGGGCACAGCAGGGCGCTGCCAGTGTTGGTGTCATTGGTGTGACTCTGGCCGTGGATCCCAGTAGGGACCCCCTCTATGACTGTGCTCCAGGGGCTGTGCCCACGCTCCGTGCTCTCCAGGACTGACCCCTCCATACCCCGTTTCTCTCCCCAGAGCGTGGAGAATGCAGTCTGCGTCCTGCGAAACCTCTCCTACCGTCTGTACGACGAAATGCCCCCCTCCTCCCTCCAGCGCCTGGAGGGCCACCGCAGGAACAACGGTGGCACCATGACGGGGGAGCTGGTGGGCTGCTTCAGCCCCCAGAGCAAGAAAGCACGTGAGGTCAGTGGCGGGGGCGGTTTTGGGGGGGCCCTTTTTGTGCCGTGACAGCCGCATCAGCCGGGGCAGGGAAGCAGCTGGTGGATGTGATGACAGCGGGGCGGAGGTGGACGCTGGCCTTGGCTGCTGGGTGGGACACGCGGGTGAGCTCAGCAGAGGGTGAATCAGATGGCGCTTGCATGCGGCAATTGGTGCCAACCCCCTCCATGCTGAAGGGTGTGACCTGCCAGCTCCCTGCCAGGTCCTGGAGGTGCCCGTGCACACAGGGGACGCCAGCGGCAAGGGACACTGCGGAGGGGACACCCCTCTAGGTCTAACAATGCACCCCCCCCCCCCCCCCCCCCCCCCCCCCGTCCCCGCAGCACTACCTGAACGCGGACATCGTCACCTTCACAGAGGTCTCCAAGGACCCCAAGGGCATGGAGTGGCTCTGGAACCCGCAGATCGTGGGCATCTACAACCGGCTGCTGCAGCGCTGCGAGCTCAACAAGCACACGACCGAGGCGGCCTCGGGCGCCCTGCAGAACATCACTGCCGGGGACCGCAGGGTGAGGACGCGGGAGGGGAGCGTCCGTCCCCTGGGCTTGTCCCGTCTCGCTGGGCTGTTCCCGCTGGTCACTGCTGTGCCTGGGGGGGGGGACGTGGCCGCCACGCTCCTCGCCAGCCAGGTCATCCGGCCACGCTGGGCAAGGCGAGGAGGAGGAGGAACGGGGCAGGAGGAGGCGGGTGCCCAGTGGTCCTAATGGGTGCCTCCACCGCGTGTTTTTGCCCCCGCAGTGGGCGGGCGTGCTGAGCCGGCTGGCCCTGGAGCAGGAGCGCATCCTGAACCCCGTCCTGGATCGCGTGCGCACCGCCGACCACCACCAGCTGCGCTCGCTGACGGGGCTCATCCGCAACCTGTCCCGCCACGCGCGCAACAAGGACGAGATGTGTGAGTGCCAGGGAGGGCTGGGCAGGGCCAGGGCTGGACGCTCTCCACCCTTTTTGATCCTTGGTTTGGCCTCTGGTTACCTCCGGGCGTGTCTCAGCACCTTCCTGCCTGCTGAGCTCACAGCTAGAGGCAGGCAGACTGCCTGCATGTGAGGCGTCCTCTCCGTCCCCTGTCCCCAGTGACCAAATGCCTCTTGCGTGCTCTGCTCTGCCTCAACCCCTCCATCTCACTTGATTTGTCCTTGCCCCCCTCGCCCATCCCGTCGGCTGCTCCTCTCCCAGGTGCCAGGGAGCCCCGGCAGAGAGGGCAGAGAGCAAAGCTGGGGCTTGAAGATACCCCTGGTCCTGCTCCGTGGGGTTTTTGGCCGCAGGGTTCTTCCCTTAGGCCACCACACCTCCCCTGGGGCTCTGACACGATGCCTTTGCCCACCAGCAACCAAGGTGGTCAGCCACTTGATTGAGAAGCTGCCGGGGAGCGTTGGGGACAAGGCACCTCCTGCTGACGTTATCGTGAACATCATCGCCGTGCTCAACAACCTGGTGGTGGAGAGCCCCATGGCTGCCCGCGACATCGTCTACTTCGATGGCCTCAGGAAGCTCTTCTACATCAAGAAGAGAAGGGACAGGTGGGAGCTCCCTGCTGCTCCTCTCTCCCAGTGTGGACCTGGGGTCCAGTCCTGCTCTTCCCCTTCTTCCCCCGCTCCAGCGAGGTGGACGAGGCTCACAACCAGCCTCCCTTCCTGAGGCTTGGTGTTGGGAACCCCCAGAGCAGTGCGGAGCGGCCTCAAGGCCGGCCTCCAGCCCTTTACAGCCTTCTCGGGACACCCCACCGGGGGGTTGCCCGTTGCTGCAGCCACCCTTCACCACTGCTCACCCAGCCCGTCATGGTGGGCCCCAGCCTCTAGTCTTCTGCCTCTTTCCCCCAAGTCCTTGGCCCTTCTGGGGTGGTATCCGTGGGCTGGTGGGCGCCATCCTGTGCCTGGTGGTACCCAAAAACTCATTGCAGCCTCTCTCTGCTCCAGCTCGGACAACGAGAAGTCCTCCAGAGCGGCGGCCAGCCTCCTGGGCAACATGTGGCAGTACACCAAGCTCCACCGGGACTTCAAGGTGGTACGTACCTCCCTCCTACGGGATCCTGGAGCGGGGCCCCGGGGTGGAGCCCAAGGGAGCCAGGGTCAGGGGCTTCACCCTGGAAAACCGAGCCACCCAGATGCATCCAGGCAGACGGCTCTCTTGGCCTCTCTGCCTTTGCCTCCTGAAGAGGTGGGGACGTCCCCAAAGCATCGTCCCCTTGGTGGCAGGCGCCTAGAAGAGCGGGGACAGTGGTGTGACAGAGCGTGTGACGGGTGGCCTGTTCTCTTGCAGAAGGGGTACCGGAAGGAGGACTTCCTCAGCCTGTAAGGACAAACCCTGAGAGAAGGGACTGCACAGCCCTCGCTCTCCCTGCTGGGACGCTCCTCGCTGCCTCCTGCGCCCTGGGGAAGCTGCTCGCCACAGGACCCCCTGCTGCGTAGCGTAGTCCCCGGCTGCTCCTTGTACCCCTCGTGCCTGCACCCCTCTGCTGGGCACCCTGTCCCTGGGCTGGAGACGCAGGTGCTGCAAAGCCCCCCCCTCCTTCCTGCGCCAATTCAAGCTCGTCTCGTGGCTTGGCCGAGGAGCAGAAGCTCTGGGGAGGCTCCTGCAAAGCAGTGCTGGTGGTGAGGGGGGGCTTTTGAGGGAGTTCCTCTTCCAGCTCCCCCCCACTAAGAGGGCTGAGCTCCCCAAATCGCGGCGTACCAGGTGCCTGTGCCACCAGTCCTGCCCTGGCTGCATGGGGACGGGGCTTTGCGCAACGCAGGGAGCCTGGGGGGGGGGGGTGTCCAAGGTGGCTGCTGTTGGCTCCCCAGATTTTCTGAGGGGCGGTTCCTTACGTGGCTGTAAGGAGCCGGGACTGGCATCGGCGATGTGGTTCTCAGTCCTCCCTTTGCTGGGGGCTCCGCGTGGAGCTGTGACTGAGGCTGCCCGTGCCCCCGCTGCGGGGAGGTGGGCTGTCCCCATCCCTGCACCCCACAGGGACCGTTTGGGGCACTGCTGCTGCTCTGTTAAGGGCTCGGGGTTGGGGCTGGTGCTGCGTAAGCAGGATCCGGGCAGGGCCAGGCAGCTTGTGTTTGCTGGGCGGCGTCTCCCCATGGGGTGGGGAGATGCCCTTGGTGCCCGGCGCGGGCTGGCGCCAGCGGGGCCAGCGTGGGTCCAAAGCTCACTTTGCGGAGGCGGAGGCCGGGTTGGGGTGTGCGGCGGGGCTGGGGGTCGCTTGGGTCTGCCAGTGGGTTTGGGGCTGGTAGGGGGAGCCCTGCGCTTGGGGTGTGCCGCGCGCCCTGTCTGGGAAACGGGGTAGAGTATAGGTACAGGGGGTGGGGGGCAGGCGGGGTGGGGAGAGCAGGCAGCGCTGCCAGGAGGGGCTGCGGCAGCCCTGGACGCGGCTGTCCTGGCATGCCTGGGCCCAGCGTGGTCCGGGCGATGCGTTTGTCTCCCCAGCTCTCCGTGTACGAGCTCCCCGAGCACTGTGTATCCCCGAAATAAAGGCCTTGAACAACACCCCTGCGCCTGCTGGAGGGGAAGAGAGGACCTGCGGGATGCTGGCGTGGGGGAGCTTGGCCCTGCGGTGCCAGCATGCTCGTCCTCTTTGTTCTGAGTCAACGTGGTGGGAACACGGTGTGGGGACAGGACACCACACAGCACAGGGGCAGTGTGGGGAGCTGCCTGCCCCACTGTCCATGGCAGGGAGACCCCCCAGTGCCCTGCCACCCACCGCGGGCCCACCAGTGTCACCCGTGTCCCTGCAGACAAACCAGGGCTGCTCCAAGCAGCAGCATTTTATTGCCACTGGGATTGGGGTGATGCAGCCGGCGGTGCTCTGGCTGCTCCCATGGGTTTTCCAGCCCAGGCCACTGGGGGCATGAGGGGAAAAGGGACAGAAGTGCACACTGCTTCTTGGAGGGCATCGCCAATCCCAACATTTGTCCTTTAGGTGGAAAAAATGTCCCTTCCACCCGTGGCAAGGGAGGGGGACCCAGCACCCAAGGGTGCCCAGGCCCTGCGGTGGTTTTCAAGCAGAGAACTTGCTGCCAGAAGGAGCCAGCTCCTCTCTTCCCAGTGCTGGTCCAGTCACAGCGCTTGGGATCCTCCAGCTGCGACCTGGATCCGTGCAGTCCTGCGGAGCAGGGGGCACCCCCTTTCCCCATCGTGGCCCTGCTCAGATGTCATCCTCCGTCACCAGGCAGTAGAAGTCTGTGCGGGCGCCGTAGTTGCGCGAGCCCAGGTCCGAGATGTCGATCTCGGCTCTGTGTCCATCCCTCTGCTGCGCGTCCTCTGGCGTGCCGGCGGCCAAAGCCGCAGGCACCCTGAGGCTGCTGACGTGGGGAGGTGGGGGTCCTCTGAAAAGACATCCACGGAGGCCTGGAAGGAGTTGGGGAGATGGGTTAGGTGTTGGGGAAGGGGCTCAAGCCAACCTTACCACTACAGTAGTGTAAATGTAGTCCAAAGGGGCAAGCTGTGAGGCTGGCCCCACTCTGAGCAGCCCCTCTGCCCCCCCAACCCACTGGCACTGGTTCAAAAGGATCCCTCGTGGCCCTGCCAATAAAATTAACACCTCTGTACCCCAGGACTGGCAAACTTCTGCCCTTGTGCATTGCACAGAGGGACGTCAGGCCGGTGACCTCTAGCACACGGCTCCCCTTGTCCCCAGCACATCTGTCCCCCATGGGAGAGGAGGTGGAGGACACGAACCTGCACCCAGGTCTCCGTCGGGGTGGGGGTCCCCCCGGCTGTCCAGGTAGCTGCTGTGCAGGATCAGCATGGGGTCCTTGTCCTCCTGCAGCTGGGTCTGCGGGTCCCCCATGGTCCCCTGGAAGGACACCTTGCGGGGCAGGGCCAGGCACAGCTCTTTCCAGAAGTCTGACGACGGGGTCTGTGTGGGTTAAGAAGGGACCAAGTCGAATTAAGGCTGCAGCAAAGCCAAGCCCGGCCTGTGTGGGGCTGTGGCAGGCTCTGTGGGGCTCGGCTCTCTCTTTCTGGAGCTGGGAGCTCAGCCAAGGTGAGAGCTGTGCTCTCGGCATGGCAGCGTGCCCGCGCAGCGGCAGAGAAACCGGCCCAACCTGCTGGAGCGCAGCAGCTCACAGCCCGGCCCTGAGACATGAGCAGCCACAGCAGCGCGGGGACAAAGCTTCGCTGCCCCGGCTCCTTCAGCTGGGGGACGCCCCGGAGCGGCACGGGGCTCCTGATCACTGAGTTTATACAAACTGGGGCACCGGGGATAGAAAGGGGGGGTGCTGGCAATATGGGACCTTGCTCTTACCATGGAGTCAGCTCGCCACACCAGCAAGGTCACCACATTCCTGTGCTGCTTCAGCAGGCTGATGGCAGGGTGCGTGATCTCCCGGTACTGGCTCTCGAAGACGATGAAGATGGGTTTCTTGGAGAGCTCCAGCAACCTCCAAAGGCCTTCCCTGTGAGTCAGGCATGTGGCAGGAGGGTGAGGGCCCATCGCCTCCTCTCCCTCAGGAGCTGACAGGAGCAGGCTCGTACCTGAAGCTGCTGTTGCACCAGTCTTGCTCCAGATAGGCCACGGAGAGGACTACGATGAGGCGCCGGCACCGGCTTACATTCATGATCAAGTCAGCTGATGGCTCTGCGTGGGAGAGAGACAAGCAGCTCAGCCCTTTTCCTGTCCCCTCTTGGTTTCCAAGCCCAGGTGCTGGCATTGTCCCTCTGCCCAATCCCACAGAGGTCTGGGTGGGCGGCCAGTGCCTACCAGCATTGGGCAGGATGTTCTGCTCGTCCAGGAAGAGCTTGTAGCCGTAGCGGTTCTCCAGCTGTGGCTTCACAATGAAGTGGACGAACTTTCGGTCATCCGGGGCGGTGGCGTGGGACACGTAGGCATCGTACAGCTTCCCATCTGGGGAGGCAGTGACCGTGGGGAAAAGGGGAGCCTATCTGGGGGGGCTTTGCACACTGGTGAGCCCCTGGCCCAGGGGAGGCTTGTCCTAAGGGGGGGCACCGTGTTCTCTACACCCTTCTCACCATTTATCTCTAGCTCGCCATAGTGGTTCCTGTACCAGAGGAGCACGCTCAGGCGGCACCTGATGTAGAACCCAGCCAGCAGCATCAGGAGGGCCAGGACCAGGAGGGCTGCCAGCACCGCACTCACGTGCCCCGCGGCCTCTGCAAGGATGGGGAAGGGAACGGTGAGCAGTCAGTGGCTCCAGACCCACGCTTCTGGGTTTAATGTATTGTGGTCTGCACCCCAATATGCAGCCATGCCCCCAGTGCCTGCTTTGTGATACCCACGGGGCCACTGCGGCCACCCTACGTGACCACCCTCCTCATAGGTGTCCCTTCTTTGTCCCCCGCCCTGTCCCCACCAGAATTTGGTCCCTGTGTGCCCCTACCCTCTCGCCGCAGGGTGAAGGTGGCCGTGGCGTTGCTGACCCAGCAGGAAAACACCCCGAAGTCAGCGTCATGTGTGAGGTTGACGTGCAGGATGGTGGCGAGGAGGTGCTCCGAGGCATTTTGGCCAAACCTGGGGAGAGAAGGAGCTACTGTGGGTTGGGCAACCCAGACAGACAGACAGACAGACGTACCCTGGGGCAGGCTCCTTACCAAGTGGTGTCTTGGCTGCTCTCGCTGCCCAGCCACTGCCCATCTTTGGTCCAGGCGGACACAGGCTCGCAGTGCTCGGTGGCTGCCCAGCGCACGGTGCAGTTCAGCGCTATCCGGCTCCCCAGCGCCAGCGCCAGCGTCTCGTTGGCAGCCGGGACGAGAAGTTCGGGAGGCACTCTGCAAAGGGCTGGGGGCACAGTGGGAAGGGGGTTTCAGAGGGGAAAGCCATCAGGGATACACCTTCTGGCAGTGTGGAAAGCATGACAGCCCTGTAGCCATCCCGGCTTCCCCAGAAAAACAAGCTCAGCCGCCGGGGTCTGGCAGAGAGCACTGATTGCAGCTGCACTGCAGCAGGCTGGGCCGGTTTTGGGGGCTTGGACAGCCCCTCACCCACCCCCGGAGCAACAAGCAGGACCTCCGCCATGCCCAAGAGCACGGGGTCCTTCCCAGCTGAAAATATGTGAAACATTTCATTTTGCAGCCTACCTGCCATGGTCAGGAGCGATCAGCTGCTGGCATTGCTGGCGGGCCACCCACGACAGGAGAGCCCCGGCGGTGTGCCGTCTTCCGGGGGGGGCAAAGTTCTCCTGCCGCTGCCACCACCACCGCGGGGCGGACTGGGGCTGGAAGAGATGAGAAACTGTTCCGTGAGCACTGGGTGCTCCTTGCTGGGCTGGCACAACGCTGGGCAAGCGCCCTATTGCTCCCCGCAGCAATTTGGGTCACGGGGTGGTGGGAGCCACCATGGGGCGAAGCCAAAGCACAGCCACTAAGTCACCTGCTCTGCCTGCACAGTGCTAAATTACAGCCTGCAAATTCCTGGTCAGGAGGTGATTAATGACCAACTAAGGGCTGTGGGACATTAAAAACATGGCTTCGGGACAATGTTCCGCCAGCTAAAACCAGCCAGAGGCCGGTGAGGGGAAACGAGCCACGATCTGAACACAGCCACTCGTTGGGGTGTGCAAGCGGGGGACCCTCCTCCGTGCTGCACGGCTTGGCCACGGTGCTGCTTCCAGCCCAAGGTGCCCATAGAAATTGCAAATTAAGCCACGGGGTGGTTTATTTATAGCAGCACAGGCTCCCTATCTCATGAGCTTTCATACTGTTGAACTAATCTAAATGGGTGCAGTGCTCCAGCCACGTTAGGAGGCTTGGTGCGGTGCTGCCCCGTGGCCGTGCCCAGGGAGAGGCGCAGCCGCACAACGTGCCCTGCATGTGGGGGTCTCGGGGACCAGCCCCCGGCTGGCATCGCACAACCAGAGGCTGCAATCGACCCATGGGAAGAAGGGGGATCAGGGAGGACACCCTGCACCCTGCTGATAGATTGCAGAGGCACCAGGAGCAAACGGTGAAGCAGAGCCTGGTGGTGGCGTTGGGCTCCTCTGTCCCCAGACGCCTGCAGAGCCCCCAGCGCGGGTGTTGTGCCTGCTGGGGCTGATGTGGGAATAGCAAGGACGTCACGTTGCAGGTGTTTATGCAAGGCAGCGCGACCGTAAACACACCCAGCATAACTGCTGGGGCCAGCAGGGGTAAAAATCCTTCTTGGCTGCCTCTTTGCCCCTGCCCTTCATCGCTCAAACTGGTTTTGAAATGATGAAACCCAGTTTGTCCCTGGAGAAGCCATGCTGGGACGCTGCTGGGAGTGGGGACGGAGGCACCTTGCTTCCCTTTGGCACAGCGGCCCTGGCACCAGGTGAAGTCGGGGGTCAAAGTACGCAGGAAACACTTGAGCAGCTGAACAATGATTTATACCAGAAATATTAACTGGGTGTCTCCGTGATTAACTGGGTTTCTCCATGATAGAAGAACAGGGGCTGGAGATGAGCCCCCCCCCCCCCCCCCCCATCTGGCTATATTGGGGTGGCGTGGGGCTTTCCCTGCCTGGTGGGATGCTCTGTCTGCACTTCGTCCCGCCCAGACGGGTCGCTCTCACATCATTTCATGGTTGCAAATATTAAGTCCCATCAAAATGGGGGCTGGCCAGAGAGCCGAGGGAAGCCCTCAATGCCTCCATAGTCCCATGGGGAGGCACAGCTGGGGCTCCTTTGTTCTGGGGCACAAAATGAGTGCCCAGAGGGCAGCTCAGTGTAGGGCTGGAGGAGGAGCACAGGGCAACGTGTAGCACACTCCCAATTCCTATGTCTTGGGATAAGTAACAGGCCGGATTTGGAGCAATCCAAGCACGATGGTTGGGCTGTGGCATCCCCCCCGAGAGCAAGCCCATGGAGAGAGCGAGACGGGCAGGGAGGCATGGCAGCAGGGGAGCAAGCAGCAGGGATGGAAGCTGCCTGGGGAGCCAGAGGAGAGTGGTGGGGCTTGCGGGGAGAGGACAAGACCCTACCGACCCTGGCCGAGACGACCTCGACGCGGAAAGGGAAGCAGCGGAGAGCTGCATTTACCTTCAGGAGCTTCCTCTGGCTGCAGGCTCCCTGCCAGCTGCCTCCCTCCCGCGCCGCTTGAGCCGACTGGACCTGCCGGACCAGTGCTTGGTGGAGGTGATTTATTTTTTTTTAATTTATTATTTTTCCCCCTCCCCGGTTCAGCCCGTGCCCTTTGCTGGGCTCTCCTGCCGCCCCAATCGCTGGGCGCCAGCCCTGCAGGAGGAGTTGGCCGTCCCTCCCTCCCTCCTGCTGCTCCACCTCCACCTGAACCTGCTGGAGAAAAAAAAAAAAAACTAAATAACTTTGGCATTATGGGAGGGGAAAAAGACGGAAAAAAAAAAAGAGAGAGAAAAAAGGAGAAGGAAGACAAGCCGTGCACCCTGCCAGCCGAGCAGCCCCCGGGGAGTTGGGTGCATGCAGGAGGAAATTCCCCCCGGCCCCCTGTGGCTGGAAAAGCCCGTGGAGGCGTTGGGGCGAGACAAAACCTGCACCCACCGGTAACACCGGCTCCCCAGGCCACAGAGGGGAGGTCAGAGGCATTGACTTGATGCTCAGGGTGCATTTTGGAGACAGAGTTTGCTGAGCACCTAAAAACTTGGTGCTTTGGGGCTTCGTCAAGGTGAGGTACTGATGGCGGGGTGAAGACAAGGCCAGGAGGGTGGCAGCTGTGCCTGAAGGATCTCAGCAGGACCAAGTGGGTAATGTGGGGTCAGCTCGCAGTGGGGAACGGGGGCTGGGTGAGACGTGGCTGCTGATTAGCAGCGGGTAACAGCTGTGATATTTACCAAGGAGGTAAATATTAGAGCTGCAGCACTCCCAGGCATGGGTTATGTTCCTAGCTGTGGTGTTTGGTGCAGTGAATGACTAGTATAAGAGCATCTCAGTCCTGACCTGCTGCCTGAGAGCACCAAAATCAGTGTCTTCAGTGAGGTCATCACACAGTTTGGGGATGAAAAGGGAAGAAAAGTGGCTATTTCCTCCTGAAACGCCCTGCTCCAGTGGAGTATGATGGTGGTGGGATTGGTAAGAACTGCCAGGTGTCTCTCCCCGCTGGACTTTTCTAGGAATAAATTCATACAGCAACCACCAGGCAGCATTGTGGCACGAGAAGGGCAGAAACTGGGGAGGTTTCTGGCTCCTGGGGGATTTTGGTGAGAAGGCTGTGTGGTAGGCATGCACAGAGGCAGGAAGATGGCGTCATGGCCCCAGTGCTTCACCTTCTGGTTGTCTTTTTTTTTTTTTTTTAATGTTTTAAGGGTGGTTTGTTTGTCTGTTTGTTTGTTTTTTACTTTTCCTTTAAAATGCATACATAGCTTTTTCTTTTTTTTTTTAATTTAATTTTATTTTTTTAAAAAGGCTTTTCTAGGGTCTTCTGTTCAGGTGGCCTGCCGTTGCTCAACCCCCAGTGCAGCTCCTTCTGTCCGCAGCTCATCAGATAGCCGTTGGAAAAAAAAATAAATCCTGTTTAAAACTACGGGGAAAAAAAAATCCCAAATCCGGCCTGCACGGGTCAGCCTGTGCCCCCCCCCCGTTTCCACGGCAACCGCCCGCCGGCGCGCCGGAAGTGGCTGCCACCCCGCGCGGGGCACGCTGGGAGTTGTAGTCCCGCCGCTCCCCTCCCCGAGCCAGGAAAATCCCGAGGGAAAAGCTTGGATGTGCGCGGGGAAAAAAGGGTGTATAGAGGGACTGAGGTTGGGTTTGTGTGCAGCTGGTGCTCCTCTCCATAGGGTTTGTGGTCCCTGTGTGTGGGGGTCAGCCTCTTCTCGCAGATAGCTAGCGACAGGACTATATAGGACAAATAGGACTAGAGGGAATGGCCCCAAGTTGCACCAGGGGAGGTTCAGGTTGGAAATGAGGAGACATTTCTTCTCAGAAAGAGCGGTCAGGCACTGGGACGGGTTGCCCAGGGATGTGGTGGGGTCACTGTCCCTGGGGGTGCTCAAGGAGAGGTTGGACGTGGTGCTTAGGGACATGTTTTAGAGGTGACATTGGTGGTAGGGCGATGGTTGGACCAGATGATCCTGGAGGGCTTTCCAACCCTAATGACTCTGTGATAAAGGATCCCAAGGAACAAACCCCAGCTCACGTGAATGGCAAGGGCACGAGGAGGCAGGGTAGGGACCTGAGGGCTGATAAAACCTTTCTTGTCTGTCAGAGTTATTCCCGCGGGTAAGTTAAAGCAAGAAGAAATGGAGCTGATCTTGGTCACGGTGGCAAAAGGACAGAACAAGCCAGAGGGCTGAGAGCATTGCATGGTTTGTTTCGTTTCCCTGCTTGGTGGTTTGTGGCTTTCCACGTTCTTGGGAGTGAAGTTTTCAGTTTGAGTTAACTTTGGTGCCTTTCGCTGCAGTTCTGGGTAGGTATTCATAGGCATGTCACCCCTGGGAGAGTCACCTGCTGGCCTTGGTAGCAAGGCAGAGTCCTTGCAAGCCCCACTACTGCTGGGAGTGTGTGGTGGGACCCTCAGGAGACCGTGAGTGTTTGGGGTTCAGCAATAAAATAGCTCTACCCCTGTTCTGTGCCTTGACAGGGCTGCGTTGTGCCAGGCAGGCAGTGGCTGGGGTCATCACACGTGGGGCAGCCGTAGGGAAGGAGCTGGCTCTGCATCCCAAGCTGCAGCCAAAATTCTCTTGATTTGAGGTTGTTGCTTTGGCGTGCTGTGCTGCTGTGGGGTTTGTGACCCTGTCCCCCTGCTGCTGCACCCTGGCCCAAGGTGAGCGCGTGCTGCTGAGGTAGGAAGAGCTCCCTGCCAGCTAGGAGGCAGATGGAAATAACTTTATCGATGTGAGATTGCTAATAGCCAGTTCTTGATGCATTTAACAGCTTGAAGCTAATTAAGGTTGAGCTACTTAATGCTGCCAGGCGACTGTGTACCAGAGTTCACCTCCACCTCCCATAAATGAGAACACTGCTACAGGATGAGGTGCCGCCTCGTAGCAGACATTTAATCACTGTCACTGTTCTTCTCCTTTTCCCAGGAAACACAGCAGGTGGTGGCTTTCCGTTGTTAAATCAGGACAGGGACTCTCCAGGTGCGTGGCTGCTCCGACCCTTCAAGCGAGCCGCAAGCAGTGTGGCCTCTTGTGATGCGCAGTGCCCATGGTGCTTTATAACAGCGAGAACAGGTTGCGTTACAGGAAGAAACATCACTGTGTACATTTCTTTACAGGGCCTTGGATTATTCTGACTTTTAATTACAGAACGTGACAGATGAGCCCTAATGAAATACTTGTTCCTGACCTGTGTTTCTCCGGTTTCATTATCTGCATCTTTCCGAGTTTGTGTTGTAGCTACATGTTTATTACACGTGCTCGCACACATGCTTACCCATGTAGCTCCCATGTTTTATTCAGCTTATTCCCACAATTCACCTTGAGGTTCCTATTGCCATTTTACAGAGGAGATGATGAAAGTGTGGAGCTCAAGGTTAAACTTCAAAACTGGTTAAAAGTTTTCAGTTCTCATAAAGAAAAAGACCCTAAAACTCAGAGGTCAGCTTTAAAACTCCCCGGTGGATTTGCCCAGAGCTTACAGGGACCATAACAAAACTGGAAACTGAGCTGTAATGCCCCAGCCTGTGCTCCTGTCTTCCTCATTGATCGAAGTTAGGAAAAAAAAAAGAAAGAGAAAATTTGTTTCCCCCTGTGTTTGCCAACCCAACTCAGCAAGGCTGCCACATACAGATCTAACATGGCATGGGGCATCAAAGGGCTGTTTCTGCACCCGACGTTGAGGGAAGGATCCCACGTTTGAGGGCACATTCTCATTTCTGTGTAGTGCCGAACAAACACATCGTTCCTTTCGTGCAAATAACTCTGCCTTGAGTTGGTAAATCTGCAGGTAGGCCTGGCAGGAAGCAAAACAAAGAGGCTGGAAATAAATATTTGAAAAGTCACAATGATGGCTGTGACACCAGACCAGCTGTGGCACGTAGCCCCTGCTCTGCTACAGACAAAACCCCCTTGTGTTTGTAGGGAGAAGGGAGAGCTGTAAGGGAAGAGGGGAAGAAATATCAGGCTGGCAGGGCTTGGGTTTAGGCTAGTGGCTTGTTTTGCAGCAAGAAATAACCCTTTCTAGCCCTGTGACTCAGGATTTTCTGTGTAGCTTAATGCATTTTTGTTACCCTAGCAAATTAAAATGTTTTTTCCCCATTACGCATGGTCAAAGTGCCAGCTTCTTTTAATCCTGTCACTAGCCAGCACCTCTCCCTCAGCCCTAGTGCTGTGCTAGGTACAAGTGGTCCAGCTCCAGCCCTTTTTTGATTATCCACATCAAGAAAAGAGAGGTTGGAGTAGGCGAGTTCTTTGGGTGATGTGGATGGCAAAGGAGGGAAGGTGGGAACGGTTCCTGTGTGACTACAGTGACTCACGGCAGCTGAAGATGAGGCTGCTTGCACCTGTGCAGTTAGTGTGTTTATTTACCGTTCTCTCATTCTAGCTGAGGTGGGAATGTAATCGAGTCAGAGCAGATGCAGTGACTTGGCAGGGCCCAGTGCAAAAGCCACTCAGGCTAACGAGTTCGCTTTTCCAGCCTGTGAAAACGATGGGTTGGAGTTGCAGCCACACGGTAGTTGTGCCGAGAGGATTGTGCTGGCCGGTGTGAAAGAGGAAGGACTGAATTTTCTTGATGGTACAGGAGCAGGGAGGTCACTGAAGGCAGAGGAAGAAGGGGCCAAGGAACAAGAAAGAGCTGGAGAGGGAATCTGGACTGAAGTAGCTGCCTTTTCCTGCGAGGCCGCACAGCATGTGGAGGCGATGACTGACGCGGAAGTTTGATCACCTCCTGCAGACCAGCAGTGCGCTCGCCCAGCCCGTGCCCCAGGTAGCATTCCTGTCTCTGCTGCGACTTTCTTCCTCCTCGTGTCTGTGCAAGTCATAAAGCATCCTGCTCTGTGAAGCTGCCATCAGCTCCCCAGCTCAAGTCCAAGCTCGGGGGCACATGGCCTGTCTCTGCCGGCGGTGCCACGGTGGTTCCTCCGGTGACTGTGGCGCTGCCGGGCTGGGGAGGGGGGCTCAGGTCTGTGCTTCTCAGTCTTTGCAGTGCGAGGAGGCTACACCTCGGTGGAGTACTCCATCATGCTGGGGGAGAAGGGAGAAGGAGGTTATGGATGGGATATCCACATTGGGAAGGAAGGGGGGAGTGGGAAAATGTTCCGAGCGGGAACAGGGCCGTTTGCCAGATATAAGCGAAGAACGACCCTCTGTTTGTGGAAAGTCCCCGTGTGTGCAAAATCTCTCTGCTGGTGGGAAGCCGCAGCCTGGGAGCTGGATGGTGGTGGTGTGATGCTTCCTGAACCCCACACAGCTCTGCTCTCACCTGGATTTCAGGGGAGGCTTGTGGGGAGGGGCAGGCTGAGCCCTCCTCCAAAGCAGGGTTCAGTCCTAGAGGACAGCAGCACCTACAGCTTTCTGCTAAGTTGGTTCTGCCTCCAGCTGAAATTGTTTTGTGGGTTCCCCCACTTCCCAGCAAAGTTTTAAATGGAAAATTTGGACAAAACTGCTCCTTGTTTTTTTTTGGAGCTCGTCTTTCCTAAAGGAAAAGATGAAGGCAAGCAGACTCGCCCTCTGGTGAGCTTTAGTATTGAATCACCTCAGGTGGAACTCTTCTCACTGGCCTTGAGACACTTGAAAGCCAGGCACCGGGGTTGCTCAGTGATGCTGCAGGCATGGAGGGAGGTGGCTCCTCCTCTCCAGGTAACGCAGCCCACCTTAAAATGAACATTTAGTGCTGTAGGCCCTAAGCAACAGGGGCTGGACTGAAAGCTGGGGAGAAGCTACCTCCAAAAGTGTGATGGAGGAGCTTAGCAGAAGGCAGGGGCTCATAGCCCCGTGCTTCTCTGTGCCCATGAAGGCAGGGAGCCCAACCATGGGGCTCTGGAGTTGGCTGATCCTGCAACCAGCCAGGTGTCCAGCTGGACACCATGCTGCCTCTGAGCACAGCAACCCCTGGCACCTTCTGGGGCATCACCCACCTCAGTTCTTTCCGAAGGTTGCTGTGTTTCTCATCCAGAACGTGATTCTTAACTGACTGGGGGACATCGGGGACATACCAGGCTGCGATCAGCTTGACGCACAGAGCCACGTGCTGCAGAAAGCAAACGGAGCCACCGCGGGCAGTGAGCAGCTCCCCAGGTCTGTGCCACCATCCCCGTGTTTGCCCCAGCCTCTTTGTGCCTCCCCGGGCAGCTTGCCCTAAGTGCTCACCTCAAAGAGGATGAGGAAGGCAAGCCGGGCTGCAAAGACGTGCCAGAACTGGACGGTGTAGCTGTAGTCGTCGGCGTTCCTGTAATCCCGGTACCTGCAGCAGAGCCCCGTCAGCGCCAGCCAGCCCAGGCTCCCCCCTCGCCAGGCATCACATCCCACCTCAGCTCCCTCCATGGCAGTCCCAGGGGAGCTCTGGTGGCTTCCTCCAGGGGCTAGGTGCCATGGTGAGGGGCTGGCAGGGGTGCCGGTACCTGCACTCTGTGATCTTGCCGCTGACAAAGTCTGTCTGATTTTCGGCCAGCTTTGTGTGGGGCTCGAAGTCCTGGACGTGGAAGACGGAGAGGCTGTGGTTGATGTAGCCGGTCAGGCAGCTGTGGGGGAGGAAAGGGCACATCTGGGCACAGAAACCCTGCGGCGAGGGGAAACTCCTGCTTTGTGGCCGCACTCGGAGAAGTTATGGCATGCCCTAAAGGAAATTGCAGCTCTTGTGTCCTTTTTTGGGGGGTACTTAAAGGCCCCAGATTGCAGGCAGACAGTCTTTATAGCAATCAGTTTTTGTGTCTAAGGGTTCCCTGGTATGTGGACTCTCAGGTGATTAGTAGTGTGGTTGAGCACAGACTGTAGCCTCCCATTCGGGGGGAAGCCAGCTTCTGTCTGGGGCTCTCCCTCCACTCCCCAGCCACCCCTTTTCACAGAGCTGAGGGGATGAAAGTCTCTGAGACCTCTGTCCAATTTAACTGAGTTTGGCCGGTGAATCGAGGTGGGAAAAGAGGGAGGGAAGGAGAGGGCATGGGCGGGCACCCAGCTGAAAGTCCTCCCTGCAGCTCTCGGGGTGCTACAGAGTGCTCTTTCCATTCAGAGGCACCAGTTTACCCACTGATGTGAGTGGGAGGCTGGCTGCGATGCTGAAGTTGGTGCCATCTGGAAAACTCTTTCTGAAGACTTTTGAAAACTCTTTTTGACCCACCCCACTCTGGGGGACGCCTCACACTCTTGCACCGAGGCAGGACAGGACACTGCAGGCAGGGCTGCAGGGGTGGGGGCGCCTGACCAGCAACACTCACTCCACAGTAGTGCTGTTTTCCGTCATGCAGGGGCTGTACGTGTACTTGTAGACCTGCACAGGGATGAAGTCAGACGTGATGGCGATCACCAGTCCGTTCCCGATGACAGCCAGGATGCCAATGGCCTCCAGGACCTGCAGCCAGATTCCTGTGCGAGAGGAGCAGACAGTGAGACCCGCCCCACCAGCTTTCTCCCACTCTTCAGGGGTTGCAAACCCAAGCCCCAGCTGGTTTGGCGTAGCCAGAAGAGGCCTGGCTCAACGAAAGAGAGATCCAAGGTGCCTTTCAACCTCTGCAGGATCTGAAATTGCTTCTCCTTCCCCAATACACAGCTCTCCCTGTGCTCCACAGCCAAGTGGTACCAGCCCCTGGCAAAGGGATGCTCCAGACCTCCCCACCTTAGAAGGGGCTCACCACCTGCACTGTTTTCCCAAGCAGCAGCTACAGAGGGCCCCATCTCACCGATGTCATTGGCCTTCCTGGGCACCATGCGCCGGCGCAGCCGCATCATCTTGATGGCATCCAGACGGATCTCGAAGAGGTTGTTGCAGAAAGCCAGCAGTGGGGCGAGGGGAAAGGCAGCCACAAAAATGGTGGTGAAGCTGTACTGGATCACTGCAGAAGGGGGAAATGCTGGGTGATGGCACGGAGCCGCCTTGGAGGGGTCATCCCACAGGGACCCAGCTGCAGTGTGGGCTTGTCCTGCTTTATGGCTTGTGTCAGAGGGGCCTCGCAGGACTGAAAGGGGGAGATAGACCTGTCTTGGAGACCCCCCACCCCCAAAGGGGACACCCACCTCTCCCAGAGCTATCGGAGAGGGAGCTCCATGGGGGCCCCACTGGGCACTGGTTGAGCCAGCCAAGCAGAGGGAGCACCTAAGGGTTACAGCCATCACCTTGATGCTCCTAGGAGGAGAGGAAGATGCTAGGCAGGGACCCAAGGCCAACACAGTTGCCTGTCCTCCCTGACTTTGCGAATGATCTTGGTGTGCCAGGGCTCTTGGAGTGGGGCTGGGCATGGAACTGGGTCTCAGAGCTCTCCCTTGCCTATACAAGGGCTCCCCAATGTCAGGCTCTCCCCACCCGAGGAGGACATATGGCACTGCACACAGCACCCCTCCTTGCTCACCCTCCCCTTCCCTACGTACCCATCTCCAAGAACTCATCAAACAAGCTGAAGATGTTGACCTCGTTGAGTTGATAGTTGCTCAGCCACTGCTTTTTGCAGGGGTCCTCAGGCTCTTCCTCCTCCCCCAACACCATGTTTCTCTTCTTGGGGCGCTTCTGCCTAGTGCGTATTTTGTGGCCTATCCAGCTGCAAGGGGAGGAAGCAATTTGTACCGCTGCCTGCAGAGGACAGCAGGGCTGAACTGCTGGCAGTGACAGCCCTGAAGGCCTGATATGGGGAAAAGGAGGAAATCTTGGCCCAAAGGCCAGGGTTATTCTCTGTAAGAGCTGGGAAGCTGTCCTGCATATACAGGAACACTGGGAAGTGCTCTGCAGGCTGGAGGAAAGCTTACGGGATGAGGTACTCCATCACATTGCTGATGGTCTGCTTGAGCATCATGATGATGGCCATCTGGATGAAGAGGTCGGTGATGCAGCCGCTGGGGTGGCACTGCAGAGGGATAAGAGGAGAAGAGTTGTGCACCGCAAGCAGTGTGACCTGCCCTGAGGGGCTACTTGGCCAAGCTCAGGCTCAGCAGAGCCTTGCTGGGTAGCGGGGAAATGCAGTGTAGGAATTGTGGTGCAGGGTCAGAGGGTTTCACGGCAAGTCCCTCACCTCCTCCAGCCTCCACTTGCCAGCGATGCGCACGTAGTTCCCTGGATGGCCGTTGATCCTGAGCAGAGAAACAAGAAGAGTGACGTCTGTTGAGCCCCACCGTTGACCCCTCTTTGGATGAACATCCAGCGGCAGGATGGAGAGCACCAACCTCCAGGCATCAGCAGAGAGGCAAGGGGCTCCCCCCACCCACCGCACCCTCAGGGAAAAGCCCTGCTGAGGTCCCAGGTGGTTTGTGGCCCTCTCCCGTCTGCCAGCTGCCCTGGGCGCTGTGCTCTGGTGAGGAGGGTTGATGGGCTGGGCTCCTCCTGGGCCTCCGGCCACCACTCACCGCCCCAGGAAGAAAGCGATGTAGATGAGCGAGGAGAAGTTTGTGAAGAACTGGAAGATGAAGATCTTTATGGTGAAGTTGTTCTCACGCTGGGAGAAGGTCCGTGGTTTCTCTGTAGACAGAAACAGGGCTTTGGTCACACAGTGCTGGGACCTTGCCCCGCTCCCCCTGGATCCCATAGTAGCCTTGGAGGTTGTAAAGGGGTCTCTGCACCCTGTGGAGCTCTCCCTGCCCCTTCACCTGAGCCCTCTGAGGGTGGTAAGCCCAGGTTAGAAGAAAGATCCCTCAGAGCCACAAGCTGGGGCAGAAGGGGGCCTCTGGTTGGGTGGAAAACCATGTTATAAGCTCTTCTACGGTTGTTATGGCTTCCTGCTCATCCCAGCTCTCAGCCCCACTGTCCCTCCAAAGCATAACGTGGCTGGGGACAGCCAGCTGGCAGCATGGGGGCCACCGACGGGCTGCTGGTCTTCCTTGGGGACCTGCATGGCGAGAGCTGCCTGGGAGATGCTTCGCAGTGGTGGAGGAAGGGAAGGGGCCATGAGCCTGGCTGCGTTTGGGGACCATGGGGTGGGGGTACCGCTGTGGGGTGCAGGTGCAGGCAGGGGGCAGCCCCCAGTTTCCCTTACCCAGGTCACAGAGAAAGAGGGCCACACGCCTGTTGACCTGCAGGAGAGAGGTGTAAAACAAGAGGGGAGCGTTGATGATGGGGAAAAAAAGGGCAAGCCCCACCACCACCCACCCCGTGCCACACTCTGCACCTTGGTCATGATGACGATGGTGAGGTAGTGCAGCACAGCCCCTGTCATCACGGCCACTGTGTTGGCCTGCTCGCGGAAGAATTCAGAGTCGCTCTGGGTGAAGAGAGCCGTCACGACCACCCGATAAATGACGAGCGCGT
Organism: Anser cygnoides; assembly: GCF_040182565.1. Classification (NCBI taxonomy): domain Eukaryota; kingdom Metazoa; phylum Chordata; class Aves; order Anseriformes; family Anatidae; genus Anser; species Anser cygnoides. The sequence continues at coordinate 35,047,040 of NC_089877.1, forward strand.
GGGCAATGCCGATCAGCACAGCAATCTGCGGAGGAGGGCAGTGGGGTGAGGAGAAGCCATTCCAGCTGAGGACCACCAGGCCTTCAGACACTGGCTCTCTTCGCCGCGTGGAACTGGCCTCAAAAGCAAGCCAGTCCTCTTAAGTGGAGGATTAGAGGTTCATAACATGGACATTTCCACCTCTCCTCATCTAGACTTTCCTTAGGCCCGTCACACCCACGGGGAGAAATGAGAGTGTCAAGGGTTTGCCTCTTCTACCCTATGTTCATCGTGGCACATACCATGACCAGAACCAAGATGAGTACGATGGTGCTGCGCAAGTAGGAGTGCTGGTATCGCCGAGGTTCGTGCTGCAAATTATTGATCAGCTCCAAAGCCAGCTCCTCCTAAAATATATATATATATGTATATATATAAATAAAACAAATACACACACACATGCACGTATATATATGGAAAATGGAGGATCCAACAGAGCCATTCCCAGGTGGTGGAAAGCCCAGGGTGCTTGTGTAAACGGAGGTGTGGGATGAGCAGAACCAGAGGACAGGACTGAGCACCCAACCCAACCTACAACAGCATGGCCAGTCCTGACTGAGTTCAAGCACTCCTGCAGGTGAAGAGGGGGCTAGCAATGCAGAGTGGAGACCAGCATCTGCTCAGCTCTCTGGAGGGGTCTGCCTCTCCTGGGACTGTCAAAGGAGCCAGGTGTTGGCTTTGCCCCTTGCTTAAGTGCCTCTATTACATGTCCAGATCCGCAGGGAGGTACCTCTGCCACGTCTCTTCTGCAAGCCCAGCTATTTCCTGCCCTGAAAAGGAAAGCACCAAGCAGGAAAGATGACATCCTTACCTCATCCTCATCCCACCTGTACAGGTCCCAGTTGGTGACGACGGTGGCTCTCTGCCTCTTCCACAGCTCCAGGAACACGGTGGCTGTGGGGGGAAGGTGGGAGCACGGTGACCCTCAAGGATGGCCCTGCAGAAGTCACCCCTCCATTCCACAGCACAGGCTGGACAGTTGTGTTACCATCCAACCTGATGGCAAAGCTGCTTGGACTGCTCTTGGCCCTTGAAGGACAAGCAGCCACCTCTGGACCTCAGCGACCAGAAAGGACCCGGGATGAGCAGCAGTGAAGAAGAGGATGGAGGTATGGGGGTGAGTTTTTATGGGGAGTCAGGCCAGCTCTAGGAACTGTAAGGGATTTGATCTAAACCAGAGTAAACACCAGGGTTAGTCTGCTGTGGTGGGCATGGTTACATGGGTCCAGACAAACACATTATTCTGGACTGATGAAAAATATGCTTTAAAACAGAGTAGGCATCCCACGTTGCACCTCAGCACAGCTGTGCAAATCCATTTACAGCCACCCACTCTGTTAATTCACCTTCCTAAGATTGTTCTGTGGAAGCTGACCCATAGGGACATGCAAGACCATGTCTGCAACCTGCTCAGCAGTGAAACACCCAGCCCAGCTGCTGGCTGGTTACAGCCATGGTGGTGTTTGTAACTGAAAGGGCTGTGGTGAAACCAGACTAAATGTGTAGCTAATATGGTGATGGGGTCACATCGACTCAGAGCCCAGTGGTCTTCCACAGAAGCTATAAGATTGTGTGGCAACCTGAGAAGGATTAATGAGGGACGCGGTGGTCCCTCCTTCCTGCAGCTGTGACCACTTACAGGCAGCTGCTAGAAAAGGACCAGAGTTGGGTGGAGGCTGTGGTGCATGAAGGAGTAAAAGCTCTCAGGCAAGACAGCTGAGGAGTGTTTGAGAAGTAGAAGGGAATTTTGGGGATGATTTTATCCCTTGTGCTGTCTGGAGGGGGAACTGATGGCTCTGGAAGTAGAGGAGCTAGGGACTAAAAAGCCCCTGAATGCTGGAGCTGTGTTGGTGTCCCATTTTCTTTCACCTCCTCTCCCCCTAAGCTATAGCGGGCTGCTCCTCCTTGCAAGCTCCGTGTGTGTGGTGCTGAGACATTGACACCTACCCCAGATGGCCATGAACATGGCAAATAAAACTGTCCCCTCGTTGTCAATCATGTGAGTGACCTGGAGAAGATCAAGGAAGAATGTGATGGGGGCACCAAGGAGCACCTCAGGGCTGGGGAGAAGCCTCTGCACTCGGTAGTCCTCTTGCCACCCTGACCTCCCAAGAGACAGGTAAAGATGGTGCAGGAGGGCAAAATGCAGGAAGGGGGTAGACAGCAGGGATTTGTTAGATCGTGGCAAATGCTTTTTCCTTGGTCTTTTCCTTTTTTTTTTGGTGGTGATGGAGATTGTGATCTGGCTAAAGCTCTTCCTCCTTATCAGTGGAGGTCTCCTGCATGTTGTAGCCAACTTGCAGGGGGGGCTTTTATTTTTGGTGGCATGGGCACAGCATAAGCTGGGAGTTTTCCCATCCTTCACCTTGAGCCTGTCTTGGAAAGTGAGCTACTTACCCTGGCATAGGTGCAGGTGTCGGAGAGCAACCAGAACGGGCACTTCTGGTCGCAGAGTGGGCACATGATGGTGTTATTGGCTTCGCAGATCTCCTTGCTGGAGAGAAAGGAGTAGAGAGAAGCAAAGGGGAGTGACAGTGGTCAAAGCAATATGCACAGCAAAGGGTTGTGAAGGGGATGTGCATTTGGTGTTCTCAGCTGCCTTACCTCACCTGGCTGGAGTTGAAAACAGTAATCCCAGCCACGAAGACCACCAGGCCGATCATCGCAGCGAATCCCAGCAGGTAGGTGTACCAGCCAAGCCAGGCAAAGTACAGGGCCACCTTCTCACCAAAATAGCACCTGGAAGGAAAGGTGAGATGTGCTTTGGAGCCAGTGAGGAGACAATGCTGCTTGGGGTCACTAGGAAATGCTCTTCCACCCACAAAGGGATAGCCATGTCCAGGAGGGGCAGTGTTGCATATCTGGGGATTTGATTGGGACTGGGATGGGAGAGTCAGCCCAAGTAACCTGGAAGAAGCAGGAGTGGGCAGCAGTTCCCAGGGGATTTTGTTAGCAAAGGGAGATCCTGTGACTCCCTGTGTGTGGGCTCTAATTGAGGATGCAGCAAAGAGCACTGTGGACATTGCTGTAGGGCTGCGCAGCAAAGACCTGCTCAGAGCACGGCTCCATCTGAGAGGTGAATGTGGGATGGAGAGAAATGCAGAGCTCTCCTGGGGGCCGTGTGGTGCTGGGCATGCTGTCCTGCAGGGCTTGGAGAAGGCAATGAGGTGGTTTCTCCTTTTCTCAGTCAGCCTGGTGACTGAAGCAAACTAAGGAGTGAGATTTTGTTCCTCATTCCCCCCCGTCTTGGTTAATATGCCACAGAGAGGGCCACTGTTGCATGATGCCCGCCTCTGTAATGACTCTGCGGGCATGGTCCCACAAATGCTGCTTCTGCCCTCCCATGAGGCGATCCCAGAGGGGCTGACTTAAGGGTAGACATGATCAGATGAATTGTATTCTAGGTAAAAGCAGTGGGAGTGATCGAGAGACCAAGTTGCAATCAGTGTCTACAGAACAGAAAGGCTTCAAAAAGATGAGAGGGCCGCAAGGTGCAGCGTTTCTCCAGCCAGAGCAATATCCCCTCCCGAGCTCATCTACCTCCCTGCAATACTTTCACATCTCATTCTTCTGACAGCAGCATCTCATTTTTTCTTGTCTGGGTAAGAGGGTTGGAGGCATGGGTAAGAAATGCTGGTAACTACTGACTGAGGGACCTGCCTCCCCTCCGATATTCCAGAGGGGTTCACTCCCTGCCAGCACTCAGAGGTGGTGATGTGCTCCCTGGCCTGTGTTAAGAAAATGATTTCATACTTGGCCCCTTAATCCTTTTGTGATAACAACAGGTCAGGATGCATTGACCTTAGAAATGGTGTTTTGTCTGACTTTGAGCACCGTGAAGGGATCGAGGCTCCCTGGTACCCCTGCTAGACTTGTAAACTGTAAGACACGTTTAAGGAAAGAGAATGCAATTTTAGCATTTCATCTCCCTCCCACACTGAAAACCTTATGAAGCAGCATGTTATTTTTGCCTTCCTTCTCCTGGCCACGGAGACTTAATTTTCTTCCCTTTTTTAAAATAGCTGTGCTCTTCCCTGAGTTTTAATGTGGCTATAGGAGCCCCTTGTTGCCTTTAATGTCCCAAGTTCGGCCTCAGGCTGGAGGTGTTCACTGATGCTCTGTTCTCATCTCGTACATGGGAGAGGGTGGTGGAAAATGAAAGAGGCTAATTAAAAACTGCTCAGATGCGGGGGTTTTTTCATGCTGCAAAATTAGCAGACGGAGCTTGGTGCCATGGGATACCCTTTAGGCTAAGAACTTCACAAGCTGCAGAAAAGGCCCGATACATGTGAGAAGAGCCAGGTACAAACTAATGATTTAAAAAACAAACAAAAAAACAACACAAGAGCTTGGGAAAGGGTTTCAGGTGGGGCCTCTTGGCTAGATGGATCCCCTGTGCCTCTTCTGCCTACGTTACCTGATCTTCTCAATCGGCTGTTGGCAAAATATATCTCTCCAGCGAGCCCACTTCTCCTTTAGGAATTCTCTTACCTCTTCTTTCTGGAGAGCAGAGAAATTGGTTGGACCCAGGAACATCAGGGCAACCTTAATCCCCAGCCCAGCTCCCATCTGGAGCCTGGTTGTGCCCTACATGCAGGAGTGTCCCGATACAGCCCGTTACCCAAAGCTCTCTCCCACCCGGTTTGGCTCCTCCACCTCTTGTGGCTTTTCCTCCCAGGCATCTGCGTACTTGGCCTCACCTCGTGCAGTGGAAACATTGCCTCAAAGACGTTCTTCTTCTTCAGGTCATGCAGCTTCTCTGGTAGCAGAGTGGAACGGGAAGGATTAGTGACACAAAGCTTTGCTTTCTCCCCGTGTGCTTCCTGCCAGGCAGCATCACCCAAAACCTTTTCTGAAGCCTTAAGGGCGGGGGACAGGAAAAAAAAATGCCTGGGAGAGGCTGAGCTGTCCAGAAGGGATCAGTGCTAATCCCTGTGGTTGTGCTGCTCAGCTGGGATGCCGCAGGCTGTGTTGGGGCTGGTGTTGGGAGCGAGCCAGGTAGGCAGGTCCTTAAAGACAGCTGGAGAGTCAGCACATTTGCTACCTCTCCTGCTGATCCCAGGGTGCCAGAGAGGGACGAGCCTTTTTGGGGACACAGAAAGGTGGCAGTGGATTTGGGGAAAGGGAGTAGAGGGCTGTTGATGGTTCCTGCAGTCCAAATCTCCCAGCCTCTGGATATGGCAGCAAATTGACCTCCCAGAGCCGCACCTCTTTTTTGTCACATCCCCACCCAAGGGTGCTGAGACAGCTGGGGTGCCTGTGCCTGGCAGAGGGCAGGAGCTGTGCTGCTGGTCCTGGCTGTGCATCACCCCAGGGATAAGGGGGGTGTAAGGGCCCACTGGCCCCGCTCCCTTACCGAGGTCAGGTGTGACCGTGTTCTGCAAGATGAAGTTCACGATCCGTATCCTGAGCAAGGAGAAACTGGGATTACAGGCTAGCCTGAGGATACAGACTGGTGCTGTTGCCCCGGAGAGCAGGGAAGGGAAGGGAAGGGAGGTGTGCACAAAACCCCAGGGAAGGAAGTGGGAAAGAAACAGGGATCTGGTTGTGGACAGTGAGGAGCTGGCTGCTTTGCACCAATGGTGGTAATTTGCTTTCTGTGGAGAATGAAAACCCTGGCACAGTTGTGAGCTGAGATGAAAAATGGATGCTGGTGTGGTGGTAAGGGGCTGCAAGGTGCTGGAAGCCAGCAGCCCAGCTCAGGACCCACCTGGTTGTCACTGGTATGTCATGACGGGCATCAGAGTCTTGCAGCTGGCTGTCCTGAGGGTTCCTCAGGAGCCACTGGTATTTCCGGAAGATATGTTTTGGGGCACGGACCCCATAAAATAGCTTCTTGTCCTCAATTTTCTAGTGGGTAGAAGAGAGAGGCTGTTAGAGCAATGCAGGCAGGGAAAAAGGCAGAGCTGCAAGATCCAGGGGCTGTGTGAGTCCTGGGGTTGGAGTCTCCCCTGGGTGAGTGTGCCGTGTGTTTTACACATGGTGGGGTGATTGGCTTGAGGGCTTGAGTCTCTTCCTGAGGCCTGAACTAGGCTGGGATCCTGGGTACCACAAGATATCCCCAGCCTTTTGTTCTTGAAAGAGAAATAACCTCTGTCTCACCTTACTCTTTTAAAAAATATGATCTGCTGAAAACAGATAAACTGATAATTGGGGTGATTAAAATGAACTGTTGGTTTGGAAATGCTTTAGTGTAGCGTGAAAGATATAGGTGATCTAAAGAGCATGTGATAGTTGTGCTAAGTAATTATATTGATTTTGAGAGTGTGAATTCCAGTTCGAAACTTAGTTTTCACATAGAGATATAAAGGTCAAAAAACTTACCTAAATTCTTATGTCACTAATGAGTATTTTGTTTGTTTATATATACACACATATTAGTACAGGGATAGACTTTTTTTTTGAGCTTTAATTATCTTTCTTTAACCTTCCCTTCGAAGCCAGTTGTTTATAGACGTTTCATTACGTAGCAGATACCCATATCTGCTGCCCCTTACCTTGATGGTGAACCCCTTCTTGCTCAGCTCATCCAGGAACTTCTTCCTCTTGATCTCCTTCACGCTGCCCACTTCGTGAATGTCACTCACGAGGACGAAATCCCACTTCTCTTCATCCTGCCCACAGAAAATACGAGGGAATTAATGGGGATGGCAAACTCTCCCATTTGGCTCCAGTGCCTCGGAGGTTTGGACCTTTCTCATGCTCTGTAGAGGGGCCCTGGGGACTGGCGTTGAGCAAAATCCAAATCCCCCCAAAATCCCCTCAAATCCTCATTTTTGAGCTCTGAACTCACTGTGAGTGTACAGGGAGCCAAGCTTACCGCAGAGGCAAATGGATCTGAGTCTTCAAAGGGAAAATTTCTCCAGGGAGTCAACAGAATTTCATCCTGTGGAAGAGAAAACCAGCAAAGGCTTCAGTGGGGTCTCTGGCAGATCCTGCGTTTGAACACAGAGCAAACCTCTCTCTGCAAACACCTGGATGGCTTTGCAATGCCCTGGGTCAGGTCTTGCCCATGCTCTTGGAAGTAATGGGGTCAAGCTGCCCTGCTCCAGCCGGTGAGAGCAGGTAAGCAGCACTCGTGGTATGGAGAAACCCATCTTTAATAGTGCAGGCAAAGGATTTGCAGTGTTGGCTGCCAACCCAGCACTGTATGTGGTCTGCACAGGCTCTGTCAGGCTGTCCAAGCTAGGGACGTTTGGTAATAGCAGATGAAAGGCATCCTGAAAGAGAGTATGGGCTGGAGAATCTTGGGCATGCCCCAGATGGGCTGGTGGAGGTGTGTAGTTGGCCTGGAGGAGCATAGCAAAGAGTGGTTCCTACCCATCAGCAGAGATAAATAACCTGCTGGGGTTAAGCAGAGTGCATCTTGGTGTTGCCTGTTCAACTTGTGGTTTAACTGAAGAATAGGGACCAAATGAGTCCAAAATAAAGGCAGGTGGGACAGCAGGTTGCCCAGGATGACAGAAGGGTCTTCCTGCGAGGTGCAGCTGCTGGGATCAGCCAGGCTCCCTGCGCTCAGTTCTGCTAGTCTCATGTTCGTGCCTCCCTGCAGGGTGCTGCATCTGACTGCGCTCTGCATCTCCTGGGGTGCCGTGGCTGTTTTCAGGAGATGAATGAGTGAGGATTGCAAACGTTTCAGGCTGCAGAAGCACAAAGCCCTTGCTGACTGTGCCAGCCTGGGGTTGCTGCCTGCAGCAGCTCCCTCATCCCTCCAGGCCCAGCCTCGGTGTGTGTTTGTGGCACAGGGACAGACTGTGAGGAGATTGATGGCAGATGAAACTCCTGGTGTTTGGATGCTCTAGGGTGTACCATTGGCATGGCAGCTTGCAGTACATGTAGGTAAAAATGCATTACAATGTAAGATCAAGGCCTACCCAGCCCAGTTTTCCTCTCCCAGTGGCCATGAAGGGGGTACCTGGGGAGGGGGGTTAGAGCAGGCATGTCCAAAACCTCCTCCCATGCACTCTTGGTCTCCAGCTCAGGCTCTTCCAGAGTCAAAAAATGTCTTTGTGTTTGGGGATCCTTAAGGGATTGCTGCTCCATGAGCAAGGGCAGCCTCGTTTTGCTCTCTTGTAATGCCTAACATCTACAGAGTCCTGGGGCCCCGAGAGAGCCAGCCAGCAGAACAAAACCTCCCTCAGTTCTGGACTTCACTCCTCCTTGTTTCACACGGTGCCCTGACATCTGCACCAGAAGAGTGTGGATGCTTAACTCACTCCCTCTCCATGCATCAATGGTTTTTACAAGACTCTCATCTGCCTTTGCTGCTTTTTACTATTCCCTTTCAGGTAGGGAGCTCTTAGCTTTTTGGCCAGGATGGGGACAGCAGTTTTGAAGTCCCTGGAACAGAGTATGGGGTGCAGGCAATGGGAGGCTTGCGCAGCAGACAGCGTGGAAAATAATTCCTTGGAAAGCACCACAAATGGCTCCGTCTGTGGCCCAGGGGCAGCTGACACTTGGTTTCTTCCTGCTCGCCTCCTGTACACTGCCAGCTCCAAAGAGAGGCTGTGCAGGAGCGAACGCACAGTTATGCTCAGGCACCCAAGTTAGTCTGAGCCTAATTATGCTCAGACACCCAAGCGGTGTGGTTTTGGGGCTGCACAAAGCAAGTAAGATGATGTTGTGGCAGCAGGTGCCCTCTGCCCAGCCTAGGGTGCCCCTCCTCTGAGGGATGCAGCAGAGAGCACCCTTGGGTGGCCTGGACCTGGTGGTGGGTGCCGGTACAAGGGCATGTCAGCTTCAAAACACTTTGTCCCCGTCCTCTGTGCCTGGCCTCCCCAGCGTGATCTCATCCCGGTCCCGCAGCTGTAGTTGCTCTTAGGCAAGAGAGGATTAGTCCAACCAGCCCTTCAGTGGGTCGGAGAGAACGTGCTGGGCTTCAGATCCCAGTGAGCGCAATGAGTTTAATAAAGACCTGTTCTGAAGGCCATGCTGTACAAGGGAAGGGAATGGATCTTGTCTTAAAAGTGGCACTTTTAAAAATTATATATTTTTTTTGCAGTTCTTTGGCGTGATTCATGGTGCAGCCCCACAAACCGTTACGCTGCTGTTTCTAAGGGCACGGTGATGCAGCACAGAAGTAAGAATCTGCTGCTGGGGAAGGGGATATCATCAGTCAGGATTGCCACCGAAGGCTTTGTGTCCCCAAACAGCGGCCAGACAGACAAGTTCATCCAGCTGTAATCTCAGGAGCGGAGCGGTGGTGGTGCAACCAAGTCCTGATGTAAGATCTGGATCCCAAGCTTCCACTGAAGAATGAGGCCATGGGAGCCAGCGAGACTGAGATGAGGCAAGGGCTGAAATGCTCTGCCAAATACTTTCTAATGTGGAGCCACGGCCCTGGCTTCACCCAGAGCAGAAGAGCATTGGGGAGACTGAGAAAGGCAAAGCAAGAAGGCTTGGGAAGATGGATCCCCCCCAAAAAAGGCACTGTTACAGTAAGAACCAGTGCTTCCCACTGCTGAAAGGTTCCTCAGTTAAAGCTATGACACAAAGGGCATTTGTGGTGCTATCATCTGCTCCATCCAAGCCCTGAGGAGGCTTTGGGGTGGGAGAAGTGAGTTTTCACTCCGGTTGGTCTCCCCAGGTGGGTATAACCGAGTTGGTGCAGTGGCTCTACCTGTCCCTGTCTGAGAGCCCCTCTCTGGGCACGGGGAGGGAGCAGGAGTCCCGTCAGGGCTCTGCCCCGGCTCCTGATGCTGGCACAGATCTGGGCTGGCACCACCTCTCTGCAGGTTGCGTTGTCTCATTCCTGCCTGGCTGGTTTCTCCCAGCCTGTGCGTGCACCAACCTCATCCTGCAAAGGCTGCCAGCCTTTCGGCTCTAGCAGTGATCCCTGGAGCGCTGAGGGTACCCTTTTGTACCCTAGGTGTTCCCAGACGCACCCCTACGCTGCTGTCCAGCTGGTGTCAGCCCCAGCAGAGCTCAGGAGAAGGTGAACGGATCTGCTAGCGTTGCAGCTTCTGTTTCCAGGTGGCTCCCAGGCATGTCATCTGCATGCACGGTCCCCTACTGGGAGGCAAAGCATCCTGACCAGCGCTACCTACCCCAGAGAAAAGCTTGCTGAAGGGATTACCGAGGTAGGTTTGTGCATGGGCAGCATCCAGTCATGGGACTCAGTCCTTGAGGCCAGGCCAAGGGGCTGTGGAGTATCGGGAGCTTCACCTGCAGACCCCGTGGTGCCACCAGCCCCCGAGTCCTGCTCTGTCCCTGCAGAGCTTCAGCAGAGCATCCTCCCTCTGCCAGCACTCCCAGTCATAACGTGGTCAGTCTCCTGGACCTAACGCTGCCAGATCCTGCCCTTGCTTCTGCTTGTTCCTGAAACAGCAAGCGCTGATTTTAATCCCAAGAGGAACCTGTTACTTTTTAATTTTCCCCAGAATCCGTGGGGATGCTTCTCAGGCCACCTGCGTACAGCTGTCTAGGCAATAAGGAGGTTGTGGAAGCAGGGTCTGCAGCAGCTCGGCAGGCTTGTCTCTGTGTTCCCATAGCAATAGGATTTACCACCTGGTCCCCCCTCTGCAGGCACTGTGAGTGCCTCTGTGTAGGACTGAAAAACAGGGAGGGGGGGAAGGATTTGCAAATTATTTGCAGATCAGTGCAGATAATTCCCGGTGCCCACCTCTGGAGCGGTAACAGGCAAAATTGCATTCAGCTGCAGAGGGGGGGGTTGCAGACCTGGGATGACAGAAGGGTGGTGTTTCAGCAGGCTTAATTCTCGGCGGCTGCTGACATCCATGCAAGCAGGGCTGAATGTGAGGCAAAGGCTGGGTTAAGCTTCCTCTGCTGGGGCTGTTGTGCAGGAGCCCTGCCTGCTTTTGAGGCCAGATGTGTCTCGTGTGAAGGGACAGCTGCAGAAGGCAGGGACTTTGGATCATTAGGACTCCCACACCTATTTCTCTGGCCCTGGGGACTGGCAGCACTAATCTGGTGACAGCTGCTTTGCTCTGGAAGTACGAGGCAGCCAGGTCAGCCTCGTGTGTGGGCAAGGCTGCCTCAGCTCCGAAGCGGTTGTATAAACCATGGACTCTACTCCTTGCTATCAAGAAGGACGGTTCCCATTTAGCCCTTTTCCTGCGCTGTGATTGGAGCAGGGTTGGACGCACGCTGTGCCAACCTGTGGGAGAAGCAACCTGCACAAAGAGCAGTATTTGCACTGTCAAGGAGGGTTTGCGTGCCCTGAAGTGTGCCAGTTTTCTCTCCAGCTGTATCAGTGGGTCCTTGGCTCCTTGTAGGCAGCCAGGTGTCCTGCTCCCCGTGCAAGGAGGTTACCGGATCCTTTTGGGGTACCCTTGGGCTGGAAGTGTAGTCACCTATGTGAGTAACCGAGGCGAACCACCTGGGCAGGATCCGGCATCCTTGTTTTCCTTTCCAGCTGTAGGCTGGTGAAAGTTTGGGTGGTTCCTATCACCTACACAAAGATGACCGAACTGCTATCTTGTCTTGGGGATGATTCCTACAAGTGCTTCCTGTGCTCTCCTCCCTTCCCCTGGAGCACTTCCACCCTATCTCATAGTTTCCTAAGAAATGTGACAATCTAATTGAACAGGCAGACGGTATACCTGTGCTTTTTCTAGCTGTCCCAGTCATAGAGAGTTTGCCTTTTGAATAAAAGAAACTTTGTCTTTTCTTTCAAGCTAAAGAAACAAACCTTTGCAGCTCCCCTTCTCCTCTGGCATTATTTCAGGCACCCCTCTAATATGGGGAGCTGTCACCTCCGCTGGAATAAGCAGTGCCTTTTCCTGGGCACGTAGAAACTAAAGATCTGGTCTCAGCCTTCTTAAAACCAAACCACGCTTCTGTGATCTGCTCTCTGAAAACTCTGAACTGTGGCATCAAGGTGTGGGGCCATGCGTGACCCCACTGGCCTGACCCCCCTGCATCTTTGGGGTGGTGTGTGGAGCTCAGCTCTGCCTCGCTCCCATGCTGCGGGTACTGTGGGGAAACTGCAGAGCAAGCACAGCGCACTGCTTTCCCCTTTACGTGGTCATGATAAGATGAGATTGCTCACTGGAAAGAGGAACTGAGGTTTTATGGTACTTTTTGAGTACCCTAGGGGCTGAAAGCATGTGAGTGGCAGAGATTAGCGCTTACAGCGTAGGAATTTCCAAGCTACAGACGGTTCTGAGATGCTGGAAAAAAAACACACCTCTTGGAAATAGCTGAGCAGTTTCTATTTCCTACCTGCATGGTGAAGTGAAGAGTCTTTCTCTTCCCCCCCCCTTTGGCTCCTCCTGGCAGGTCCCTTGGGAGCTGTCTGTCAGGCAGGTGGTGTGGCGGAGGCTGCAGGTGGAGCAGGCTGAGAGGCTCCTGGGGTTTTTTGGCAGGAGGTGGTCGGCTTCCCCAGCACCTCCGCCTGAGGTCTCATGTGAACGGGAGCGGTGGCTCGACTTCCGTGTGGGACTCCCTCCTGCCTTGGGAGGGAGCTGCTTCTGCTCGGCAGTGGGCAGATAGGAAGGAGGAGGTGAGAAATTTGCCCTTCACCCTTGTTCAAAGGAGTGGCAAGCCCAGTACCGCCCAGCGGCGTAGGCTGATAACCCCGTGGAGTCGGCCTTTGTGGCTCCTCTTGTTAGCTCGGTGAGAGCACCTTGGCCACCTGTCTTCCTTCTCTGTTATAAAGCCACTCGCTGTGTCCTGTGAACACCCCCAAGGAGGTTTCACAAACAGGGGCCAAAAGGAGGAAGGAAGTTAGCAGAAATTAGAAGAAGGAAATTAGCAGAAGCTCTAGAAAGCATTAAACTCTTCATTTCAAGCTGAGAAATGAAGAGTTGGGGCGAAGCACTGAACCTTAAAAAAAATAAAAATCTGTGCTGTGCACGATCCATCTCATTGTTGGGGGAAACTGGGCTACATGGAAAAGATGGTGAGAGCAGCACAGGCTTTGAGAGTGAACAGGATGGGGTCATGGGTGAAGTTTTTTAACTGCCAGGACAAGGAAAAGAGGCCAAGTATGAGCTTTCAGGTAAGTGAGGATGGTCTCCATGGTTTCTCAGTGGCCCAGTGTTTTCTGCTCCTCTTATATTTCCCAGTCTGGTCTTCCCAAACCACAAAGAAAATCTGGCTTCCTGGAAGGGCTGAACAGAGACCAATAAATCCTTTCTTCACACCTCGCTGGCTGCTGAAAGCAGCACTGGAAGTTTTGCCCTTCATTCTCCCATATGTGATAGTGCTGCTGCATGCAGGGCCTCAGCGTCCAGTGCCAACAATTATGGGAACGTCTCCTGGTGTTTTACAGTCCCTAAGAACAAGTATTCCCTCCCTTATGGCTGAAGAGGGAAGCATCAAAGTGTGCACTGAATATTCCCCCAAACCACATAGGCCTCTTGCCTCCCCCTGCTCCTTAAAATCTTGTCACTTCTAAGCAGATGTGATTTACTAGAGTGTGATGGCTTCAGTCCCTGCTTTCCTGACGGCATTTGTGGCAAGGTGCTTGGCAGTGAGCCACTGGAAATCATAAACAAAACACAAATGTTTTTGTTTGCTTGCTTATATGATCATAAAGGCTCAGTTGATCCAGACCTACAGCTTGGAGCAGGGTATAGCTCTCTTTTTACAAAAAGAGACAGTGAAAACATTATGTGTGAGCCATGTCTGACAACTCTCCCTATATCTGTTTTACGGCAGTTTCTTGTTTTAGTTTCCGAGATAAGAAGAGCTGTCTTTTCCCAGAAGAGTTAGTCATCCCCTGGTTCGGATTCTCCTGTGCTCTCCAAGGGCGTTGCATTGGGTAGCTCTTACATAAAATGACTCCTGGGGGGGTAACCCAGGTGTATCTTGGCAGGGAAGGCAGCTGGCATCTCCACGCTGTTTTTTCCAGTCATTCTGTGGCTTTGCCAAGTGCCTTGCACAGACGATGAATCAGCCCTGCGATTACCATTTTTTAAAAAGAGCCGTCTTCTGAATTTCCTGCTGTGTTTGAAATCAAGGGTAGAGCAGGGCAAGGAGCGACCTGTAGCCTCCCAGAAGTGATCTGCAGGGCTGGCCAGGAGGGGAAAACTGTCTTGATCGTCAGTAGCTCTCTACGGGTGTGGGAAAACATGCGCGTGTTTACATGGGAAAGGAGTGAAGTCTTTTAAGACAGGATCCGTGGTGCTTTCCATGTCTCCCGACAGAATGCCAAGGCCCTTTGCAATTTGAGCACTGATGGGTTAAACGGAAAGGTGGGACAGCCACGTGGCTCTACCTGCACATCTGTGTCTTTGTCCTGCAAACTTTGCCAAGGAGGACTGGGAGGACTTTGCTCTGCAGATAGGGTAGCTCACTGAACACGGGCAGCAGCTGCTTCCAGCACCAGTCCCCAGAGCTCATGGGCTTTGCCAGCCAGCAGAGAAGGTGAGTCTGTGCCTGCAGACTGGCTCTTTGTCCTAGGTGTTTGACCTCTGTGGTGCTTCTCACAGCACTTGGAGGAAACAACGAACTTTTTCTTCTTCAGTTCAGGAGGAATTTGGCTCTGCCCTGGCAAGATTCAGCTCCTTTTGCAGCAAGGCTGGCAGCCAAATTGATGGTGTTCTTATTTCAGTGCTTTCCTCCTCACGTAACTCTCCTGCAACACGCTGCCTTGGCATTTAGTGCTCTTGGGGGAATGGTGCTGAGGATGGCAGCACGGGAAACTAAAAGCAGGGAGGGAAATTATGAACTCTCCAGCCTGTCACTGGAATATCTGGTTAAGGCGTGAGGTGGTGTGAAACTCCAGTTTGTGTGTTTGCTGAGGCATTGCAACAGCACAAACGCTTTGTAAGCAGACAGAATTATTTAAGATGTTATCGCTCTTAACGGTTTATTGCTGCTGGGGTCAGTCACGTGAGTACATCCTAATCTGCTGTGGTATCGCATCAGCCTGACACATTTCAACCACTTTGGGCAGTGGTTTGACCTGCGCTGAGCGAGTCAGTACTGAGGCTCTCTAGGAGCACTCCCTTGTCCTGTCAGTCCCAGCCAGACGTGCAGACGTGATTTCCATCTGAGAAGTAGTAACAAACAACTGGAAGCTTCGTGTATTAAACCACTTCTACTAGAAAGAGGATGCCTGTCTACATCTTGCCTCGCAGTGATGCTTTCTGACAGAGCAGTCCTCTTCTGAGTGCTCCAAAGTGATCCTGCATGCATGCATCCCTAATTTAGGATGGTGCTAAAGTATTTATTTGGTCTTTTTTCAGTCCTCAGGGCCTCTGATTTCCTTCTTTCCTTCTTTCCTTCTTTCCTTCTTTCCTTCTTTCCTTCTTTCCTTCTTTCCTTCTTTCCTTCTTTCCTTCTTTCCTTCTTTCCTTCTTTCCTTCTTTCCTTCTTTCCTTCTTTCCTTCTTTCCTTCTTTCCTTCTTTCCTTCTTTCCTTCTTTCCTTCTTTCCTTCTTTCCTTCTTTCCTTCTTTCCTTCTTTCCTTCTTTCCTTCTTTCCTTCTTTCCTTCTTTCCTTCTTTCCTTCTTTCCTTCTTTCCTTCTTTCCTTCTTTCCTTCTTTCCTTCTTTCCTTCTTTCCTTCTTTCCTTCTTTCCTTCTTTCCTAAGATTTTGAAGGGTATTGCCTTCCTGTGCATCTGGCTGGAAGGACACGAAAGAAGAAAGATCCTTCAGAAGAGGTTGTTTAGATGTTTTTTGTGTCAAACTGCAACTTCTTTCTTTTTCGTTAGAAGGGCTGTGTTTCCCTGAGGCACCTCTGTGCCACTTATGAACTGATTGGAGGCAGAGATCCTTCATCCTGCTCAGATATGCAGAGGTGAGAACTGGCTGCTCAGCCTCATGTGACAGCCCAGCACCAGACAGATCCTTAGCAATTAAAGAAATTAGCCATTCTGTTTGTGCAGTCTGACTGGCATAAAATGGGTAGAGAAGAAAAAAATGAAAACGTTTGTAGGACTTTGGGTTAATTTCGAAGACATCAGTCAAAAGCCAGATAGAAGTTTCCAAGAAAATCTGCTAAGTGAAATGGGCTGAAAATAATTCACATTGGGCTTGAATCCTACCTGCTATTGGAAAAGGAGGGAAGACAAGAATCAGGCAGAAGCCAGTGATGTCGAATCACTGTATAAAGCCTAATACTTGCTGAACATCTTAAGCTTCAGGTTTGATTGCAGTGCATATGTTTCTCAGCAGCACTAAAAAATCTTATTAGACAACAGCACTAATGAGCAAGCCAGCCAGATACTGAGAGCCTGGCAAGAATATATTGGGTCTGAATGCTCGAGCTGCTGTCATCTAGCACCACCAACTGTGCTTTGGAGATAGTTCAAGGGAAGTGGTTCTGGATGGGAAAAGTTCCACTTCTGGGGCCAAAATTTGTTTTGAAATTTGAGGCTAAGGCAGAGGAAGAGCCAGTGTGCTGGAGAGGGCCAGCTGTGGCTCTGGAGGTGACAGAAAGCAGCATGTTGTAGCCTTCTGGCTGTGCGAGGTGGTGCTGCTCCAGGTGAAAGTACTGGGGGGCTTCACCCTGTAAGGCGTAGAAACATGGAAGTGCTGTTGGAAGGGGCCTCTGGAGGTCTCCAGTCTAACCTCCTGCTCCAAGTGGGTGAATTGTTGGCATTAGATCCTCGGGGCTCTGTCTGGCTGAGTCTTGAAAGCCTCAATTGACAGAGATTCATTCCTCCACCTCTTCAGGTGACCTGGCACTGCACAACCCTCCTCATGAAAAAGCTTCTTCCAAAGTCCTGACTGCACTTCCCAACCTGCTTTTTATGCCATCAGCTCTAACTTCTGCTCTGGCTGTACAATTTTAGCCTCTTGTGCATTTCTTCCAGCTGTACCAGGCCAATGAGCTGTAGCTCCTTGAAAAAAAGATCCTCCGAAAAGCTGGGTCCTGGAGAATTTCTGCCTGTCCTGAAGGCCCAAAGCAGTGGTGATGGGCCCATGTCAACAGACACAGGGAGGTAGGAGTCCATAAGTGCCCAGAAGGCTTGGATCTGACTCAGTGCTTGCAATGACTACAGAAAGCTGCGTCAGCTGTTGCTTGGTGAGTACTGTGTGTATTTAATTTGTTTTGCACGTCAGGGCTTTAGGCTGGGCAGAAAGGGACACTAATGTAGAGCTTGTTTAGGTTTCCTTTGTGAGATGTGGTGGATGTTCCCAATGTGACACAAAGCTGTGTGACCGCAGCCTTTGCTTTTGCAGTGGGAGTTGGTGGCATCTCTTGGAACAGGCCAAGGGCCCCCAGGTCTCATAAAACATAGTGGGGCTGCCAGGAGAGAGAGGGCAGTTCAGGTCAGTAGAAGACTGTGCAGTAGCCAGAAGTGTACCTGCAGAATTGTTTTCTTCTCAAAGGGCAGGGGTATTCAACCTTCTTGGAGAATCTTTGGTTGAATCCTTCTTGCTCAGGTGTGGCAGCTACACAGACTTGCTCTGTCTTTAACAAGAGAGAAAACAAGCAGAATGGTAGCGTTGCCAACCCAGCAAAGCTCCTTTCATACACAAATGGCTCTAATAGCTCCTAGCTGGTGGTTACAAGCAATTTCTGCTGCTCATTACCCCGCGCACTCCTTGCTCTTTGCCTAGCTAGCTGCTGCCATCATGCGGCCAGCTCATTCCTTCACAGTCACCTAAATATTTTCCCTCATTTCTTCCTTGGCTTCCCTTCTTCGCTCCTGCAGGGTTTTCTTCTCCCATGTGGTGTCTGCTAACACAGAAAGCACCAGGATGGCTCTAGCATCTTGCTGGAAAGAAAGGTCTCCCTACCCACGGGCCAGGAGCAGTATCTCATGTTTGGGTTTGTTTTGGTTGAAGACCCTGATCCTCATGATGAGTTTGGAAAGCTCAGGATGTTCTGCTGCAGGTAAGAGACCCCATGAGGGGGTCAAGGAGGATTAAGAATACAGCAAGCTTGAGGGCGTGGGAGCACCCAAATCATGCATTTGGACTTGCCTCTCTAGAAATGTCTCCGTGTGTGTCTGAACAAGCGAGCAGGTGGCTCCTGTGCGACCACTAGCCCTGGTCAGGCTGCCCATTTGGAAACGGAAAGCTTTGCTAGCAAAATGCTGCCACTTTTGCAAATGCAAAACCAATTACAAATAGTTAATGTTTCAATCTGCAAGGAGCTGGGACAACCAGGATGCCAGGGGTGGAAGGAATTGGAGTGCACGCTCTGGGCTCCTTGAAAGCTGCAGAACAGTCTGGCAAGGATCACTTGTCCCCAGATAATTCAGGCAAGTAGGTATAAACATAAGCCATTTTCTTTAATTATCATTCTTTCATTACTTTTGTCAACAAATACAGAATTTGAGCATCAAATACTGCTACTGTCTACAGAAGCTGAGATGCACTCATGTACTCTTAGCATAACGCTGTCCTGTCACAGCTGAAAGGGCTGTTTTCCCAATTGTTTTTGTTTTTCCTGCAGACAAAGCAAATGCCTGCCACAGTGAGCTGTAACAACACCCCCAACAAAGAATATTTTCAGGTTTCACACGCTCAAGGCGCATTCACAAGGATCAGGCAGGAATTCCTGATGGCGTTGGGGATGCTCGCGGTGAAACTGCCACCTGAACAGAGTCAACAGCCTGAAACCCTGCTGAGCCTTCAGCTAGCCACAGCTCCCTTCTCCCACCCTGTTTTCAACAAGCTTTGTGAACTTCTTGCTCCGGGGGTGCTGCGCTTTGCGTTCGGCAGCGAGGATAACGGAGTGACTTTTGAAGTGACACCCGTGAAGTGACCTGTGTGGGGCCGTGATCATACGATGGAACGGCTGGGGTTGGAAGGGACCTCAGTGCCCATCCCGTTCCACGGGCAGGGACAAGATGCCCGGCGGCCTCTTCCTCCACCTTCCTCCGTTGCCCCCACAGGAATTGCCCCCAGAGGACAGCTTCCCGAGGTGCCTGCGGGGACGGAGGAAGCCATGACAGACACAGAAGGGCCCCAGGGAGGAGTGCGACGTGTTGGGCGACACAACCCCTTCACGGGGGCAGCCCCGGGGGTGGCAGGACGCTGCCCGTGAGGGAACCACCCCGAGGGGCAGCGCGGCGCCATGCCTCCCCCGGGCCGCACGGTCGCCATGGCAACGGGAGCCTCCTCCCTCCCTCCCTCCCCGCTGTGCGCTTGCGCGCGGCCCCGCGCACCTCGCCGGGGGCGCGCCCCGCCCTTTCCCCTCCCCTTCCCTCTGCCGAGCGGGGCCTTTGCGCGCACCCGCGGCGGGCGGGCACGCGCGGCCGTGGCCGCCATGAGGCGCGGCGAGCGCCGAGGCCCCGGCGGGGCGCTGGGCAAGGCCGCCCTGGAGGAGCAGCCCGACGGCCTCGGCCCGCGCCGCAGCACCGAGTCCGAGGTGTACGACGACGGCACCAACACTTTCTTCTGGTGAGGAGGCGGGGGGGGGGCTCCCGGTGGGTGTCGCGATATGGGGGTGTCGCGATGGGGGGTGGGTTGTGGTGATGCGGGGGGGTCTAGAGGTGTCTGCTGGTACTCCAGGAGCTCGTAGCGTGTGGGCACCTCCGTGCCCGTGCCTGTTTTGTCAGGATTTTAACCTGTTTTTCCCTCTCCGTGGCTCCCCGTGTCGGTGCTCGCTGTAGCCCCGCAGGGCAGCAGCCCTCGGTACCCTTGGGTGTTCCGCACAGCTCCGTGGCGTGCTCCCTTCGGAAGATAAGCACGGGGATGTTTTTGGCCAGAAACGGGGTGATTCCCCGCCGGGGGTTTTGGTACGAGCGGTCCTTGCGGGACGAGATGCGCTCGTGCCCGTGGCAGCGCTTTTAAATCCCTCCTCTGCTGGAGGGGCTCCAGGAACCTGCTCCGGCCAGCACCTGCGCGCGTCCTCTTTCAGTAAGGAAACCCAACAGCAAACGCCGCTTTCCTTCATCGCTGAGCAGAGAAGAAGCCCGCTGACGCTGCAGCCCCTCGCCTGGAATCCGAGCTGAGGGCCGGCACGGTTTGGCTCGGGTCTGACATTTGGGAGCAGCAGGAGGAGGACGCTTGGCTCTGACCCTGCCAATCTGGGCAGCAGCAGAGCCCCGGGGGGTGTGGATCTCGATGAAGCCGCTGATACCGGGTGGTATTTCTGCTAGCACGAGCCGCTGAGAAGCGCTTAGATCCTGCAGGACCTCTAGGAGGTCTCTTTAGGAGCTGACGTGCGAGTACAGCGGAGGGACATCCTCATCTCAAGGACAGGAGGAACTTTCTCGCAGAGCACATGAGCGTTGCCTCATGTAGGCTGAGTGAATGAGTGGGCAACTGGATCCTGCCGAGGTCTGCTGAGGAGTGCCTTCTTATAAATGGAAAATGGGTAAAACACTGTCACTTTCGTGTTATCTTCTTAACGGAGTTCTTTTCTGGGGTCTTGTGATGCCTACAAAACACCTGATGCTGCTATTGTTTAATCTCGCCTTCCTGCACCTTTTTGTTGTGTGTGGGGGCAGCACATAGTCTGCTGCTTGTACGGGTTCGTTCTCCTAAAATGCTGTAACTGCAGTTCATTTGTCCAGGTGAACTTTTTCCTTGGATGTACAAATGTGCTACCCTTCTTTAAGGCTTCTGCTTTATCAGCTAGTTCTTTCCAGGAGGAAAGTAGGGACAAGTGTACAAGTGTGTTATAGAAAGGTTTAACTTACCTATTTTCAGGTGACTTTCTTTTTTTATTACTCAATTCTGCATGTTACTTGTGCTGGCATCTAGGAGTGTAAATGCTTGTAAAAGTTTATAGGTTTTCCCTTCTGTTACTTTTGACCCATGCATGATGGCATTGCGTGTCTGAGCGTCATTTACCAAAAGACAAGCTAAACTTTCTGTTGTGTGCAAGAAGAAAAATGATTCAGAGGAGCCGTTTTCTTCCCGTGGCCCTTAACAGTGCTTTTGTGCTGGTTCCAGAAAATAGAAACCTAAAAGGGTAGGTGCCCGCTGTCTTTGCCCACATGAACTACGTGGAAAGCACCTTTTCTCCTTGAAGTTCAGAAGCTGTTGGATAAGGTTACTGACATGGCCTGCTCGGTTTGGAAACGTTAAGTAACGTGGGACTTGTGGACACAGGCAGAAATCAGTTTAAAGTAGTTCAGTTTGCAAAGGTAACTTTACTGCTATAAATGTAATGCTTTGGAAAGGTGGTAGTTCTTAGCCGTCTTCTCTTTTTAAATCTTTTTAAAACGTTGAAAAACAGGTTAGGTGCTGTATAATTGCCCGTATTCTTATTCAGTCCTAATGACTTTAACCTGGAAAATACTGTATTTTAATTACATTCTGGGAACCTGCTTGGTCAGTACCTCGACAGCTCTTTTTGCCATTGGGAAATGTCAAGGAAAGGAAATGGGAAGGAGCTTTATGAAGCAGATTGGCTGGATCTCTTATGCCTGAACTAATTTCAGAACACCTACTGCTACCGAGTGCTGGAAATATTCAGGCCTGCCTGGCAAGCTGCTGTCCTAGGAAATGTGTTTGCTCTTCTTTCCAGTACCTGTGACTGTTTCTTGCCTGTCTGCTTACAGAATTAGCTCTCTGAATACAAACAAAGGATCCCTTTGTGGCTGAGGTTTTGACTTTTTTTTTTCTGTACAGTTTGAAGCATAGTAGATCTTACATTTGTACTGAGCTAGCGTGAAAAAAACACTTTGTTTTTTCTTTATATCCCCACATGTATTCTGTGGCATCACTGTGGCTTCGTTTCTGTGACCTGCAGAAGAGCAAATGCTGATGTGTCTTACAGGTTTTTGGTAGCAGGGAATTTGTTGTTGTTTGGTTGTGTTTTTTTTGTTACCTGTGAGCAGGCAACAAAATCCAATGGAAGCTGGCTTTCCGTTACCTGTGGCAGATGCCTACCGATACTTGAAGCTGAAAAAGAGGAGCAGCGACTTTTTGTTGGGGAGCAGGGAACCTCAGTAAAATAGTGTAATTTATCTCCCCTGCATGATCAATGTAGAGGTTTGTGGCAACTCTTTTGAAGAGGAAACCTTCCTCCCCTTCTGGTAGCCAGTGTGGGGGGCAGAAGGGCGGTGGTCACTCTTTTCGTGCCAGTCCTTGCGTCTTGGATGCTCTTTGATTACCAGTTTGGGATCCTCTGGTTACATCTTACATATAATTTTATCCTAAAAGTTCTGCGTGGTGTAAAAAGCATAGAAATCGCAGCTAAGAAAAGAAAGCCTGTCTGCTTCTTATTTTATTCTGAGGAAAATATTAAGAGAAATCTTTCCTGATGGCTGGCACACCAATATTTCTTTGGAAAGGTAGATTTGTGTGCAAAGCAGCCATTTGTGGAAATACAGCATTGTTATTCAAGCTAAAATATTACTTAGCCACTTCTTGTATATAGTTCTTATCTCTTAAAAACTAAACTTACAGCAGCATGAGATTTTCTAACAGGCCGTTTGGCGGAAGAGGTGAGTGATTCATCTTGGGAATCTCTCAGATAGAAGAGCTGCAAATTGGGTTGAACCTTTCTGTCCCCTCTTGTGAGGGCTGACTGCAGCGCTTTCAAGGGAACATTCTTCAGGCTTGTTGGAAACTTGACATTTGCTGGACTTCTTTTCATGTTCTTAATATCTGGACGCTTTAAAGTGGGCCCTGGTGAGGTTCTCTATTTGCTGATTGGTGCTTCCGATTCTCTACCTGCCCAGAAGTTACCAAGTTTAATCCGATTGCATACGGTACTGGTACATAGCTCAGCCTGTCTTTTTTTAATATTTAGGTATGCCCTGGCAGTGTCTGGCTGCTAGAACATCCAGGAGGTCGTTGTGCAATCTGACCGAGTCCTGCTGACTGTATTAACTCTTCTTGCAGCTGAGGGTATGCGTTGACAGAGTGTTGCATTGTTATGGCACTGCCCCTTCCCAAAAGGAAAGAGTCGCCTAGTTCCTGCAGGCAAGCTGGAGGAGCAGAAGAAAAATCTTTGTGCAGAGACCGTGTGAGTTTAATGCCCCATGGGGGGCTTTAGGTCTAGTATTAATTCCCTGTATCAATTTCTTTTTTGTAGATGTGCTCCAGCATTATTTAAGGAAGATGGGAAAAACTTGGGAGCCAACACAGGGTCCTGAGGGTACTTTCCAGGGGAGAGAGTGCAAGGACACGCCACCGTGCCACAAGCAGTACTGCATGCCAGGAGTGCACAGGATTAGCCTCATCCTGGGAAAACTGCTTTGCTTATGATGGTGTGTCCTGTGCACAGCAAGAGTTTGTGGTCAGAGCTCTCTGCGCAGAGCTTCCTCAATGCTCTTGTTTGAACTCATCAAAGCGCCATCATATGACTTGATTTCTGGAGCAGTTTACAAAACAAATTATCAGCCCAAAGAACTAGCTCCCTGCTTTTATGCAGTTTAATCTGGCAGAAGGGCACCTCCCTCTCATTCCCTTCTATTGTCCTTTTTTAAAACATGCTTCTTAAAGTGTGTCTTGGGCTCTTACTTGAGTATTGCACCTTATCTGTCATGCAAAATGACACTGTCTCAGTGGCATTGCTTTAAACTAAAACCTGAAATGGAGATTTCAGGTTTTATTTATTTATCCTTAGCCAGGTTTAAGGATAAAAATGTTCAGTATTTGAAAATGAACATTTTGGGAACCTTGATTAACTTGCTAACTGTGTAGAACCGATGAATGGAGATGTTTTCTTCTTCTTTCTCATTCAGAGGCAAATGACTAATTTGCTGAAGTGTGGTTTGCTTTTTAATCCATTGTTCTGGTTTCTCTATGGGAGTACGTGCTATTGTGCTGCTCTTACCGGGTGATCGTTTTACGAGAGGCACTGACTTGTAAAAGCAGAAGGACTTATGGAAGGAAAAAGTATGTACAGAAGTTTAATCGGCATCGTTTACCTTTACAGATGTGCTGAAGACATGTTACTGGTCTAAGGACAGGTACTTCTTGATTATCTCTGAGCTTAAATACTTTAAAACACAGGCTGCAGCTTAAAAGCCCCAGCTGTGTCCCTGTTACGTTGCAGATGTGGGTGCTTGGAGCTTTCAGGCAGTGTCACAGGACAAAGTACATCCTCTGGTTGCTGCCGATTATTTTTTGTCATCTGGGTGGATGAGAGAGGTCTCATGTCACAGACTTTTTTAACATTTTTTTTTTTTAAATGCTGAGGCCTGACCACTTCCTTTGGCCCTGTGCACCGTGAACATCCGAGTTTCATGTCACCCATTTCGGGTGTCTGACCAAGTTATGACCAAAGGTTAAATTGTTGTTGAAGGTTTCAAAAGCCTCTGTCTTTATCCAGATAGAATTGTTTCCTTCCTAGTTACAGTTTTGGTTTTGAATGTCAAAACGTTGGTCAGTGTTACACTGTGATTAATTTTTTTCTTGTATTTTTCCATAACATATTTGTCATGGGAACTTACTGAAACGCTATGCTGTTGCTGAAATACTGGATTTGTCCTACTCTCCGTTTGTCATGTTTCCCTGAAATTCACAGGTGTCAAATGAGGTGTAGCTATACGGAAGGCGGAGAGCTTGGACATCGGTTCATCTTTTAAAATCACTTTCAGAAATGCTTTTAAGACTTCACCGTTAGTTGGAATTAAGGAAAAAAAAAGTGTGAAAAAGTTGATGGCAGCCTGAGTTGGGAATAGTTTTTGTTGGCATTCTTTACCAGCAGTAACTATGAAGGTAACTTTTTACATCGGGGACAAACCACGCAGCCTGTTCTTTGGAATTTTGTTCCAACAGAGCGCTGACAAAAAGATTAACACATCGATCCTTGGCATGTTCTCAGCGGTTGGTTTTAAGGCAGTTATTGCATCATTTTTGACAAACAAGAACATTAATGCAGAGAAATGGGTGATAAGGGTGTGGTCGCGTACACTTAAGCCCCTTTTAGTTTGTGTTGGAGTTTGAAGGAGATGATGCTGGGGTATTACTGCCTCCTTTCAGTAATGGGAGCTGATCTGTCTCAACCTGCTAAAAGGAAGAGATTCGTACGGTTTTGTCTTACCTCATGTTTGTCATATACTTTATTTGGGAAAATAAAAGCTCTGATAGTCGTTTTGTTGAAAAAACTAGTTTCTAAATGTGACAGAAAATAAATTACTATGAGAAAAGAAGTTTGGGTTGAATTTATTTGCTGGCAAAGCTCCTACTTTGTAAGATTCAGTGAAGGAGTGATGTAGTTACTGATGCTGTCTGTTGGACTGACTTAATTGCTCTCGATTGGCATTTAGCTAAATTACAATGGCAAGTATTTTAATTAAAATAAAACTGGAAATATTTCACTTGAATGTTCCCTTAAACTTAAATGGGGAAAGAGCTAGATGTAAGGTACAGAAAGGCAGAAAAATGCTAGTGCAGAAAAATAAGCTCTGACTTTTTGGTAGTTTAGGATTTATTGTGAATTTTTTTTGACCTTCCTGACCTTACATATTTTTGTGTGTCTGTCTTCTTAGGTATGGTTTTCTGAGATTTTTGGCATAAAACCTGGCACTGAAAGCAGTCTGTACCCCTGCTTCTTACGCAGAGCCCAAACTCTTGTATAATGCTAAGGGGAAGACTTGCGGTCTGCTTAGCTTAGCTCTTTTCCTTCTCCAAAGGCTCTAGGCTAACCAGGAGAGCATAAGCCTTTCTGCATAATTCCCATAATGCTTACCTTGCTCTGGATGTTCTTAGCTGGGCTGTCTTCCTCTTGAAGCATTATTTCAGAGCGTACGTGGAGACTTAATCCCTCTTTATGCCGGTTAAGTCATCTTGACTGATTCTTCACAAGCACTCCTGCGTGCTCTCCCCTTTACTGGCTGCTGTAGATGCTTAACACTTTGTCTTGTTCCATGTGACTGGATTTCTTTCTTTCTTTTTAACTTCCAGACTGTGGGAAGTTAAGGAAGCCAGCATACATACATACCTGAACTTGTTTGATCAGGCAGCTAGGTTTGCAAGATGCCCTGCTACCTCTAGCAGCTGCTGTTGCTTTGTCAGTACTGGTGATTTTTTGCTTGGAGCTGTCAACTTGCTCTTTCCAGAAGACAAACCAAGCCAGAAAGCCTTTCATCCCGGTCTTTGGATTTCCTGCTAGACTGAAAATATGTTTACGTGCTTATCCATCTCTAAGACCTGCTACGAGACCATCTCGCTTCAGCTGGAAGTGAAGGCGCAGCTAAAAGGGGAGATGAGATAATACGAGGGATAGAGCTTCTCATTCCATGTTAACCATGGGGGCTTGTTGAATTTCAAGTTGGTGATAGACCAAAATAAACCAAAGGCAGAGGGGCACGGAGCTCTCAGACACTGACCATTTGCTTCGCTACAGACCCCTCGCAGGGCTGAACGAAACTAGATCTTTGTTCTTCCACTTGGCGAGTTTCTAGGTGCATTTATCTAAATGAGGATGTGCTCACAGCTCATTTTTTTTTTCAATTTTTTGTGACACAGCACATTGGAAAAGTAACTGACTTCATATTTGTCTTCAGACTGGGACGTGATGAGATGATGGAAGACAGCATTTATAGATTCTTGTATCCTCTTAGATACTCGTTTCAAAAATACGCAACAAAACCAGGTATAAAATATAATGCACAGCCTTGCAATTAAAACAACTCTGTTGTGATCAAAATATAGGTTGTTTTTGTATCAATTACATGCATGTATACATGCAGTGACTGAGACCGTGCTCCGATGTGAATGAATTGGGGCGTTTCCTTCAGTCCCGCGCTGTCCTGTAGCCTTTGAGAGGGCTGTGTCTGTTTTTTTTAAACTCGTGGAGGTTACAAAATAGGCCCCGAGTCACATGGCTGGTAAATGAATATTAATCTGTGGTGTCTGAATCACCTGTTAGGTGGCATCCTGCAAGACAACTTGCCGGGAAAATGCATTGGTTGTGCTGCTGCGGAGCCTTTGCGTGTTTATTTTGACATCTTGATGCCTTGCTAATTTTGAAAATACTCCTACATCCTTCTCGTTTTTTCTGGAGCTGGTTAATTTGTGTCCTCTGGACTGCAAGGAGGGATAGCGTTAAATACTGAACACCTTTCTAACAGTGGCAGAAGAGGATTTCATCTGCTTATGAGGTATTGCATGTGTTTTCCGGTGGGATTAAAAGGATGTTGTGAGAAGTGGCCGTGTTTTGGACTAGGATGAACTTCAGATTGTGATTCAAAATAATGCTTGCCTTAACTTTTAGAGCACTTTTAGGTAGGTTACTGGGTTTGGTGTTTAAAGGTGAATCAGCAGAGTTCTTGGAAATCTGTGATGATCTCCAGTTTCTCATGCACTATACAACGTAAACATATGTTTAACTTTGGTGTTTTTTTAATATAAAATGGAAATGTAACACTACAAAAAGAAAATGTAACATCCGAAGGTATGTATGTATACATGTCAGAGACAGTACTTCTCATTCACTGTTTCTCTGTTCTCTAAGCTTGATGTTTTATGCTGGTATTGTTTTAATGGTTTGTACTAGAAGACGTTGTTTTAGAAGACTATACAATTTGTGTCTTTATGATTTGGTCTTAAATGGCTTGACTTCCCGTGCTTCTGCTTCCCAGCGGAGGTCAGATAAGTTTGCCACTGAAAATAACGAATGGCTTTTCATTAGGAAATGAATTTTTGACTTAAAAAAAAAAAAAAAAAAAAAAAGCACCACGCACTATGTAAGAATATTATGTGTATTATACTCAGTAGGTATGTGGGTTTACATGTCAACCAGCTCCATGCAGTTCTCTCAGCTGCTGGGTCTGCCTGTGCTTACTTTAGCTCTTCTTTCTTTCACATAAGAATTCCTTCATAAAATTTGTGTAGGAGGATGGACTCTTATGGAAGGGGAAGTGAACAGCGCATGAGCGTGATCTGCCTTTGCCAGTAGGTTACACCAGCCAGGCTGCACCTTTAGCAGTGCAGAAGAAGAGCCACCCAGCTTTGCCAGGCACCTTTGCTGACACAGTTGTTCCAGCAGAAACTCCTCGCAGAGAGATGGCTGCGTGGGGTTCTGCGGGCACGAACCTCTGCTCCTCCTGGTCGCTGCTAAGATGAAATGAAACTGTGAGCATCAGTAGAAATAAGGCAGCCAGAGGGAGCATCGGAACTTTTACAGTTGCAGCTGTTCTCATACAGAGATGTTGTTTTGTAATTTATTTTTTTTTTAATGGGAGTTACTTGTGTCTGGCTTGAGCATCCTTTGGTTTTGTCTCGAGTCTGTTTGATTAGCTGCTGTTTTTATTGCTGTTTTACTGACAGTGGTACAGCAGCACCAAGTGTGTACCTGACTAAGCAGGAGAGAAATCTTTTTTTTTTTTTCCAGTAATCTCAGTATTAGCACGGTTGGTGCTATTTTTGTTCAAGCTGCCGTTGTTCACGTAGCACACGTTAGCCCAAACCTTCCTTAACTTGATACGCCAGGGGAAAATGAGCAAGACCTGTTCTGGTGATAGGCTTCTCTTGCGTGCTAGTGCATGACAGCCTGGTGACTAAATTCCATGCAAATGCTAAATTCCTTTTCCTGTGCAGTACAATACAAAAAAAAATCCTTTAGTAGTATTGACTGCTGTTGACACATGAGCCTTACTGAGGGCTCAGTCAAAGGCAGCAACTTGGGGTTTTCTGCTTTCTGATGTCAGTTTTTTCTCTTCTCAATTTTAGGAGAGCTCACACCCTGACAGTCTTGTTCATCCTCACGTGTGCGCTGGGATACGTAACCTTGCTTGAAGAAACACCACAAGATACAGCTTACAATACAAAGAGGTAAATGTTTGAGGAAGTGTTTCTATATGGCATGTATTACTAGATGATAGCTGTGTGAACAAGTTGCCTTCCATGCTTTAATCTTCTGGATAAGATACCTCAAATGCTCTTTTGTATTAACTTGTTTGCATGGCCCAAATGCCCAAACCCTTAGTAAGTGACAAAATCAAACATAACTCTCTAAGTTCTGTTGGTGCTGGTCATTGAATTTAATTGCTAATCAGTTTGGTGTTGCTCACTGTCATACCTGGTGGCTGCCCTGTGTGTATGATTTGAAAGAAATCACAAAACTCTTCTAAAGCCTCAAAGTATTCGCTGTGTTTCTTTGGCAAGGATTTTGCTTTTTCCTTAAAATAATCTAACTTTATGAACATGTGAACTGTGACTAAATTTCTCTCACTTAAGTATAATTTTATTAAAAAAAATACTTCAGATTTTAATAGGTGCTTATTTGTTATTGAAAATAAACATGAGAACTTCTAGCCCAAAGGGAGACTCTTGGAAATTAAGGATGAGATTAAACCACAATTTAAACTGATAATGTGTAGCTGAATTTCTCTTCTTTAAAAAAAGAAAGAAATACAGTAGGGAACGAAAAAGGGTAAGTAAAGTGGTCTTTTAAAATCTGACTATGTTTTAAGAATTAAAGTGGTGCTTACAAATTGCAAAGCATCCTTGTTATAAGCATGAAAATCATCGTTTCCTGCCTGTCTGGCTTCTTAAATATAACACCTCTTTTCTCCCCTTTGCTATGAAAGGATTTCTTCCTACTTTTTTTTCCATTTTCTACAGTGAATATGGATATGGCATTTGTTGTCATGGAGATGCAGGAATCGGGGTATTTCCTGAGACAGTTGTTATTCTATCAGTTACACAATAGTTGTAGTTAATGTAATTCACACTCGCATGTGTGCGGAGCTGAGGGTTTGTATTCTTATGCGTGGGGTTGAAATGGAACAAGTTGGAACAGAGTGGCCTGTCTGGGTCTGGGAAAATTTCTGCAAGGCTCTGATGTGAACAAATGCCACTTTACTCCCCGTTACAACAATGAGTTCAGCCAGCGGATGGAGGTGGGACATCCTCTGGAACAGTAGTTCAGAATAAAGAAGTGGAAAAGCTGAAAGAGAAGTGATGACACATCGTTAGGGGATAAGACAGATAGAAGGTGACTCAGTGGAATATCTTATTACTGAGATTAGAGCCCTTACTGCTTTAACAAAAACAAAACCAAAGCAGATTAATCATCAGATTAACCTTTCTTTCATGAAATAGATGTTGCTTTCTTCAAATTCGGCGCAGGGAGTAATGTTTGCGGTTGTTAAAAATCAACATAATAGTGCAAAACCAATAGTGCATAAACCAAGCAATGAGTAGGGGATGTTCTTTGATCACTTTCACATCTCTGCTTGTGGAGTACTGCCTGCAACGTCTAGCTGAAAAAATACTTGAAGACCAGCATCTGAGAATTGCATAAGGTCTTTCAAATATTGTTTTTGAAGGATACCTCTCTGTTTCCATTCAGGCTTCATCCTTATGCTCTTACCATAGCCATGCCAGCTACATGCTGAATTCTGAGATTGCAATTAACTCAGTCAAAGCGTTACTTTATCCTAAGCTAAAATTCAGCGCAGAAATAACATCGGTCCTATTGGGCCTTTCCAAAGCTTTGCTTCTGTTGCCATGGACCTGATTTAAGGGATGGAAGTAACTGTCTGTTGCATTGTGTCAGTTTTCTGTGAAGTCCTATCTGGCCTTACTTATATCTCTTTTCTAAGGTCTTTGAGGCAAGCGCTTTCCCAAATCAAGCACTGCTAAACACAGAGGGTTCAAGCTCAAATCATGTTCCAGCCAGTGCTCTTAACCTCCTTTTTAGCCTCTGTGCACTTGCTTGTGTTGTATCGTTCCTGACCAGTTTTGTGTGGCTCTCCAGGGGCGTACTTGAACAAAGGCAGGAGCAAGGTGGTCACAACATACTTAGGTATATCCACATCCCCAGTTCTCACAGGTTTGTTTTACCTTCATAACTTAAAATACTTCATCCTACTCTGAAAACTTTTTCAGTCTCCTTAAAGAGCTGCTATGCGTTTTGATCAAAAATTTTGGCCCGGCGTGAGACTCACTTGGCAAATGTCTCGTAGGAACACTTGCCTGCTTAATGAACAGCGGCGATTTTATTACCAACGAGCAGTGGCTCTGGCTGTCACGTTTTTTTATTTCCAACTGCTGCACAATGACAGTGGAGCAGTGTTTTTGTCCGGAGGTGCAAAGTCTAAATACGTGCTTGCAGACACTTAAATCTCTTTTGTTTTCAAGCTCATGCTAAGAGATGCCAGACTGCTTGCGAACTGCATTAGGGGCTGCGAGCAAACCATGAAATTGAAGCAAAGTACACAAATTGCTGTGCTGTCTGCTGCTGCTGTTTCCTGGACTGAGTAAAGCAGCAGGAAGTCATGCGAAGCTCCCATTTTCTCCCTTGTAACAGTGCTTCACCCAGGCACTTGCAGCAGCAGGTGAGGGCAGGGTGAGAGGTAGTAAGTCACCGGGAGAAATGATGCACGAAATACGCTCTGGAGCATGAGCCTGTGAGATCATGGGGTGTGGTATCTGGAGCTGGGATTCATACTTGCATCTGTTTATGTGCTGGTATTTGAGTGCCATTTGCCTTCCTGCTATGTGTTAGAACAATTAAAGGAGGATTTTATCTTTTTATTTGTACTATAAGTTATATAGGAATGTTTTGTACGTAAATCGAGTCAAAGTTCATTAGGATCATACACAAAGATGTTGATGTGATCATGCAATATATATGATCAGATTGTCTCTGTTGTAAAGAGAGTTGAAACTTTACTTAGCCAAAGAGATATTGCATTGCAAAACCTGTCTGATCGATAAGGCTTTTTATTCACAGAGTTCTTACAGCATTCAGAGTAGCCTTGACATAGTCCGTCCCGTCTGGCAGCTGGCGCTTCTCCTCTCCCGTTAAGCAGGAGCCGACAGGACCGCACTCCAGCTCCGAGGACAGCTAAATAAATCCTCAGCGGCCTCCTTCGTGTACCGTGGCTGTGGAAGAAATCCACTAATGCTTTGAGTGCTGAGCAAGGGATCTTTAGGGAAAAAAAAAAACCACATGTAAATGCATTCAGGTTTTAAAAAATCCTGCAGGCATCAGGGCTTTATATTGAATTTCAAGCTGTAAATCAGTCTCTCTTCTAAGATGCCTGTCTATGCTGGCTTCTGGCATAATTTATCATTGCTCAGCCATGGTAATGAGACTGGGGGTGTGTGTGTTTGCAAGCTGCTGCTGAACACCTACCAAGAAAACAAGGTAAGAGAGAGGCTAGGCCTCTGTCTGCCACTTCTTCGTCTGGTCAGAACCCTGAGGGGACTGTAGCAGTCGTGCTAACATAGGTACAGCCAGAGAAGGGACTGGGAGCAGGAGCTGCCTGCTTAAATGCCTGGAACAGAGAGTGGTACACAGCAACTCATAGGCTTCATTGTCTTGTGTTTCTGAATCGACTCTTTTAAAACAACAGAAACAATAGCCTGCTTGTACTACCGAAGCTGTTGCTGTGTTTTCCCTTTCTTTTTTGGTTAAGCACTAAAATTATTTTTGTAGGCACTGCCTTCCTGATCTGCTGCTCAGGGAAACTTATAAACCTTGTCCCTCTGGGGTACCTTCATGGATGTAGTTTGAGGCAAACCCTGTACCCCTCTCAAATCCTAGAGAAGTTCTTACTTGGAGCTGTGCTGAGCCAGGAGGACAAGCTGCTGCTTAGGCTTTGAAAGCTTCGTAAGGAGGCAGTATGTTGATATGAATTTGGTCACTGAGGAAAAAAAGGTAATGGAGCTGGCATGGCTATTACACAGATTTGTGATTTTCTTCAAAGCTTCCCATGGTGAACTTGAAGTAAAAAAAAAAAAAAAAAAAAAATTGAAACCACAGCTTATTTTGGCGCTGCTGCTGCATCTGCTGTTTGGCTGAGGTTGGATTTTAGAAAGAAACATAACTAAGTTCCTGTGGTGATTTAGATTCAGGTCGTCTCTAGCTTTGGGAAGAATACCCTACAAGGCCTAAAAATCTTGGACATGTTGGTTCATGACTGAGCATGATGATAGTGAGCAAAGCAGCATGTATTGTTATGTGCTACAAAATGCAAAAATACAAATCTCTTCTTGGAGCTATGTGGCTGCCTTTAAAGCTTTGCATCTGCAATGGCTTAAGCTAACAGTTCAGCCTCAAATGGGGGCTGCTGTGTTCCTTCCTTGTGTGAGTGGTGTGTTGACCCAACTTAAATTGTTCTGTTCCTAGGTTAGTTTTCAGCTGAACCAGTCTCATCCCTCTCATTCTGCTGCCTCCTGGAAGGAGAAGGATGGCAGGACCATGGCAGTCCTCCTGTAGGTCTTATGTTGCTGAGGTTGAGAGAAAAGCTTGTACACTGCGGCTTAGGGTTTTGGGATAAGGTGGTGGATCCTTGGTATACCTGGTCTTACGGTCTGATACAGTAATGTCTCTATTACGTTATGTAGGATCTATATTATGGTTCCTGCTCTTGGAATAGCAACAGTGCTGGTTTAATTTTAAAAGCTTCTCCTTGTCTTCAGTTGATGGAGAAAATGTTTTTGGAGTAGAGACAACCCAGGAAATGGCTTTTCAATGGTTCCTCATGATCTTTCATTGGAATTTTACTGGAGCGAGGAGAAGATGCTCCTCAAAATTTAACAGGAAGAAATCTCTCCATTTAGTGTCTTGCTGACGTAGTGTGCGTGAAAGTCAGAGACGCAGGGAAGTGTTTGACTGACTGTACATGTCATGATCATTTAAAGCCTAAGACTCATCGTGTGGATCAAGAAATTGCTCTTTTTTGGTTTGTTATTGATCTCACTGAAAACTCATCCAGCAGACTCCTGGACTGCCTGAGGAATGGAAGCATGCAGCTAGTGGGGAGGAAGGGAGAAGGATAGGAGGGTGGGCTTGGGCATTTGAGACAGTCTTTTGTGAAACCACAAGTAAAGTGTAGGAATTTATACCTATTTCCTATACCTGTTGCCTAGAGGCAGTCGGACTTGATGATCTTTGTAAGTCCTTTCCAGCTGAAACATCCTATACTATTTCCCTGAAACATATTCTCCAAAAGGGATCTATTTAATGGCTGACATGTTTAGAGGTTAAGAAATAAAGACCAGATGTTTTTGATATCTAAGAATACAATTTACAACTTCATTGGGAAGATGAAGCAATATAAATAGTCTGTTCTGTTTTTTACTTTCAGAGGCATTGTTGCCAGTATTTTGGTTTTTCTGTGTTTTGGAGTTACACAAGCTAAAGATGGACCATTCTCAAGACCTCATCCAGGTAATTTAAGTCACTTAAATTATGCAAATATTTCTGATAAAATGCATTTTATGCTGAATGTAAGTACTTGTGTTACTTGCAGAGGAGGTAAGTCATAATTTAACTCATAACATAGGCACACTAACGCTGCACAGTTCTTATATAACCTCCCAGCTTCCAGCCACCCTCCTCAAGTACCAAGGTATTCCAAACAGCACAGTGATCCTTCAGTGTAAGACTGTAAGTCCTGAGAGTGTTTGAGACCATAACATAAAACCTCTTCTTTGTACTGCTATATCGAGTGAAGAATTTTAACATCTTTGATCTTTTTGCCTATGTTTAGATGTTGTGAATCACTGAGAAAGAGCTAAGGGAATTTATATAGGCTTACATAATATTCTTGAAATATTTCTTATGCCAAAAAATTAACTTTTCAGTTTAGGAATCCTATTTTATATGAGAAACAGCAGGCAGGCTAAAAACATTGATGAAAGCAGATATTGTTCTAGA
This sequence comes from Anser cygnoides, assembly GCF_040182565.1. NCBI lineage: Eukaryota > Metazoa > Chordata > Aves > Anseriformes > Anatidae > Anser > Anser cygnoides. The sequence continues at coordinate 35,081,471 of NC_089877.1, forward strand.
GCAATGCACACAGCACATCTCTGTAAACTTAAGGTTTTGATCAGAAGTTCGTATTTTTTGAGGTCTCTTTAATTAAAGTTGCAATTAATTCTGGTACCTGATGTAAGAGAAATTACTCCCTTTAAGTGATATTTGGCTTCTTTCCTGTCATAGCTTTCAGTCTGAGAACATCCAGTGGTTTTGTCTGTGAAAGAAGTCATTTTTATTCCCTAGAACGAAGTAAGACAAACGGGATGGAGAAAGTCCGAAGGTCGTAGATGTGTACAGCAAACTGCTAGTGTAGACTGATCTGGTGTTTCCAAGACGGTAACATACACAGGTGGTAGACAGCACTTAGGGGACAGACGCTGATTATCTTTTGACAGTCAAATTTGTCATATATTCGGTCACTTTATATACTGAGTTTAGTAATGTGGTTTGGTTTTTTTTGGTATTAATTCACCTTTCTTGTAGCTTGTTAGATGAGATGATCTTCTGAAGAGTGGTTTTCAAGGGCTACAACAGTTCACCAGGACAGCAGATACTTCCATGGTCGCAGCCAGACACCTGGGTGCCAGTTTAAATGAGAACAGCAATCTTGCAGGCAGCAGAGGCTTGGTGCTGCAGCCCCCGAGATGCCGTGTCAGCTCTCCAGTTACGGAGGGCTGTGGAGGGTGTACTGGGAAGTGTCCATCAGGCAGCTGAGTCTCTGACCTTAGCTTCACGGTGCTGTTCCAAGAGAAAGATCTCATCTCAAAAGAACTGGAAGTACAGGCTGCTGGTGTGCGCAGCTTCCATTTATAGGACAGAAGAAAGCCTGTGGGTCAGATTCAGGTCGCTACGATCACATACAGCCCCATCAGATCTGTTACACCAACTCTCTGAGCTGTGTGTGAGAAGTGGCTAGGTGTTATGGTAGCTGGGTGATTTTGGAGGCCTATTATTCAGTATGCCTGTACCTATTTACCATCAGCTCAGAGGTGTTTTATATTTTGGTTTGGGTTTTGTGCCTGTGTTGCTTTTCTGTTTAAATAGCTCTTCTCACTCTGTTTATCCACCTGATTTATATATACACAATTCATGCCATCTCACCATTGGTTTTGCTAAAGCAAACAAGTTTTGCCTTTAGTCTCGCCCTCAACATAAGCTTGTTTACCCCATAACATTTTAGTAGCCCTCTGTGTGTGTTTTGGGTTTTCCTCTTGGAAAATGGCTATCCAGACCTGGTAGTGCTCATGTTTTTCGTGACAGCATTAAAGCTTCACAATATGTCTTTGGGAGCACCCTGATGGCAGACTTCATGTTACTTGTGCTTTTTTCATGGCTGTATTACAGTGGCAGCTCAGAGTCTGACAGGTGACACTAATCCTTCAGTTACTCTGCTGATGAGCTAACATCGTGTATGAAAACTTACTGGTTCCTAAGTGTGAAACTGTATTCTGAGTTCTTCTATTACTCCTTTTTTTTGAGGTTATCTCCTCTGAGGTCATCTGATTTTTCTCCTTGCTGTCCCTGCCTTCCCTGCTGCTGCTGTTTGTGTGTTTTGTGTTGTTAATCTACCTTCCACTAAGGTTATTAACAAAATTGATCTTAGCCACTATGTGAGCGTTTAAGATTTCCAGACTTGGCCATTTCTACACTTAGCCTTCCAGACTGACTTTTTTTTCCCTTTCAGCATTACTGGCTATGTCAGTTTTAGTTGATTGCCCGTTCAGCTTTACCATTTTTTTTCTACTGATTTTCTGACCCATTTTCTCTAGGTAATAATTTGCCACATGGACCCATACCAATTGTTTTACCATAATTCAGAAATATAGGGCTATTACACAAAGAAATATGTATGGTTATTTAGGGAAGACTGATGTTTTTAACTTTCCCTACTTTTTATCCAATTTTCCATTTTTTCCCTGTAAACCATTAGCTTCAAAGCCTCCATTTGGTTTGTAGTGCCTCTAGCACGCTCAACAAAATGCAAACAGCTTCCAAGCCATGTAGCAAAAGAGAATATGCCCTTATCCCCAAGGAACAATATTTCACAGGGGTGAAATCTTAAACTCTGCCTGCAGGTCCATTTATTGGTGGGTGAACACCTAAATGCGGAGAGTGTAATGCATTTCATGCGAAAATGATATGGATATGGGTCATGGGTATAGGTCATCAGTATGCCGACTTCTTAGTATTTGCATCTAAAAGATTTTCTTGATTCTTACTGTCAACTCCCCTTATGGAGCCTTGAGCATACAAATGATGTAATGTTGCAAGGGTCCAGTGATGCTTTATCGTCTTTGTTAAGACAACGTGCCCATATTGTAATTTTAATGTAACTTTCTGAGATGATTATTACTGCCCCAAGAACACATCTAATATTCACAACTCTTGTCAACAGTTATTTGATGTAATGCATCGTTCCTGATGGCATAAGCAGTTTGGAGAGTAAACCATGATATTCCCATAGGCTGAAGTAGCTAGAAAAATGAGCAGGCAAAAACTGGATCTCTTCTGTACCTGTCCCAGGTGAGAAAGCATTGACAGAACAGGCTGCTGATAAAACCAGGTGCAGCAGCTGGTTGCCTTGTAATTCTGCAGTGAAGAAATCCTTCTGTTAGAGAATAGTTCATGATCTGCCCCTTTCTGACAGCTCCTTTACCAATTCAGGAATCTGGATGCTCACTACTGTCTGTACATAAATTCATTGGACTGTTGGGATAGCGATAGTTTCACGGACTGGGTGAAATAAATTACCCCATATCTAGGGGGTTGGACAAGCTGAGCTTTTAACTCCTATTTTTATATCTTAACTTAGCCACTTAATATTTTTGAAGCCTTACATTTAGCAATGAAATACTGTGTAGACTGAGATAGGACTGCTCTGAAGGCTTGCGTTCCCTCTGCTGCTCCCTCGGTCACTCCATCACATCACTGATCTCAGGTCACGGGATGGTGCTCCCGAACCCGAGCTCGCTATGAAAAACCTTGTGCTAAGTAATTTGAGCAGGCATGTGGCTGCCCAGAGCAGGCACTTCTCCCTGTTCGTGTCCTGTGCAACTTCTGATTAGCGCTTACGAAGTGCCACCCACTTAACAGCTCTAAGATAAGTGCCTTGTTCAGGCACATACCTTTATTATTATTATTATTATTAAACTCAGCCTTTCAGGTTGCATAGGTTAAACTCAAACCTGTGATGATAACTAGGGGTAAGTGGCCGGTTGAGCACTCGGCCAGGCAGCACTCTTGTTAAATATTCTTAAGTCTCCCAAGGATGACAGCAGTTTAGTGTTTGAGCATAGTAATCACTAAACTCTCAGGTATGTAAATGATTAGTTGAGGCCTGTTTAATCAGGCAGATAATCCTAATTTGAGGGAGGTTCACGGTGACAGTGCATTTAAGGAAAACAAATAATAGGGGTATGCCAAAAATAACTTTATAGCTGAGGCTGGTCCAGGAAGAGAGAGAACACAATGTTTTTGTACAGCTTTGAAAACATCTTGTTTCTGCTGTGCTTGTACAGATAGAAAGTAGTCTTCAAAACCTCCTGGGTGCTTATGTCTGCTGGGGAGAAAGCACACTAAATTGCAACCAGATCTTAATCTTTTATTAATTATTTTGCTTTATTGAGCATTGCTGAGTGTATTCAGCAGCTGCAGATCACCTGTTGCCAGAACTTTATGTACGTAGGAGAAGAAAAGCTCAGCTGCAGGTTTAGATTTTTCTGCTATCTGAACGGTGTGTACGTTGGTTTCAGAGTTAGTCTGCCACATTTATGGCTGCGAGGAGCATAAAATCTGTCAGACAAGGCTCCGTAGGTCAGAAAAAAGCAGCATTGCCAAGGCTGCTAGTCTGAAGGTGATGTATAAAGGAAACAATTTTTGTAGAAATGTAAGTGAAAAGCTAATTCTTACTTCTGGTGTGAACACGCTGTTTACTCTTGCAGTCATAGGAAGGGGTAGAAAATGTTATCAAACACAAAACACATTTTAAATAGAAATATGGTGGTGTGTTGTTTGTTTTTTTTTTTTTCCCCTCAAGTTATCCTGCAGATTTGCTTGTAAAACCTGAAGTATTTTCCCGTGGTACAGTGGTGCCAGTGTAGGGAGAAGTTTGTCTCTCCCGAATACATCTTTGACCAGTGGACGTTTTTGTTTGTTTTTCCTAAGCAGCATTCTAGAAAAGACAAGAGGGTGCACACTCTCAGTCAGTCCTTCCAAGTGAAATTTGCCAATGGATTTGCAAGTTAATCAAATCTTGAAGGAGGGACAGAAGTATTAAATAACCATTTCTACAATGTCTAGGCAAAGACAGCTGGGCAGGAGGCACTAGTTGCTGCCTTTCTGAGGAGAAGGCAGGTTGAACTCTGCTTTTCCTTCTCTTAAGGTGACCAAGGGACAAAAAAAAGTCATAAAACACCTCATAGCATATGTTAGAGTTGTTTTTGTTTGTTTTTAACTGACATTGAGAAAAGGATTCATCTTTGTTATTAAGCATTGGAACGGGCTGTTTGTCTTTAAAAGACGTTTAGATGTAGAGCTTAGAGATATGGTTTTAACTGACACCTGAGAAAAGGATTCATCTTATTGCATAATTAAACAATTATAATTATGTTTGAATTTCAAGTAAAAATCTTAAAACTTCGGGATTTCCAGTGATATCTGTTGCAGAGCCCTAAACTTTCTGTTATCCAGGCCACACCTGCTTTTTTCTTTCCTTCCCCCCCCCCCCCCCCCCCCCCCCCCCCCGAAGTGTAAAGTAAGCCATTTTGATTAAGTTAAATTCAGCAGTTTTGGTGAAAAAAGGTCACGCCTTCTCACATTTCAATCTATTTTAATGATTGTGTCTTTAGCAGGCTGTCAGATAAGAGGCTTCTTTTTAAAATGTGGTTTTTTTCTTCATTTTTTGCTACTTATGATTCAACAGGGCAACGATGACATTTATTTTTGTTTCGGGGCAAACAAGCCTATAAAAAGTCCTGCAACACCACAGCTAGATGATTTCAGGTTCTGAGCTGATAAACAAGTTTGCAAGCCTATACTTGATGTTGAGTTCTTGCATTATCTATGTCGTGGTCCTGACTATGAAGCATTAACGTATCTAAGTTCCATTGGCGTTAATAGAGAGAAATGCCTAAATTGTGTCTGAAGATGCTTGTGTGTGTCTTTTTTTTTTTTAAATTTCATGGCAAACCATGAACATGGAGGTGGAATTGCTTGCTGTCTCTGCTCAACCTTACAGATGACTGTTTTGATTCCTCTTTGCCCCAGCCCAATTGTAACCATCACCTCCATGTAGCCATGGAAGGAGAGCTTGGCTTTGTAAGTGTAAACAGGAAACACCTGAAGGAAAGTCTATTAAAATCATTCCGAAGTGATTAGTACATAGTGTTACTGCGAGATTTAAATATCCACTTAGAATGAGTCAAGTTTTGCTGAACTACCTTGGATAAATTTTTGTATGTGATTAGGAAAAAAATGCTGGAGTGCTCTGTCTGCACACATGCTGGCTCTGCATTAACCTGCTTCCTCCCTTGTAGGAGTTAACCGAAAGCTGGATGAGATTCCAGAGCCCAGAAATGACTGTACGGAATGGAGGCCAAAGCAGTCTGTGGTTGGAGTAGGATGAATTAGGAGCATGAATGCAGCCCATGGACCACAAAGCTGGTATCCAAGACAGTCAGAGAGCCTATTACTTGGGGACTGAGTCTTACGGAAGAACAGAGGTGACAATGACAGAGCAGAAAGTGCACAAATACTTTAATTTGTGTACCCCTTAGCTTCAGGTGTTGCTTCAGTCTGGGAAGAGCTGAAATCACACATCTGGTGAGGGTGAAAAATGATGGTAGGCTCTGACAGATGAGTTTTGCCTGATGTTTCTTATTATGGAGAGCATCAGATGATTTCATTGGTCTTGCATCTAGCACCTGCTAAGCCTTTCATACTTTTTTTTTTGTATTGAGTTCCTAGTAAAAGTGAAAACGTCTTTGGTATTTTTGAAATGCTTCCTGCCCTTCAAGGAAAAAACCTTGTCTTCAGGGAAGAAGATGGGCTTACAAACAAAAGCAGAGGTGTCCCCCTTGCTGGTGTTAGTTTTAGCCATTTTAGCAATAAACAGGTAGAAGTTCGCCAAGCTACTTAGCCATGATAGGCTGGAAAAACCAAAGCTGGGCAGATCAGGTTATGTGACGGTGGAGGAAGAAATAAGGTCAGTTCAGGAAGGATACAGCTCCATTCCAAGGACTGCTAGAAAGCATTGTAAGTGGCAAATATTCCTTCTAATTCTTAAATATTTAGTTCATCAGGTTGAAGCATTTTTGTTGATCCTGGTCATTGCCAGAGTAATTCTGGCATATTTGCATAGCAGCCTTTCTAGTAGTTGAACGAGCCTTTCTGGCTGTCCCCTCAGGAAGGACAGCAAATACTTTGAATACTGAGCTTTATAATATCTTGGTGAGAGCATCTCTTCTTGAAATGTTTAGTTAAGTTGCAACAGATGCATAATTGACAACTATTCTTCTTGAAGCTTTTGCTGACATCCTGTTTGTCTGTTTCTGTAGCTTACTGGAGGTTCTGGCTGTGTGTCAGCGTTGTGTATGAACTCTTCCTCATCTTCATACTGTTCCAGGTAAGTACCTTAAACTGGTGTTCAGTAGATAGATGTCTAACATGGGTATAAAATCATTTGTGTTGGTTTTTTTGGGATCCTCACTGACTGCAGAAGATGCTCTACTTCATTCTTGTGTTGATTGTTTTATTTAATGAGACTTCTAGGTTGAAGAAAAATTATATTCTCAAAATATTTCACCCTGTTGTCTCTCCTGATCTGCAGTTAATCTCAGCCCACGTTAGACACCAGAGCGAAGTGATCTTAAATGAGTTAATAAAAAAGTCAATATTCTTGGTTACATCAAATGACCAGGAGTTAGTTCTTCTGACATCTAGTCTCTGCTTTGCTGGATTTGATTTTGCTGCTGAAGTTGCATATCAACTGTTAGTTTCTTAGACCCTGCAGATTGTGGAGTGAATTCATCTTGTTTAATGCCTTGGAATATTTATTTTTTTTTAAAAAAAAAAAAGAGCTCTAGGCTTTGAAGGAGACTTACCCTCTCCTCAGTTACACAATCCAGTTGTTGTAGTCATCTCCTCAGGCGACAGTATAACTTGAAGCCAAAGCAAATGTAGAGATATTGGGCAATGGCAGTTAAACATTCTGCTCTGTCAGACCTTGGCTACTTTTTGGTGTTAGGTTTTGGAGTTGCCAGTGGATCTTTTTCAACCAGTACCTTCCTGCTGACATCCCAGTAGCATTTGGTGCTCTGCATCTTAAAAGGGTTGTGAAGTACCATTGTGTACTCATCAAGTAGCATTAAACTGATCATTTTAGATAAGATGATGATGAGGAACGTATTTAAAAATACAATGTTTTGCCTCTAGAGGCCAAAGAGCTTTAAGAAGTGGGACTAGAATTCAGAAGGGTCACAACCTGTCAGCTGTCTTTGTGTTGGAGTAGGACATTTGCTTTGCAAACAAGTTCTTAATATTGATCAAACCCTTTCCAGTTAATCAAAGATTTCCTTTGGCTCCAGCATTTCTTGTTCTTTTCGACCTTCCTGGAGTCTTCTCAAAAGAAGTTCTCTTTAAGAGTGAAGAAGTCTGGTGTGGGTTGTTTGGTTTGGTTTGGTTTTTGGCTGGCTTGTTGTGTCAGTGGGCAGCTGGAATGTGTCCGCAGTAGGTCAGTAAAGAACAAGATGTTTTTTCTGTCCTGTTGGCATAACTTGGGGGTTCAGTGTAAACCCTTACGCAGGGCCCTAATGTCTCATTAGGGTTTCTTTCAGGCTGCCTGTCCTGCTTGGAGGGAGTGGAGTTCTGACCCTTTCACAAGCATGAACAGGTCTGTCTTGCCTTTTTTTTTTTATTCCTCACCACTGAGGAATATTTATTCAGTTCCAATTTATTCTTACGTTCTTACTGTTTGTTTCATGTCACCCTCTATTTTTTCCAGGCATCCTTGTAAATGATTCTCATGACTAGCTGCAACCAAACTGAATAATGTGTTTCATTTTTATTTGATAGCACTGTTGTAGTTCTGAATTCTCATAAGAAAGCCTGGAACTGCTTTGCTTTCCTCTGGCAGTATGTTGTGTTACCAGCCATTTAGTTGTTAAGGACTCTCACTAGCTGGTGCCCAGCTCCTTACTAAAAATACATTATGACTTTTGCACAAGTTTAAGTAAGGTTAAAATTCTGCTGAGTCAGTTAGTGACTAAACTACTTAAAAAGTAAATACAAGTTCGCTCATAGTTGAAACTTGTCTTATAGTTAATCTGACTTTATTGGTTTCATTCTGTAACTTTATTATTGCTATTAACTAATTTTGTCGTTCCTCAGTTTTTAGTATCTGCTAGCTTATTCATCTGTCTGTCATCGATGTTTCTGCTGTAAAACATTGACCACAGCAGTGATCGATTTCATTGGGAAATGCCCATTCAGTAAACGTTTGTGTGAGTGACCGGTAAATTAGTTCAGGTCTTGGTCACCTTCTATAACAAATAGTTGGGTAATTTTTCTCCTTGCAGTTTGCTTCAGGGTTTATTACCTGTGCTGCTAGTGGGATGTTATTGGAAATGGCTGTTTATTCAACAGGCAGTGCTCATTCTTTTCAGCCATGAAACTCGGTGCAGTTCTCAACTTTCTGTAGCTGAAGTGAGCTGAGCACACGTGGAAGACAAATCCTGCTAAAAGAGCACTTGATCTGCATGTTCCATCTACTGATGCTCGTATGTGCTGTATTTTGTTCGAGCTGCATTTCCTGCAGCTGTGTCTTTCCCATTCTAGGAAACCAGGAGGCCACTAGTGTAGGAGATGCAGACATTAAATTAACCTTTCCTTGTTTGCTGACTGCTTTTTGTTTACCCTCAGGAAGAGAAGAAGGGCAAAAGGGTCAGAAAGGAGGAGGATGAATTGTGTGTCAGTTCAAGTACTAAGCTTTTAGGGGAGAGGGGACGTAGAGGAGTAGCTTAGGAAACTGAGTTAAAGATCTGTTTTTTGTTTTTTATCTTTAAGAAATCTCAAGTTCATTTTTTAGTTGTTTCTGTCTTCAGTATTTGGCATTAGAGGTCTGGAAACTCAGGTGTATGTGCTATGTGATGCTCTGAGGTGTAGATGTATTTTAAGAATTGTTTTGCAACTCATTAAAAAACACCCTTTTGAAGATAGGCTGTTCATATAAGTTATCTTTGTATTTCTCTGTCCATTAGCACTTACTAAGAGGAAAACCTGGGTTTTGTGTTCCTTTTGCAGACTGTACAAGATGGGAGACAGTTTATGAAGTACATCGATCCAAATTTAGGTGTTCCTTTGCCAGAAAGAGACTACGGTGGCAACTGCCTTATTTATGATCCTGGCAATGAAACAGATCCATTTCACAACATCTGGGTAAGAAACAAATAAAGTTATTTGCTAGTGAGTCTGACTTTTTTTTTGTAACGGTTGCTTAATTAAAAACTTGAAAGCGCAGTCATCAGTGTTTCTGAGTGCTAAATCAGGAAGCAGGTCATGACTGATTCTAGCTTCTTTGTTTCTCTTCCTTGCACTTCCCTGGCAGATGGAGATGTGCTTCTTTGTATCCTAATTACACTGCCCAAGAAAGGGGGTAAACTTGGACAATCCTTGTTTCTCAGATTATTGATGTAAACCTGTTTCCCCTAAGAGTCTGGATTTATTAGCATGCCTAAGGAATCTTCTAATCCCAGTCACCTTGAGGCACGAAGTTCAAAAGTTGCATGTTGCAAGCAACCCATAAGTTGGACCTTTCTGTATACCACAAACTGTCAGGTTATTGTTTCTTGCTGGCTACCAGAGGACTTGAAATTCAAGGGCAGTGGAATTGTGATTGCTTTAAACTCCACAATTGTGGAGCACTAAATTCTTTGGGTCTACCATGTAAGTCTTCAGTGCATCAGGAAGCATAGTAACTGAGAGCAGTAATAGCTTTCCTCTCCTAGTGCTCCACTGGCAGTAGGTGGAGGAGAGCCACTCTTTGCCCGTGTTTTTTTGTTGTCAGGAATGGTAAGAAGCTTTCCTAGATGCAAGATTGGGGTATGGTGAAGAATAGCATTTTCTTTATTATGTCTGGTTTGAATGCATCCTCCTGTCCCCTTGGAAGGCAAAGAACATGACATTTTGCATTAAGAAGGTAGTCTCCACTTTATCAGTAGTCCTGATCCCAGTTTCTGCCATTTAAGCTCCCTGACTTTGCTTTAAAGGTTTCTTGTATGTTCGCTGTACTTGAGAACAAAGAATCTCTTAAAATGCATCTAGAATGTGGAACAACTGAAATTTATTGCTGCATCTTTTCCTGGAAAAAAGTAAGCTTCAAAGTTGAGTAATTGTTTATAGTACACAGTGACCTACACTCTCTTCTTGGTTTGTAGGACAAGCTGGATGGATTTGTTCCTGCTCACTTTTTTGGCTGGTACCTGAAAGTAAGAATGAGCCTTCTGTTACATTTCTCTTGCAGTACTATTCTTCTTTCATAGCTTGACTGCTTCTGTTTTAGTGATGCCAGTCTTAATGATCAATTATATTAGGCAGTCATCTGTGAACTAGACTGTGTTTGTAAAACATGAAAGGCTTTTTTTCCCTGTTCAGTCATCTAATTTCTTTCCAAAGTAACATTACATTGACAAGCTCCTTCCTTCACTGTAATTCATTCTGAGGTGAGATAAACAAAAGTAAAATCCTTTACTTCAGTAGCAAGATAAATCTTTGAATGACCTTTGAATGTAGAGTGTGGGGAAGAAGACGGTATTCAGAAAAGGCAGCAAAAGTTTGTTGTTATCCAAAACAGATGCATGGTGATATGCTAGGATTATTCCAAGACAGGCTTTTCCCAGTGGCTTCCAAATCAGGAATTTCAATCATAAGTGGGTAGGTGCTGTTTTAGTTCTTGTTGACATTTACTGTAAAGTAACCAACTGTTGAAGAAATTCAGGTTGTGCTTGTCTCTGGCAGAACACATTCAGTCCATTTTTTACTGAACACTTTGGTCTAAATATTACTTTAAAAAAAAAAGAAGTGCAAGCTTACTTGCTAACCTTACTTCGTCCTGCAGACCTTCTCTTTTTTGTCTGTTTTTGTAAGGTTTTTTTTTCCAATCTACCAGACCACCAGGAATAATAAGCTGAAAAAGCGCAGTCTGCTTTAAAAATAAGTTATAAGTGCTGTGCTGTTTTTCATCTTCAGAAGTGCAGATGTATTGCTCTGTGTGGGTTGTTTTTTTTTGTTTTTGTTTTTCCCTCGTAATCAAAAGATGAGTATGGTAGGCATGGGGAGACTTTGACTTCAGATCAACGTGTCTATTGCTTGTTCTGTTAGTATTACAAAACTGTAAATTTGGAGAAACTTGGATTTTCTTCGTCCAAGAGAATTCCATTAAAAGCTTAAATATCAAAATAACATTTCAATTACTATCTGTATTTGTACAAATAATGTCATTCTGAGAACAAATGCCTAAATAGGCAGAGCATGATTAAAAGACATAAGGGGGTAGTAACACATTCCTGAAGAACTTGTCTGGGACATAATTCAAGATGCCTGTCTGCTCATTCAAGCTATTATCTGTCTTGGTCTGGAAGAAGCCTAGTTTTGATTAAAAGGACTTGGGAGAATGTTTCTGCAGAAATGCTTGAGATGATACGTCAACTTGTCAGCCTGCAGGCTGATCTGAAGAGCTCAGCATGCCCCACGAGGTGTTCATTTCTCTGCTGCTAAGCCAGAAGGAAGCTGGCAGCTATATTTCTTATTTGTCAGTTAACATATTTTTCTATAAAAAGCTGGAAGTTGGGTGTGTTGTCTTCATAAACAGCGAGGAGCATGTGGTGTTTGTTTGTTGTTGTTTTCCTGTTCCCCCTGTTTTGAGTAACAGATTCTTAAGTTACCTCTCAAAGCACCAGAACAGCAATACTGGAAATGAATGTGCCTCATTCATCAGAAATTATTGTAGGCCTCATTTACTCTGGAGTCAGTTAGATCATCTTTTCAGACTAACGCTTGATAAGACATATCTAAATCCTCATATTCCTTAAGTGATAAGTTTTGAAATTAGAAAATAACATAATTTGTCCATACACCGTGGTAAAACTGTAAATCTAACCAGTGTCTCTACGGTATTTCTGGAGTTCTTCCTTTAGATTTCTGAAGGACATCAGTGTAAGTGATGTCTGGTACTGCTCAGTACAGTGTGCAAATATTTGTTTTTGTAATGACTTTAGTATGTTGTACAACTACTGTTGTGGATATTTGAAAGATTTTTCTCCCTTGTTACAGACACTGATGATTCGAGACTGGTGGATGTGTATGATCATCAGTGTGATGTTTGAATTTCTGGAGTACAGTCTGGAACACCAGCTTCCAAACTTCAGTGAATGTTGGTGGGATCACGTATGTACTGCATAAATCATTATGTTTGTGTCTAAACTGAGGTATATATTTTAAAGGGAGGGGGCAGGAAATGGTGAAAACTACGTTGCATGATGTGCATGACCAAAAATGTATGTATGGCTACTGCAGCTCAGGAGCTTTGGCACTTCTCCATATTGAGCTTGTTGTATGTTAGTCACAGTTTGTATAATTTTGCAGGTTTTCAGACTTCTCTGTGGAATGGTAACTTTATTTCATGTGGTTAAATATTTGTTTTGGTTCATTCCATGCCAGAGAAAGACTAAGGCTTTAGCTGAACATTTTGAAATATTTGATGATGGTACAAACCATCAAGTCTGAAATTAAGAGAGAGGCAAAACTGTGTGTGTAGAGTTTCACGTGGTGATTTTTCTTGTCTGTTAAGAAAACAGGCTCAGTGCAATTTATGTCCAGCTCTTCCTTCAGTGTAGACCTATCTTTACTGTTTTCTGAAAACAGTCAATATTGCTGTGTTTAGAAGTCCTGCTATGGTGTATAAAAAGCTGCTTGGAAAGATAAAGGTTTGGCCTTACTGAAAAGCTTTATGGTTTTTATACTTTGTAGTGTATAACCATTCTTGTCCTAAAAACACTGCTAGTGTGTGTTTTTTAAAGTCAGAGGGGCTAACTGCTATTATCTAGTTTCTCTATGGAAAAAGTAAGCTCTGTAGCTTAAAGTGTCATACTTCATTTTCTTTTTCTTTTATGTGTTTTTCACATTCCTGTGAAATGTAAATTGGCTACAGGAGCAATCAAAATTATCTACATTCAGGGCACACAGCTCTGGTTCTTATGTTATTTCAGCTTGTACAGTCCAGGTTCTTTCCCAAGCTTGAGATGATTTGCTGTGTGGTTCTGTTGATGAAAATAAATGCAGTTTGCATAAAGACATCAAACAAAGGCATTTCGCCTTCAAAAAACTTCTAATGAAATGAACATTGCGCTCTCCTTCCTCAAATGAAGAGGGCAGCCAGTTTTTTTCTCAGCTCAAGAGCTCTGTCTCTAGAATGAGAGAGTAAGGCAGAGCATGAGGAGAAATCACGAGTTTAATTTCACATCCTGGAGATAAGTATTTTCTTTAGGAGGCAGTCTGAAGTTTAGACAGCATGTTAGGAACACGTTCAGACTTATGTTGCTGTGTTTCAAGTTATCGCTTAACAGAGTGGAGGTGAATAGTAAATAGGAAGAGGTCTATTCTGCAGCAGAAGGAATACAGCAAAAGAGGAGTTAAAGCACAAGTATTTTACAGATGTTGGCTGTAGCAGACTTGGGCAGTTCAGATTCTCTCTCCTGATGGTTCATACACCACTCTTCTGGGAATGTCCAGTCCTTGTGTCTGTGTCTGCACATAAATGTATTTATAGTATTTTCCTTTTTTCAGAAGCTTTACGGTTTCTTTACCAGCATCACTGTTCTTTCTCCTTTCAGTGGATAATGGATGTTATCTTATGTAATGGATTAGGAATTTACTGTGGGATGAAGACTCTCTCTTGGCTTTCTTTGAAAACATACAAATGGCAAGGACTTTGGAACATTCCTACATACAAGTAAGTTGGCGTGGAAAGTTAACTCTGCAAGCAGTAGCACTACACAAAGTTTGGGACCCTGTTTAAGACCTTGCTTGCTGATGGGATTATCCTGTTAATGTGATCTAAAGAATCCACATGTGTTTAAATGACTCAGTTATCTAATAACTTGACACAACATGGAAGCTTGTATATGATAATTTTATTTAACTTGCACACAGAATTGTTAAAAAACATACCTGTCTGTCATGAGCATTGCCTGATGTTTAGGAACTGAGGGTGTCTTGTGGAAATTAGGCTGTATAATGAAATTGTAACTGGAGATGCAGGAAACCAAAGTCCAGGATCAGGCTCTTCCATTCACAGCAAGGATCTGTTTCCAAATAATGTGTTCCCCAGTAATCAAAACTTCGTAGTAATTGGGATGCTGAAACTTTTAATTGAATAAATCCCTTGTAGTGTTCTACTGGTAGGGAACTATTCTTGTCTGTAGCGTTTCCTTGCTTAGCAAAGCAGAACTGAGGAACTGCTTACTACAATGGATATAATCTACTAAAAGTTAAAATGATAGTCCAGTAACGGGCTTCTCTTTAAGAGAAAGCTTGAAATGTTAAATCTCATTAAATAGTATTTTTAATGCAGTAAATGGAGGCATTTCACATATGTGGATTGATGTCTGAAATGGAAATGTAGATAGATGTCTCTTATCTGCCATTTCTTATAATCATAACAATGTGTTCTGTTTTCCTTTCAGAGGCAAAATGAAGAGAATTGTCTTCCAGTTCACCCCCTATAGCTGGGTTAAATTTGAGTGGAAGCCAGCATCCAGCTTACGCAGATGGCTAGCAGTTTGTGGCATTATCTTTGTAGTAAGGAAACATCTCTGTCTTGTCTTTTCTCTATCATCTGATTTGATGTTTTGTAACGCTTGACTATGCAGAAGGTAACTTAGGCTGAAACACTGGCGTGGTGATGTTTCTTTAGTTGAGGCCAGAAGAGATCGCTCCTGAATCCTGCAGAAAAGATTTCCTTGTCTCTGGTACAGTCTACAGATTCATTACATAAATACTTTTTTCTTGCTGAACAGCACTGATTGGCAATGTGAATGATTTAAACAGTGATCTACACACAATTCAGTGAGTAACTGCTGCTAGCAAAAACATTGGCCTTGGGTGGAAGGGGCTTGTTTCTCTCTGCCTCAAGCAGATACATAACACATTCCAGCTGGAGAGGACTGTGGTCAAAGCCTCAGGCTGCTGTATGTTAGCTCTGGGCAGTATGGCTCCTGACGCCTGCAGTTTTGCCTTGGATAATGTTTTTATACAGACTTAAATAATTCTGCTATCCTAATTTTTGGATGTTTCACTGAACATGTAGTACTTGACAGTGCTAATGGTATCCAGCTTGACCAGTGCAGGCAAACTCACCCCATTTAGACAAAATTAAATGTTTGTTTCTCCAGCAGTTGAAATACATTGAAAGTCTGCCTCCTTGATTTAGCCATCTGAGTGGCTGCATTGTGGGAATGCATCATCTTGAATTCATAACTTCCATCTCACAGTCATAGGTGTAGCACATGGCTTTGACATGGAGGAAAAATTCGGCATTTTTAATGCTTCTTCCCCACTCCTGCTTCTTCTCAATTAGGAGGCTTTGGCCTTTGTGGTATCCATGGGATGTCACTCGGCGCAGTTTTGAGCAACTCAGGTTTATTTCAATTCAGTAACTGTCAAATTTAACTTAATAACAAAAAACCCTTTGTGGTACTTACAGTGATGCCAAAGACAATGGGCGTTAACTGGCTTCTGCTATGGTACAGGATATAACTGGTCTGTGTATCTTGTAACAGTTGCTAGCACAGCATACTTAATCATCTTGAAATATGTGGAATATGAAATTGAGTGGTGGCTTACTTTGAAGTTCCCTATCCCAGCTTGCTGAGTGGGACAGTCAGCTCATAAGCCACCACCTCCGTCTTGCTTTACATTAACGTCACGTTGCAGATTGAGTGTGCTGCAGGAGCAATATGCTGTCTGTAACGAAGCAAGCAACATAAAGCAGTGCCAGCAGGGATGCATCAGGCAGTTTGCAAACCCAGTTGAAAAGAACTTCAAATCACCTGATTTCTGCTACATAAAACACTTGCCCAGTTCGCATAGCATAACGGACTTGCTGAGGTTCCCATAGTTGATGGGAGAATTAATGTAAATGTGCCTGTATAAATAAAATTTGTGTTTGCTTTAATGGTTACTGTGTGCATACTCCCAATTTTTTTTGCACTCTGAAGAAATCATTTTTAGGTGCAGGAGTAGATTCTGCAGCTGAGAGGTTCCATTGAGTTTATACTATATTTTGGTATAATAATGTTTCTTGTAGCAAAACATAGCTGCAGCTGATTTCCAGTTTATAAACAGCTTCACGTATTGGCATATACTTCTGTATTAAGCAACACTTAATGCCTTTTAATATCATTTCTTCTGAAGTGAGAAACTTGTGTCTACTTGCTCACTTAATCGCTTTCTTAGGACAGCTCGCTTGAGAACATTTGCTATAAATGTGTAACCGGTGCTCCTAAGTTGGCTTTGGCAGTGGTGGTTGCACAACTGTTTAAAAAAAGGTAGTGGGGGGGAAAGGCATGTAAAAACACCAACCGGGATTCATTGCTACTGTCTCTTGTCATTTTGGGTTCCCTCGATGGAATAATACTTGGAAGGAGAAGTTGGAAGGAGAAGCTTTTTGCTTTTAGGATTTATTAGTAGTTCTGAAGGTACTTCAAACTCCCGATAAACTTGTTTGACACCGGGGCGATGCTTGACCAGGTTTCTTTTGTGTCCTGTGCTATGCACAAACGTGTACATGTTTTTTTAACCTCTTCCAACACACTCAGCAACTGGGGGGGATGTTAAAAAACAAAACCAAAACAACCCACCACCTGTTCTTGGTCGTTATTGCAGAGGATGATGGTGGGTTTGGTGATACCATAGGGCATTGTGGAGTCAGTGAATAATTGGGTGGGGGTAGGGGGGGGTCATGCATGGGTGCAGGGAGATTCCAGGCTTCATTCAGTGAAGTCTTCTGAATGTAATTAAAATGTCCTTTTTCTCAGTTTTTATTGGCAGAGCTGAACACATTTTACTTGAAGTTTGTCCTTTGGATGCCACCAGAACACTACTTGGTCCTGTTACGACTTGTCTTTTTTGTTAATGTGGGAGGTGTGGCTATGAGGGAGATCTACGACTTCATGGATGACCCGTAAGCCAGTCCTCTTGTGTATATTACCATGTCAAGCTTCACTTGCTTTATTCTGTATTTGCTCCAGTTTGCTCCAGCTTGTTGGCATCCATCTCAGCTTGTTGGGGACAAAATGATCTAACCCCAGATCATCTGCTTTGTTTTCTTTTGGTTTGGAGGTAAAATTCTGACTGCATCTGGATGGAGAACAGCTGTTAAGGGCATTCCATATGCACTGTTTTTAACCTCAGATTTTAATAAATGATCACTCTTTCGAGCATGTAACGTATAAATTAGCTGGAGTGCCACTGGCTTGTGGGCAGGGGAGTACTTAACTCCATTTTCAGATCGATAGCCAGGAACTATAGTCCTTAGTAGTACCTTCTAAGGACAACAGGGTCCAAACTAAAAAATCTGTTTCTTAAAGGTGCTTCTTTTCTTGATCTGTCTTCCAACTGGTTCCTGGTCCCCTGAAGCTCTCATGGCACCCTCTTGCACATCAGCAGACCCTACAGTAAAGTATACTGAAGGCAAAGTGCACCTATACGCAACAGTGCATGTACTTTCAGACTGTTCCTACTTAAGCATCATATTTGTCCTTGCTGCTTTTGTTTCTGCAGACCATGTAAGATCAGAGAATGCTTTGTTCTCAAAATCGCGTTTTCTTTTTAAGTTTTAGTAGTAATGTCACAAATTGCCTGAGCCCACATCTTTAAGTCTAAGACAACGCCTGGCTTCAAGGGGTGCTCATTGTCTGTCACTGACCAACACAAAAAGTGTCTGTGTTCAGAATTTAGGGTTCCACCATTCTCTGAAGATCAGTTTCCATTGCAAGGCTTTGACTCCTAGAGCTGGGAAGAAGGGCCAACCCACATTGCTTAGGCGGATTGCAGGACATTCAGCAGTGGCAGGCTGCCCCTGCCTTTGGTGTCGGACCTACTGGTTTGGGACGTGCCTCCAACTCAAAGGTAAGAAGAGGTCTCTACCTCTCACTGGTGAGCTCCTCTCCTTAGCACCACTCCCCCATCTTCTGGTCTTTTTGTTTGGGTTAGAAAAAAACCAATTCCTTTGCCCTCTGTTCAACCACATGGCATGACATTGAAATTTATGAGAATCATCAGTCACCAGTGCCTCACTGCTAATTCTTTCCATTCTTTCAATGAGCTGGAGAAATTCATCAAGCAAGCAGAGACTCTCATCCTGAACTGCATGTCTTCATCACTGCCACCACCACCTACTGGTCTGTTTCTCTTGGTGGGTAAGGTGATTAACTCCCTTTCTTCTGAGGTTCATGGCTCTGCTTGATGCACCACAGACCTGACCTCACCAGATTGTTCATGAAAAATGGTGGAACCTAGCATCAGGTCTTCCCTGATACCTGCTCTGTAAAGATTCTTGCAACTGGATTTTGATTCCTTCATGCATTTCATGTCATCCAAGCAGAGATCATCTGCCCCCATTTTACTAGTGTATCTGGGAGTATTTTCAATTGCACATCATTTTGAGCCAAGGAACTTAGTGGAGTTCCTTGATGGGTTCTTCCTGTTGTGTTGTAGGGAGAAGCTGCTGAGGAAGAGGAGGCTGTATGGGAGGCTCCCAGCTAACACCACACAAGAAACCTTCCTGACCTTTTCCTTTTGGAAACTCATTCAACAACTTTATGGACAAATGTTGGAGTATTCCACTGACCTTCCTTGTCAGAATCATGGCACAATGCCATGTCTGTTATTGATGGGATTGTCTGAGATAAACAGATTAGGTCTCTTCAGCTAACATTTCTACTTTCTGGACTAAATATTGCAAATCAAATACAAAAACTCTTTTTTCTCATTCACGATTCTTAGTATGTGCAGAGAGCCATAGGACTACTTGCAGGAACTTGATCTGAGCATGGTGACAAAAAAGTATCTAGAAGGGAATAGTCCAAGAGAGAGGTGGTTCTTGAAGTTGTTCTCCAACTCTTAGATATTCTGTGCTCCTATTCTAGTTGATATGCTCTGCCTCTGGAGTTCTTGAGGACTGGCTAATGAAATGATCCTGACCAGAAATGCCACAATGTAAGAGGACCTGTAGCAGCTGACCTTGCCATACCTTCCTGGTTTCTAATCTTCATGTCTCTTCCAAGGGGTCTGCATTAAGGCCCTGAATTTTAAACTCATTCATCAAATTAAAAAAAAAAAAGGATTTTCTTTAAAACCTTTCATGAGAGAAGAACTAACTCTCTTCTTTGTCAGCCTTAGGGCCTGCGCAGCTCTCTGTTGGAGTTACCTTGATTCTTCTGTCAGTGTGCTCTCATAAGCTAGTGAAAGAAAACAATGGCAAATCAGGACGCGGATCAGCAAAGCAGAAAGCTGACCCAGTCATCTGAACAGCTTGAGTTCACAGTGAGAGAGGTTTCTTTTTTCTCTGTCCATGTGTTATGGCTAGTTTCTGCCTGGTTAATCTCAGGTAAATCACCTGGAGCAGTTTCTGAAGTCCTTTCACCTTGAGTTGGTCTAGGCAGGATATTTTTTAAAGTGGAATGCACTCATCCCATCTGCATCAGCAATAATCCACACTCAGTTTACTGTATCATATTTTTTTCCAGTGTATTTGGTCAATGTTGTGTAGTTTGAACTTATGCATTGGTGTCAAATATGGCTGTCGGGCCTCTTGTTAAAGAAAATGTGTGTTTTGTGTGCTTGACTTACTATGACTCCCCTAGATTCAGGAAAGCATCACAGGAGAGTGAAGAGAAACTCTGTTTGCTTCCCATGCTTAGATATTTTTCCAGATACAGAGACTCCAAGGGGATTCAATGGAGCAGATGTGTCTGAGCAACAGCAAAATGCCTGCTGAAGGAAGGCTGCTCTCAATGCAACTGCTGGCAACTGATGAAAAGAAGGGAAGAGAAGTTGGGAGCAAACGTGCAGTCACAGCTCCCTCTCCCCAGCACTACTGGAGATGCCTGGGGGTCTGTTCTGACCTGAGCAAGCTGGGCATTATACCAGCTGGAGGTGGCAGGCTTGTTTCTCTGCCTCACAGAGAGAAGCATTAGCTGAGCAGCCCCTCTCCAAGGGCAGTCCTAATCAGGGATTTGTTAGGTGGTTTCTCTTTTGTCCGTTTTGTGGCAAAACTGGGAAGGAAATACAGCCCCAAGGTTTTATGTGGCCAGTGAATATTGCAGCATTTACTAAGCTAGTGTCTAAGCCATAGTTACAGGCCCAACTAGAATTTCCTGTTGCTGCAATGCCTTAGAAGCACTGCAGATGTCATCTTAACATGTCCATTTCTCTCTCCCCAGCCCACTGAAGGTTGTTAAAACACTTGGTCCCCATCTCCTTTGTCCTGCCCTGGTAATTATGTCACTATACACTGAGGTCCTCCTGGATGCGTTTCACTCTGCATCTTACGCTGCGGTAGGAGCGGAGTAACACAGTAAGCTGGACAAAAGAGAAATGGCCTGGTAGGAAAAGGTACATCAGAACACGTTATGATAAGTGAGAGGGCAAGGCCCCTCTGCAGCCGAGATTCAGAAGGCGGGTGATAGAAGAACAAAGCTTTATTCTACCAAGTGTGAAGTCACCTACTTGGCTATGCTGTTGGGCAGCAAATCCATGTGTACCAATGGTGCTGTGGTGGGCAGGATGCCAGTGCAGCCCAAGGCAGAGAAAAGGTCTTGTGCTGCCCAAACAGAGCTACATCTGCTATATGAATCATCTAGTCTGACAGGTTAGTGAAAGGGAAAAATGTCAAGTCTAGAAATGACGTTAGCAGACAGGGTCAAGAAATGCAGGATCTAGCTTGCTTAGATCAAGCAACTTACCTAGGTTTCTAGTAATAGTCTGACTGTGAGGGTATTGGCATTTCTTGAAGGACAGTCAGTAGGTATTTTATGTATTTCCCATGCAGGAGTACGTGGCCCAAAAGATAGTATATCTCCAATCTCTCGTTCTGCCAGTAGAGCCTCTAAATAGATGTTTTGGTTGTACTGCAGTTTAATTCCTAGCAGTTGTGATTGATTAGTACACTCCTTCGCTAGGCTTGTACAGAACAGTGCAGTTTCTAATTTGCTTGTCTGCTCCTGCTTAAAAACAAACCCTGGGGATTAAATATTAAGCATGTTTTTGCTTCGAGGTTGTGTTGTCCTAGAAGTAGAACACCTTCCTTGTGTCTCCCAGTGACTTACCCTGTTGTTATTAAGCTTTCTTCTGTTAAAATCCCTTTAGAGGTCATTAGTGACAGCTCACTGAAAACCTACTTGGGAAGAGTAAATTTCAGAATGCAATTAATTATCTAGCGGTTAAATACAGGTATGGCAGTGTGACTTGGTATTTGCAGGAGTAATCTAGGAGTAGTGCTCCTACTTCATACCTTACCCTGAACCTCAGATAATCTCAAGGTGGTTGGATAATTTTTTTTTTTACTTGGATTTACCAATACTCTGAAAGTAGGGGTACTTCTTGCATCATGCAATGTTGGAGTTTAACTTCTGAAGTGTTTTCAGGGCCTCTGAGAGGAAATTAATACCAACGTGGAAGCTGTCAGCCTGCATGTGTGTGTGTAATCCAGACCAGACTTACAGAATTGTGCAAACCGAAATGAAATTATTACCCCGGCTGTCTTTTTATGAATAAATATTTCTCCAAATGCTTAGTTTGGTAGTGATGGCTTTGCTTTATCTCTGCATTTGTTTTGCAGGAAGTTCCATAAGAAGTTGGGTCAGCAGGCCTGGCTGGTTGCTGCTATTACTGCCACAGAGTTCCTGATTGTCGTGAAGTACGATCCCTACACGCTCACACTGTCGCTTCCTTTCTACATTACCCAGTGCTGGATCTTGGGGATTATACTTGTGCTCACCTGGACAGCCTGGCGTTTCTTCATTCGGTGAGAAGTGGTTGTGCTACGTCCAGGTCTGGCCTGGATGTTAGGGGTGGACTGTTCTAGGCTTCTGTTCAACAGCGTGTTGAATGTCAAATGTATGCTGTCGTCAGCCTTCAGTGCCTCCTGAAGAGGGACTACAGCTCTTTTGGATGGATAGAGCTACAGTGTTTCTCTGTTAAGAATTATTAAGTAAGCAGGGAGTTTTCCATGAGTGATCCTGGCAGTTTTCTTTATGGATCAAGCCTCTGGTAGCTGTGGTCTTTGTGGGACTGCTTGCGTTATTGTTGCTGTAGAAGCAGGTGAACAGTTAAGTGCCTGACTTCATGCGGCTTTCCTGGCTGAATGTAGAAGGCAACTAAGGTTAGTGTTCTGGTTTTTGTGTGCTGTGATTTAGACAAGACAAAGATGTTTACGGCTTCACTGCAAGAACAGTACTGCACTGCAATTGTCCAAGCTGTCCTAGTGTTAGCAACAAGTGAGCCAACTTAAACCCCTTGGGTTTGGATGCTGCTCTGTGCAGGTTTAAAAAAAAATAGAAGCAGTACAAGGCTGAAAGTATTACAGTGTGATCTCTGGAGCAGGCCCTGTGCAACAGGTTGTTGTTGAACTTGCTGTTGTGTTATGCTTCTGAAAGAAGTGAAAGTAGCCAGACTACTAGCAAGAAACAGATCTCAAATGAATGCCATCAGCAATTTCAGAAATTTCCAGCCGAAATACTCAGATGGGTTAAGTTATCCCCAGGGTGCTTGCATCCAGAACAGAACTGGTTTATTGTTTTTATTGTATACTGAAACTATTTATTCGCATCACTGGTATACACATCTGTTTGTTTTTCTTTTTAGTGACATCACCTTGAGGTATAAGGAAATAAGAAGACAGAAGCAAGAACACAAATATGAAAAGGACAAGTGCTTGAGCAATGGTGATGGACATTCTTCAATACTGGATGAACAAAATGGGAACAAACTAAGGGAAAGGAAACTTTGAGCAACAGACAAAGGGCTAAAAAGAACTCGTTGTGCTCAAGTTGGCCTGGTGGACAGTTTCAACCTTATCCTACCTAACTTGTTTCATTGTTAGTTTTCCAACGTGTGAAAGTCCTCTTGGGGGAAAAGATGTCACATTGACATGTGCACCCTTTCTCCTTGTGTACACCTAGTCAGAGTCAGAGAAAGTCTGTGTAGAGGGAAGTCAGAACCAACACCATTGCAACGAGATGGGATCTTCGTCCAAGCGTGTTGTATGTCTTCCTAGCAAACAAGGTTTGGAGACAAGGGGCTTTAAAACAAAGCCCAAAGGGAATCTAGCTGACCTATTTCCAGTAAACTGAGATTTCGATTTTGACATTTGGGCATTAGGAGCACTTGTTTTGGAGTGTGCAGATACTGGCACAGGAAATGAATTTTGTTTCTTCTGCTTGAAAATACCTTGAGGTGTGGAGTCAGATTGTGTAATGTGTTCAGCCACCAATTAACGGAAGTGCAGCGAGATAAAACATAGATAAGCTGAAGCTTGTGAACAAGTTGCGTAACTTGCACAGAATGTGATACAGTACACTACTGTTACAGCCCCTGTAATGCAGGGGTTATTGCCTTTCTCTAAACTGACTTTCGATATCCTGGAATAGCTTACAATAATTTTATGTTATGTCACAGCTCTAGGGAGACAGAAGGACTTTTTTTTTTTAATCTTGGTCATCTCTTAAATATAAGGGAGGGTTAAATAAGAAAGGTCAGCCCGCCTTTCATTTGCTTCATGGAGTGAAATCTATTACAAACAGAAAACTGGGAGTTACTCCATCCATCTTAAGTTATTTGCCTTATTCTCAGCTCTTTGCTTGCCGAGAGGATTTAGTTCTTGGTGTCTGCTGTACAAGGCATGTCCTGTTCTGCCACCTTCAGAGCTGCCCCCTTCTCCTCCCGAGGTAGCTCCAGGCTGAGCAATCTCCTGAGTCCAACTGGAAAAGGTGTTCTCTGCAATCACGCACAAAATAGCCGTTACCATGCTGCCATCCCTGCCAAAAAGAACAAGCGGGAAGAACGCGCATCGTTCCTCACTGAGCAGTGCGTAGTGGAGGTTTGCAGGCCAAACTAAACAGCCTCTTTTTTTTTTTTTTTTTTGCTCATGACTCAGCATCTAGGAAAATAAATTAGAAACCTGGGCTGCATTTTTTCAAGTCGTTATTCCAAAATGTAAGTGCTACAACTAAGCATCAATTTGGTAAACCCTGCTCTAAGCCTTTGCATTGGCCCCTGAGGCACTGATGTAACCGTATCACTTTTTAGATACAATGATCTAATCTGGCTCTTAAAGGATATTTTTCAGGGAAGTGTTTATCCAGAAGAAAATTACATAAACAACACCAGTAACATTTAAAGAGCACAGCCCCAAACTTTTGAAGTGGCAGGAGACTTGCAGAGCTGCTGGCTAGCAAACATCCTCATTTCTGAGCAGTTTTGGTCCTGTACATGAACAACAACCAAAATCTGCATTTCTCTAGGTTTACAGAGTGACCCAAATATTTTCCACCCCTAAAGAATGGACAATTAGCAGTAGGGCGCTCTTCAAGTAATGGAGCATTAGTTAATTAATGGGTTGCGTCAGAAGAGCTCAACAAATGAAGCAGTGTTCGTGGGCCCTGGGGCCTGCCCCAGTCGCTTAGCAGACAGAGAGGAGGATGACCAGTGTAAGAGGTAGCATCCATCTTCTTCCTCGAGTACGTACAACGTCCTGTGGATAGTCACTCAATGGCTGCTCTTAAATCCTAGTCTTTTGCTGCTCTGAGGTAGTGAAGAATAAATGGCTGTGCAACTCGATGCTGGCAAGTTTGTAAATGGGCAGACGGTGCTGAGTTGAGCGAGTATTTATTTCTATGCCTTTCCACCCCGAGTCGTTCTAATTTCCAGCTTTCTACCAGTCCTGTGAACTGTTCACTGATTGTTTGGTAGCTTGTACCAGTGTGTTGTGCTTGTGTAGTCCCAGCTGAGCGAGGCTCAGGTCAGTGTATCTCCATTCCGTCTGTGCTGGTTATCGCTGTGGTGCCCCGCTGATCTCTGCCCTACGACCACCTCGAGGCTGTCTCAGGAGCTGGGTGGTAGCAGGCACACCTGGGGAGGGATCTGTCACTGCACCTCCCTCCTCCCCGCCCCGCCAAAGGGCCACACGTGTACATCTGAAACAACTGGTGAAGCGTACCCCTTCCCAGTAACAGTTCTGGAGCTTTGACCTGATACGTAAGACACTGACTTGTGTTTGTCTACATCCATCTACATGGCTCTTATGGTTAGTCTGGGTAACTGAACCGGTGTAATAAAGTGATGTTTGCTGGTGTGTTCTTTGGTACAACGTGCCTGTGCTCCTCGTTTGTCTTGCTCGTCACCTCAAAAATGGGGCTGAGGGGGCTTGGCTTGAATGTCCCTTGGTACGAAAACTACCAAATGCATCGGTGCTGTCTGTGACGGGTCTTGGGCCTTAAGATAACCACCGTGTCCAGATTTTCAGAAAAATGGATGGTACAAGCCCTTGGTCAGCTGTTGCAATTCAGAAACTTCTTGCAGGATGTTTACATGGGTGATCTTTGCACGGTAAAGCGGACGTGAGCTGTGCACACATGTTGAGTAATGTTGCAGTCTCGGTTCTTCCTTTCCAGATTTCATGTCCAGCATTGCAGGTGGGCTCTAATCATTGAAATCTTGCCTGGTTTTAGAAATCCTTTTGTGATCATCTCTCTGAGAAGCAGGCAAAAGCAACTTCATACAGAGATGATGAAAGGACAGCTGAGAAGCTTTACTTAAATGATATTTGCAGTGGCATAAGATGAGACCACCCCCCGTGGAGATGAAAGAGGTGACTGTCTCCCACGACCACGCGCATCCTTATCTTACCGCAGGCTTTCTTAGCTCACCTTCCTTCTCAGAAAACTGGAACAAGGTAGCGTCCTCGTGTGGGTATGCCATAATATTTGTAGTGAAGTTTACCAATGGTAAGTTGTTGGGTTTAAAAAGGGAAAATGCAGGGGAATTGGCCAGGTGAGTGAGAACATACTCAGCTAATGCTGAATCACCTCCTGCACGGGCTCTGGTCGATGAGAATGGATCCCCCGAAGTCTGATACCCCAAAACACCAGCGCTGCCTTGCGATGAGTGCACGCATCTTGTTCTACGGCTGGTGACAGTGGCATTGACTCCTCGCTGCCAGTCTGCTGTGAGTGACGGGGCAGGAGATCACCGAACAGCCACCAGGCTCTGTGGCTGTGAAAGCAGGAAAGTCCCAGAGGGTTTCTCGGTGTGTTCAATGCAGTACGTACATATGGGATAGTATTTTTTTTTTCCTAGATGGGAAAGAAATAGGGATATCCTCGCTTTTGAAGCGCTGAGTCTCATCCGCCTCTGTCATCGCCAATAGTTTCTGCCACAGCTACTGCCTTATTTTATATATTTTTTTTTAAGCTGGATTTTAAAGGAGCAGGCAATGGCCCTTGCCCCCCTGCATGGATCTGCCAGGTGAAGGAGCAGCTGCCATTGAGCTCCTGCAAGGAGGCAAGCCTGGGGAGGGCACATGCCTGTTGGTGCTTTTCTGCAGTGCTCCATCCTCTGAGGTACCTCCGGGTGCTGGTGGGAGCCTTCAGTGGGCAGAGGTTTTGGGTGCTGGGCTTGCAGAACGCTTCTTGCCTTCTCTTCATCCATCCCTGGCTGTTTGTTCTTTAGGCTCAAGCATGTTCATTGTGTGTGTGGTGGTGGCTTGTGTTTTTTTTTTGTGTGTGTGTGCGTGTATGTAGGTATTTATTTCTTAAAAGGCTAGGTGATCTATTATTATTATTATTAGACTTAAAAGTCTGCAGAGTACTGCTCTGGGTGGTATTTCCTATGGGAATTCAGATGGGGCAGGGGTAAGTGAATAAGGTAAATCAGCAGAGGCTGAAGAAGCACATTAGGGGTGAGGCCCTCCAGAGGTGAAGGTGTAAGAACAGCAGCACGGGGGGGGGGGGGGGGGGGGGGGGGGTCGGTGATGGTTTAACCACCTGGAAAATGCCTGACGCACAGCTGGCTGCTGCTGGGGGGCTTTTCCAGGAGTGTTTTGACCAGAAATAAGGAGCTCTTTACTTCCTAGCGAGCTGGCTGAGCGTGCCGCTGCGAGCAGAAGCTGCTTGAGGTACCTCCACCGTGTCCCCGTGGTATTAACAAAACGTTTTCATAGGGCCACTTGGGTGCCTTACGTTGCTCTCAGATGGCCGTGAGACACTGGCCAAACCGAATTTGGCTAACCCCAGCTCTCTGGAGGTCAGCCGTGGACGGGGCTGAGCCCAAGGAGGCCCCACAAGAGGGTGCTGGTGTCCGGGGCTGCAGAGACAGACGGCTGCCGGCCCCTGGGAACGCTTCTCTTAGGTTTGGGATCTGAGGAAGGAAGAAACCCTCGCCAGCTCAATTTCCAGCTGCCTTTTGTACGTCAGGAGGAAGGGCTGCTTTGGGGGGAACCCGTGCTCCTGGAGAGGGCTCTCAGCTGGGGGACGAGGTTCAGCTCCCACCCAAAATGGGGCTGCAGTTGAAATTCAGTCCATTGTTGGTTTTTGTTTCTTTTTTATCTATGAGAAAATTAAAAACCATCTCTCCCTAAAGATGAATTCTCTGCCAGGAAGGATTTGGTGGGTTTTCCTGGGAAGTAAAGTTCCTGGAGCATCACGCTGCTGTGCACCAGGTGAGCTGGCCTTTTCCTTGGGGCAAAGGGTTTTCTTTCCTCCCCAAATGGCGATTATTATTTTTTCACTAATTTGAGCAAATTGAATCTTTCTGTTTGGAATTACTACTCGCTCCTGCGGAGCGGTGGCCCGGCATTTGGAGTAGGAAAGAGGCTGAGCACAGGGCTCCGAGGCTAGGAGAGGAGAAGGCAGGCTCTCCATCCCACCCCGTAGGAGCACCTCGGGGAGGTTTGGCTGCTGACCAGTTCCTCTGCCACAGCAGACGGTGCCTGCCAGGGGGTGCCGAGCTTTTGGTCTCTGATCATAGGGCTTTTTGGGGACAAATCCCACGGAATTGGCGTTTTCGGGATGAGCCTTTGACTTGTGCTGCGCTGAGGGAGAGGAGAACCCGTGGGTTTTGTGGCCGAAGGGGCAGAGCCGGGACCTTGCCCAGTTTCCCCCCGGGGTCCAGGGGTGGAAGGGGGGCGAGGAGCGCGGTGGTTTCTGTCCTGCAAAGGTGGGAAGGGACCTGAAGCCCCGGAGCCCGCATTAAGGACAGGCGAGGAGCCAAACCTTTGGCTCGGGGGTAACGATTTCAAGCCATAGCCCGTAAAAAGCCTTATGGAGGAGAGCATCACCCCTGCGGGAGGGAAGAGGAGGGGATACGGGTCCTGAAGCAGCTGAAGGATGAGCTGAAGGATGCTACAAGAGGGGAGCAAAGGGCTGGGGATGGAGCTGGGGGTCCCTAGGGGGCAGGAGGGGGGGGATTTGGGTTTTCACTGCATCTGTCTCATCCCGTGCCTTATCTGATGCAGGACCCCGGGGCTGAAGGATGCTGGTGGCTGGGGGAAACCCAAACGCGAGGAAGGGGCGGGATGGGGGGGAGCAGCAGCCGATCCCAAACCCGCCCGGCGGGGCCGGGGGCTGCAGGGGGCGGGCGGCGGCTGGGGCCGCACCTGGGGGGCGGGAGGGGGCGGCCCCTCCCGCAGTCCCCGCTCCAGCCGCCCGCTGCCAGCACCCCCCGGCCGCAAAATGAGCTTTTTCTCCCTTTTCTCCCCAAAGGAGCGGTGAGTCCGAGACGCGGGGTTGGTGGTGGTGATGGGGGGGAGAGGGGGAGGCAGGGGGGGAAACCCCCGTCGGGTCCACGCCACCCCCCCAGGCAGGGGATGCGACCCCTGCAGAGCATCTTCTCGCCCCCTTGCAGTGTTTTGGGGTCGCGGTTTTATTTTTCATTTATTTTTTTTACTTATTTATTTATTTTGGGGGGGTCGCCGGTGCAGCTTTCTGAGCTTATTGCAATGCGCGTCGCCTCCTGCACACGGGTCCTGAAGCAGAAAAATACCCTGGGGGGAGCAAGGGAAGAGCCCGAAGGTGCTACGAAGGGGGAGCAGAGGGCGCTGGGTGGACCTGGGGGTCCCTGGGAGGCAGGAGAGGGGGATTTGGGGTACCCCGGGTGGGTGCGGATGCAAGACCCCAGGGCTGAGTGATGCCCTGGCTGTGGTGCCACGAGGATGAACCAGGAGGGAAATGCTTTTCCGGAGCAACCCTACAGAAACGTGGCGTGACTGGGGCCACTGCTCCCCCGAGCCTGCTCGGCCGGGGGTTTGGGCTGCTTTAGGGCAAAAGCTTTAGAGCAAAAACCTCCTCGCTCTGGGTGATGCGGGGCAGAGGCTGCCCAGCTCGTTGCACTTGTGAGCAGGCGCTGCGCCCCGCAGCCGGGGCGAGGAGCCCAGCCTGGCATCGCGCTGGAAATTCCTGGTGTGGAAGGAGCTCAGCCTGGCACCCCTTGGAGGAGCTGGGGGCTGCTTCAACCCCGGAGCCACCCCCTGGGCTCAGCATCGTCCCCTGGGCTCAGCATCGGCTTCCCCGGCTCGCTGGGCCGGGCTCTGCTGCATTCCCAGGCACTGCCGGGGATGCAAACGCTGCTGCTGCCCGGCTAAGGATGGAGGTGAGGAGGGTCCCGAGGATTTCCTTCTTCCCTGCTTTTAACCAGCACAGGTTAAAAATAAAATTTAAAAAAAAAAAAAAAGCCAGCAATTGGTGTTGGGACGGATCCAGGCCTGTGCCCGCCGTGGCTCCGTAGCCCCTCGGAGCACCAATGCCACCGAGCGCTGCCTTGTGGCTGCGGGAGGTGTGGGGTGGTGCGGGGTCCTCTTTGGGTGAAAAACCGGGAAGATTGGGGCACTGCTTGGTGCCTGGAGTGTGGGGGGGTGTCTGCTGGGGAGGTGGCTGCTGCCCTCACCTCCTGCAGCAGTAACCGTGGGAGGGGGAGCGTGATGGGACTGCCTTCAGGGCTCAGCACGGTGAGGGGCAGAGCCCAACCCCTCGGGTCAGGTCTTGGATTTATTTTTATTAACCAACTCGCCATCGGCAAACCCCATCCTACTTTTCTGCCTTGCGGATCGAGGCTTTCACCCTCTGGCAGGAGGCTGGGGGTGGACTGGGGGGGATGGAGAAGCCCTGCTCAGAGCCCAGGACGTGGGGATGGTGCTGGAGGGTGGAGGGGACGGAGCTTGCCCGTGCTGGGCGACCAGGGGCAGCAGGCAAGGTTTGCACGGAGATCACTGCTGCCATTTATAACTTGGATTATGACTTTTGGGGGCTGCAGCTTGCTCTGCGGCGTGTCCTGGATTTACCCGCGGTGCTTGAGGCGTGCTGGGACCACGCAGACCCCTTGTGTGAGCGTATTCTAGCCTCGAGTGGTCACAGCAGCGAGGGCAAGCGGGGGTGTCAGCCCTCTTAATTTTGAGGGAATTGCCCCCCCTCTATCAGCAGACATGTGGCTTCACTGGCAGGTCTCCCCCTTTGAGCTGTTTTATTCCCCCGAGCAGCAGATGCCCCACGTCCCATCGCAGCAGCTCTCAAGGAGAGCAGAGCTGCCCTGACCCCATTGCGATACCTGGATCCCAATGTCCCACCAAGAAAAAAACTTAAAAAAAAAACCAACCAACCAACCAACCAAAGAAAAAAAAAAAACAAAAAACAAAAAACAAACAGGTGGGGAAAGCCTGGCTTGACACAAAAAGTTGTAAATCTCCTCCCGAGCTCTGGTTGCACCTTTGTTTGCGTGCCCAGGAAAGGCTGTCGTCGTCTTGCTGCTGGGGGAAATACCAGCTCATTTAATTCCTCCGATGAACGCTGCAGTCAGTCGGCGGCTCTCATGGGGATGCCTCAGAAATCTGCTGGAGCTGCTGCTTGTCCTCACAGCTCCTCACAAAACGCTGTCACGGGGGGAACGGCTTTGAAGGAAATGGAGCGTTTTGACAAGGGATATTCACACTTTTGCAGAGAAACTCGTTCCTCTAAACTTCTTTTATTTTCACAGTTTCAAAAAGCCAGAAAATGAAACCTCTTAGGCAAGGTGGTTTTCCAGCAGATAAAGGGGTCTGTTTTGGGTGAGCCCCCGTGGCGTTGTGCTTGTCACCACCTGGTTTCGCAGTGCTGGACGTCCCTCGTGGCGCTCAGCCCCGGGGTGACACGAGGTGCCCGTTCTCAGCCGAGCGTTGAGGCACGGCGCGACCGAGGCGCGAGGCTGGGGCGAGGTGGGCATCTCCGAGCCTTGCTGCTGTTTCGGGATGCCTTGTGACCCTGTTACGTTCAGAAAACCCTTCTCCTGCTGGACCCTGTTGCCCTTAGTGGAGGTCTGCCAGCCACATCAGGCTACCGGGGCTCATATTTTACGCTATGAAACACTGCAATTTCCAATTCTCCTGTTAAACTCCAAACCAGATGGGCTGGGGGATCGGCTGCCCCCTGGATGCCCAAATTCATCGATAGCCCAGCTGAGCTGGAAGATGGTACCCAAATCTTCAGCCACCAGGCAAATCCAGCTCTTCCTCCCTGGCCATGAGCGTGGTTCGGGTCTAGTTTGGGTCTCCCGTAGAGTTCACCTGGGAAAACCCCTCCCGGTGAGGAAGGTAATAGAGAAAAATCATTGAGCAGCTGTTTAGCATCCCTGCTTAGAAAGACAAAAAAAAAAAAAAAAAAAGACAATTTAATTATTTTTTTCCTCTTACCCTAA
The DNA here is from genome assembly GCF_040182565.1 of Anser cygnoides. Lineage (NCBI taxonomy): Eukaryota > Metazoa > Chordata > Aves > Anseriformes > Anatidae > Anser > Anser cygnoides. Next base: position 35,113,211 of record NC_089877.1, read on the forward strand.
CTGCTTTTCCCTGTGCACCGCAGGCTGTCCCGCTAGCGGGGAGTGCTTGCCATGGACAGCGACCACGCGGGCAGGTACCGCCTGAGCGGTGAGTGGTTTAATGAGCTCCGGGAAGGGTTTTTGGGGACGGGCTGAGCCCTCGGTGCTGGCGCACACAGCCCTGCAGGAGGGCTGCTGGTCCCCGCTGCTTTCAGCAGGAGCCCCTCTGTGTCGCACATGAGCATGGAGTTTAATCTTCTGACTTTTTTTAATTGAAAAAGGAAAATTCCTAAACTTCCCGGTATTAGGCACCCTGCCCTAAAAAATGGGCAGGTTACTCGTAGGAAGCGGGTTTAGAGCACAGCTGGGTTTTGTGCCTGGAGTTATTCAGAAGCAGGAGTCGGAAAGGGTTGGGTTTTGCCCCAGTTTTGCCCCCGTGCTATAACAGGATTTTGTGAATTTGGCGAAGCGGGCTGCCGCCGAGCACCTCTGTGCGTGGGAGTGCGCTAGGAAGAGGGGAGCCACAGCGCTTCCCCCAGCACCATCACCCCCCAGGGATGCAGGGGGATGCACCACAGCCCTGCACAAACCTAAGCCATGCCTGGACAGGGATGGAGGAAGCCGGACCTGGCTTCTGCCCCAAGCTTTTATCCCACAAAGTCCCTCTGGGCTGCTCGTGGTCCTTTCGAGGGACCAGAATTCGCTGCTTGGTGTACCAACAGCTGTTGTCTCCTGCCAGAGCAGGTGGGGGGCATAAAGCTGTGATGGGACCAGCCTGGCTTCGGCTCCTGCTGCCTCTGAAGCCGCCGCTGAAGGCAGGAGCACGGTGGCGTGACACAAGAGGCAGTGCTGGGGGGCCCCCGGCAGCGCTCAGTAATCACAAATCTCCCCCCCCCCCCCCCCGCCTCCCCTCCTTTTCTTCTTGTTAGGCTGAGCCACCGGCGTTGCTCGAATCGCTCGGGCGATGGAGGCTGCTGCAATGCAGCACCGACGGCTCGCTGTGCCGTCACAGCCGACCCGGTTCGCAGCCTCCAGCCAGGCTTTTTCCTCTGCTTCTCCCATCACTTACCCTTAGGGTTCTTTTTCCCCTTTTTTGGAATTTTTTTTTCCAATTTTTTTTCCCATTCCGATTTTTTTTCCTTCTTTTTTTTTTTTGGGCATCCCGAGCAGTTCCCTTCAGCAGGAAGGTGATGCGGGATTGCTGTGAGCGGGACGGGGCTGCGCCCGCTGCCAGGAGCTCCCTGCGTCCCGGGGGTGCTGCAGCCATTCACCGACGTTGCTTGCTGGGGAGCGGGGCAGAAACTCGCGTGCGCCTCACCTCCCAGGGGCTGCTTGGCCAAAAATCTGTGACTCTAGGCTTGCAAAGCACTGCCCACCACCCTTTTTCAACCCGTGGGCAGCCTCAATTAATTCCCAGCCTCTGCAGCTGATCCCACATGAAGGGGATGAGGGGCTCCTGGCTGGGACGTGGCCGAAGCCCCCTCCGCGGGGTGGCTCACGGTGCCTCTGTCCCCTTGCAGTGGCCGCCAGCCCGCCGCGCTGGGAGGTCGGCATCTACGCCGCGGGCGCGCTGGCGCTGCTGGGGATCGCGGCCATCAACCTGTGGAAGCTCTGGCGCTCCGGCAGCTACCCGGCGCCGTCCCCCTTCCCCAACTATGACTACCGCTACCTGGAGCAGAAATACGGGGCGGCGTGCTCGGATGTCAAGCACAAGGTAAAAAAAAATAAATCAGGCGTGGGGAGCTGGGCTCAGTGCTGCTCCTGGTGCAAACGCGGAGTTGCTGGAGGTGCAGAAGTGCTTCTTGCAAGGAGGGGACCAAGCGGCAGTGACTGCTTCTCCTTCGCAGCGCGGGGCCGCCGCAGGCTCACAGCGGGGGCTGGAGAAGACGTCGCCCGTCCGCCAAGCCAGCCTGCGGGCGGCTGACACCTTCGAGAGCATCAACGAGCTGGGGAGCCTGGAGCTGATGAGCAAAGACCTGGGGCTGGCCCCCTACGGCCCCTTGAAGAAATCCATCTCGGCCGACTCGCTCAGCTCCATCTCCTCCATCGGGAACAACTTCGGGCAGGACGTCACCGTGGGGCAGGTGGAGGTGTCCATGGAGTACGACGGGAAGGCGGCCACCTTGCACGTGACGCTGCTGCAGGGCAAGGACCTGCTGGAGAAGGAGGACACGCGTTTCGAGTCCTGCTTCATGCGCATCAGCCTGCTGCCGGCCGAGCAGATCGTCGGCATCTCCCGGGTGAGCGGCTCCTTCCCCGAAAACCCCGCGCGGGCGCGGTGCTGCTCGCAACGCGGGCGTGCAGGGTGGTGACGTGTCCTGGGGTGGAAAGGGGTCCGGGCTCACCTGTGCTGAGCCACCGCTGAGGTTGGGGCTGGTTGCGGGGTTTTCGGGTGGCAGGGGTCCCAGATGGGAACTGGAGGGGGATGAGTCCTGGAGTCCCTCTCTGCATGTGATGGGGCGGTCAAAAATTTTGCACAGTCAGATAAAAAGGCAACGGGACTACCTCGGCATTCCTCCCTCCTTGCAGGCATAGTCAGAGCTGGTTTGGGGGGAAAAAAAAACTCCATTTTTTTTTTTTAACACCCCAAAAAGTGCTCTGGGAAAGCAGGAGCCCCCAGTTGCCTCTTGGCATCTTGGCTTTTTGCAGAGGCATTTTGGAAAGCCTCTGGGTCTGCCAGCTTGATTTTATCAGGCTGTTCCAGAATGGAGCAGAAAGCCCCATCCCACTGAAGAAACCCACTTCCCTGGGGGTGGAGATGCACAAAAAGACAGCGAACTATTTTCCCAGCACTCTTTTAAGACCATTTTTCCATCCCAAGATCAGGTTCTGTATTTACGCTCTGGAGATATTTATTATTTAGCATCATTATTCATAATTTACCAGCCCTATTTACCCTCTTTTGCAATCCTGAGACAAGTCATAAAGTCTTTTTTTTCCTTTAATGCTCTGCAGTACCTGTTTTTTTATTGTTGTTTTTGTTTTATTTTTAAATGATGGCTAAAATTTCTTATAGTAGCTTTCATCCAGACGTCCCCAAAATACAACATAGGCTGTAAACCGAGAGCGATCAGTGCTATAAAGCAAATTTTCTGCAGATCTGCTTTTCCCACAGAGGCACTTTAATCCCCTGGGGACTGCGGAGGTTGGGCAGAGCTGGCGGGGGAGCGCGGGCAAGTCGCCTTAGGAGGTCTCAGGGGGGTGAGGTGGGCAGAGGGGGACGGTGGTGGCGGCGCGGGGGGCTCCTCTCCATCCAGCCCCTTGGCTCTCCCCGCGGCAGATCCAGCGGAGCGCCTACGCCGTGGCCTTCGACGAGCGCTTCTCCATCCCGCTGGACCCGGCGGCGCTGGAGGAGAACAGCCTGCGCTTCTCTGTCTTCGGCATCGACGAGGACGAGAGGAACATCAGCACCGGCGTGGCCGAGCTCAAGCTCTCCGACCTGGACCTGGCCCTGCGCCCCTTCAACGCCTGGCTCTACCTGCAGGACATGAACAAGGTGAGCGGGGTGGCGGCGAGGCTCTGCGTGCCCGGGTTTGGCTTGTTGTTTTTTTTTGTTTTTGTTTTTTTTTTTCTTTTTTTGTCCCTCTCCTGGAGGGCTGGTGTGTCCCGCAGGCGGTGGACACGGTGGGGGAGATCCTGCTGTCTCTGAGCTACCTGCCCACGGCCGAGCGCCTGACGGTGGTGGTGGTCAAAGCCAAAAACCTCGTGTGGACCAACGGCAAAGTGACCGCAGGTGAGCAGGGGGCCAGCGCGGGTCCACGTCTCCTCCGAGCTGGAGGTGGGTGCTAATCCCGGTGTGTCCCCGTGCTCGCTGGGGATGTCCCTTGGGGTGGCAGAGCCACCCAGGGAGGTCACTGGCTCAACGTTCCGGCTGTTCTCTCCCGAGCAGATCCCTTCGTCAAAGTCTACCTGCTGCAGGACGGGAGGAAGATCAGCAAGAAGAAGACGGCGGTGAAGAGGGACGACAACAACCCCGTGTTCAACGAGGCCATGATCTTCTCGGTGCCGGCCATTGTGCTCCAGGTCTGTCCCAGCCTGGGGGTCTTGCTCCATGGGACCCCAAATCCCCGTGCTAGCAGGGGGAGAGGGAATTGTAGGGGATGTGGGGTGCATATATGATTCAGCAGGGTGTGTACGGATGGGGTGGTGGTACAGGAGACGTGCAGGTATCAGGTATGGTTATGTGCGCAGGGATGGGCATTTATGATTTTGGGGTGTAGGGGGATGTGTATGTATGGGGTATGGCTATAGGAGGGCACGTGTATGTGCAGGGTATGGCTGCTGGTGGGATGTGTTGTGTGGGGTGTATGGTATAGGGAATTCATATAGAGTGTGGTTGTGTTTGTAGGTGGGTGCACATACGGGTTCAGGGGGTGTGGGGGGAAGTCAGGTGATGAGTACACGTGGGATGGGAGGTTAGGGGGATGTATACGTAAAGGGTAAGGCTGTGTGTGGGGATGGGCACACGTGGTTTTCCAGTATGTAGGGGGGGGAGGACACAGGGATGTGTGTACGAGCCGGGCAGGGGTGTAGGGGAATACCCGGGGTTTGGGTGGATGTGCATTTATGGGGTGGGAAGTAGAGGGGATGTATATGGGATGGTATTGGGGGGAGCACATTTATATGTGCATGTGGCTGGTGGTATGGGGATACGTACATACGGGGGGGTGCCACCCCACCCCGACGTCCCCACGCCCCCCCCCCAGGACCTGTCCCTGCGGGTGACGGTGGCGGAGAGCGGCGAGGACGGCCGTGCCGACAACACGGGCCACGTCCTCATCGGCCCGGCGGCCAGCGGCATGGGCATCACCCACTGGAACCAGATGCTGGCCACGCTGAGGAAGCCCGTGTCCATGTGGCACCCGCTGCGGAGGAACTAAGGGTGCTGGCGGGGGGAGCCCCGCGCGCCCCGGGACCCTGCACCCCGACGCCGGCTCTGCCCCGTGGACGGCGGCCGAGCGCCGTGTCCAGAGGTCTGGGGCTGGCCAAAAAGGCAGAGCTGCCGGCACGCCTCGGCCCGAGCATCCCGCTGCCGAAAGCCTCGACGGGGAGGAGGATGGAGAAACTCCTGTCCGCGTCTCTTCCCATCCGCATGCGCTGGAAGCTGCCAAGGGACCCGCCGAGGAAGGACCAAAACCAGCAAAATCCTCCACAAACTGCTGCCCGGCTGCCTGCCAGGCTCCCGAGCATCCTGCATGCCCCCCGCCGGGCTCCTCAAACCAGTGGTGACCCCAAACGTGGCCTCTGGGGACCGCTGGGGGGAACGCGACGGGCTGCTTCGGAAGGCGCTTTTGGGGCAAGTGAGGGGAAAATGCCGAGGGGGGCGATAAACGCCGGCACTGTGCGGTTTCTCTCGGCACGTGGGGACTTTCTGTTGGGTTTCAGAGGGATTTCGGTGCACTGCACCAGGGCTGAACCACTTCAAATTGCAAGGAAAAAGGGAGAAATAACAGCAGAAAAAAACCAAACAGTTGTTATATATCTTTTCTTTCCTTCCATCGCCTTTCCAGCAGCATAAATCAAGGCAGATGCTGCTGGCTGCTGAGGGGTGTCAGGACTTGACGAGCGGTCTTTAAACTCCTTGGATTTGAGGTCAAGTCCAGCCTGAGTCATCCCCTAAAGGTTAAATGTGAGCAGGGGCACCTGTCCCCACCCCAGCCCTTTTCCCAGCTGAAATAACCCCTGGGCTGCCCCCACAGCAGGGCCAAGTCCAACAGGCACCAGAGACCCGCCCAGGTTCCTAATTTTTAAGCCTATCTCCTGTTTCAGGGGGAAAGGAGGGAAACAAAACTCTTTGGGCACTGTCTGCTTGTGGGCTCCTGTCCCAAGCAAGGTCCCCTACATGAAGTTAGCTTTTTTGGGGAGCCGATTACCCCCCCTTGTTTTCTGGAGGCTGACAGATGGAGGGAGCTGGCAGGCAGAGGATGCTCTGGGGACGCGTCCCATGCTCGCAGCAGAGCCTCGGCTGGTCTCTGCCCGCAGGATGCCTGCAGAAAGCCAGGCAGGGAAACCTGGGGGGGGGGTGGGGGCCGTTTGCCAGGGAGCTGGCTCCATGGGGTGGGCTAGGTGAGGCATTGGGTTGCTTGAATGATTTGAGCTGGAAAAAAAAGTATAAAAGTGTGAATGAGCCATTTAGCCGTGATTAAAGATAATACCACGGTGGTACCCTGAGCTGGCAGTGATTTTCTTCTCTGCTCCTCTGTCTTCCCTGTCTGACCGTTGTTTTGGCACGAGGCTGCGATTGCTCTCCCCCCACACAACCCCTCGCATGTGCTGCGCTGGCTCCTTCCCCCGTGCGCACCCAGCGCTGCTCGCAGAGGCACAGATTTTATTTCTCCCACGCTCTTCCTCCTCCCCACCTCTCCCTCCAGGAGCCCCCCATGTCCCATCTGCTGCCACCACGCAGCTGCCGCGTGAGCCGGCGCCGTCCCTCTGCGAGCTGACACATGGCTGGCCCTGGGGACCGGGGCACAAGCCAAGTGATGCTCAGCATCGCTTTTTTTTTTTGTTTATTTATTTTTGCACAGCCGGTACTGACAGGCACCGAGATTTGAGGGGAAAAACGTGCTTATTAGCTACTTCACCTAGCGTTTGGGAAGAAAGAAAGAAATAGGAAGGTTTGCCTAACGCGCAGCCCCTGCAAATTGCTGAGCTTTTTTTTTTTTTTTGGTCAGGATGAGATGAGTGCCTTCCCCTGGTGTTCAGTGAGGCTGAAATCGCTGGTGGGCAAGAGCTGCAAAGCTCTGAAATGCCAAGGCACGTATGGTTTGGTGGTTTTGCTGCTCCTCTTCCAGTCCCTCCTCTGTGCAGGCTTCTCAGCAGCTTTCCCTTCCTCCTAGAATGACACTCATGTGCTGCCCTGGGGACAGTAAGTGGCTTTCTGAGCCACTTCTCGGGGGTGGTTCAAGATGTGTGGGTCATCAGGACCTCCTCGAGCCATCGAGGAGAGGGGACCATGGCGCTGGGGGCTGTGGAGGAGATGCTACGGAGCTGAGGCTCAGCAGGCAGCAAAGCAGGGTGGGGGATGGATTATTTCGGGGGGTACAGGGCCAGGTAATGGGTCCAGGAGGGACAGGAGCTGGGAGGACAGAGCTGGAGGCATCCATTTCCTTAGTCATCCTCCCGAAAGGAGAGGGTCACCTGGGGCTTTTCAGTTCCTCCCCCCCCCCCCACTGCCCACAGGCATTTATCTTTTTGCTGGAGCAGGAGAAATGTCACAGTGACAGCTGATTGCTTTAGGTGTTTTAACATCCGTCTTTATTGGCACGCTGCAGCCTCTCTGTGTACATCCATTACTTTGTCAATAAGGGTAACTGGGACAAAGGAAAGCGCTCGCCTTCCTCCGTTGCAGCTCTGGGGTTTCGAGAGGCCCGGTGACTATTTATTCAGCAGTCTATGGCACGCTGGCTCCAAGCTGTCTGCCACCCAGAACGAGCTCCCCTTTTCCTGTGGGGCTCAGCACCACCCTTTGGTGCATCTTTGGTGTTCGTAGCCTGACCTGTTAACCTAAGAGAGAAGTAACCAGCACCTTCATTTCTCCTTGTCTTTCTTTTTGCTCTTTCTCTGGCTGGTCAGCTCGCTGAGCTTCTTGTCCAGGCGGCGCTGGAGATGGGCTCTCTTGGCGGGGTCCAGGGACTTGTCTTTGGAGCTGCTCCCAGGGTAGAGAACCCCTTCCCTGCTGATCCTCTGCCGTGCGTGTGCCTTGGCCTTCTCCCCGCAGCCGTGAACCTGGGGGGAGAGAGGAGGGACACGGGTGGGAAACAGGGCACACGTGGGAGCCTGGCGTTTCTGTGGCTGGAGCCTGGAGGTCCTCTTCCACCTGCTTCGTACTCCCTAAGACCGCCTCCCATTTATTTACAGCTCCTCTAACAAGGAACAAAAACAGAAAGGTAATTTCTTTCCTTGCAGGATCTGCACAGTGGGTAAATCAGCCTTTTGGACAGCTGAAGTGTCGCCTTCACGAAACTTCCAATGTTTGGGGGAAACTTCCACTCATCACGTGAGGAGCTGGATCTTTTATGGTTCCTACGTGTGAGTTGGAAACAAAACTGAGCTCCCATTCCCTGATGTTCTCAGTATGGAAAAAGGAGTGAAACAGGACAGGTGACTTGGGAAATGAGAAGAGCTCTTTTCAGCCATGTTATCTGCCTTGCTAGGGTAGTTTGGTCTGTACGATAATAGCAAAGGTATCACAAGGCTCATTCTGTGCAGGGGAACCTTTTACAAAACCAGCCTGCACTGAAGCACAGGTTGCGTTTAAGGTGACCCAAGTGCGTGTTAAGTTCAACACCGGCTTGAATCACCTTCACTGGGTCTAAACTGGCTCTTAAAAGTTCATCCCTTCTGCTCAGTCTACCCCCAAATCATTTGATGTTGTCAGGAACACACACACAGCCTGGAAGGCAGCAGCTGGTTCTCTCCGTGCCCTGATAAAGATTTCTGTCCCTGCTGCTGGGGCAGGTCAGTGGCAGAGAAGAACTGTGAGCAATGCCTGGCAAGCTGCTCCTGGCCCTGCTAATCCCCCCCTGAGGGTCAGGCATGGGTAGAAGGTCCCAGGCTATTTGCCAGACGACCTCTAGAAAAAGGGCTGAGCTTTGAAAGGGAAGAAAAACTCACTGAAGTGGATTTTATCCTTCCAATTGTTTCTTATTGGAGTTCTCATTACAATTCAACAGGGAGAGGCGATTCGGCAAGAAATAAATTCACATCCCACCCGGACTGTGAATGACCATAAATACAACTATTCTTTGCCATGGAAACAGATAGCATTTGACAAGGGGAAAATCTCTGCTGATGATTTATAGGTCGGCTTGCTAAACGTTGCTAAGCCCTGGGAGGCTCCACGTGGCCAAGCGCTACGCTTGGGTGATGCAGGAGGGGAGCACAAGGCTGTGGATGAATGGAAAATCATCACCTCTCAGCCCCAGTACTCTTCACAGCCTCGTCAGCTCTGCCTGAGGGGCTCAAAGCCCAGGGCTGGCTGACCATGAAGCATCACGCTGCCAGCCCTGGAGGTTTAAACCTACCCGTCTGCCTTGGCACCAAAACTAAAAGATAAAGCCTGACAACAGTTCAAGCTTTGTTTCCTTCCTTTCTTTCTTCCCAGATCTGAGGAGGGAGGGGCTTTCAAGCAGCTGTGGAAGAACAGCAAGGAAGAAGACTAAGGAAGATCAGAGGTTAGGAGGAAATTCTTCACGCAGAGGGGGGTGAGGCACGGGCACAGGCTGCCCAGAGAGGTTGTGGATGTTCCATCCCTGGAGGTGTTCAAGGCCAGGCTGAACCTGAGCAACCTGGTGTGGTGGGTGGCATCCCTGCCATGGCAGGGGGCTGGAGTTAGATGATCTCTGAGGTCCCTTCCAACCCGAGCCATTCTATGAAGACAGTGATTCAGTGGCCGTCACAAGCCCACTCTTGAGCTGGTTCTGCTTTAACCCCCCACCCCCTTCAAGGAAATCTTTTCTGGGGAGCCTGACAGGGACGACTCTCAGGTTAAAGCCGTGCTGCTGGGCACGTCCTACTCCTCTCCAGCCCCCACGGTGCTCGAGTCCCTGGGCAGCTGTCCGGCCCCACGCGTACCTCGGGGACGTGATGGCTGAGGCAGTAGCGTCTGTTGCAGTGGGGGCAGAGCTGGCCCAGGGTTGTAACGCTGGCTTTGCAGCGGGGGAAGCCGCAGGTGTTGTCAGCTTTAATGGCAGCAGAAATCAGAGCGTCGATATCTTCTTCTGTTGCGCCGTCCACCCCGGTTTTGACTGCTGGCTTTCCTATAGAGAGGGCAGAAGAGACATGGGGGTTTAAGCACCCGCTTGGAAGTGGAGAACAAACCCCCAAAAAAGACTTGTGACCCAGCTGCTGCGAAGCAGCACAGCTCCAGGGAGCTCCTTTTGCAGATTTCCACGAGCCACATCCCAAGTCCCCCAAGCACATGAGGTCTGGAGGCAAAACCAAGGGGATTAAGCAGCAAGACCCATTCAAGCAGGATCATTAATGGTGTTGGTTGTGAAGCAAGGACCTACCTTTGGCTTCGCTCTTGTCTTTCTTCTTGCTGCCGCCTTGAAGGCCAGCACCGGGCTCCTGAAGCTTCCTTGCCATCTCCTCTCGTCTTGCTTTCTCCCTTTGAACTCTCTCCAGGTGCAAGCTTTTCAGGTCCACTTTTCCCGAGCCCTCACTGCTTCCTCCTGTCTCGACAGGGGCAGGAGCTTCCCCAGGAGGTTCCTGTGGCTGAGGAAGGGGATGCCGAAGGCTGGAAGTGGCAGCTGAGGGTGCCGGAGGCTGCCCAGGCTCTTTCTTGCGGACGCTGACGTACCGCTCCTTGCCTTCCCCGGTGCTCCCGTGCTGCAGCCCGTACTCCTCTGCCAGGAGGTGCACCAGCATCCGATCGTGCGAACTGAGGGACGGGGGGAAATCCAGCTGGGCCTCGCTGCTCTCCAGGAAGGCCAGCAGCGTGGTTTTAAACGTGTTCGTATCATCTTTTGTCCCTGGGCTCTCTCTCCCAGGCCCGCTGGTGCTCGGGGAGAAAGGCGTTTCTCGCTTCCGCGGAGCTGCTTTGGCTGCTGCTGCTTTGGGCTTCCTCCCTGCGGGCGGCCGCGGCTCAGGGCCGGGTGCCGCGGGGGGCTTCGTGCCCTGCCGCCGCTCACCGTGGCTCTCGTGGGAGTAGTTCTCGGGCACGAGGCCGTCGAGGTACTCGAAGGCCGTGCGCACCTCCCCGTGCTGGCTGAAGTAGGCCACGAGGCGCTGCAGGAAGCCCTGGCTGCTGACGGTGCGCGTGTCGCAGATGACGGCCACGTGGCGCCGGGCGCGGGTCACCGCCACGTTTATCCGCCGGTCCTCCGCGAGGAAGCCCACCTCACCTGGCAGGAAGAAAGCAAGAGGCCCCCCCAGGTCACTCACCGGGTGTCTGCTCAGCACCGTCGGTGGGTGCAGGGCTCCTGACTCACGCTGGCACACCGTGATCCTTCTGCCTCTGGTTCACGGCCTGAAAGCCAGAGCCAGGGGTCCCTGCTCCTCCCCTGGGGTGGGAAGAGAGGGCTGGGTGACACCCAGAGCACACGGGGAGGAGAAATATCTCACGGGTAGCCCAGGACATGAGATTAGGCTGGGACCAGAAAGCAAACACCTAGGGAGCGATGTGGTAGAGGCTCCCCTTGCACCAGAAGGGGAGCTGCAGGTGAAGAAATTAGAAATCCACCGCCCCAGACGAGCTCCCCCTGCCTGCCCCCAGGCTCCCGGTGCACGCAGGGCTGACAGCACCAGGCATTTAGGCAGCTCCGCAAGGTTTGCTTCTGCTGTCTGGCTACTTCGTCAGAGAAAAAGCAGTGAGAGCTGGCAAACGCCAGGATGACTCAGTGAGGATCTGCTAGTGAGAAGGGCAGCGTGGGCGGCTCTCGAGTTTCCAGCTCCTGAGGATAAAGAGGAGGCCGGCAGGGAAGAAGTTAACGTCTCCTCTGCTGCAGGGACCAGCCTGGCTCCCTGTCTGCCTGGCCTTGCCGCGGCCGAGCAGTCCACGTTGCACTGCCTTCAAGGAGCAGGGTGTGGGTGATTCCCTCTCCGTGCTCTGCAGCTTAGGGAACGGTTTGTGGGTTCTTTGATGCGTTTTCCCCTGACTGCAGGGGCAAGGTCAGCTCCTCTGATCCAGCACGAGGGCTTCCTGCTGGCTCCTGGATGGCCACGCAGGGCCAGCACCGTGCCCAGCTTCCCCTGAGCTGAGAAATGTGGTCACAAAATAGGTGAGCTTTTCTCCCCCGGGTCTCACAGGGTGCTAACAGCATCTCTCGCGTCCCGTGCAGACCAGAGCTGTGCAGACCAGAGCTGTGCCCAGACATCACGAAAAGCTGCTTGTGCCCCGGGAAAGGGACCGGGCTGAGCTTTGTCTGCTCGCTGTGCACCAGAACGGGGCTGGGGGCCACATCCTTCGGAGAGGACAACCAGCTCCCGCTGAGCCACTAAGCAAAGGCGAGGTGAGTCACTCATGAATGAAGACTATTCTTAGTCCTGCACCCCACCTCCATCCTCCCCCCGGTGCTGCTTTTCTTGCTCCAGGCTTTCTTTAAAAACACCAAACCACCTCCCCCTTCCATGCATCCTTTCCCCTTTTTTTCTTCCAGACATCAGCCCCCCCAGCACACGCTGGGTGTCTCGGCTTCAGCGGCATTAGCGGCCGAGTCAGTGCAGCGAGGGATGTGTCTCGTTTTGGGTTTGAAAAGGGCAGCGAACCCCTCGGGGGAGAGAGGTGGTTCAGGGGGGCGATCCCACACATGCCCTCTGCTTGAGCTGGCTGCCACAAAACCCTGCGGCACGGGCTGATGGCTCTGCACAGGAGCCTGGTGGCTCCGGGGCTGCAGCTTTTTTCCAGCTATTAACTTCCACTGCAGCCACCGATAAGGAAGAACTCGATTTTCCGCTCCAGATTTCGCTTCCAAAAGGAGCATTTTCTGTGCGTGACTTGCAATGCCAGCTCCTACTTTCTTCGAGTGAGCGACCCGAAATAGTCTCCAAGCCCCACGGATTTCCACCTTCTGCATGAAGCCATCAGCACTCCAGCAAGCGTGGTGCTAACCTGATACGTGCCACACCTGGGACTCCACTTCAATCATTTCTGAGGCCTCAATTCTGGAAACCTTCAAACTAAGCAGTCCTGGCTGCCTTTTCACCTGCTGCCTGGCATGGGAGCCTTCCTCTACAATTGTGACAGCAAATGTGTTCATTTAAAGAAAAAAAAAAAAAGCTGAAATGGAAGCTTCTTGCCAGTAAACTGGTGCAGAGCGAAGTGCTAGAGACAGTCAGAATTGAAACTTAACCACAGCGCTTGGCAACGAGACCAGTGACCTTTCAGCAATCACACAGTTCCCATTTCTTCCCCATTCCCCATGGAGTTACTCTTCAGCAGCAAACTCTTACCTTTCCTGTTGGATCTCACGAACGACAGGACCACTGCCTCCTTCTCTCTCCCTTGGAAACCATCAACTGATTTAATTTCCAGCTCTGGGTACCTGTGGCAAAGGTGTTCTCTTAGCATGTCCACCTGGAAAAGATGAGATACATCACGTTTAAAGAAAAGCCTCGGGTGAAAAGCATTAAAATGACATTGCTCTGGAGAAGTGCCTTCCTCTCAAATCCACAAGGACGAGTGCTTGCATCTCCCAAGTGCTGGCTCCTGATGCTGGGAGTGGAAAATAACCCAGCTCTCTGACACCACCTCCGTGGCCTTGAGTTGCTTAAATTTTGAGAAGTTGGCCATAAAAGCTTATTATGTAATTTGGCTTCTGCTTCTGACTTCCACCTTCCTCCCTCTGAGGATATTTTGGGATCCTGCCTCGAAGTGTCAAGGTTTGAATCCGCTACGGTGCACGTGGGGAAAGAGAGGGGATGCTGCGAGAGGGTCATCTCACCTGCAGGTTGTAGGGGGCTACAACAGCAATGTCCCGTGCCTTCACACCAGCTTCCACCAGAGCCTGGATGTGCAAACCGGCCAGCTGCACCTCTCCTAGGGCACAAAGCAGAAGGGACAGTGATGGGAATGGTTTCAGGCTGCTGAAACCAACAGCTTGGGAGTGCTGTGGCTTGGAGAAGCTTGCCCACCTCCTCTTAAACAGGGAGGAAAGACCAAGGCAAGAACTGCCTGTGGTCCAGCACTGCATGGGAGCAACAGTTCCCAGCCCGGCCTGCTTGGACAGATGGTGATGTGCTACGCAGCCCCGCTCCTGGAGCTGCACCCTGCCTGCTTCTTGCCTTGCCAAGTCACCAGCTGTCTACGTTCACACTTAGGAAGAGAGCTTTCTGAACAGCCCCAGCTTTCCCTGGCCCTTCTGCCTTAATCCAAGAGATAACAATAATCCAGGCAAGAGATCAGTCTCCCTCTGAAGTGAGACCCTGGACCTCACTGCAAATCTACTTCTCTAGGCTGCAGTGGAAAGAAGTCCAGCTTTTTGTTTTATTTTACTTTTCAGCCCACCCCCGTGGTCACAGAAACAACCTTCATGCTCAGACCTGTGGGCTCAGAGCTTCCAGACTCTGCAGACAGCCTGCCACAAACAGCTCGCTATTCAGGCTGGTGGCTGCCTCAGAGAGATCTAACAAGGCCAAGCTAAATATGAGTGTAAACTATCTCACTGGTTTATCTGCCAGACTGCCTTTACCATCTTTTGCAGCAAAACACGTGTCTAAAAATCCAGAACCTGCAGCCTGCCAAATTTTGGGAGACTTGCATTTAATCCCCTGCTTAGAATCCCTGAACAAGTTTTTCTAGATCTCCATCTGGGGGCAAGAGCCTTTCTCTGTCTCAGTGGGGCCACGGGAATTGGTGCACGAGAAAATGAGAGGCACTAAAACACCAGTGGATTTTCACGAAAAGGATAATCAAACTGGTAATAAACTGCCTTTGTATTTTACAGTCTGTTTTCCCTGTCTTGTCGGAGAGGGACTTGGAACCTCAGAAATCTGTTGTTGGTGGTGTTAGGTCTGCACCGGCAGGGAAACCAAATGAATCCCTGAAGCAGGCAGCAGCGTTGCCAAATGCTCTCTTTAGCCACGTGAGAGGGACTCACTAGAGAAGCCTGTGGCTCAGCCACTGGGGAAAGCGTGTCGTGTGGTGGGCAGGGGTGGCCAAGGCCCTCCACGAGCCTCTCAAGCACTATCCAGCCAGACTAAGTGTAGAGGAGCACGAGCAGCATCCCTGAATAGCAAATCACATCCATTCAGCCTGCTGTGAATGCAGGGGCGCAAAGGAGGTAGCATCTTCATTTTCATATTTTCTCCTGCTTTATGAGAATGGCTATGGAGCCTGACTTCACACTCAATCTTTATAATGAAACCTATTTTTTAAGCCAGAAAAACACAGGAAGCTCGGTGTCTCGGGAAGATTCATGGAGAACAGCCACGTGGGACTTTATGAAAGCAGCAGATGAATGGGAGGCAATTCTGAGCCACATCTACAGCCTCTCTGCAACAGCCTCGTGCCGTGCTCAGTATTATTTACCTTGTGTGAGGTATCTGCTGCAGGGATTCCCCACCCTGCCCTAGCCCTCAGCTCTGCCTCTGCACGGAGAAAGGTCTCTGCGAGGGAACAAGGCAGCCACCGCGGCCGCCCACTGCCACCACTGCCTGGCTCCCTGGGGGCCCTACCTGCATCTCAGGGGGAGCATCTCAGGACCGTGACTAAGCCGTGAGGCTGAGGACCTCGATGAATTCCTGCAAGGCCAGTTTTCCCAAAACAGCGGTACCTGGATTGCCCTTGGACTGTTCGTCTTCCACTTCCAGCTCAAGCAGGCCACAGCCAGCGGTGTCGATGAGCAGTAAGGGGATTGTGGTTTCTTCCGTGGAGGCGACCCCCGGCAGGTCCCTGCAAAAGGTGTTGGGAAAGGGCCAGCTGACAGCACTGGAATCAGGCCAAAAGGGCCATCGTTTGTCTGGCTGCTTACTCCTCCCAGCAACGCAGCAAGGGCAAGGGGGAAAACACAGCTGGGTATTGCTTCCCAGGGACAAGGCTGTGGATCAACCACAGCCATCTGAGAACTGAGATCCCCCCCACTTTGCGTCTCTCCAAGCTGTGGTCCCCTTTGCGCTGGCAGTGATGCTACCGAAGAGCCTGCCACATACAGCGATAACTGGGCAGGGCCCTTTAGCTCTGGGGGGTGTCTCAGGCTTTTATCTCCAGACTTCCTGGGTTCAGTGCCAGGACTGCAACCACAGCCACCAGCAGAGGAAGTCCCAAAGCCCCAGGGAAGTCTGGCAATGCCAGGAAGCCACAGCTGAGAAGCCTTTATCGCTCTGCGCTGCGGGATCGTCCTTTAAAGCACTCCCCAAATGCCGACGAGGGGCTGTGGGGTGGCTGGCGCGGGTCAGCCAGCAGCGCCGTGAGCTTTCTCAGTGCCTCTGCTGCACAGCCCAGCTGCTGTAGGCAGGGGCACGGTGTGTGGGTGGCAGCATCTCACTCAAATGACCTCAAACAGGAAAGATACGCAGGCCTAGGGAGACGTGGCAGCTGCTCTCGGAGGGGAAAGAAGCATTACCGGAGATTTGACAGCAGTGCTGTTGGGCAAGACAAGAAAGTGCAGCACAGGGAACCACAGAGGAATTGGATTTTCACATCCTTTCTACATCTAAAGCTTCTGCATTCAAAAGAAAATAATGAAATTTAATAAACTGTATTTTCTTATTCAAGAAAGCTGCTTGCTGAACTTACAGCCTAGGAAGAGGACTGGTGATGGAGGGCAGGAAGAGAAAGCCCAGAGGTGGCAGGAGAGCTCTGAAACAAGGTGTTACGGTGCTTCACGTGCTAGTCAAGGAGAGCTGTGACTCTGGAGAGCCTTGCAAATAAAAATGGCAGACGGCAAGCCATCGAAGAGGAGGATTACCTCCAAATGACAGGCAGGGAAGTGAGGGCAAAGCCAGTTTCCAGTTCCACCTGCAGCCTCTCCTCCTCAGGACTCCCAGCACTGCGTGTCTGCTCCTCTGCATTTGTATGCCTCTGACTGCCCCGTTTCCCACGGACTCTGGACATTACTCATTCCAGTGACAACAAGAGTCTCCTCTCCTGACTGAAACTCATTTTTCTGCTGTCTCAAAGCTAGTGCTGTTGTAATGCATGGCTGTGAAGTACAGAGACCAGCACAGCTATGATGGGGAGCCAAAGCCCTGCAAAAGTGCCCAGGGTGCACGTTGCCCACTCCTACAGTGAGCAGAAGCCCAAAGAAAGAGCTCATCCCCAGCTTTGGGGACTGGCTGCCTCTGCCTGGTGACGGGATTTAAAGAGAGGCAAAGATACCTTCCCCATTTCCAAGAACCACAGGGATCAGCACCCAACTTCCCTCTCCATGATCTCCTCTGGAGTAGGGCCACCTTCAGTCCCACATTAGAGGGCTTCCTCCCCTGTGCAGCACGCTACAGTTTGTCTTCCTCTCTTTGTAACATCAAATCTAGCAGGCTTCCCATCTCCTTTGTACCTGCCCGCTTGCTGTCCTGCCACGGTCCAGGTCTGTGCAGATTCGCTTTGAGCAAAAGTTGAGGTCTCCACGTAGAAAATCCTGATTCTTTTATCTGCTTGTAGTGGCCACAGGAAGACCTCGTAGCATCTCTCGGTGCCAGGAACAACCTCAACCCTGGGAATGTTGCTTCAGAGGAGTAACTACCTACATAAATCTTGCAGGGGAGAGAAGAATTCACTCTTTTTTAAGAGATTGCAACAGAGCCAGCTGTTACCTTGGAGAAAAGATCTCTGGTGCTGTTGTGGTTTAATGTTGTGGTTTAACCCGGGGATGGATTTTTGCTCCTGGAGAGACTCTTGCCCTTCAAGGATAAACTCAGTCATCCATGCAGCCAGACACTTGATCCAGGCTCAGTGTGCTGCCCTGGGGCATCCAGGGACCCTGTGCTTTGTCCGGGAGGAGCTGATCCCAGCTAGGTGAGTTGGGGCATTCTGGCTTCTGAGGGTCCTACTAGGAGGGGTTCCCCCATTTTCCCCATCAGTGAGAGGGTGCTGGCCCCCAAAAATGTGCTAAGAGAAAGAACACCCAGCACTTTACTTAGATAAAAACTGACAGCAGAAGCTGCTGGTGATTCTCAAACCAGTTTCTCACAGATTGAGTCACAAATGTTTTGAATGTTGGAAAATACTGCTTGCAGCCTCTTGGACTTTATTCCGGAGATGTGTGGGGGTTTCTAATGTGCTTCATCACCCATTTCAGAAGGAAGGGGGATGTGGGAAGAAGGTTTTGCTCCTTTGGAAATACTCCCCCCCGAAAAGACACTGCAGGAAAACAAAGTTCCCTTCTATGAGAAAAAATGGTGCTGGAGAAATCCCTAGCAGATCACAGACCAAGTGCCTCTGAAGTCAGAGCAGAAGTTGGTAAGGAAATAGGAAGTCATTCAGAGCAGAGCTGCAGTTCTTTCAAAGCCTCGTGTTTTTGCTTCAGGTAGGGGAGACGAGATTTGCATCAACGATGCTCTTCAGAGAAAGGCCACGGTGATTATGGTCTAAATCACCTCAGATCTTTCTTCAAAGGAATACCTCAAAATGCGTTCAGCAGAGATGGAAATCCCGCTCTTTGCACCGTGTTTCAGGACTGCTCAGATTCCTCGAGCATCGGCCACCAGCCCTTAGGAAGGAGGTAACAAAAAGCCACAAAGCCAGAGTTTGGGTAAATGCTATTGCAGCTGCAGCCCAGGGTTTGACTGCTCTTCAGTAGGAGCAGGTAACTCCTGTGGGCACTCCTGAGCCTTCCCTAGGATATTTCTGCTTGTAAGAGAGGTTTTCTTTGAACTACCAGAGAGAAAAAACTTGCTTATTTCTCGCTCAGGTACTGCATTAAGCAAATCATTTGGCCTAAGTCAGCAAAAGAGAGGAGGTGGTCACAAATACCATGAAATAATTTGTACTAGCAACCTAAATATAAGAGGACTGTGGTCCAATATCAAGGCCCTGCATTATCTGTCTTATACAAAACCACAGAAATTTTATGTGGTCTAGTGCCTGAACTGAAGACTGCTGCATTCATGCGATATGTCAGCAGGGCTGTGGGCTGGCAGATTTGATTACAGGCTTAGACATCGATATCTGCAGGAAAGGGCCCTGAGCAGGGACAAAGCTGTCCTGTGGGCTGGGAAGAAAGACATTCACTCCTTTATCAACCATAAAAATTAGCCAGCTCATCAGAATAACAGTACGCTAACTTCAACTTTTCAATTAGCTCCTATTTTAACGGGTTCAAACCATTTTGCCTGGGGTTTCTCATTAGCTGCTATTTTTAATCTGTGAAGCTAAATGGGAAAATAAGCATGTCAAGGAACAAGAACAACTGAGAAGTGCATTTTGTACGGCACCAGTCCTGGAATTAGATCCTCGTGGCTAAAACATCGCTGAATGAGTCCTGTCCATCTCAGCTGAGCTCTGGGCAGAGATGAACCATCAGAAAGAAGCCTTTTTACTTAAAGAACTCACTGCACACACCTATATAATTACATATATATATATATATATACATACAAAATATATATAAACCATGACATTATTCAGCATAGGTTCTCTGATGTAAGTTGAGCTGAAGCCCTGATGCAGAGCATGCTAACACATGCAGAAATCCCCACACTGGCTGCAGCAGATGAAGATGAGGGTGTCGGGGCTGTCTCAAACACAAAGCTTGTTCTTCTTGTCTGGGCACAGGTTCCTATCTCACACTATTGTTCGCATTGTTCACAAGTAAGATAATTATGAAATGAGCAGAACAAGATGGCCTCTCCAGCTGTCTCTGTCCAAAACAACTCCTGCTATCTCTTTCCATTTCCACTGTGAAATGGAGAGATTCTAGGGGAATTTCAATTTTTCCAACTCCTACATATCTGCATTAAAAAAAAAAAAAAAAGCACTGCTAAAAATACAAAAGCACTACGCAGACAGGCACTGTGGTATTTTGTGCTTCTCCAAGTCCAACAGAGAGAATTAATGTTTTCCCGTTCACCTCCCAAGAATTCTGCTGAGTGCAGTTTTAAAAAGCACCAATTATTGACAGTCACAGCATGTGTTGGCAAACAATTGCCGGTCCCAGGATGCAATGGAAAAGAAACGCTAGTCATTTCCTCTGAATTACCAAAGGAACGGTAAAGCGTTGCAGACAAGGAGTGTTGCAGACAAGGATCTGATGCTGTCAGACCTGCCTCAGGTGCTGGCTTGGCAGTAAAACTATCCAAGCCAGAAAGGGAATCTTGCTTTCTCATCTTTCTGATGTCAATTCTGGGACCACAGATGGGGGACACGGTGGTCCATGTAATTGCTTGGATATGTGGAAAAACAGTAAAAGTCAGCGTCTGGCCCTACCCTAAGTGAAAGCCTGAGACAGGAAAATGCTGCTTGGGGTCATCCCACCGCAGGTCAGGTCTTTGTATTTTGTCAGCAGGTGCAAGAGGATTTTATTTAATCACTTATCATACCAATGATAATAATCATTTATCCTACCAACGGAGGAAATGGAAGATAATTCTGCATGGCTTCTTGTTACAAAGCAAAAAGGACAGCTCCCCCACCCCCAATCAATGTTTCCTCAATGAAATAAAGGACGAAAGAGAAATGCCATCGCAGGGAGGAATGGAAAGCTCCATCATGGGGAAAGGGACAAACCCCACATGCACCGGGATGAAAAAGACATCTCTGCTCAGCTACACCACCAAGGAAAAAGTCACTTACTTGAGCAAATGCTGGGCTACTGACGGGTGAGCAGTGAGCCGGCCGCTGTACATCTCCGAGGAAGCCCACTGCATGATGGCCTCGTGCATCCGGTACTGCACCGTCAGCATCTTCACGATCTTCTCCCCGTACCTCTCAATAAGACGCTCCATCAAACTGAGTGAAAGGCCGCTGGCAGCAGCCCTGCATGGGAAAAGCAAGTCAGAAGTGGAGTCTAGGTGTCTGTGTGAATCTAACCCTGTTTGCACTAAAGAATCAATAAGCATCTTCTTGATATGGACACAGCCATGACAGTGATGCAGCTGGAACTGAACACAGTGCCCATCAGTGCTGAAAGTGTGAGGCAGCAATGCTATCAGAGTACCGTGGATACATGTTCTGGACCCTGCTGAGCACCCTCCTGTGTCTCTGCCCCTTGCTGGGATGGTTTTACCTCCCTCGCTTTCCTCGTGTGTTCCACTTGGGTGCCAGTGGGGAGTGGAGAGGGAGCAGGAGAAGGCTGCAGCATCCCCAGCGTGGGGTCCCCAGCAGGGTGAAGCCCTCAGGGACAGAATTTCACAGATACCAGATCGGTCTGAACGTGTCGGGATGGAGAGATGCCTGCTTCCCTTTCCCACAGGGCAAAGTCTGCTGGCATTGCCACCATAATGCGAGAGACACAAATGGTTTAGGAGCCATCCCCGCCTGGAGCAGCCAGTTCTCACACCCAGATCCGCTCTGTGTGGTTGGAGTAAGAGGGGTCAGGATGCCCAGTGTGGGTAAACAACTCCAGAACAAAATACTCTTAACCTGTAAGCTCATCTCGTCAACATCCTCGCGCTCCTCAGACAAGCTCTGGGTACCACGTCGGTCAGCCTAACGCTGTACTCACGTTACCCCTAGCTCAGCAGTGGCACCAGGATCACCTAATGCATTATTACTACAGCTTGACCCTACAAGCATCTTAAAACATTTGGTGTCAGCACAGCCAGATCTTACTGGTGTTTTATCGAGACACTTGACATGCAAGCGTTCTCATTACCCCTCAGCTGCTCACCCCAGACCGAGGTTTTTAACATTTGCTTTACGACCCATCAAGAAAACCAACACTCCCTCACTTATGGCAAAGTTCCCGGCGACACAAATTAATAAACCTGCTAATGAAGTAAGCCTTTCAGGAGCCTAATTGCTTTCTCTTCGCCGTACAGAAAGGGTTTGCCAGTGCTGTCTGAGGAAGGAGGAGAGGAATCGCGGTGCGAGAATTACGCGTTTTGAGCATTTTGAGTCTCGTCCGAGACTCATGGTTCACGGCGAGGGTTTCTGCTTGCTCCCAGAACACACAGAACAAGCACAGCAATGATGAAATGATGACAGGGAACAGCTCGGGAAAATTGTTTCTGTCGAGGCCGGGGGGCACAGCACGCATCCAATTACTGCTGCGGGGAAGCGCGGCATCAATACACAGCCCCACGGCGAGCACCTTGTTTGCTGCGCCGGCCAGCTCTGTCATGTTAACGGCGAGCTTGGTAAATATATCAAGAGACGACAAATTCATTAAAACTGCAGAAGGGAAAATCGAGGGTAGATTTTTCCGAGGAGAGAAGTCGAGTCTCGTTAGCCCTCCTCCTTGCTAGATTGTAGAATGCAGCACACAGGGAAAAAAAAATAATAAAAAAAGGATCATAAGCTGCGAACGGTCACAGCTGCAGGATTTCGGAGACAGCGCTGCTTTTTCAAAGACTGTTTTAACATAATGAGCATTGAACAGCATACACAGCCACGGAGGCTGGGAGGAGGGCTGGCAGGGGTGCAGTAAGGATATTCGGGGTTACGTGACAGCGGCTTCCAGCCGTGTTGTGTTCTGCTGCTGACCATGGCCCCTGCTGAGGCTGGCTGTGAAGCCTTTACAGCTTCCCAGCCCCTGTGCTGCTCCTGAAACACAGCAATTTAGGAAGCAGTGTGGCTCTCCTGCTGTCCCCCGGCCCTGCCATCAAGGAAAGGCACCGGCACAGAGCTGCGAGCTGCCTTCCCTTCCTGCTGAGTTATGTCCTGTCTCTGCCTGCTGGACGTACCTCGTAGGTCACTTGGATCCCATGTTTTTTGCTGGATGGATGCTGGACCTGTGTTGTGGCCTTGTGTCCAGCCTACATGCTGATGGGACTCCCTGCAGAGACCCCAGACTTCGTTCATCCCGTGCTGGTATCTCCCCAGGTATCTCCCCTTTGCTTTTGTCCTTTACTCTCCTCCCCTGGCTCACAAGTTCTTGCAGGTCTAAAGCTGACTCTTCTGCAGAACCAGCAGGAAAAAAAAAGCAGTGGTTTTAACAACAAACATTCTGAAGGGTTTCTTCTAATGATATACAATAATGCATGGGGGAGGGATTAAATCTCACAGCAAGCCCTGGAAATAGCACTCTTCTATACACTAACAGCACAGGTTTCACCGCAGGGATCTACATGAGGTTATATGTTGAATTAATAATGAGGATATTAAACTGCTCACGAATATTTCACCTGTTAATAAGTTTCCTATTATTTACAGCTCAGTTAATTCCTGCAACGGTTGATCCCTATGCCAACAAAATAACGCAGCACAGAGCAAAAGCTTTTAAGTGTTGGTTGTTTAAGGTATGAAACTGGGATAGGAGGTTGGAGAGACAGAACCACATTCCTGATACTCAGAAAACATCTGCTTTAAAATACATAAAGTAAAGATAGAAACACCAAGATTACCCAAACAAGCCCACAGAAGCCACTGTGTGCTGTTAACCTGGTTTTGCCCTGGTTCACATGCAGGAAAAGGCTGCACTTGGCTTGAATACGCCTTCCTGTGGCTACCAGGATGGATCCCAAAGAGGGAGGATGAGGCCCTGCTGCTGTGTGCTGCTCTTTACAGGTAAGGCTAACAGTGACAGCTGCAGCCAAGTGGAACCAAGTAGTTCAAAGGCTCTTGTGCCCACTATGGTGTGAAATACCCTTTATGGGCTGGGCGTGAGGAGCCTGCCACGTCGATGTAACGAATGATCTCTATTGGGGGAGTAAATGGGAAGTGTTTCCCATGGGGGGATGGAGCTGTACCTTCAGTCACATTACATCATTCCTTATTCACCCTCTGGATAGCTGGTCTCCTCTGTAAGACACTCTGATTCCCATTGTGTATCACCAAGTTCAGACAGCAAAGTCTGGAGAAGGATAAATAACAGGATTTTATTGTGTTTGCCTACCTCAAGAGCTCTAGGATGTCAGAAACAGGCCGAGGCTGCTGTGGACATGCAGAGTATTAGCTGTCCTCTGGTTTGTGCCCTGAGATTTTCTATCCTGGTATAGATTTAAGAGGTTTCACAAACAGAAGTAAAGTAGTAGTAGTAGTAAGTGAGGCTGTCCAGAACTCCCCTTTTCTCTGGATATTGTGGATTTATTTATTTTTTAATCCTTACAAATATGAGGGAGGAGGATAGCTTGTTATTTCCAGCAGCAGAGGCTAGCAAAGAAAACCTAGGCCTGACATTTGCTCTTCCGTGAGAAATTGAAAGCAAATCCATTTTGACCTTGATGTGCAATTCAGCAAAGTTATTCTGGAGGTCTAGCACAGGGGTTTTGGATGGTGGAGGCATCCAGGCCGACTGCTAACAAACAAGAAAGCAAAATATTCCTGGGCTTGTCTAAGACACTAGCTGAGAACAAGAGGTCTGATAAGTATCTGCAGGTGTCCGAAGAGAGTAAAAACAAATAAATAAGTCAAAGCCCTGATATGGAAACAAATTAACTAGGATGTCAGAAAAGGAAGGAATGAGGACTAAAATGAAAACAAGGAAAACAAATGTTCCTGCCAGACAGCAGAAAGTGTCTGGAAATTGAGAAGCGCCCTGGGACCAGGCCAAAAACCAGTGTGAGGCCTGAAGCTGATGTCAGTGAGCTTTGAGGAAGGCTGCTGAGAGGGGGACAGGCAGGGACGGGTATTTGCTATTGCTGGGAGCCCTTTCAGAGGAAACACATCCAACATGGACAAGATCTAGGTATAAGGTTGGTAAGGTGTGAGTGGGGGAGACAAGACAACCCAACAGGAGCAAAATGTCTTCTGCTCTGCATCCTGAGCTACCTCAAAAAGCACGAAAGAAGTGCATCCCGCAGACCCCCCCCACCGAAAATCCCTTTTCCTCAAATGGAAAAAAAAATAATTGAATAAATGCTGAACGTGTGGAAGAAAAAGCAGGTAACAAAAAAGTAGTTACACGAGACAGGGTCCAGCTCCCTGCGCTGAGCACAAGCTGGGGGACAGCCTGCTCATCTGCTCGTGCTTGCAGTATGGCATGTAGAAAGTATAAAAGCCCTCCTGTTTCACAGAGGCTTCCCACTTGGCCAGGACTGACTTCACACCCGGTAGTAACAGATGATCCTTCTGTCAGCCCAGATTCATCCCGGCTAACTTTAGACCCTGCACTGAGGCCCCGAAAATAGGAGTCCACCCACTGCAGGTCTGCTGTCATCAATGGAGGAGAAGAGGAAGGTAGGTGGAAGGATTTGAGTCCTCGGCATGAATCATCCCTGGAAATAGCTTATCTATTTCCATTAACCAAAGAGGGAGCTGGCGGATGATTGGGCTCCTTAATTAATCCTTGGAAAAACCCAACAGCATGGAGGTAGAACGGAGCCGCCTTCGCGCTGCGTCTCGCAGCCTGCAGGGGCCACAGCTGGGAAAAGCACAAAGCAATGCTCTCCAGCCTCTGCTTTATTCGAGTGGGGAAGGGGCTGTGCTGCAAAGAGGAGAGCTGTGATCCTCACCCTGGTCAATAAAGCAAATGCTTTCACTCAGGCAGCAATAAAAAACAAGGCTGGAGTTCAGATGTATATAGGAAAAGAGCTACTCATTTTTAAAGGCGTTTATTTGAAAAGTAATTGGATTTCTCAAAGTAAGTTGTTCTAATTGATCAAGATTTGTTAGCTTTTGCATTTCATGAGGAGGGCTATTGAGCCAAATTCTGTCAGCTGCTCCAGCTGGACCTCGCTGTACATCCTCTCCATCACAGGCTTGTTGGGGGTTTTCAGGACACAACAACAGAGGCTGAAAGAAAAACTCCTTTCATTGAGCACTACACAGCTTTGCTTTCCACCAGCATGACATGTGCCACCCCAGTTTTCCATTTATTTATTTATTTATTTATTTTCCACAGGACAAATACTCTATACCACACTATTTAAACCCTCTGCAGATTCAGTCCGTCTAAGAACCCTCTGCTCTACAGAGACTGCAGAGATGAAGGATGTGATGGTACCCTGGGTAGAAAAGAGGCAAATTTTGCTGTTTCCAAGCAGTGGCAAGGTCTAGAATGAAGACTGCAGATCAGTGCCTGCCTGAGGAGCACCCACTCTGATTTCTGTATGGAAGCCGATACCTACAAGTGTACCCATCTGCAATTAAGATCTATGGAAATGCTACCAGGGGCTCCCACTGAGATGAAAGGTAAAGCCATAAATAGCTCAGAAAGCTTTATGTTCCAGTTGAAATTCATTTTCCACTTGTTTTTCTACATTCTCAGTCTTTCCAGTCGATCATCTGATCAATGATCAAAGCTTTAAAATGCTCAATTTTAAATCATTTTATTTAACAAGATTCCAGCTGTTAGCAGTGAGGGGAAGGACAGGAAAGATGGGCACACAGACAAATGCCAGGCTGGGGCTCAAGAGATCTTGCTCAGGCCTTGAAGCCATCACAGATTTCCTGTATGAAGTGGGGAAAATAATTCTTCTTGTCCCTTTAAACTATTTCTTCATACCATAACACGGACTGTCTTTCATTATATACCCTGCCTAATACAGTGGAATATTAGCTGGAGTCCTCCAACACTTAAACTAACGTACTAAAACGTAATTAATACAGAAAGCTGTACAAGCAGCTTAATTCAGAAAGATGTGTTTCCTCTGGCTCCCTCCTGTGCAGCTTCTCTTGTGGCCACTATTCTGGTTGAATTCATATGATGGCTTTTCCCAGAGCATAGGCATAAACTCAGGTTTCAGCTTTGTTACCTACTTTTACGGAGCTGAAGATCTCCAGGACTTCCACACCTTGATGGATTTCCTTCACATTAGCTGAAGGATTTCAGGAGTTATTTGGGAAACTGAGAGAAGACTGGCTTGCACTGCCAGCAGCGTTGCAGCAGCTTTGCCTTTTAACCTAAGAGCAGAGAGGCTTGCCTGGAGAGCAGCAGCATTTACAAGCCCAGCCTGTATTTCTTCCGTGTAAGCTGAAGTCAGCTTGGCTTTTTGCACTTTATCTTCCAAAACTCAGCTGTTTACGAGGCTGAGCAGGGGATCGGTGTCGTGTCTGAGCAGCACCTGGGTCATGGACGTGCTGATGCCCTGCGCAATAATGTTTTCTGCATAGCAAGTTTTTCAGATCATAATTCATTGGTAAGTAAGGCTGAAATACAGAACTGCTAACGCTATTGATTCAGACACACGGTCTCTCTGTCCTATTTTATTTTAAATCTATTTAACTTAGGAAGGGCACAGAGCGACACAGTGTCTAAACATCGTTAAGGTCCAAAAGGGATTACTCCACGAGATGGGAGCTGACCTAACAACTGGCTTCCCTGCATCGTTGTTAACCCTGCCAAGGTTGAAAAGCCAGAAGATCTGACTTCTGCCAGCACCCCCTCTTAATTTTACAAATACCAGTTCTTTGTGCAGCTGGGATTTAAAAATACAGAAGGAAAACAAAACCATTAAGCTCTTTTTAAAGAACAACATTGGGAACAGCAAGGTTCAACAGCTTGGTCCAAGTCGCAACCGTAGGATCTAAGGGGCAAAACAGTTTCTGATGGAGAAAGAGGACATTAAGCTCCCTTGTGAATACAGGAGAGATGCAAACTAGTGGCAGCTTTCCACTGCACTGTCAAATGAACTCAAAATTGAGTTAGAGAAAAGTGCAGCAGATCTGCAGCAGATGGGTCCTACCAAACACAAGAGCTCCCTGCTGTCAGCTCCATGAAGCAGCACCAGCAAAGGCTCCTGACATCAGCCATCGTGAGTGAGAGGGCAGAAGAAAGCAGCTGGGCAGGTGGTATAATGTTTTCTGAGCTCTTCTGAAAAAAAATATGCTTTGTTTCAAAGAGCAGGCAAAACTGACATCAGCTGAGTGTTAGAGACACTCAGCCATAGTAGAAGGATTGGTATTTCTACTACATTTTGCCATACCCTTGGGGAAGTAAGTCTGTAGGCTCTGTTCCTGGGGCTGGGCAACCCTGTCTGCTTCACTAGCACATGGCAATTCCAATAGCTGTTGCTTTGGGACCGCAGCAAGTGTTTGGTGAGTGTTTTCATCCAACTGAAGCTTCTGATCTTATAAATAAGCATTACTGTGGCAGGAGCACTGGGCCCAAAACAAGTGAACACAGCACTTAAAAACAACAACCAAAAAAACCAACACCCAGCCCTCCAGAAAAACAACAAAAAGCCAACAACAAAAAACCCTCTGAAATTAGAAGGACCAAACTGTAAATTTCTTCTTCTTAGTAAATAGAAACTTACTCCAAGCACTACCTTGTACATCACACAGGGAGCTCTTCTCTACTGGGCATGGTTTTGTTATCTGATTCCAAAAGAAACCAAATCCATCCTACAGCAAGCAGTCAAGGATCTACCATGACCTAAGCTTGCTCTAGCCTGCATCTAGCCCCTGACTATTAACCTCTTTTCAAGACGAGGTTAAGAACAACTCAGCTCACTCAGCACAGATTGCAGCCTCCCTCCAGTTCCCCAGCCTTGGCCAGCCATTTGGCTGCTGCATGGAGGGAAGGCTGCTTGTTCCCAGCTTACAGATGGGGAAAACCTGGGCGCAGGGAGACAGCCTGCAAAGCCACAGTAAATAAACACCAAGCCAAGAAGGTGAGGGGGGTTCCAGACAGGCATTTTTGCGCAGTTCACCAACCTAGATAACTCTGCTAGACCGTGTAGGAGTGTGCTTCTCACCTGCAAAGATATGCAAAACAATGAGCGTTTGTGCATCAGGTAGAAACCAGGCCTTTGTCTCCAGGTTGATGCAGCTCCTTATCATTATTTGCACCATCTCTCAGGCACCTGCTGAGCTGCTGCTTCCCTTGGATGTTTCATTTCTCTTGTTCAAAATTCAAGTGAGGTTATAGATATGTATCTGGCTAATTAGTTTTTGGAAGCAGGAGAAAGTTTATGAAGTCAGACTTATTTCTCTACTTGTGCACAAAGCCAGTTCAGTAATTCCAGATCTAGAGCTAGATAAACATGCCTGCATTTATATTTTAAACTACCAGAAAGCTCCCAAGTACTGTTCAGAGTATCCCCCTCAAAGCACAGGCAATTTGCAGTAGCCACGGGTCTTTTCCACAAACTACTTGTTCTTAATGTGCATGTTGTACATATTGCAGTTTTATAATCACTGTGGTGTGTGTGATAATGCGTTGCAGCATCTCAGTGGGCCAACTCCCACATTAATATGTTAAATGAATAAATGCAGAACCATAGAGGCAGAATTTAATAAAGGAAAGAGAAGACTTGGATTAATCTGAGCAGGAGCCTACATTCACTCTACAGAGCCTGTAGTCAGCAAAGAGAAGGTAAACTAGGCCACCCTTCTTGCCAGGTGGAAGAAAACCTCACACAGAAAAACAGATTATTTTTCTTAAAAACAAACATTTTAAAAATCTATGAATTTCTGGCTTTTATTCAACTTCTGTTTGCTGACCATTTTACTAACTTCAATGGCTGACATGCAGTATTTTAAACTCTTTTTTGAACAACTTTTCCAACCAGTCTGAAAGTTTCAGTGCAAAACAGAGAAAACCACGAATTCAAACACAGTGCTCATAAACAAGCAGAATCAAAAAAAAATATCTCTGCTAATGACACATCTCTCAGGAAAAACATCTATTAAAGTATACACAATTTTGAGTAATCCAGTATTAGCGCGTAGCACAGTACTCCTTCTCACTAAAGGAAAAAACAAAAGCAAATAATGCAAGCTCAACACATTTAATTCTTCGGAGCTGGGGGACATTTCAGATGGCTGATGGAAGGATGCAGATAAGCATGCTGAAAGCACCATCAGTTTCCCTAGCGGTACCAGTCAGGACAGTATCCTCTCATCTCATGCTCTTTATCTCAAAAGCACCTGCCCCTTGTGCAAATGCCCTCATTGCATTCATCCTCCCTGTCTGCCTTGCTTTTTGCACGGAGGATCCTTTCTGTTGTGGACACACAAGCCTCAATTGCATGCAGAACATGGGCAAACTGCAACCTCAGAGAAGGCAGGCAATCTAGCTGCTGGATCACGCCCCTGATGCAGCTCAGAAGCCCTATGCAGAACGGGGACAGCAGTGTTTCAAAGGCTCGCATGTCCCTGTCACTGTGTGACAACTACATTCCCATTACAAACAGCTGGATCTGGCACAGAATTGCCTTCAGTTTCTGAGGTTTCCTTTAGCACCTCTACCAGGGCAACCCACCTATGCTCATGCCTACAAAACTTCATCTGATGTGCAGGCTCCCATAAGCCATGTCTCTGCTCCTGCACATCCGAGAGCCTCGTGGGCAAGGTGCACGCGCCTTGGAGAACTCACAAAAGCTCCTGAGTGAGGCCAAAGGCTGCCTGTCAAATTGCTCTCCCTGTCTGCAACCTCAAAACCTTTACAAGCCCTTGAGCGGTTGCCCAGCAGGCAGTTATCAGCACAAAAGGAGGCTCTCCAGCGCCATGCTGACTACAAATGCTGTGCTATTACGTGAGTCAGCAGCAGGTAACACAACTGTCATGTCCTTGTGCCATAAGAAAGCCTGCTCAGATGGAGGTGCATTAAACTTTAAGCAGTGGCTCTGGGTAAAACAGGTCTGATGTAATTCTGGCCATGTGACCAAGCCCAGCCCATAGAGGACACTGCTGAATAATCACATTAATGAAATGTTTTGAAACTCGAGGTGTCCAGAAGCACAAACAGGAGAACCTGTGGCCGCAAACTGCTCCTTACTTGTGAGAGATGATGGTGGGGGGAAGCTGCTTGTGATCCCCAGCCAGGACGCACTTGGGAGCTTTCAGCAGAGGTATCCAGCAGCTGGCTTCCACGGCTTGTGCACACTCATCTATCACCACAAGATCAAAGTGATCTTCAGGAAGCAGCTTCAGCGGACCATCCGAGGAAGCACCTAATGAAAGGACAAGGTGCACGGCTTAGCAGGGAAGCGCAGAAGAGCAAGCAACACATTTTTAAAACAAAGCCTACATGCTTTATTTGTGATTGAGGGAGGGAGGTAGAATGATGTTTCTCTGCAGAGATTTAGAGATTCAGCTCTGCAGTCGATGACAAATAAATATACATTTACATGTATGTGTCAGAGTTGTTTTTGCCAATTTCTGTTTGTCCTTTTTTGCCCTGGCATCTGGGGCCAGAAGCTTCCAAAGCATCTTTGAAAACAGCAGTGAAACACAGCTGATAAACAGAACAATATGCTCCAATACTTCACCAGAGCAAAAGTAAAGCAAAAGCACTAATGAACACCCACTTTCCTTCTGCCCTCAAATGCAAACAAAAGTTCTCACCAACCAAAATTGGAAGGATGACAGACTTGAGATTGCTTAATATACTGAGGGATACCCCACGGGGGAAAGATCAGTTGAGACCCAGATTCCTCAACCCTGCTGACACTGGCTATGCTCCCCTGTCCTTCTTCATGAGAACAGGAGAAGGGAAACACAAGAGACTGTAGTCAGACAGCCAGAGCTGTTTTTTACATCAAACATTCATTTGTATTGTCGAACAAATAACCCTCACCCGGGTCCTGCTATAATCCACACATGAAACGACATTGATCCGTGCATCAATCAGAACAATGAATTTCCCAGGCATCAAAATACCACTGCAATTCATAAGAAAAAGAAGATGCAAAAGGAGGAAAGAACGATGAAGAAGCCAGGGTGCCAGACAAGGAGATTTTAGTCACAGCATTCAGAGAAATGTTTTTCAAAAGCTCCTGTGCTATTGCAATGTAGCACTGAAAGCAACTGATTAGGAATGATTTTGCTTTGAGACTGCAAACCTTGCTGCCTCTACAGCTCTGCATCAAATCTGATGTTACAGTTCGTCAACTGAGATGCTGTGTTTTCCTTAAAAAAATAAAATAAAATCCAGCCTATATAAGTCCACTCTGGTAACAAGGGGCATACAGTTGGAACTTGACTTTTGCAGTTTTACCATGCTGCAGGTGGAAGGAAAAGAAAAATAACCAGAAAGGTTCTGTCTAAAACGGTCCCTACGTGGCATGCAGCTGTGCAGATGGTTTCCTTCCCCTCCAGTGTTGCAGCTCAACTTATCGAACTCCCATTAACTAAAGGTCACTGCTGTCCCTCTGTGTTGCCATGATTAAATTCCCCCTCTGCTGAACCTAGCAACAGAGCAGTTTGGCTTGCATAAATAATTCCCATCAAACTAGATGGTTTGAGACAAATACCAAGATTACTTAACTGAGGAAACGAAAGTTCAAACCCTTTGTTTTTCACTGCCTTTCACTGAAACAGAATTGCATAGACCTCCAAACAGGCTAGCAAGCCCCAGGAGATAATCAAATCTGATCATCGCAATGCCTAGCTCAAAATACCAGTTTTATTAAAAAAAAAAGAAATCTTCCCCCATTTTTTCATACAAAGCTACAAGAAGTGAGAGACAAATTCCTAGCAAATAATTACTGGAAGGAATTTTATTCCATTTTACCTTCATGTTAGTAACTTGCGAATGCCCCATGAGGTTCTTTTTTTTGACCTAAAATTACTGATGTTTTCCTTCAGCAAGTAATCTCTGAGCAACCAAATCTGAAGATTATAAGTGGGCTCTGGAGTATTACACATCTGATCTAGAAAAGCACTTTAGCATGTGCTAAATTTAAACACTACTGTTTCCCTTTGATTGCAAGGGATTTTGTAGATGTGCCTACATGTGCTGCCTGACCAACACCTGTAACAGTTCCCTAAATCCCACGTGGTTTATTCCACTCGGGTGATTTACAAAGCTAACCAAACACACAGACTGAGACCGGGCTACGGAAACATGTGTTGTATTTCATCAGCCATGGAAATTATCCAAGCAGGAAAGCAACTCCATGTGACTTATGAAATCAATTAGCAGACTGCACACTTCCAATAGCGCCTGTTTACTCACTAGAAGCTGTGCTCCTACTCAGAACTGAAAAAGATGGGCCACACTGGCTCCCACCAGAGGCTCTTCTAGGTTACATACTCTAGATCCACAAGGTGGTCTACACCTTCTCTTCACTGCAGAGTGGAACAACGTGCCAGGGTGTAAGCAGTGAGGATCCCACTGGGGAGGGGTTTGACAGCATGCAGAAAACTTGACAGAATTCCCAGAAGCAGGAAATCTAAGCCTCCCTCCTATCCTGGCAGGATGCAGCATTGCATGGCACGTGGTTTACATCAGTCTTGCCAAGTGAGGCAAAATATTGCAAAGAGGATCTTGCACCTGTGTTTGTAGCAAGGACAACACTGGCACGAGTAAGGGCTGCAGTCATGGCAGTTTCTTCTCGTTGCTTCAGCTCCTTTTTCAGTGCCTTAATCTCAGTGAGAAAATGGCTCCGTTCTCCCTTGTCTTGGGCCTTTCTGCTTTTTGCCTGTAAAATAAAAAACGCAGATAGACCAACCAGCGTTATGTTCAGCTTCTCAGATAACCAAAGCAGTCAAATTCAACACGGCTCCTCTATGTACACCATGGTCCACTGGCTTATCAGAATCTGCTCCATAAAACTTTGGTTTCTCTTCCTTCTCCCTGCCAGCAAGCCCGTTCTGCAATCAGCACTGCCTGAAACATAACGAGGATGTCTGTCTGTGCAAAAGATGAACTGCATCAATACAACCCCAGGCTCGGTGCGTGAAGCAGCAAAATGAGAATATCACTCACTGCCTATCCGACCATCTGGGAGCATCAGCACTAGCACCATCACTCACGGTCCAGACAGCGATTTCCCAAACTTAGCTGGTCCACACTTAAAAACCTCTTAAAAACGTCCTTAATTACGAGCATAAAGGATTGTTAAAGAGAACTCCCTGACCTTAAACCCGCTGTTCAGCCCTCCTGCTCTGCCCTGTACTTTCCCTGTGCCCCAAAGATCAGCAGGGAGAAGGTCAAATGCTTTGGTCCAGCCAACAGCCAACTCCGTGCATAAGCAGAAGCACCTTAGCACATGGAGGGGTGTAATATGTAGTGGTGTTTAGGCTTACAGGGAAGAGTTCTGTGCCTTTACTGGGTGAGGAACATCACAAACACTCTCCCAGTCTGTCTGCTCCTTTGCTCAGGAGCGAGAAGGGACTCTTGGGCTCCAAGTGGCCTCGAAGCAGAAGGGCTCCCCGAGTTGGCTGCGCCATGGCCAGCCACAGCAGCAGCTCTGCATTTTTAAAGAGGCGTCTCTGAGTTGTTGTAAATGATTCACAGCAATATCTAGACAGGCTCGTGGCTTTTTTTAGCAATGCCTATTAAATATATCTAAAACATCAAACCATCACCACTGGTTGCTGGCACTTCCCCAGCTGCAGGCCGGCAGCTACAAGACAACAGACAAGCTATCACTTGCTGCAGGTCACCTTGAAAAGGCTGCCCGTGCTCTCAAGCTCAAATTTGGACTGTTTCCTTGGAGCGAAGGCTGATGACATGAGAAACCTGAAAAGGCTACAAACATGGGCTTTCAAAAGCAGCCAAGCCAATAAGAGTTGATGGTTCCTATAACCATCTTCTGCATGGATGGATTGTCTGGGGTGTAAGACCATACCACAGCTCACACCACAGCATTTCCCCTAGGAAAGACGTTCACTTGTGTCTCTCTCATCTCCCCAGCCACCTGTTTTTGTTAAGCTTCTAGGTATTTAATATCTGCAAGGCCTCTATATGTCTGTCAAACGTAGTCAAATAGGTGGACGGGTTCAGAAGTTACAGGGGAGGTATCACACAGGAGGGATCATCCTTTCCGGAGCTAAAAGGAAAGATGATCTTTTCCTTGGCCTAAAAGGAGAGAGTGGGTGCCGTTACTGGTACTCGTTTAGTTGAAGGAACAAAACAGACTAGTGTCAACTTCCTCTCCGCCTGAAACACAGGAAAATTAGAGAGCAAAATTGCTGGTGCCAGTACTCCAAGTTTCATGTCTGTTTTGCAAAAAAGATCTAGTTAGTGAATTAACAATAGCGACTGGCTGATGAAATTAAGACCCAAACATCTGGCTGAATGTCAAATCTGAAAGCAGCTGAGGGAGCAGGGAGCCCAGCCCAGCAGTAACACTGCAGTCAGTCAGCCCCAAGGATATTGCTTGGCACATTGAGCCCACTCACTCCTCGTTAGGGCTTCATGGGTGCCAGCAGGCTCTAGTTACCCTAATCTGCCTTGTTTGGGCCCCCACCCATGTGTCCTTCACCCCTGGGTCTGGGAACTGCATTTAAGGCCAGAGCTTGCTCCCTCATCCTTCTATGAACCTTACAGGGGGGTTTGCACTGAACTCAGTTGGGTTTTGCTTTCTTCCTGGGCTAGCTACAGACTTGTTTCACTGTTTGTCTGGTGATATGGATAGATGGCTAACTTTTTTTTTTGATGTTCCTGGACCTGTCTGCCTTTTTTGCTCAGTTGCTGTGGGACTGCACCTTTGCTGGTGCAAACAAGATCTAGAAGATGATGTCCTGGAAAGCTCCCAGCCTAAACAGGTGTGTGTGTGTTGGGGGGGGGGGGGGGGGGGGGGGGGGGGGAACAAAATTGGGTAGAAAAATGCGTGCAAAGAACGTGGATTTTTCATCTACTAGTCCTTCCACGGTTGAAGGCAGTGGTAAAGAAATGAGGAGACAGAAGAGTCAAAACAGAAGTGAACAAAGGAAGAAATAATTAAATAGGCAATTAGGGGACACTGAGAGGGAGAAACTGAGGCAGGATTAGGGGGAGAGAGGCCAGGACCTCAGAGGTGAGCTCTCTGCAGTCCAGAGAGAGAAAGGGAAGTAATAGGAGTTGGACTCAATGAACCTTATGGGTCCCTTCCAACCTGGGATATTCTGTAATAATAAGTCAGGTGTATATTTTGTGAAAGACCTGGTCATAGGCATCTCAAAACACTGCTATGCAAGCTGAATTGCAGCAGTATGTTAGATATTGTTTTTTCTCTGGTGTTATGAAGTGGAACAAGCTTTGGTGGCCAGTCCTTGTCTCTTATCCCCATGTACCCTTTCCTCTAGGGAGGAAGCAGATGGAGATCTTAGTACTAAAGACTCTGCTTTCTTCCATTTTCTCCCACCTTTCCCAGGTGAAATCTCCTCATGCCTTTCAAAGTGCTCTTTCCAAGGAGAGGACAGGGCAAAAAAAATCTTCCATTAGTGAGAAAGATGCAAAATAAATTAAGTAAAAAAGACTTGGTGTGCAGCTGTGATTACAACTAGGTCCTACATCTGGGGGAAAAAAATGAAGCTGCTGCCACAGAAGTAGCTGCAGACTGATGTTCATGGAGCTGAACGCCATGTTCAGCCTGCATCATTCAAAAAAGTAAAGTGTGGTGCCCTACCAAAGGGCATGGCAGTATACTTGGGCAAGTATGATGCAATGTGCAGGGGTATGAAGATGTTTTCCTTTGTCTTCTACTGAGACACAGGAAATTTTGCCTAGGCGCTGGACACATTTGCAGAATGGCTTTTGGACAATGCAGTCACCAGAAGGGGGAGAAAAAAGTTCTAATTATCATCAAAATCTATTATCTCAAGTAGAAGAGCTACTCAGTAAATTAATTTTAAAAAATTACGTTGTGAAAGAAGAAATTAAGGACGCATTTTTATGGTGTACTCTGCTTTCCACTTGAGGTGGCTGAGAGTGGGAGGGAGTGTTAGGACAGCCAGATATCTCATTAGGAACTGAATTAGTGATGTGAATGTTTCCCTTCCCCTCTGGTGAAGAGGACTGCATGAACAATGCCAGACAGAAAATCTGGAGAGCAGGGCCACTGCAACATCTCCCCCCTGCACAGTAGTAATGACTATGATTTTGCATCTTCAGAGAGGAATTTGTCTAGGAGGGGTTTTGCCCTCAGCTGCCTCTACAGCAGATGGAGATGAGCACTGCTGGCAAGTGAACTTGGATCAGGTATACCCTGGTACAGAGGCTGTCTCTGTAAGATGCTGCTTCAGGCTGGAAGCTTCCCCCACTTCTGATGACCAGGCTTGCACCCCAATTCCTTTCCTTCAAGGCCAAGTTAAATGATGCCCAGTCAGAGGGATGAATGCAGGCTATGTACACCTCCAGCTCTCATTGTGAGACCTCTCCACTATGCTTTTTTTAACCTTTCCCCTCTCCTAAAGTGACCTTCTGTTGATTCCTCCATGTGATTCAGAGCTAGTCACTGAGACTTGCTTCCAGCCACTCTTCATGGGGCAACCCAGAGCACCTGCCTAAAGTCATTGTTTTCCTTGGAAGATGATGGATACCCTTAAGTATCCAAGAAGTGGTGGAGTTACTCACTCCTCACTTACAAAGTAACTTGGCTAACAAATTGGGTGCTGCTAATATGGAGAGCTGGCGTTCAGGTTACCCATGTGGGGCCTGTTGCAGGGACACGTACGAAGGCCTGGTCGATGTCCTTCCTGATATCTGCCACAATCTGAGCGCTGTCGCTGTGGGCCAAGACCGCATCCAAGGAATGCCGCTGGATGGGCTCCAGCAGGCGAGCAGGGTGCCCAAGCCGTAGGATGTGGGCTTTGTAGCCAGCCAGCCTTTCCACCAGGTTATCCACTGCGATGTTGGAAGGGGCACAGCACAGGACCTGTGAAGGGAGAAAGCCAGTGCTTTGTTATTGCTGAATGTGAGACTGCCAAGGCCAGCAAAGCACTGGAGCAACAGGGTCTGAGCAACAGGAGGGTGCTCAGCAGAGCAGAGAGGAGGATATCAGCTATTAGGAATAAACCACTGATATCTCCATAGCCTCCAGACACCAAAGGAAACTCATTCTCTTCTTGCTTTCAAGCACCAGGGCAGGGTTTTCTATAATTAGCAAACCTGAGCTCTGAAGCTTCTATTTGCACCTCATTTCAGCTGGTAGAGTAAACTGCCCAGCCTATGCAAGTCAAGGCAGGCTCTACAGTGTAACACAGCTGCTACTGGATCTGTTCCAGCTGCCACAAACCCCAGTGACTTTGCAAAATAAATCAGCATGCTTGCTGCCACTACAGTCCTGTCACTGATTACTCACTTTCAGGCCTTGCTGTACAGCTTGCAAGATGATCTCTACTATTGTTGTGGTCTTCCCTGTGCCAGGTGGTCCATGGACGATGGCAAGCTCCCTCTGTGCCAGTGAGAAGGACACAGCCTCCCTCTGTGATGTGTCCAGCAAGTCATTGTAAAACTTTAAAGGCTCTGGGGAGACAGCAAGAGATTCTTAGCCTTAACTTGGGTGCTTGCTGAGAAACAAATCCATGAATATAAACCAGATGCTCTCAGTGGCTGGGCTAAATCTATTAGATAACTTGATTGGGGAGTGGGGTATGCTGTTTCCCACCTAGGTGGCTGAAAGACCACAAACTGGTAAAAGTAAGGATTTTTGTACTTCTAGCAGGTTACCCGTGCTGCATCAGTCTCTTTCCCACACCTGGTAATGTTTCCAAAGGAGCAAGCATTCAGGTGTGAATACAGCTAGTCTATATATAGACCCTTTACAGCGTTTAAAGAGGCATCTGCTTGCCATAATACAAAATGTTTAGGACAGGGAGGGTGCTTTGGGGATATTTTGGAGGTAAGCCAGCATATTTAGTAAGCATTCAGTGAAAAGAGGGAAGAAAATCGCAGAATGGCTCAGGCTGGAAGGGACCTTAAAGATCATTCAGTTCTAATCCCCCTGCCATGGGCAGGGATGCCACCCACCAGATCAGGTTGTCCAGGGCCTCATCCAACCTGGTTCTGAACACCTCCAGGGATGGGGCATCCACAGCTTCCCTGGGCAGCCTGTGCCAGTGCCTCACCACCCTCTGAGTGCAGAATTTCCTCATAACCTCTAATACAAATCTCTTTTAGTTTAAAACCATTCCCCTTTGTCCTATCATCTGTATGAGCAAAATATTCCTCTCCATTTTTTTATAAGCTCCCTTTAAGTATTTAAAAGCTGCAATGGGGTCACTCCGGAGCCCTCTCTTCTCCAGGCTGAAGATCCCCAGCTCTCTCAGCCTTTCTCCATAGGAGAGGTGCTCCAGCCCCCTGAGCATCTTTGTGGCCAGAGCAGAGGGGGACAATCCCCTCCCTGCCCTGCTGCCACCCCTCTGGTGATGCAGCCCAGGATGCAGGTGGCTGCCTGGGCTGCAGGCACGCACTGCTGGGTCCTGCCGAGCTTTTTGTCCACCAGAACCCCCAGGGCCTTCTCTGCAGGGCTGCTCTCAGTGAGGTCTTCTCCCAGCCTGTGCTCCTGCCTGGGATTGCCCCGACCCAGGTGCAGCACCTTGCACTTGGACTTGCTGAACCTTGTTAGGCTCACAGGGGCCCGCTTCTCAAGCTGATCTTGCAAGGGAATTGCTCTTCTTCTGGTTAACAAACCCAACAAACAGCTAGTGAATAAGCAGCAGAAAAGAAGTACGTGGTCTGTGGGGAAGCCAAGACACAAAGACGTTTTTTCCTAGGCAGGAAAAAGATACAAGCAGCCCATATAAACGATGAAAACCGTTAGTTTGGATTTTAATGATCAGAAAGGAGAAAAGAGTGTTTAAATTGCATTATAAGAGGATTGGTTTCACTGCAGAAGGTAGAATTCTCACAAGCCATTCTTTACCTCCCAGATTTATCTAATTTAAACCCATTATTTATTCTCATCCCACTTAATCCTGCTGCTAATCTCCTCGTTCATTATGGAAGTTAATTACAGCAGAGATGACTCATCTGAGGTTTACCGAAAATAATGTTCCCACGAAAGCTTATATAAGACAAATCTCTGGGCATCATTCCCTGCAGGGCATCATCTGTTTTATCTCTACCTTTGCACTAAGGTAGGGATGCATAAAAGTTTCCTCTGGCTTCAGACAAGTGAACTTACGTGCAACTCCCAGGCAACCTCTGGCACTGACTTTTGAAGCAGCACAAGCAAGTGAGGCACCCAGGTTAAACAAAGAGCACAGTTAGGTTAAAAAGGCTTGGTGGGGAAGTATTGGTGATTTTTCCTACTAGCCTGCCTCTTGCTTTGTTTATTTTTGAGTTAGTATGGCGGTGACTAAGAACAGCAAGCTTCCATGGGCCAAGGAAAAAGAAAGAATAGCTTAAAAACTGAAAGCTACTTCCCACAACAAGGAACAAGTGAGGATGGAAGAGCCATTGATATTTCTTTGCTGAAAGAATGAGATCAGAAACAGTCTTCCCCACACATGCACACCCTCTTCCCTTTTAATCACACGCTGCCAAGAGTTGCTGTGGGGGCAGGCTGGGAAATGTGCCTCTTTTCTGGGCTGGACACATTAGCAAGGTTTGAGGAGGAGGACAGAGCCTCTTAAGAGGCTCCTCTGATTTTCCATCTATAAGCTGGGCTCTGAGAAGGCTCACCTCAAGAAATGCTGTTTATCTACTCCAGCAGGATTGGCCCGAGTACTCTCAAAAGCAATCAGTTTAGGATTTGCACAGATGGTCCCAGAAGAGGGCCATTAACCCAGATGTGGTGCTGTGGCATCAAGTCTGTGTTGATGTCTCCTGCTCTGCCCAAGGCTGTCCATCTCAGCCTCCCCATGTAGTCTCTGGAGAGGATGAAGGGCAATCTGCATCCCTGGCTGGGCTGGGTCTCGCTGGGGGCAAAGTAACCCAGCCCCTGATGCAGAACTTGGTTTAGCTTTACATTGAAAAAATCAACCCTGGCCAGCAAGGTTGGTCCTCCAAAAACTTTTGCAGGAACCAAGACCCTTTTCTGCATGGTACCAGCAGTTCAGGGGGCAGGAGCGGGCTGGAAGGTGATGTTCACGTCCAGGAAAGGGGTCTTTGTTCCCATCTGTGTTGGGTGCATAACTATGAAGGAACAATCTCTCCAGGGAGGAAGAAATCCAGTTTTCCAGAGCTGGAGGGTTCTTGCACTTCAATGTACCTTCCAAGGTATACTCCTCGCCTCCTGTGTGTATGGGTACCAAGAACAAGCCAGATCCCACAATCAGCACCTCTGCAGCCAAACACTGCTAGACAAAACCCAGGTGGGTAATTCAGCCTGAAACAGGGAACTTCCCCTTCTCTCTTCCTTAGGTATTTGGCAGCTGAGTTGTCCACACTGCTTAGTTTTCTTCATAGATTTCAGGGCCCTCTTCCTGACCCCTGTGTTGACAGGAGGTTCACAGCAGAGGGACAAGGAGCATTTAAGGTTTTGCAAGTGACACAGCACAAGCCCAATGCATGGGACAAGGAGCAGAGGAAACTTTGGTATAAATGCCTGGTGCTTCCCCAGACCTTTGTCTGCTGGGTTAACTTTTTTTTTTTACTGCTTGCACCCCTACCTTTAAAATAGGCTTTTTTCTTTCTCAAGTGTCTTTTTAGTGCAATAAGCAGAATTAGATATAAGCAAAGCCTTTTGCACTCCACGTGGCCTGGGAAGCCAGCACTGGCTGACTGTATCTAGACCCAGATTAATATCCCCTCCCTTTTTCTTGACCTGCTCCAGGATTAACAGCTACCAGCTCTCTCCTATCATGATTTGCACTGGGTTAGGCCTGCAACAGGGAATTCTCTGTAAGAAAAGAGGCTGCATGCACCTAGCCTGGCTGGCCCTGTGGCGCACAGCAAGCAGAGAAATGCTGGCCTCTGCTGGCTAGCAAAGCCTCTCTGTACATCCACCACAACGTATGGGTGCAGGAGTCCCTGCATATATACTGTGAGACAGCAGCTGTGAGCAGGGAAGGTTTTCTTATAGGAGGCTTCCAGTGGGAAAGCCCTAAATGCTCCGGGCCACGGGTGCAGGTTAAAGTGGAGGAGAGCCAAGCAAAGTATTTCTCATGGATGGGCTTCTGGATTTTGTTTTCCACCAAGCCTGGTGAACAGAAATCCCGTTCTGTTTGAAGTTTGTCTTTTGGAAAGCCTGTTTTTCCACTTGGTACTTTTCTGGAGGTAACAAGATAAGGGTTGGAAATGCTTTGTGGTGGGGAGCAGTCCCATTCTTAGCTGCAGATCGTGTCTACCCATTGGTTTTACCTTCATATGCTCCTTTGGATGATCCATAGGTAATTCTTCCTGAAGCCTGCCTAGTGTTTTTGTGTTACACCAAGGATATTTATTCCGAGTTGCAGTTTTTAATGTTTTGCAAGGACTTGGACTTCATCATGCTGGGCTCAATCCGTGCACAATCACAGCAGCTCATGAGGACAGATAATAGCAGAGATTGAGGGCCTAACTTCAGCAAATACAATCCTTCTGATTGCACTAGCCATACACTCTCACATAAGGGGCTTGTGAGAGTGCCCTGGCATTCTGTGTTATCTCCAAGAGCGCTGCAGCTTTGCCCTTCAAGCAGAAGAGACAGCTTCTGACATATCCCCACCACTTAGAGCATCAGACAGGGAGCTACCAGCTTTCTGAACTGAACCTGAAGCCCCTAGCTGTCCCTCACAGTCCAGATCTCCAAATATACTCCTGGCTAGATGCTGAAGGGCAACCCAAGCATCTCACAGTAGCAGTGGTGTGAGAGCCATAAGCTGTGAGACTGTTGCCTGTAAAGATCATGGGGTGAAAAGGCTGGTACAAACTAATTTTAGGCTTCTCAGGGTCAAAAGCCTGGCATTTTTTTTCCTGAGTTACCGACAACCATCTTATGCAAGCCTGATCCCAAAACAAACGTGCTCCAGAGCCATTTTCCCAGTGGGAGTCATGCATACACCCATTACTACTGGGAAGGACTCACCCCCCAGGTAGTGAGCAGGATTTTCCACGTATGGTGGGAAATAGCTGCATGCAATTAGCAACTCTGGAAGTCATCAGCAGTTGGGTATAAAGGAATTAATTTGTTTTTTGTCATTATTACCCTTCTCTGCATACTGGTGCTTTTTAAGCAAGCATATATCATGCACTGCTCAGATGCCAGCAGCCACTAACTACTTTAAAAACATGTTTCAATTGGCTTTATCTGACTCCTTGTCCATCTAATCAGTCAGTGCCTGGATTTAGACACCCTCCTGGGATGACACAGGCTTTAATATAGATCCTCCAGGCACAGCATTTGGCAGCACACTCTGCCATAATAAGGCAGCTGTGATCCATTCATGAGTAAATCACAACACAGGAGAGTAAAACAAAAACAACAAACAAGCATCTCAAAGTTATTTACCAGATAGACCACAAAATGCCACCAGGCTAGTGCAACTCTATTTGAGTATGCCCTAAAGAAACCCCATATAACCAACCTTTTCGAAAAAAGTTTGCTTTTCCCCTGCTTTTCCCTCCAGGTTGAGAGACTCAATGTCACTAAACAGCAGAAAGCACCAACAAAGCAGAGGATGGCATTAGGACTCTGCCAAGCTTTGCTGCAGGAATGAACAATGTCAGACCTCTGAGAACCCAGCTAAGAGACCCAAGACTCCTATGCCTGAGAAATTAGTTTTCTAATCTACTCCCCTCCACTATCACACACATCTTAGATATTCGAGGGTATTCTAATTTTTTATCTGAGCATGGAGCTAGGTGCTTATGCTCTCCAGTGACCCTTCTACTTCTTGATCTCCTTGTAATTTGGTTTACACATCGTCAGAGAAGACAGTGACTGTCCCTCTGGGCGCAGACCTTATCTACTCTTCTTTGCCTAGACTAGTGTCAGTTCTAGCTTTTCCTCGGAATGGGTGTTTATATGGTCTTATTCCTACT
The DNA here is from genome assembly GCF_040182565.1 of Anser cygnoides. Lineage (NCBI taxonomy): Eukaryota > Metazoa > Chordata > Aves > Anseriformes > Anatidae > Anser > Anser cygnoides. The sequence continues at coordinate 35,156,170 of NC_089877.1, forward strand.
GCTGGCTTTCTGAGCTTCTGATTGAAGTGGAGTTTAAATTGCATCCCGGAGTGGTGTTAACATAGATCATAGAAGGCTTGGATTGGAAGGGATCTTAAAGATCACCTAATTCCAAACCCCCTGCCAGGGGCACCCACTAGATCAGGTTCCTCAGGGCCCCATCCAAACTGGCATGTATAGACATCCAGTTTTATGAGCTGTAGAGAACTTACTAACTCTGGGACTCCTGATGGGCTTTTTTTAAATCAGATAATGCATGGGATGAGACAGATGCAGTGAAACATTCCTTTAAGAAACCAGACTAAAAGATGTTTGATTATGAAAGGAGGTGCCGTGCCATGCCATGCCATGCCATGGAAGAGAAACAGCCTGAAATGCTGGGAGGTTTTTCTATCCTTCCATGTCAGACCACGCACCTGAGAAATACTTCTTGCCTTTTGCAGATAATCCACACATTGCACTTTTCTATACTATTTGCAGAAACACATCTATATATGAGCTATATGGGACACCTGGGGAACTGCGTGTGCCATCTTATAGGTGTAAGAGAGAGGATTTATCCAGCTAGCTGCTGAGTGCCCTCGCATTGAACTCATTGGAGGCTGGGAGTTGAAGGCACCTTGCAGGACCTATTTGAACTTAAAAGTTATTATTATTTAATGTCTGGCTAGTATCACATCTTCCTAGCTGGCATGAAAGGTGCTATACAGTGAAAATGTAAATAGAAGGCCATTCCACCCTGCCAGAGTGTTTTGCTGTTCTCAGGTGATATGCTGACTTCTCGTATTGCATCTCCTGTCTGACATGACTGAATGTTTCCATCAATCCATATTCTTGGTGCTGGGGAGATGTAAAATTCATCTCTGTGCTTAGTTTGGCACATCTGAGCAATTCAGTGGAAAGGAATTTTTCTTTATTAGAGAGGCAGTTCTGCCACCATGGGGAAAAGACAGAGTTGAAGCTGCTAAGAAAGTTAGTTCATTAAAATTTAATTCTTTTATCTAATATTAAAAACCTGAGTACACCAAAGTCCCCGGGTAGCCAAAAGGCTAAGAGGTTTGACTCAGACTAAGCTCAGTGCTTAGAACTACAGAGGTATGACTCACATTAGCATTAACTCTTCATCTCTGATATATCATATCAGAAACCTAGCCTGAAGGTAATAGAAGTGTGCATGTGAAAAAAGGGAACCACTGTGGACAACTAAATGCAGTAATCAAGGTAACAGGAAAAAAAACTGCAACAGCAAGCACAGAGCACAAGGAGCTGCAGCGGGGAGGAAACTGAGCACAGCCCTGGCCAGCAAGGAGACCAGGGATGGATGGTATAATGCATGATATGCTGCTGAGAGGTGAGCCTGGGCCTCAGGAGAGAGCTGAGATACAGACTGCTTGACAATCCTCTTAGGCAACTTAATCTACCTTCTGCCTTTCTTCCCTGATTTTTGCAGCCCAGATGATATTTCCCTTCTGTCAAGGGATAATATTCATTAACAGATGCCCAGCCTTTATATTCTGCTCATCAGGGGCTTTGGTTTCCTCACAGTTCCTCTTAAAGGGTAATTTCATCTTTAGTTTCCCAAAAACTCAAATCAAGAAAGATCGGAGTAAAAGGGGATTCTACTTGCATGCATTTTTTTGGACAGCTGTTGGTAAAACCAAGTTGTGATGTTTTAAGCATTTGATGATGAAACTAAAGCAGTCTGCATATCTTCAACTTGACTAAACATAGTCAGAAGGCTATAAAAATACAAGCCAATAGAATACACCCCATGCTGTTTCAAACTGCAGTAGTTCCACAGTCACTTAATTCCCATGAAGGCTGAGTTATTGGATTTTCAGTACAGAAGCAGAGCTGCTGGTTTCTTATCTCTGAAGTTCATGGATAGGATTGGGGCAGAAAGCAAGTAAGAAATGCCTCATAAACTAAACCGAATTTCAGACTCATGAACGTGTGCAAAGAAATTCCCCCATCACAGATCCTGTTTGTTTTATGCCACAATTCAGCTTTCCTTGGTACACCCTGAGAAAAGTGGGCACTAGCTATCTGAACAGTCTGGGTAATTCTGTCTCTTTTCCAGCGATGATCCAGAGATGACAAGGGTCTTTACACCAGGTTAGCAAGTCCAGTGACCCATTAACCAGTACGAAAAGTAGGTGTTTAATGCTGCCAGCTGCAACACCACTTATTACTCATGTTCAGCTCAGGTCTTTCCTAGAGCAAAGTGAGCTGCACTTTTGGCGTGGACCAGAACTGCACAAAGATCTGAGTAATTTGTTCCTATGAGCAGTTTCAAAGAACAGGTCATGAACTGAGAGACCACAAGCACTCCTCTCAGAGGGTCAGCCCTAGAGATGCATCTTGGTGGACTAGAAGAGGAGTAATGGCAGCATAGTGTGTGGAAAAACCTGTACAACCCTCACTTAGTACTCCGGATCTGTTGGATTTAATGGGGCATCTGAAGATGTGAACATCCTCATAAGTGGTGCAGAGCCTGTGGGTAGGAAACTTCAGGCTTCACTGACTGCTCTGGAGACTGAAGATTTTACCTCCTTCCCCACAACAACTTACCGTGATCTTTGCTTAAAACCTGTGTGAGTAGCAACATGTGCTTTTACTGATACATCCAAAAGAGCTCTCCACCTGCCCAGCTCTCAGCCCTGCATACCAAGGCAGATCAAACACAGTGGCAGTCTTAGTGCACACACTGGGCTGTAAACTGCTAGGGGCTCTCACCCTGAGGGTCCAGAAAATTCCTTTAGAGAGACTAACCCTGCACTTGCCATCAGGATGATATAAAGTCTTACAAAGAAACATCCTTACTTGTTTCACTGAATGAGGTTGGATCAGACGAAAAGAAGAGGACATCGATCAGACCAGAGGCTGGACCACCACGATATTGCTTTAGTGCGTTTAAAGCTCTGCCAAAGAAGAAAACACCCAGGTTATATGCACAGCATAAATTATTTCAGAAATTCCCAGTGCACATTAGGGGCCAGGGCAATGTACCTCAGTGAAAGACGTCTGTGGGCACAACAGACTAATTCTAACTGCTGCATCTCCCACCCCTCATATGCTCATATCCCCCGTACCTGCCGTACACTTCCCCTTTCTACTATTGCTTTGGTTTGATACAGTCAGACCCCGTGCTGAGCCTTTTCAGTGCATTAATTCATCAAAGTGCTACTCAGTTCTACTGCCTGGATGGAAAAGGTGCTACGCAGAATCCAGTGGGCACCAGAGCTGGCACAATGCGGGACCAAAACAGGTAACTGTGGGATGTGGGGCAGGGGAGGAACAGAGAAGAGCAGGACTGCACCAGCCAGCTGGTGAATAAATTTAGGCTGTTGTGACTCTTCAGCATAAGATAGCCAGTTGAGTTATCTCATTAAGGAGTACAGGTTCCCTCAGTAGTCACCAGAAAGAGAAAGGCACATCCTGAAGGTGGATACCTCTCTTAAGTGAAGCTGCCACAGGAGTAAGAGGAATAATATGGGAAGGAAGAGAAGCTGAGACTAGTGAAGCAGACTGAGATCAGTCGCAGAAGAGCTCTCCCAAAATAAGCCTGGCAATTTTCAATTGGCCTTTGCACTCCTGAGCAGTGATCCCAGGCAAACTACGCCCTCTCAGCCCTTACTTTTTCAGCCTGTTGTAGGTGACATCGTTGGCTAATTTCAGCAGGCGGTAAGAGCTCTCACGGTCCAAGCTCAGCATGCCATCTCGAGATTCCTCAAAGGCAACGGTGACTGCTTTGGAGGTGACACGTGTTACAATGCCTGTGGAGAGTGGATCGCCCTGGCCGACTGAATCATAAAGCCCCAAAATGTCACCTGCAAAGACAAGTTAGAAGACAGAGCGTGAAGTGGAGTAAGTATTTTGAAAAGAAGTTCTTTGGAGAAAACCAGCATGGTCCACTGGAGACAGTGGGCTCACCTACACCAGCCACAGGACTAGTTCCATGTTTTCTGCCAAGGTCAGAATTTGTATCAAGCCCAAAAAGGAGGAAAATATCCTTCTCTTTCATGGTAGTGCATGCAGCAAGAGGCAAGTGAAAAAACTATTAGCAGTGAGAAGACACCAGGTAACAACTAACTAGCTGCCTTATGTTCTCCATGCACCACAGGGCTTGGAGAGTAAACCAACAGTGCTCCCCACAGGGCTGCACATAAAGCCAAGATGCTTTCACACCGACCTTGGAAAGACCTAACTTCTCCAAACTCTCAAACTGTTTTACATTCATTTTATTGCTCAGTAATAGTCAAGGAGGCTGTACAACAATGTGTGCCTCCCAGATGACTGCTCTACACCAGTCAGTAGAACTAAGAAAGACGAGATTTGTAAGGACTCACTGTGGCCTTTCTGTTCTTCACAGTCATGTCAAGATGGGACCAGTCAAACTATGCAGTGCAGCGGTGAAATGGAGATTTTAAGCAGGATGTCTGACAAGTGGATGCCTTAGCTGAGGCACACACTCATTGAGGACTAAATCTCAGATTTGCAAAATAAGGGAAGCTTGCCTCAATAGTCTCCATCAGCTCTTACGTTAAAACGTTTGTCTCTGAGGAACAGTTTAGTGCTACAGTAACGTTACTTCTCTTTGAAGAGCCCTGATGGATGCTGCTTCTTAGACCTCAAGGCTGAGACCCTGATCTGCAATGAGTCATTTTAATTTCAGAAGTCAGCAGCTTGGAGGCCTGGCTGGCAAGGAATGCATCAACAAATTGAACTGTGACACTTCAAAACAGTACCACAGATGAGAAACAGCCCAGTTTTCAGTTCCAATGCATCTGCTTAGCAAACATTGATTGAGCAAACAAAACCAAGTAAAGGACTAAGCTAAACCAGCAAACTATCTGGTACAGCCAGCTTCACTCCTGTAGACCAGTTTTGGAGAGTGCAAGGCAATATCATTATTGCCTAAGGAAAAGAGAAAAAAGGTCTCTGCAAGAAAAAAAAAACAGAGGGCTTTCCTTGTGGAGTCACTTGGAACTATTTCATGGTCAAACCCAACTTTTTTCCAGGGATAATTCTCTGTAGCTGGCCACAGCATGCAGACTGGGTCCTTACCTTCCTCAGATACTGGCAGCAGCTCAGCTCTTTTCAAGAAAGTGATGGCAGAAGGTGAGACAAGTCAAAAGGGCACTGGCTGATGTGCTGGTGAGTCTGTATTTCTCTATAGTTTTTATTCCCAACAGAAATCCAGGCATGTCAACTAATACACATGGCACACTCTTCACCTCTTTTTCACCAAAAATAACAGTACAGGGAAGGGAGGAAATATGGCAGCTCAGGAAGGAAAAGGAAAATCCACTTTTCATTTTGAAATTAAAGTGTAAATAACAAAAGCTCCTTACCTACCCCAAGATGTAAGCACATACAAAGAGTGCCACGAAATCTTTAATGACAAGAGACCAGGGCTTTGTTTTTAAGGATTCAGAATGAGGAAAGCCAAGTCTTTAATCACTGTCACTGTTCCCTGTTGCAATATACACGCTTATAAAAAGCTGAGGGAGAAAGACGATATTTTTCTCTAGATTCATCTTCTTGCCATAACCTTTTTCTCCTTTCCTTTTTGCATCAATTGCTCAGTCTTTACAAGTGTCACATTAGAAAGATGTCAGGTAGAATACATTGGTTGTCTCTCACCTTACCTACTTCCCATGAACAGGAATAGCACTTACCAGGCCCGAAACTGTTATAGGGCAGCTCAGCGTCTGAGTCATATTTTCTAGGCTGAAACGTCACGAGTAGCCGCCCGTAGAGGCCAGTCCTCTGGTTGGTAGCTTGGAGCTTTAGCAAGCAGACACCTCTACGCTGCAGTTCCTTCAGGGAGACGTTTTCCTGCCAGGCCCTGGAAACCACACACAGGCATGAACACCATTTGCCAGACTGAGGCAAATTCAATGCTTCAGAAGACAAAAGAGAAAAAGACAAAGGGACGGAAAAAGAGGATGACAGCAAAAAGAGACATTAGCTTCCTGTAGTACTCAAGTACTGGCTTACACGACCGCTTGGTAGCAATTTAACTGGATTGGCTTCTACAGAATTATTTTGGGCAATGGGGTGATGCTCACTGATCCTGAAGAAGAGGTTTATATGATTTTCCTCTCTCCTGTCTGAGTGTGAAAAGGAAGTTGCTGCCCAGTTAACCCAGTCCCATGAGCCATGAGAGAATAGTCCAAGTTTTCTCCTATCACATATAAGCTCTAAAATGGAAGATTTGCAGTTTTTCACATGAAGTTCTGCTAATCCCCAACAAATACTCCACACGTGCAGCTGCACAGGGAAAAGGAGCAGATATCTTGTGCTGACGTGCAGGCTACAAGCGACTAAGGCACAAAATACGGGCAGCAGCTTTGCAGCTTGCTGTCCTTTGGGCCCAACGCCTGCCACAGCAGCGGGGTTCACCCCACAGTCTTACTTGGGGGCCTTGGTGGGTTCTTTACTTTTGTATGGATTGACACAAAAAATAAAATCCCCCAAGTTTATCCTCTTTAGTCTCCCAATTTGTTTCATTGCTTGTAGGGAATTTTAAGCATCTGGGCAGGGCAGTGTGGGGCCCATGGGACCACAGGGTCCCAGCTAGGGTCTGGGGAAGAGAAGAGCAGCCCCAAAATGTTGCTGGAGCGAGCTTTGATCCTATAGATGAGAGCAAGCCCTAAAGGGTGAGTCTAACAAGGATCTATAGCAGCAAGCTGGCAGTATGGGTGAATCCTATCTGTGAGTGCAGGTGCTATAGGGTGACTGTGGCAGGGTTTCCCATTGAGCGGGCTGTACATAGTGAGTACAGCAGCATTTCCTATAAGTGTCTGTAAGGCCCAGGCCAGCCAGGCTTCCCATAGGAGACGGGATCCTATAGGAGTCAGCAGGGTTTCCTGCATGTGGCAGCAAGTCCTACAGAGGTAAGGCTGGCAGGGATCCCCATGGGTGCGAGCAGACCCTATAGGGGTGACTCCAGCTCATTTTCCAATGGGGCGAGTCTTTCCTAGGGGAGCCAGCAGACCCTATAGGGGTGACTCCAGCTCGGTTTCATATATGGACGAGTCAAGAGAGTCTCCTAGGCGTGCCAGCAGACCCTACAGGGGCGAGTCCAGCAGGGTTTCCTATCGAGATGAGCCTTTCCTAGGGGTGCCAGCAGACCTTACAGGGGTGACTCCAGCTCGGTCTCCTATATGGACGAGTCAAGAGGGTTTTGTAGGGATGCCAACAGACCCTACAAGGATGACCCCAGCTCGGTTTCCTATGGGGGCGAGTCTTTCCTAGGGGTGCCAGCAGACCCTATAGGGGCGATCCCAGCAGAGTTTCCCCACAAGCGACGGCAGGTCTCGGGGACCACCTATGGGGCCGATGCTACCTGCTCTCGGCGAGCTCTGCCTCCCGCTCCTCCCGGAGCAGCTCCAGCTGCCGCTCCGCCGCCACCTCCACCGCGGCCGCCGCCATCATGGCTCCGCGGCCGCCCCTTCCGCTACCGGGGCAGGGGCCAGGGGGCAGCGAGATGGCGGCGGCGGCCGCGGCCCGGCGGCGGGCGGCAGGTGAGGGGCAACGGGGACGGGGTCGGCCGAAGGGGGATCCCGGCTTCTCGGTCCTTCGCAGGGCGGCTGCTGCCCCCCGGGGGTGCTCGGCTGAGGGCTGGAAAGGAGGAGCCGGGGCGGGTTTGTAGGCAGGTGTGGGGTTTTGGTACGGGGGTTGTGCTGTGAGCTGCTGGTGCCCTCGTCCTGTGAAGGTTTGTTGTCTAGGGTTATTCGTGTGCTTGCGAATATAACCTCAATAAATGGTGTCTTTGCTCATGAGACCATGTGCGTTTGGATTTAAGAGGTCTTCCCAAGCCCTTCTGCCATTCGTGTGGTGGCTGGGGGGTGAGAAGGCGGATGTTCCCGCGCAGTGTTCATGGGCTGCCATTTAATTAAACAAATTGTGCCAGAAAGGATGTTGTTACCCCCGAGGTGACATGGGGATGAGTCCCCGAGTGTGTGTTTCTAGGCCTCCATCTGTTTCTGTGAATTAACAAGGTATAGACATGTCCAGCTCCTTTCCAAGAATGCCGAAGCTGCGCTTAAAACGCAATTTAAGTTGTGGTAAACCACCAATTATTTCAATATTCATGTTTTAATGGCAGTACCAACTTCAGTGTTCAGGTGAACGCTATTAACTCATATATACATAGCTCTGAAAAGCATGAATACATCTTCCTAAATTCTTCTCCTGTTGTTCTTACTTCCATAGCTCTTTCATTCCTTTCTGGAATAAAAAACCTGTCTGGGACAGTGAAAATCCAGACGTAGGAGCAGTAAACCCAAACCTGTTGCACCTTCCAGGTTTCCCTCGGTGTTGTGGCATCTGCATGGAGGCCACATGGCTAGTGAGTTCCTGGAAGAACACCTCCAGCGTGTTTTTGGATGGAAACTCTCTAAGGCTTAGTAAGAGTTGCTGAGAATCGCCTGATAAATGCCATGCAAGAGTTTCTCTCCCTGTTTTGGGGGCTGAGACATCCGGGAAGGATCCTTTTAGCAACATCAGTTAGTGCTCAGAATCAAGGGAGTGCCATGCAGAGTTCAGATCACCTGTCCCCTATGCCTTTCGGTCACACTGTCCTTTAAAAGAGGTGGAGTGCTCGGAGTGTGTCCCTGTGGAATTGTTGTGTCCAGCTGGATGTGTCACTTGCAGGAGGAGGCCTTTCCCTTGCTCTCATGCAATGCTGCACGCAACTGACAAGTCCTTTGTGTATTTTCTTTTTCCTTCCATCTGTCTTTGCTTATTGTGATAAAACTGAACAAAGCTTTTACAGGCAGAAAATGGTACCAGCACTGTGATGTTTCCTTTGACGTTGCTCTACTGTTCCTCACTAAGGCCTAAGAATTCAACAGTTGCTGCTTGTTTTTAATTCTTTTTCTCTCTCTCCTTTTTAGCTTTCTTGTTTTCATCTGCAGTTCGGCACCAGAGTTCCCAGAGCACGGCAGTGCAGGAAGGGTAATGTCAAATGACTCTCTGCTTTGATTTTTGCCCCCTGAAATGCTGACCTTCTGTGGGAGAGTGGGGAGATGGGGCAGGAAGGGCTGGGGGGCAGCTTATTTTTCCTTTGAAAGAGAGACTATTCAGATCCCATTGTCTGTCTGTCACTTCCTGAAAAATTTTAGACACTCTGTCTACCCTCAGTCATCTTTGCCAGAAGGCCAATTCTATTGATTTATGAAGTTAAGCAGGTGAGTAGAGAGACAGGTAACTAAATCCTCCATTTAGCAAAGGGCTGCAATGTGGCTTAGTCCATAGTAAACAGCAGAGAAGCCACTCAAGTCAGGGCATTGCAGACTCTGAGGAAGGGGCCTCAGCTGACACTCATCTTTTTTGGTACAGGTGATCTATTATTCAGGCAAGATTTATCTTCTGGACAGTCTTTTCAGTATCTGATAAATATTGAACTTGCACTGCACTCTTTATGAATTGCAATTAAGAGAAGCTGCTCTAAAACACCAAGGCAGAAAACTTCAGGCTTCATTAATTTCAGCGCTTTTAGAACTGCTTGTTTGTATCTTTATTTTATTTCTTCTGCTGGGATCTAGCACCAAAATACCTGGATAGAGCTGCAGGCTGTGCTGCTTCTTGCTTTAACCAGAAGGGGACACTGCAGAAATAAAGAAATCCTGTAAGCAGCATCTGGGAGAAATGACAAGGTTCATTTCCATTCACTCTGTCCTGATGAAGAGTGCAGGGGGTGGTCTCTTCCCGCTGGTCCTCAGCATGTGGGAACACAGTTTGGATCTCTGCCTCCGTGACACAGCATACAATGTTATTACTAAGCTCTGCAACAAACCCACAAAGCCTTAGGACTAGCAATTTTTTATATAGAAAGTGTGGATCTCAGCCCACAGGAAATTCCCAGCTTTCCATTTGTGTTGGAGATGATATTTACTGAGCAACACCTTTCTCTTCAAATTAGAGAAACCAGGAGCTCTCCGATCATCTCAATGAAATCCAGGGTGAATCTTCCTGCCATGGACTAAATCTGAGATTGGCTTTATGGTATCATAGGTCCTTGCCTAAAAAAGAACTATAATCTGATGCCTTTCAGCCGTGTGTCCTGTTCTAAGTAAAGGCATTTGGCACCTCTCAGGATAATCTCTAAATGTAGCTGTATTGGCATCATGCCTTCTTTCCCTGCCCAGTGAGGTGTGTGCCACAGTTCTGATGAAAACACTGCATGTGCAAAGTGCTGTCCCTGGTTAGAGCGATGCTTTTCTCTCCAGTGTTTCTTTGGGAACAAATCGATATTTTTTGGAACTGACTCTAATGCAGAGAAGTAAACAGTTGCCTCTGGTGCTCCTCCTTGCTGCTCCTTGTCCTAGAGATCTTGAAAAACAACTAATTGCAAGCAAGGGCTATTCGCATTTTTTTCTGCTCTCACTCACGCTGTGAGTTTCATGTAGCATTTTATTTTTCAATTAACACCCTGCGGCACATTTGAGCAGAGTTAATTGTTGTTCAGCTCTGACGTTTTAAACAGGGTTCTCATGATTTAGTGCTATCTGCGCTGCTGTCGAGAAAGGCAGCATATGCACACGAATACCTGCAGTACCGATGGTACTGATGTCTTGAGGTAAGGTCTTGAGCCAAGTACCGATGGCTTGAGGCAGTAAAGAATTAGTTCAGTTTTCAGACAGGGGATCTCTCCCAGTGATAGTCTTGAGAAAAGCAGAAAGAATCCAGAATGACAGCTGGTGGGAACGTGTAGCTGGCTGCTAGCTGAAATACCCCTGGCTGTTTTCAGTCTTCCATTCTGTGTCAATGCCATGGCCTGCTTGCTTTCAAGCTCCCAGTTTATTCTCTAAACTGGAGGTGTCTCATGCTGTGACAGCCATAAACCATTTTCAGTAAGTAAGAGAGCAACAGCCAGGTGTAGAAAGCAGAGCAGGCTCTAAGTAATATCTCTTGCTGGGGTTGTTTGAGCTGTGATTGATCCCTTAATTGTGGCAGTGCTGAAAGATCCTGAAAGGGTCATGTTTGTAATGCTCAGGACTCCCCTGGATGATCCCCAGGAAGGCTTTCAGGGGCAAAAGTGAAGTCTCGAAATTGTGAGGCTCTTGTCTTAGCAGTATGGTTGCAGAGTGTTTTGGAAAGAGACATTATTAAAGCAATTTTTTAGTAACAACAGTGGAATCTACTGTTTCAAAAAAAAAAAGGATTTAATTTGCATCTCCTAGCAAAATATGTTGAGAAATGATGTTTGTGCTTGGCTGGCTGGATTTGAGACAGCGCATGCTCCCACTCACTTCTGTGGTCCACCTGAACCAAGTTGGGCATGGGTCTAAAAAGTCTTGTTAGATCCCTCTGCTAGTCCCTCCCCAGAGTGGTGTAGGTTGATGACAGACATCATGATAGCACAGAAGAGACTTTTGGGCTAAATGTCTGTTGTATTGAATGCTGAATTGCACCTGGGGTGGGAGAAGCCATTCAGGGTACACAGCTGAAAGTGACAAAGGAAGAGCAGCCTCGTAAATCTCCTGTAAAGAACCCAGCTGTGGTCTTAAGACCCTCTCAAAGCTATCTATTTAACAGAAGAGCATTACAAATAGAGGAAAAAAGGATGCGTGAGTCATTCATGTGTAGCGCTCGAGGCTGATTTAAGGATGCTCATTAGCCCTTTCTCCCTGTCAAAGGCACATTGCCTCCTCCCGGATGCTCTCTGCTACTGGATAACTGCAGGGCTTTGTACTTGGTACTGAAGTGGGACGAGGAGCATTTACGTGTTCAGCCTGTCAGCTGTGGTGGAGGTAATTTGTATATACATACCTAGAAAAGCTTACAAGTCTTTTGTCTAAAACTCAAGTGCAAGCAAGGCTTTGGGTAGGTCTGATCCCGCTGGAGTTTGTGATAAAATCCCAGTCTGTAGAAACGAGGCAGTGGGAAGTAACTGGTGGTCGCTGAGCTCGATCATCACTAGCACGTCTAGCTGTAGATGTCTGAACATCAGGGACAAGCAATAACAAGCAATAAATAGGTGAATTTTGAGTTAATTTTCAGTTGGTTGCTTTCTGAACTCTTTGTTTGTTTCACACTATTTCAAATAACATTCTGAAATGGAAAGTAAAACTAAAATCCATTTCCCCCATACTGAATTTAGTGATAGATGGGTGTAAAACAAACCAGCAACTGAGGCATTTATTGCTTTTACTTAAAGCTTGCTGCCATTCACGGTGGACCTGAATGATGTTAAGCCCTGTGGTGCAGTGACTGTGTGTGGCAGAGAGTTTGCAGGCTGAACTCAGAAATGAGGCCAAGTGTTTTCTGCATGTATGTGAACAGTCTTCTGAGCTGGGCTGCAGCTTCAGCATCTTTGTAGCATTTCTTGTGGAAGGTCTGGGGACTTTGCCATATCCAGTGTCCTCCATTGGATTAAGTCTTAGGGAAGTAACATTGCTTTTGTGTTGCCTGACACCCTCTATCCATAAGACTTAAGACCTGAATACAAACCCTCACCTTGTTCATGAGCTGCTACAAAGTGAAATGTGGTCTGTGGGAAATTGCCTTCTGGCGTGAGTGTGTTTTGGGGTGAGTCTTTCATACTGGCAAATCGTCAACTCTCCTGTACAACTTCTGCTCCCCTAGTGGAAAACCACTTTCTGCTCCATCTCCAGTTTCCTTTACCTTCTCTCCTCTGTTTGTGGTTTGCATTCCTTGGCAATATCTGTTTGCTACAGGTGAATCTTACCTTATCGTTCACAGACTTGTTGCCAAAACATCTCTAACTTCACCACCATGGCCTGAAGTGAAACTGCCAGATCCAGCAGAAGAAGCAAAGTATCATGCAGGTAAAGGTCTGAAGGCTCCAAGTGAAGACTAGTGCTCTGTTACTGCCATTCGTGGCCTGACTGAGCATAAATCACTGTCTTCAATGATTCAAGCTACTTCTTGTTCTTTTAATTTTTGTCTTCTTTCTGGCATATTTTAGTGTCACTGGCCTCGTGCTCTAACTGCTGGTATTAGAGAGTTGGGTAGATCATGAAGCCTCTTTAGTGCGTGACAGCTTGACAGGTCATAAAGCTGCCAAAGGAATCTTACCTGATATAATGTGTTGCCACCTGAAATGTGAAACATGCATTTTGGACAGGAGGAAACACCTATTTCTCTTTTAGTGGATAAAGCAAAATGCTAAAGCCAGCACAAGCAGTTGGATAGTGGGCACATCAGAGAGCTGGTATTTTGTAGCAAATAAAACAGAACGCTAGAGCCAGCATAAGCAGTTGGGTAGTGGGCACACAACAGAGCTGCAGAGGTGTGACATAAGGCAACGAGCAGGTGGTAAGTGACACTGTTTAGTGAATGTATTCTTGTCCTCACATCTAGTCAGGACTGTTGAACGCAGCCAGTGGTCCTCCCAAAAGAAGCCCCTGGGCTCCTTTTCGGGAGGCTGACTCCTGAGCAGTCAGCCCCCCAAATCAGCAAGTGAAGTGCACGTAGCTGTCTAGCAACCGTTCTCATCGCTTGGTCTTACTACAGCATGTCAGGCTTCCACTTGTTACCACACACACACAGGTTCCCCATGGCAGGTGGGAATGTGAAAATCGAATACAGAGATGTGCCTGGCCTTATATTGCCCAGGTGGGGCTGTTGTCATCCAGACTGTGGTAGAGGTGGTAGCAGGGAAGCCAGCACGGGCACAAGATGTTTCTCAGAACTGGGGAGTAATGAGCCCCAGTGGGTGAATTTCCCTTACCATGGTGGTGGTGGGCAATTAGCAGTTGCCTGCTTTATGCAGGAAATGAGCTCCTGTGTTTATTAACAGGCTGTCCTACTGTATTGTTCCGTTAGCCTCTGGGACATCTATGAAAGGCACCTGAAAGGACATCTCTAAAGGCTCTAGACTGGAGAGACCCACGAAGTGAAGGAGAGTAGTTCTTGTACAAGGAGACAGTGACAGGAGAGAAGTAGAGCGGTGTCTGTATTTTTGCAGATAGTCTCCCATAGCGTAGCTAAAATGTGTTAATAACTCTGCAAGTGATGTGCTTTGGAGAGAGCCTCTTGCTCCAGGTCCCCTCTCTGGCTTCTTTTTTATCCTGCTTTTCCTTTCCTCTGTGCTCCTGGGATTGCTTAAGTGACGGATGAGTGTTCTGTCCCAGAGCATGATTTGACCCAGCAGTGAACCATAAACTGCTCGGTTTGATTTGCTGACGCCCTGTGGTGAGCAGGGTCCCACGTTCCTCTGACTGCTTCACACGGGATCCTTGGGGCCATTGTGATTTCCGTGCCTCGTAACCTCCTACTGTTTATGAGCTTGCATCATTATCTCCTGGCTGTGCTTATCCAAAGCATACAACAGCCAGAGCATTTGAATTCTGCCTTATATTCTCCTGCTGTCTGTGGAAACAGCCATGGATATTTTAGGAAGGGTCGCTCCACATGGTGCTAAGATACAAGCCGTACTAACAATCAAATGTACAAGCGTACAATGCTTCCTGTCTAGAGATATTTGGAAGAGTTATCAACAGCTTCAGAGCCCAAGTACGTTGAAGAACACGTACCTTTTTCTGTTACAAAAAGATGAGAAAGCCCTGTGGGTAGAGAGTTGAAATTTGACAAGGAAATAACCCTTGTTAGACCATGACTACGCGTGTTTTTCTGGCTAGGGGAAAGCTGTAGGTCAGCACTTTGAAATTTTGGTTTTGAAATGCTGGCCACAGGACTGCTCATATACCTGGATCAGCAATTTGGAGCCGGAAGAAACTTATCATATCCCATTGTGCATTGGGGATGTAACAAAGAGAAGGGGATCGTGCTTTTCTGTGCACTTTTGGTAGTGGACCACTCTGAGTCAGAGAAGAGCACACAGTGGTCTTTTCTTCCGGAATGGCAATTGCAGAAACACAGAAGCTAAGCTCTTCATCTTAGTGAGGACTGCAGTAACTACTGTCTCACACAATCATTTCTATTTTCACCTCTACCTATAATAGTTTGCTTCTGCTGAGTTGAAAGTTGGACACTTTTAGAGTGTTCCTGTAAGGGCTGGGTTTGGTTTGGTTGCTAAATTCTTGTCTGTCCCAAATGGTCATTATATTGTGTTTACGTTCCAAGAAAAAAAACGATTCAGCCACTTTTGAGGACAATGAAGAAAACCTACTTTTCCAGTTATAGCAAAGTTACTCTTTTTGTGAACAGCTCGAGAGGGTGGAAGGCTGCTATTTGGCAGGGGAATGGCACTCATTAAGAAATACCTTTTGATGTTCCCATAAAACTTGGTTTTGGCTTCACTGCACAGGAAGCTGATCACAGAAAACTGAGTTATGTGCATGTGCTGTGCAGGACCTCGTCCCTGGAATTTGTGCTGCTCCCGGCACCACCTCTGGATGTGTGTGCGTGTATAGGAAGAGCTTTTCTGGCAGTCTCTCCAGATTTTGCTGCAGGTACAAGTTCTCAGGCCAGGCTTTGTTAATATGCGTGGAGCACTTTTTCGTGTGTACTTTGCAGAACTCTTCCTGATGCTCCGGGGCGCCTTACAAAGTATTTAGGGTCCTAGTGTTACTTGGGAATTGAGGATAGCTCCCTTCCAGATGTAGGTTGCGTGTTGACAAGCACTCTCTTCTGGAACGCTTTGTGTTTGAACACAGTGCCTTTTAGGATGCTTAAGATACAAGCCGAGAAATGAACACCCTTGGATTGGCTGCACAATATATACATAGTTGTTTACTTCTGCATGTTTTTTTTCCAGCAACTAAAAGGCAAATACCTTTGTGAAAGGATGGCTCCCACCCTGTAGAAAACAACATCGCTGTTGAGCCTTGCTTAGAGATTCCCAGAAGATTACAGTTTTAGGGGGAGAGCAGTGTGGCTGAATTAATTTTGATCAGCTCTTCACACCTTGTTGGGTTTTCTGCTCTGATTTTTTCCCTGATGTTTGCCAACAGAAGTGGTACAAAAGGTGAACAATATGATCGCAGCAGGGCAGTACGGAAGGCTCTTTGCCGTGGTCCACTTCGCCAGCAAGCAGTGGAAAATAACCAGTGAAGACTTGATTATGATGGACAACGTGCTGGAGGCTGAATGTGGAGACCGAATCCGGATGGAAAAGGTAACGTGCCTTGTCCACAGTGCCTGTGATTGCCATGTTGTGCATGGGGCTGGAGCAAATGGCACGCAAACGTTCTGTGAGACAAAACCGAAAACCAGTTTTAGAAAAGTCTTGAAGAGTTTCTGTTGGATCTCCTGTTCTTACTCCAGCTGTTTGCCTTAGTTTTGTTCCAGTCTCAGTTAAGCTGTTAGTGATAATGTGATTTCTGTCGAGTGTGGTTGGAATGAGTTGTGCCAGACTCTGGTAGGAGACAGATTTCTGTTGTACTAACTTCATCCAAAAAAAAGAGAAAATTACAGTTGTTTTTAGAGACGGCAGCTGAAGATTGTGTTTACCTTGAGACTGCAACACCCAAAACACTGACAGTGCTCCCAGAGGAACTGTCACCGCTCCGTGCTTTGCGAGATCCTTATCGTGCTGAGTGTCTTGGGTGGAGGGAGGGATGGTGCATGCAGGGGAGAATTGCCAATGTGCAATTCAATATATTTATCCTTAGCCATGCTTAACTAGCAGGAACTTGTAGAGGCTTGTTAATCCAAATCTTAAATGGAAGACCGAAGTGGGATTCGCTTGGCTTAGTATCTAGTTGGTAGAGCCAAGTAAGTGGTTAAGGAGAGATGGGCAGTTTTTCTACTTCATCCATTGCTTTGAAAGTCCAGTTTGGAGGCAACTTTTTCAGTCATGTCTTTGGCAGGTGGTTGAAATGTCCTGAAACAAAATGGTTAGTCCCTTGCTGGTGAATTCACGCCAGCTGTTCATTTCGTTATTGCCCATCTTGGGGCCTCATGGAGGAGAATGATGAAAGGGTTTCTGTAGAGATATGTTGCAATTGGTATAAAAAAATGATTTTAGTAGCTGCCATTCATTCAGATCCCACGCAAAGGCATAGTATTCTTCCCTGTATTGCTTTTCATATCTTTTACAACTGTTGGTGAGCCAGAACAGAAAAGTTCAGTGTGTTCTGATGACTGTGAAAGATACTTGTAAAGTATGTTTTAGTAGAATTAAGTTCTCCTGGAAGACTGTCTGTTTTATGAATCTGTTTCTAGCCTGTTAGCTGCCTTTTCCCACTGTTCCTCTCTAGTAACAGTGTCAGGTTTGAAACATGCATTTTAAAGCATTTTGGCTCCCTTACGGTGACTGCAGAATTTGGGAAATGTTGTTTGCCTTTCTTTCCGGGGTAGTGAACCACTGATATGTCTGATTAAGTTATTTTCCATAGGTTTTGCTGGTTGGTGCAGATGATTTCACGCTTATTGGAAGGCCGCTCCTTGGGTAAGAGGTCTCACACAAGAATTATCCTCTAAACTGAAGAGAAACATGAATTTATCAGCACTAGTTCTTTTCCCAGCCCCATGGGTTTTGAAAGAATCACCCATAAAATAAGCTCATCAGCCTCTGCTGACTTCAACCATTACCTCAATGCCAGGATAGAGCAGCAGTAACTATTCCTAAGGTAACTGTAGGATATTCACCTCTCTTGGGTCGGTTCTTTTTCCTCATTGTAAAAGCCTTGCACAAACTAGCAGTAAATCTTGCTCTTCAGCATCTTTACTCCCTAACCATAATTGCAGCGATAGCCATCTTAGAATAACCCAGAAATCCTTGCCCATCCCTTAATCTCATAATTTGAGTTGTTGTGTTGTGTTTTTTTTTTAAACCCACTTCCTTTTACCCATGTCTTAACTCAGCAGGTCTTAATCTTAATTTAAGAGTTCCCAGTTTTCCCTTCCTCCTAGTTACATGACTCCAGCAATCACAGCCCCAGCTCCGTCTTAATGCTGTCAGACTCGCTGTACAAACTGTCAGAACATCTGGTTCTTCAGCCTCTGCTTTACCAGAAGGAAGTGGTATGTGGACTAGGTGTTGCTGTTTCAGCTCCTAGCACTGGCTGGAAGCAAAGTCATCAATGGTATGTGGTTTTCCCCAGAACAGGAGGTTTTAGTGGTAAAGTACAGGTCAAGATAATGTGGCTTGCAAGTGCTTTAAGCATCTGGAAGCCATGGCTGTGGTCTGGTTTCAGGCTAACCCACATGTTTGTGTTAGCTTGAACTGAAGCAACTTTGGCAGAGGATGGCCGGATGAGGAGGAGCTTGCAGATCTGAGAAATATTTCCTAGTGGCTTGTAGATTCGAGTTAGAAATACCACGCGTTTTCAGGTGGGTTTGGCTTCTGAGGGTTTTCTGTGTTACCAGGAGGTTGTCCATATTTAAGAGGTATCGATAACATGTTTGCATATTTGATAACGCGACTTCAGCTGCGCTGGTGGTACCTGCCTCAGGTTCCCTGTGTTAGGCAGGATTACGAGAGCTGACAGCTCTTTGAGCAGTGCTGCAAAGAGCTCTGGAATAGCAGATCCTCAGGAGCCTTTGAATTACTGCCAGACACTGTTAGACTCGTGGAAGATTTTTAGGAAGGGGAAATACCGTTTTTAGGACTAGAAATGTTATCTTCCAGATACTCAAATAAGAGCCTACGTTCTGCAGACAGGGATATGGCACCTCAGGCAGGATGGGAGCACCGTCCTTCACCTGGTTCTCTTAACTGGTGGCACTGGAGTGGTTCTTTACAGCTCCTGGAGTGCTGCACTTGGCATGTGCCCCAAGAGCCAGGAGCTCCAGGACAGGAAGAAAACCATCTGTTTGGTTCCTGCAAGCGCTCTGAGCGTGCGGAAAGCCTTGTCAGTTGCTCGAGGCAGACCAAACTGCACATCTGCCGGCACTGGACTGAACTGTAGTAACTTTGGCAGAGGGTGATCAGCGCGTGGAGGAGGCTGCCCAGGCAGAGCGAAGGGCTGCTGGGGAGATGCTGTCCTCCCCGTGAGCTGTGGGTTCCCCAGCTCTCCGCTACGGGCTGAGGAAAGCAGAACCCCATGCATTGCAGGCAGTTCTTTCACATAGCTCCCGGTTGTGCCTAAACCACAAACATTTTGGAGGGGAGATAAGAGCTTGGATGCGAACAAAGGCATTTTTGTTTTTCTGTTGTTTTAAAAATAAACACATCAGTGAGTGCTTGCACCAGTGTCTGCGTAAGACAGTTCGTTACAGCTGCACTCCCTGTTCTGACTTGAAGACGGGTAGGAACTTGTCCTGTTTTGGGCAGATGGTCATGTTTTAATTTTATGTAGCAGATACCTCCCAAGATGACACTTCTCTAAAGCCTTTAAAAAAAAAAACAACAGTGCAACAAAACATATCTGCGTGGCAGAGGCTATTTTGGGAACTCTTAGCTGGCATCTACTCTGGAATCTTGGGTTTTGGTTCTGTTCAAGTAACTTGCTGTCTGGTCAGTTGGCACAGGGTATCAAGCGGTATGTGGCTGTACTTTGTTTAGCTGTATAATGCAAAAATTGTTGTGCATTTTTAAATCCGTGATTGGAAGCGAGCATAACTTTGGGCAGGTTTGTATTTCAAACCATCAGCTGAGTCCTCTCATCTGTTTTAGACCCAAGTGAAATGAGTGGTGCCTCTGAGCCAAAAAGTTGTGTTTATTTCTATACAAAGTACAGCTGATGAGATTTTTTTTTCCTTTTAATGATACCTACTTTTTCTCCTGCCACCAGACCATTTTTGCAATGGCTTCAGCAGCAATGAGAAAGTGCCTTAGGCTCTTCCAGACAGCCAGGCTAGGATTCAGTTACCTTCTACAAGGACAGAGAGGGCTCGTTGACATGGCTTAAGTTGTTAACCTCTAAGAGTTATGATCCTTTTTGTAGGGACCAGGGCTGTAGTTGGCCTGGATCACTTGCACTGCTCGCTGACAATACCTTTCGTTGGACTGATCTCTGATGTTTCAGTGTGAATTTTTCTGGCCTCCTGCTAAAACCTGGTAGATGTCCTTTTTCATGAAATGTTTTCCTTCTGAGAGCAGCAGGCCCGACTATCTCAGACTCTGGGAAATGTGTGACCCCCTTCTTATTTTTATGGGCATTCCAGTCATACCTAAAACATTCAATAAAGATTTTTATTTTTTTTTCTTGGGCTCTATTTTGCTGAGAACTTTTATGTTTGTATGCACTTCACCAGCGAGCTGGCTTCTGCCCTGCTTCAGCTTTTCAGCCAGCAGGTCTTGGTGTTTAGTCCAGCAGAGAGGGGGACTCACCGGGGCCCGTTGCCCTTGAACCTTGACTTGTGGAGTGAAGCTACTGCCATAATACTCAGCTGTGCTCAACAACACCCTTAAAGATTTGCTGGAAAGCAAGTCAATGTCCATAAGCAGCATCAGGTAGATGGTTATCTGCAGATGTGTCAATGTTTCTCCCCTCAGCTGAATGCTACTCGAGGCTTAGGGCAGCTAGTGTGGTCCGGCAGCAAGAGCTGCGCCGGGGTAGCTTGGCTGTGCTGCTGCAAACCCTGATTCTCCTGAGAGCAGCACGGAGATTTCAGTGACTGGCTCCTTTTATCTGGCCTGGCTGCTGTCCAGTTTGCCCATGTGATCATCATTAGTGAGTTTCTTACATGCCTTTACCGTCCAAGCCTGTGAGAAGTCAGTGGGAGTTTAGATTTCCCTTTGCTTTCAGTGGACAGAAGTTAGGCCCAGAAAGTAAAGCTCCCTAATTAGAGTGGCAAAACACAGCCAGCCCCTGGAGTGCAGTCTATTTTTTTGGTTTCTTTCCTAGTCTTGCAGTGCTTGTTGTGTATTTCAGTAGTGCTGTTGGTCCTATTGTTGAATCTGGATAACACCCTTTAGCTGGGATGTCAGGGTCACCCAGTGGTCTCTTAAAATCTAGATAATCTTATGTCTATTTTCCTCTGGGCTAGTCAGTAAATGTAAATTTATCAGTTTTTTCCTCTGGCTGTCTTTCTCTCCTCCCTTAAGGATTTAACCTCTGATATATATTATACCCCAGAGGGTAAATGTTAAGAGAGATGCTAAATGTCTCAAAGCCTTTGGCCTCTTAGTGACCTTGTTGGAACAGTGAGGCTAGATGGGCTTCCCTCCTCTGCCCCTGAAGTGCAGAGTCGTTTGTCAAGAAAATGTTCTTTAACTGTTTCTGGCAGCCAAGTGAGCATGCTAATCAGTTTTTAATGGTATTTTGCAGTGATGCTGCATGAAAGAGCGTCTCTTCCTTCTCCACTGTGGCTATTGATTAAAACTAAACTTCCCAAAGCTCTTCTCTGGAGGCTCTTACCTTCTCAGAGAGGAGGCATTGTGCAGACGGATAGCTAGACCTCCAGCACATACCTCAGATCCCCTTGTTTTCCACCTCCGGTGTTCTTCAAGTGGCAGGTAGAATTCCCAGTGCTCTTTTTTTCTAACTTCAGCAGGACTTCTCCTGATGTTCTGCAGATTCCCTGGCTGGGCAGAAAGTGTTTATTTGTGTGTGTCAGTAAGCTAATGCAGAGGGACAAATTACTCTGATTTTAGTCAAGTGTGAAGGAAGTACGGGCTGCATTCTTCTCTTCTTCTCCATCCTAGGGGAGGAAGGATGTTTACTTGCTGAGAATTCTCATGTGTAGTAGTGAGATTTAGAAACAATTTGAGTCTTTGAGTGGTCTCACCACTCAACCTGAACTCCCCTGGTTGCAGTGAAAGCTGTACATGAAATCCTCAGTGAATCCCTGTCCTCTCTTCCAATCTGGGGTAAACAAGCAGGACTGACCAAGAGTGGGAGGCAGAAGAGAACCATGTGGGAGAAGAAGTGACTTGCTCCAGCAGCCAATTAGCTGTGCTTCCTGCTAAAAACAGTGGGCCAAATGTTTTTGCTCAGCCTTTGGCAGAACTCGATCAGGTGAGAAAATTGTGAAGATTTTATTCCAGCTGCCTGGGATGCTGTACAGAAGAAGGAAGGAATTCTGTGTTGACCAGCAGAGCACAGGAGAAGGGACCGTGTTTGTTTAATCTGTACAGTAAGCAAAGTAGAAAGATCATGTGAACATGCCAGGAGAATTTACGCTACTGTAATCCTACAAGTTCCTGCAGGATTCTCTTACTACTGCATTCTTGGGTGTTTCTAGTCTCAGCTCTCACGTGACAGAGAGGTACTGCCCTGCAGAATAGCACATCACTTGCCTGATTCATGGACAGCACCTCGAGGCTTTTGCCTTTGCACCATGAAGGCAGCAAGCTGACAGATTTCCCTCCTCCTTCCCTGGTGACTTTGTAGTTCCTCCATATCTGGGCTTTGTAGGGCAGGGTGTGTTACCTGGGTGTCATTTTTCTCCCCAGAAACCTACCCACTGACAGGCAGAGAATGTAAATAATTGAAACGTGGTATCTTTTTTTTTTTTGGTTTATTTTCAAGGAAAGAACTCGTCCGTGTGGAGGCTACTGTGATTGAAAAGACGGAGTCGTGGCCAAAAATTAACGTGCGCTTCTGGAGAAGGCACAATTATCAAAAGAAGAAAAGTAAGATGTAAAGAGTACAGAGCTTCCTTCCCTGCTGTTCTGTGGCTGGGTCTGGGAGGGGAACATACCACGACGTAGGGGCAATACCTGGGGAGGGAGATTTGTTCAGCATACCCTAGGACTCCTCATGGCACAGCACCTCTTTCCCAGCCTGCTGCCTGAGGTGTGCACGCTGCATTCAGAGCACAGTGACTTTATCCCTTCTCTCTAGCACCCTTTGGTGAATAGCTTTGGAAAAGACCTTTCTGGGGGGGGGGGGGGGGGGGGGGAAGTTCCAGGGCAGAAAAGCAATTTTGTTCTCCTTCCAAAGCCTTGAATACTGGATATTTAATCACAGGTACTAACAAGCTTTAACAGTACACGTGGCAGGCTTTTTGATTGCCAGATGACGGCCCCTTCTCAGATATGACTGAGAGGGAGAAAAGTTATGACTGCTCTTTGCAGAACAGACACTAAAATGTTAAGCAATCTGACACGGTCCCATAGGAGCTCTGCCTTGTGCCATACCAATGGTATGTAGCTGTCCTGCCAACATGACGCTATCTGCCAGCATGCCCCCTCCTAGGCATTGTCATGCCTTGGCATGCCTTAGACTGATGCAGCTAAGCCTTCTGAAAGGTATGTAACAGTTTTTTGTGCTATCATCTGATCTTTTTTTTTTCTCTTTTCATTCTTTTTCAGTCATCACAAACCCGCAGACCGTCCTCCGGATAAACACCATAGAAATTTTCCCCTGTTTGTCATGATTGATTGATCGGGTGTTGTATGGCTTAGGCTTATTATTGCTTTAGGCAATTTTGGAAATAAAACTGCTTCGTCATTGGAAACTTCTGGACTTCTTGCTATTGTCTACAATGGAAATCTATATGTAATTTCTTTTTTAAAAAGCAAAATGAAATGGTTTTGTTAACTATTATTTCAACTTTGGTGTTTGTTTGTTCAGCGTCCTAAACAACCCAGGATCCCTTGCTAGCTGCCAAGCTGTTTCATGCCGATACGGTCTCCCTTTTCCTGCACACCTCTCTGACTTTAGTTTATCAGTGTCTCAGCTAAGTCTTAAAAATATGTGGGGCTTCACTGGCTGCGGAAGAACATGGCCATTGTCCTCTGCAGTCCCCGAGATGAGGCTCTGATTCTGGAAGGCAGGACCTAAGTCTGTGATCAGTCAATTTAAAGAGCCTGCTGCTGTGCTTAGTTGCTCATGTCCTTGCAAGTTTCCCTGTCCTGGGACTGTGAGTGCACTTAAGGCTAGCAGAGAGGAAGGCATGTTTAGGTGAGCCGATTTGTCCTCTGGAAACACTTGGTGCTCTCCACAGACTGCAGTTACATAGCTATAGAAAGGTGAGATGTTTTATTAAAGAGTGTTAAGTGACTTTTTTTTTTTTTTGCCTGCTTTCCTCTCCTGACAAAATTCTGGCTGCTCTGTTAATATAATGTTGGCATTGGATGACTTCAGGGAATCCCCCATGGTACATTGTGGCCCACAGCAAGCATGGGGCTGAAGAGAGCAGTGAAACAAGATGACTGCAGGATCCCAGCTAAGTAGTGGAAATCCTTAAGCGTTAACAACAGGAGATGCAGCTGGGAAATTCACCTCCTAAAGGTGAGCCAAGCTGTTGCATAGCAATAGTCGGTGTGCGTATCTCACCATCAAAATAACAGATACCAGCGTCTCAGGAGTGATTTCGTGTCTGTTCAACAGACTTGATGCCTGACCTCCAGAGTACTTTTCTGATCTCTGGGTCTCGGTATTTTCCTTCCTCTCTTGACTTTGTCTGCAAATTGGGCAGTGTCACTGAGCAGCATATGCCGGGCCAGGTTCAGCAGGTATATTCAGCCGAGGTCCCCGTGTGTTTGTTGGACAGTAGTGAAACCAGGAAGAGTTTCCTTGAGCTTTCAGCAGGCTCTCCAGGGAGCTTTCAGATTCCCTACGGCAATGGTGGGAAGTGGCAAGCGGGCTCTGACCTTACCATGTCTGTAGGGAATATCTTACTCCAACCAGGTCAGGAGGAAAGTCCCCATATGGGGTGTCCTTACGCACCCTCCCTGTGACTCCTTCACAGGACCAAGGGTGCCCACAGCCCTGTACTGAAGGAAATGCTGGTTTTGAACATAACTATGTTGGGGTGTGGTCCTGGCTTTCAAGTCTAGCAAGTCATTATAAGCCTTCAGGAGATAACTCGAGGTGCCATAAGCAGCAAGCTTAGTGCTTTGGGCTGCTTTTCATCTCGCCTGACTTCCATCAGAGAAAGATCCAGGTGCAGTTGGGTTAAGCTAGTTCTCTAGTCACGGAAGAGAGATGGTCAACTCACCTCCCCCTTTTGGATAGCCTGGCACGGACAGCACTGGGGAGATGCTGTTGGTTCTCCAACTGTACATGTTGGTTGGGCACCTAGGTTTTAATATGAAGGCAGGGCCCTTTCTGCAGCCTGCTTCAACCATTCCATCTTCTTCCTTTCCAATCTCTTACAAACGGAAGGCGGGGAGGAACCTCTTCTCTAAAAAAAAAAACACCTCCTGCTGGTGCCACCACCTTTTCCCCCTTTCCCAAAGGTGCCTCTGTTCCTTCGCTGGGACCATGGATCCCAGCAGGAGCAGTTAATTGCAATCTGTAGTGGCAGCGGGCTGGCACGAAGAGCACGCTGCCGCAGGCTCTGCGGTGCCTCTCTTCCAGTTACAGGCTGTTCGCGGTCCACGGCGGAAGCAGCCCTGCCAGCTGAAGCAGTTTGAGTGGGGACGTCACGATTCCTGCGCGTTTCTTAAGGTCTGTGAGCGCTGGGGCTAAGGAACAGCATGCGTGTCTTGGCTCCAGGAGGAATTTTCCAGCCTTCCTGGGGAAACGGTTGAAAATAATGAGAGATTTCAAGGCTCAGAAACTGGAAGAAAGAGCCCGGTGTTTATCCAAAAAGAAAAATCAAATGTTTTCAGTCCATCTATAAAATTGGTCCCACCCAAAAAAAAGCCCTTGGGAAAAGCAATTCTAATCCAGATGAGATACTATATGAAACTAGAGTGGCTTCTGCTTACCGCCTTTTTTTTTTTTTTTTTTGAGAAAAATGCAGGAAGGGAAAATTCAACCAATATCAGGAAGTCCTGGTTTTTGATTCGAAAATGTAATTACATAAAGTCAGAGCAAAATATTGAGGTTTGATTGAAATGATGCATTCAGTCCGAGGCATAACGGGGCTACTTCTGGCATCTGCTTTGGGGGAAGTGAAAGCCCTTTGCTCTTCCAAATGGAAGCAGAAATCCCTGGTTCTCCAGAGTGAAGCTACAGGTCTCTTTGGCTTCACGTGTTCGGGGTGGCCACTTGAGATTTTCTTTTTTTGCTGCTAGATGTGATTTGCCACACTTAAATAGTTTAAGCAAGAGCAGGAATTCCTCTACAAAACAGATTTATTTTTTTCTTTTTTTTTTTTTTTGTTAGCACTGATTCATAGTGGAAATTTATCCGTTAGGACAAAACATCTTTTTGGACGGCACTTCGGATCAGGGTGGAATTTGAGAGATGCTTTGCCCAGTCTCTAATGATTAGGCATCCACATGGGTTAGACAAGATCCAGACCTGAGCTCCTGCCATCCAGCTTCTCTAAAGCAAGGCTGCCGAGTTTGTCCCCCCCCCGAGTCTCCCTTAGAGCTGTTTGACTTTGTGTAAATAAGTATTCACTGCCCGGAGCGTGGAGGGCATCTGTCTGCTCTGAGTCAGACGCAAATTCCAGTGCCTGCTCCCTGCTCGCTGGCCACAAAGCCGCTGGCTGTTCTGCTTTCCCTCTCGTGCTTTCGAAGAATGCCGACGGGACTCTGCTTCATTCCCCAGCAGAAGGACAACGGGCTTTGCAACGCTGACATTTTCCTACTACAAGGAAGCCTTGTTTTCTCACCAGCCAGGCTGCCGAGAGGTTTGCTCAGAAAGTTGCCATTGCGTCTCTGCCAGCTCTGCTCTGGCCTCACGCTGCTCTCGTCTTCTCCGGTTTGGGGTATGAATGCCTGCGTGTAGCAGACGGGATTCCCGGCTGTGCTGCTTTCTGGATCCCAGATGAATCATACAGCCCCCTCAGGGCACCCCTTGCTCCCCTGTTCCCTCTCCGAAGGAGGAAAAGGAAGCATTTAGCAAAGTGCTAATTAAGCGTGAGCCCAGCAGCCAGCGGGACGTGGTGGTGCACAAGAGATCGACGAACTGCTGGCCTGGCTGAATGTCAGCACCAGCCCCGACCTCATCCCGTGGCCTTTTAAGAGCAATGGAGCGTGGCACCTTAATTCATTTGTGGCTTCGTTTTCTCTTCTTCCCTTCAGATGGATGCTTTCAAGAGTTCGATTTTGAAATGAGGTTTCAATAATTTAAAAGGCTAATGCTGTTCTCTTCCTCCTCCGGCAGGACGTTATGGTCATGGCTGCTGGGATGCACAGTGCAACATCGAGGTGCTTGTATTTGGGTTTTGCATTCTGACAAAGCTGAGGTCATCATCGTGATTGAAGTGGAAACAGCCCACGCTGGTCATCCGGCGGGATAGCTTTTCTGTGGCGTGTCTCCAGAGCTCTGTCTGGGCAAGTTTTAAATTACCTACCTTATGGGGTTCCTCTTCCATCCCTTGGCAAGTTGTTCTGTGCTCTAAAATAAGCTCCACAAACGAAGCCGTTTCTCGCAGCGTGAAGCCTTCCTGTTGTGAGGATGCGTTATCCGTGCAGCATAACCAAGTGTGATGTACGTGGTGAACATCCACGGCCTTTCCTTCTGATGGCCAGCCTCTGCAGAGGAACAGAAGTGCCCTAAACTCTGACTTTGGGACCCAAGGGCCAGCAGAAGGACTTAGCATCTTGGTTCAGATATGTGGACCTGCTCAACATTCACACTCTCTGTACCACTCCACAAGCTGCAAGTCTTCATCCTGGTGAAGTGGCAAAGCGGCTTGAAAAGTTCTTAGGGCACCTCGTTCAGGGCTCCGGGGTGGAAGGGAAATACTGTTAATACGCCCCTTTGGTGGTGTTTTCTTCTTTTTTCTTTATTTCCCCTGCCAGCTTTGCAAAGCCGTCTTTGAACTCTTACGTGCAGGCAGATTTATTTTCTCAGCATGATCCAGACACATTTTGGCTGCGCGTCACAGTACGCCTCAGCGGTTAGAAATCAGCAACAGACAGAATGTAACACCAGGAAACCGTGTTGGTTTGATTTCTCTTGCACTAGAGGTTTTCTTTCCTCTTTTGTGACCCCAAAAATACAGCCTCTATATTAAGAAAAGGGATGCTTCACCGCCAGGTCCATACAAAGCCATTACGGAGAAATCCGACAGTGGCCAGCAAGCCTCGATGTGAGCGAGCAGGGGGACTAGGTGCCTTTCATCTATTTTATCTCTCCCTATTTATAGAAGCTGGGAGAAGCGATAGGGATCCGTGTCCTTGTTCTGCAGTGTCTCTGCCTGGCTGCTAATGCGACGTTTGCACGGCCGAAGCAAAGTCAGGTTTCAATTCTGGTAGGAGGCTGCAACAGCACTGAGAAAGGAGCGGGCTCCATGTGCTCCCTGAAGTCTGAGAGCACTTTTTAATTGCATGCTGTCTTTGCTATAGCAACTAAAAATATGTTTATTGACAGCATGGCTTCAGATATATTCTTGGAGAGGAGTCCCTGATGGCCCTGTCCAACATTAACTCTCAAGAGGCGTGTGAGTAGCAAAGCTTGCTGCATACTTGTTGTCTCAACAGGAATAATGTTTGTGCAGTCATTAATGAGAGACAATTAAGGGTAATACTTGAGCTGGAAGCATGGGATTTGGGCCCTTCGAGTGGGTGCTCAGGAGACGAGCTAACCACTGATGGGACCAACGCTTTGAAACACCTTGGTCATTATTAAAACCAGGGTGCAGGCTCTGAAGTCAGCTTGGTATTGAGTTGTTTTCTGCATGTATCCTGCATCTCCAGGTCTTTTAATGGAGTGAAAAAGGACTGGCTTGTATTTTGCCTTCCTTTTCTATATAAAAACACACACACCACTTCTTTCAGATCCAGCAAAGTTCGTTTTTTTTTTGTTGTTGTTGTTTGTTTGTTTGTTTCTTCTCAAAATAGCCAGTGATAGCCAGGGATTTAGTTTGGACCATGTTATGGGAATCCCATGCTCTGGGGCTTGAGGTGATCTCGTTCGGTCTGCTTTAGGATAACTTTTTACTTCTGAATTTTTGTTTGCAGGGACATGATTCATGAGTGAATTTGGCCTCTTTCCCAGTGCAAACTCCCTGTCTTTAAAAAAACAAACAAACAACAACAACAAAACTGCAGATGTGGACTAGCATGGTCCCAAATATTTCAACAGAAAGCAATATCCACCCCGCCTACCTTCATCTGGCTCTGCTGCGGGTGCTTTGTTATGCTGGAGGTGATTTATTCAGCGATCAGGTGATAAAGCTCTGCTTCCATTGTCGTCCATCCGAGAAGTCTCCAGCAAACACAGGACCGTGGGGCTGTTTTCTCCCCAAGAGGTGCTTTCTGCTTCTCGTCTCTCCAGGAGGGTCTGGAGCTGGATGTGGCAATCGACCGATCCTCCAGGCCAGCACTTCCCAGGGCTGGAGGTGAGCACAGCCGTGCAAAACGCAGTGCTTAGGTTTGTTGACTTGAATCAAGGAGCTAAAAAGAAACAAATTTACCCAAGCTCTAGGCTAGGTCAGTCTGCTCCTGTCCCTGTTCTTGAGCGAAGCGAAAACAGGGGTTTGGAGGGAGGGGAGGAGATTGGATGTAAGCTAGCCAGAAACATTTTGCCCTCAGAACTCTGCTGTGGGCTGGCTGGGTGTAGCATCACCCTACCCTTGGCTGGATTTAAACACTTACCACCAAATAGTTTTGGGTGGACTCTGACGAGTTCTTTCCTAAAGGCTACAGAAGTAGGGGAGATGCTCATAGCAGAGGCAGCACCTCTCCCCAATTCCTCCATGGGCTCTGCTGCAAGAACAGGGTTTTGATAACACCTCCGCACTGCGGAGCTGGTTCGGAGACGGCTGCCCTTGCATGCACGCATGGGTGTCTAGGTATGCTGTTGTGTTTACTGGCACGAGTTAAATATATGTTAGAGATTTAGAAAATGAGGTTGGTGAGGGTTAGAGGACAGAAGTTCGGTCATTGCCTAGGGCTCCGTTTCATGAGCTTGATGGACTTTGCGTCTGGCCACCCCAGAGTTGAAAGATGCCTTCTCAAAGCTGAGACCATCTACCATGATCTCCTGTGTGGTTTCTTCTGCGTAGGGCAGGGCTGAGCTCACCCTGCAGCCGTCCCTGCCTTCAGTCTGCTTCTGAGAAACCTTTTCAGGGTTTACAAAGTCTTTTAAGTTAAGTGTGTCTTGGCTGATCCAACCCATGCAAAGAGAGGACCTGGATGGGCACCGGAAGAAACCAGCCTGAAAGGTGTGTTGAAGAAGAATCCTTAAGTCCAACCTAGGATCTCATCGTTTGCTGGACATCGTAGTAGAGCCGTTTAGATTTTCCTTGAGGGTAGGTCTTGGAGTAAAAAGATGTGACAGCGTCATTTGCTCTGCCATTGCTGGGCATATGTCAGGTCTTTCAGTGGAACAGCTCTGCAAGTGGGAAGGTTTTTTTAACATTATTATTATTTTTCCATTTGATCTTCCAAATATGTGCACCTAGAAACATCTCTGACAGTTTTTTTGAGGGAGGAGGAGAGGAGCTCCAGTGTCTCAGCTGGACTCTGCTCCCCCTGATGCTCTCTGGCCGTTGCAGCTGAGCACAGCGCTACGGTTCACCTTTGGTCCTACCCAGGGCTACGAATCTGTCACCGGGCAGGGAGCTGAAGCTGTGACAAACCCAGGGCTGGCTCTACAAATGCTGCGGTGATATGATGCAACTCAGCTGGTGAAAGCTCATCAATTCCAATTTGTTGGAAAAAAAAAAAACAATCGGAAGGCGTCACCTCTTGCAGACTTCGTGCTTGGATATTGGTATCTGTCATCAGGGCCGTTACATCATTCTCCTGCTGTTACACCCCGAGGAAGGATGGGCACAGAGGTGGCTGACTAGCACCTTCCACCAGGGGAGCTCGCCAGACACCAGCCTGCAAGGAAATTGCCCAGGCCTGGTTTAGCAGCGGAGCTGATGGAGGAGCAGAGACCCAGCCTTGACCCACCTGGCTGTTACTGGCACTTTATCTGAGCTTCACCTTAGCAGAGCTGACAGTGGGCGTACTGCGAGAAGCAAAGGGGAGTTTTAAGCACCTGCCGAGGGCGATGTGGCTTCTGGATGCATTTGCCACAAGTTGGGATAAATGCACATAAAAATATATCTGGGATTTACCCAGAGCACACAGTGCTGTCTGATTTGGCTGAAATCAGCCAATCTACTCAACAACTGCACTGAACGGGGACAGGCGAGAGAGGGTTTGATTGCAGACATCTCATTTCCTTAGGAAATGGAACTAAAAATAGGAGAGGGACATAAGGAAGACTTCTTTTTCTTGACGCCCCCCTCTCCAGCTGGGTAGTGGCTTTTGTCCTGAAATCTGAGGTTTGGAGCTCTTGCCGTCGTCTTCTGGGCTCCAGATGTAGTCGGGCTGCAGACGCGTTTCTTGGCAGCCTTGGGGAAGTGGTGCACGAGCACGGGCATCGTAAGGGGCTGGTGCCACAGAAGGAATTGTGAAGTCAGTGTTCTGCATCTCCTCCTGCTCCTTGCCTGGGCTTGCCCCGAAGATGCTCTTTGTTTTATCCAGCGCCCTCTTCCCAGGGAGGGCTTCAGTGGTTCCACTGGTGGCAGGAATGCTTCGGCTGACTCTTCTCCCCATCTGAGGTCATGTCCCATGCAGGCATCACCGATGCTTAGCTTCGACACGTGGTACGAGCTATAAATACTGGGTGAGGTGACTGTCACCTTTAGCACCGGCCGAGGTGATCTGTGTGCTGCTGCAAGCGAAGTCACCGGAGCTTGTCAGGCAAAATGCTTCATCACCAAGGAATGACTGAAGCCTTCCAAAAGGAGGCTGGAGCCCTAGCAGGGCCGTTCAGCTGCTCTGCAGCCTTGGTTGCATCTCTTCTGTGGGATTTTGGGGTGCTGGTGTCAGCTGTGCATCTGCAGCGCACGTGCAAGCATCGTCCTAGAGCCTGCTGAAGGTGGTCGAGATGCTGCAGGTCTTTTCCCTTCATCCCAGCACTCTGCTGCCTTTGGGGCTGGGTGTGCACCCACCGTGTACATCCTCGCCTGCTCCAGCTGCTGCTCTGCGTGGCTGCACGTCGCCTGTGCCCGCAATTATCCGTGCACGCACGCCCCTTGCTCACAGATATGCCCGTGCCCTGTTACACTGAACGCCCTCGCGGTGCTGCCACACCAAAGCACAGGCAAGATGTGGTTCCAGACCTGGCGGAAAGTCTTCTCCCCTTGAAACCAACAACTCAGACACTGCTTCCTGCAGAGCCCCCTGTCCCTGTCCCTTCCCCTAGGACCCCTCCGAGGCTACGGGCGCCCACTGCCCGCTCCCCCCCTGCAAAGCGGGGCGCGGGGCAAAGCCGAGCTGATGGAGAGGTGCCAGGGGGCGAGGAGGGGAGGAAGAGGAGGAGGAGGAGGAGGAGGTGAGCATCCCCTCGCCAGCCTCCCAGCCCTGCCCGGCCCCCGGGGCGGAGCCGCCGGTGCGCGGCCGGCAGAGCGGGGAGCCCTGGAGCTTGGGATCCTCGGAGCTTGGGAGCCCCGGAGCCTCGGAGCCCCGGAGTTTGGGAGCCCCGGAGCCCCGGCATGAGCTTCCCGAGGCCCCTGCGGCGCTCGGTGAGCCTGAGCCCTGCCCGCACCCTGCGGCTGGTCGTGCTGGGGCAGAGCGCGGTGGGCAAGACAGGTAGGAGAGGGGGGTCCCGGCCGGGGCGGTGGGATGGGGAGCGTGCCCCCAGGGCAACCCCTCGTTCCTCGTCCCCCTTCTTTGATTTTTCAGAAGAGGATCGCCGCTCGGCTTTGGGGTTTGCAGCTGGGCAGCTCTACGAGCGGGGCGCTGGGTCGGGGTGTCCTGCTGGAGCTGCGGGGGCCGCTCGCCCAGCTGAGGTTTGGGGGGTTGCTGGGGTGTCTGTAGGGAAATAGCGGGGTCTGCAGGGCCCCTCGCAGCAGAGAGCAATTTACTTTTCCTCCCGGCGAACTCTCCCTCCCTGCACTCTCCATCTGTAGCTGACAGGTGGGGGATTTTGGGGTGCGGAGCTGGGGGCACCCAACTCTCCCCTTCGCCCTCCAGCAGGGCTGGCAGCTGCCCCCAAGCCCTTCCTGCAGCACCCAAGGGTGCCAGTCGCCAGCTGGGGAAGGCAGGGGAAGTCCTGGCAGCGCCGGGGCTGGAGACAGGGCTGCCACGTCCTTGGGGACAGGGCGACGCTCGCCACCCCACCAGAGGCACAACCTTGAACGGGGGCTGCGGCGGTGGCACCTCCGCCGGGCTCGCTGCCAGCAGCTTTAGCTGTTGGTGCCGTCCAAGTCGCGCTTCCATATACAGTAACCGTCCAGCCTCTTGCCTTCCTCTTTCCCGGGGTTAGGGAAAAAAATAAATTTGGTGTTTCCCTGCTTGCTAGAAAGGAGGTGCCGCCGAGGTCCCGGTTAGAGAGCAGGAACTCACGCTCCAGATATCAAAGTGAATATTGAGGCTAAATGCCTAAATAAGGACTCCCTAGGCCCAGTGCTCTCGGTGGAGAATTAAAAGCAGAAGTCTGCTGTGATAAAAACTGAGCAAAACTCAGCAGCAGCACACCTGCCTTTCTCCAGGCAGGTAAATTCGAGCTGCGGAAGTATTTTCTGCTGAATTCACCTGCAGGAGCAGGAACAGGGGGGTTGTTCGGCCTTGGCCGAAATCCTTGCCAGCAGGAGGAGTAGAGGGGGTCCTGGGTGCTGGTTGCAGGGACCAGGGCAGAGGGAGGTGATCGATGCCTGGCTTGTTCCAGGCAGGGAGGGACCGGGAGCGTCCGCGGGGACATGTCGGCAGCATCCTGCCCTCGCTGCCGAATTTCCGAAGGGGGGATGTCACGGCACCCCAAGGCAGGGATCTCCCCACCTCTGTCCCCACGGGTGCTGTGCTGCATGTTGAAGACAGCGTGGCACCATCACATTGATGCCCTGGTAATGCGCCGTGAGCCCGAAAAGACCCTGTGTTGGGATGGAGCCAGGAGAGGGAGCAGTGAGAAGGGCAGGGGTGCCCCGTTTTGGGAAAGGGGATCTGGGGAATCGAAGCAGACTTTCAGCTGGCATTTTGTCCCACTTGCAGCCCAGGCGTTTGCTCTGGACTGACTTCAAGGCCGGATCTGCTTGCGGAAGGTTTGGTCCGGGCAAGAGGGATTTGTTGCTCACGTGGGGTTGAAGGCCAGGTCTCGGGAGCCCGTCCTGCAGCCACGAAGCTGCTGGTGCTGGACAGACAGGAGGCCCTGGGCTGCAGCACCATGCGGGCGAGCTGCTTGCATCCCCCCAGCAGCGGGACAGGGGGCACCAAGGGCTGCCAGGGCTTTAAAGAAGGAGCCTCGTTTTTTGGATATAGAAACCAGGTTTGGGGGCTGAAGGGGCCATGGCCTGTGACTTGTTTCTAATCTAAAGGGCAATTAATATCTGGACAGCTACAAAAGGGAGGGGGAAAAAGCTCGCTTTGACTCTCTGGGCAGTTTGGAAAACTTCAAATCCAGTTTCCCAGGGAGGCATCTGCGCAGCCCAATGTAAGCGGGACAAAGCAACCTGAGGTCCTGAATCCTCTGAGCGGGGATGAGCTTGGGGACAGGCCTGTGGCTGAACCCCATCAGTAGCCGTGAGATCCAGGCTGCGTAAATCACCTGCGGGGGGCTGTAAATCCAGCCCTTCTCCGGCGTTATCTCCTGCCTTCTGCTGCTGATCCTAGCCAGTGTAAACTTTGCTGCACTTCAGAGGGAAGCTCTGCTTACGAAACACGGCCCAAAGATGAATTGATGTTGTAAGCTGCTCCGCTCGCAAGAGGGATGTGCTATGCAGCAGCATAAACAGCTCAGCACGTGGGCGCACGGGGCACTGGGCAGCCGCCGAGGTGACCAGCCGGTCCCTGCAACGTGGCTTAGCCACGCATCACAACATCCCCTTAACCATGTATAGAGACCTAATTAACCTTATCTGCACCAGGGTTCTCCAAAGAGAGCCCTCTCCGAGGTTATTTATGTTCAAGATGGGGGAAAAAAAAACTCCATATATGGCTGCTTGGACGTGCTCGCGCCTTGCTGCCTTCATCCCCTTCTCCTGACTGGCAGCTTCGCCTGAATGCTTGCACCCGAGCCAATTTTTAATCAATTTAATTGGCTCCTCTTCTCATACAACACCATGCACACCAGCTTCGGATGGCTGCTGAACATATGACATGGGATTAGGTGCTTTCTAGAAATCAGGACTGACTTGCCTCCCTCTCCCCCTGACAATTTGGGTCCCTCTTTAAGGATGCTGCTGCATGCCTCCTGCGGGGTCCTCGGTTATCTCTGCAGAGCAGTTTTGCTAAAAGACATGTTTATGTCATCAAATCCCTTCTCTGACAGGCAGGGTTTGAAACTCAGAGGCTGCGTGAAAGGTGGAAGGACGCTGAATCCCCAGAACAGGAGCCAGGCGCATGCATAAGATGTGGGGCAACATTCAACACGACAAACAGCTGGGCCAAACTCTCCCTGGGCTTGTGTGCAGAAAGCAAATGTCTCCTTGGCGTGGGAGCACACCAGTCCTGCTGGCTGGGAGCTTTTTTTCAGCTTCTTGTAACCAGGAGAGTTTAGTGCCATGTCCTGGGTTCGGAGTGTTTTGTTCTCCCTTTGCGCTCCCAGCTCTGTTTCCTCCTCCTGCTGTGCTGGCACCCTGTGCACAGCCTCCTCATTCTGCCTTTCCTGGGGCTCTGAGCTCCTGCCTTGTTCTGTTTTTCTTTTTTTTTTTTTATTTCTTTGCCCTGCCCTCTATTCCTACTCATTTTCCACCAATTTCACTTTCCGCTCCTATTGCCTCTCTTTCCAAGCCATCTCTCAGCCTCTCCGCTGCCTTTCGCTCCCGTCCATAACCATTACCATCACAACCACCTCGAAAGGGCTTAAGCATCACTTACATTAGCTGTGCTCCATCCAGCCTCCAGACCCTTTCTCTGTCTGCACCAAAAATCACACTGAGGCACCAACAGTGCATTTTCACAGCAGCTGCACTGAAAAGATGTTGCCTACAAGATGCTGCGTGGACCTTTTTTCTTTGAACATCTGTGGCCGTGGGCGCATGGATCGGCTCCTAAGGACTGAAAAGGTGTCCAGAGAGCGAGGGTGGAAAGGAAGCCAAGTGCAAAAATAACACTTTGGGTTTGTCCTTTTTTTTTTTTTTTTTAGCCAGCCAAAGGGCTCTCAGGAGATGCAGGAGCTCGCCCATGGCTGGCTCTGTTTGAGACCGTCCGATGCTCCTGCTGATAGGAAGGCACAGCTCCATGATGGTTTCTGAGCAGGGCACTGAAACATTGGGAATTCCTCTTGCTGGTTCAGCCCCACAGCCTTGTCGTATTGCTGTTAAAGACGATGCTCCCTAATTACCCCCATCAGCCAGAGCTGTGGGGTTTCTCATCAGTACTGGCACACACACAAGTCCCCGGCCACCACCTTCACATCGGTCTCCACCAAACCTCCTCCAGCCCTTGACCCTGGGGCCCTGGCACTTATCCCATCCTGGGTTAGAGGGGCCAGTTTAATGAGTTAATGCCCCCCCGGTGACGCTTGCTCTCTGCACTCGCAGGCTCTGTGCCAGGGCTTTCCCCTGCTGGAGGAAGAAACTTTCTAGCCCTGGGGGCAAGTTCTCAGCTCCTGCTAAATGGACGCCAGCTGAGCATTGGGGCTTGCATGTTCTGCTCGTCCTTGGGTCTCTAGTGTCTCCCTGAGCATCACGACCTCCTCACAGCTTTTTGTGGGGTGGTGGAGGCTGTGGGTAAGAAGTGAGCATGGAAAATCCCCCCCCAGAAGCCAGAGGTTGTCCCTTCCATTGGAGCTCTGTTAGCAGCGACAAGTTCTGGCTGCCTACCTGCCCCTTGCAGGCCAGTGGGGTGGTTGGCACCTCCAGCTGGTGCCTGTGCTCAAAGAGCTGTTGCTTTTTTCCTGTTTCCCGTTCCTGGCTATTCACCAGCACTATCTGCTGTCCCCACTGCTGGAAATACCCCAGCTAGAGGCTCTGCACAAAGGGAAAGCTTTTGCCATACCTTATTTCCCTTTCAGGAGTCTCTTCATAGAGGTTTTTTTTGTTTGTTTGTTTGTTTTGGTTTGGTTTTTTTTTGTGTGTGTTTTTTTTTTCAGAGCTCACCCTGAACAAGCGCTTGCTTGGGCTTGAGCATCTGTGGGTGCTCTGGAGCTGAGCTGTCTCACCCAACCTGGCTAGATGGAGAGAGGTGCCAAGAGGCACGACTTTTGCCTGAATTTTCCAGCCCTTGCCATGTTTGGATGGTCAAGCCTGCAGCGCCAGCAGACCTCCACCCTGGCCAGCCGCTAGAGTATAATTTGGGCTTTGCATCTCCCCATCTGTGTTGCAGGAGGTCTGGTAATTGGATAAGAGCAGTTTAATTGCACACACTGCCTTTCCAGGGCTTGTTTTGCCGCAGCACATTGCTGCCGTAAGGAAGACCCCGCTCAGAGTTGCTCCGCGCATCCCTCCTGGCTTGCCATGCCCTGCGACGCCCCGTTTGAGACAAATTTCACGAGATTTGGTGCCAATGGCTCTAATTCCGCCCCGCAACATGCCTGGGTCAGGTTAAACAAACAGGGCTGAGATTCATGCGACCCATCCAGGCAGTCAGACCGCCAGCAGTGGTGATGTAGAGGAGGAGCCTGGTCCTGCAGTGGCTCGCCAACGCGCTGAGCTCACATTTGGAAAGCACTTGGCTGGAGGCCACCGAGGGCATCACTCACCCAGCATAAAGCTCAGCACGTGCATAAATCTCTGTGGGATTCGGGGCCAGAAGGAGCAGTTTATCAAACCTGACTGTAAGCTGCACGCACGAGGCAGGGGTTGTGGGGTTAGGTTTCCCCGGCTTGCGCTTTTCTCCCGGCCACCAGGCAGGAGCCACTTTTCGTCCACGTGCCCTGGGGGGACGTTTCTGACACCAGCAGTGTGGGAGAGGCTGCTGAGCTCTGGCCTGGCAAGAGATTGGATTAGCAGAGTCCCAGGGGGCTGCTGCTGCTTTCCAAGGCTGTGATGCTGAGTTGCGTTGACGTGGAGGGCGTTTTCACTGCTGATGTCTGCTCTGGGCACAGACCTCATCCTCCGCCTGGAGCATCTCAGCAGTATCCCCTCTGCTGGGGAGGGCACCAAATGTCCTGGATCACCCCCACCTGCTCTGTGTTGGCCCTTGTATAAGGCAGATCCCATCGGCATGGTGCTGGGTCCTCTGGAAGTATTTTAGCTGGGATATCGCCTCCTGGTCCCCACCAGGGCAGGTCTTTGCTCCGTCTCTTCTGCCTCCATCAGCCAATATTTCTCCGCAGTTTGCTCTCACAATCGTAACTGGATTTGTTGGTTTTTGTATTAACAGCACTGACTGTAAGATTCATCACCAGGAGGTTCATTGGAGACTATGACCCAACGCTAGGTAGGTGAAGTCCTTTTCCTCGCTGCTGGTGCTGCTGCTGCTCGCTCAGCAGCACCACCCTCAAACCCACCATCTTTGCTTGCTGCTTCTCAACCTGACCAGCCGTGGCGAGAACCACTGGCCCTAATAGCACCTCTTGTGTCCCTCCTCTTTTTTTGGTGTTTTCTTAAGGCAAAACCTGCTGGGGCAGGACGTCATCATCGCACAAGCATACAGTTTGCTGGGAGGAGGCATCTCCTGGATCGGTGGCCGGTGCTTTCCTGTCCTCTAGTTGTGTTTTGTTTTGTTTTGTTTTGCATTGGATTTGAGTTTTAGGGGATACTTAAGTCAGATCCCAGCAGAAATGTTCCAGAAAGAGTGGATATTTGTTATGGTGAACAATATTTTTCTCCAAAAAAGGAGAAATTCGTTTTTCCTCTCAGGAACTCCTCTCTGCCTGCTGCTCAGTCCCGTGACGCTCAACGCACTCAGCCATGCACTGAAATAAAATTGGCACCAATCTGGGCTTTGCCAGGCTCAAACAGCAGCAGCTTGAGGGGAACAACACGATGAGGAATGTGAAGCTTGGGGTGTTTCACGGCATGTTTTGTGCTGGAAGAGACGCGGCCAGGGCAATAGCTGTGTTAGAGCTGGAGGCCATGTAGTCTGTGGGTTACAGTGGGTGAAAATGGACTTCTCCAGCAGAGCTTGCATTGAGGCTACCTTGGTTGTCATTTACCACCTGAAGGCTTCTCACACCTGTGCTTTCCTATCTGTCCTTCTCCAGAAATGATTTACAGGCACATGGCTGTCATCGATGGGGAGATGGTGCACTTCGAGATCCTCGACACGGCGGGGCAGGTGAGCTTATGCTGCTAGCTGACCCTGGCAAACATTAACGGGGCAACCTCACTTGCCATCGGAGGACATCCCTGCTCTTCCACCAGCTTTAATCTGTCGTGTCTGAAATATCAGTTGAGTTGTTTGTCTCAGAAAAATGACATTTTGGAGAGTTTACCTCCAAAATGATTGTAGGGAATGGAGAGTCCTGTGCTGACTTCCCATCTAGCCCTGCAACCATGGTGGCCCTCATCCTCCCCTTGTCCACATCAGATGTGTTTGGTTGCAGCCTCCACTCATCGCTTCGCCCAGTCCAACAAATTCCTCTTCTGGTCTTGCTTGCAAGTCCCTGCCATGTGCAAGCCCAGCTCCAAAAACCCTTCAGGAATAACGGTGGTGGGCCCTAACGGGAGGTTTTAGTGGTTGCAGTTGGTGATGCGTGTATTTAGAAGACGTTGGGGTCTTCTCGTGCTAATGGGAGCTTGTTTGCTGCACCAGGAGGAAGACTCCCTGCAGATAGAGGAGAAGATCAAGTGGGGAGATGGCTTTGCAGTGGTCTACTCGGTGACGGACCGGTGCAGCTTCGACGAGGTCGTGCGGCTCTGCTTCCTCATCAACCACATCCACGCCAGCCCCAAGCGGAGCGGCGGGAGCGAGCAGCCCCCCGTGGTCATCGTGGGCAACAAGAAGGACTTGCAGTTCGACAGGATGGTGTCCACGGAGGACGGCGAAAACCTCTCCAAAACCTTGAAGCTTCCTTTCTATGAGATCTCCACCCGGGACAGCTATGAAGAGACCGTGGTGGTGTTCAACACCCTCTACCAGGAGCTCATGAGGCAGGGGCACTTCTCCCCGGGCTCCCTCAAGAGGAGGACAGTGTCAAAGGTGATGGAGAAGATCCCCAAGATGCAAGCCAGCTCCACCTTGAACACGGCGGGCCGGAGCCTCAGCTTTAACTCCTTCAGGGACTACATCCCCGAGTGAGCACCCCCAGGGCAGAGGCAGGAGCGATGGACAAGGCGGGACTGGGGGACGGGTCCTCCTGCTGCTGGGGCACCTGCTGGGGAGTGAGGAGCCACCTTCTCCAGGGGCTGGAGGGCAGCTTGTGGGCCAGGGCTGAGCTCCCGGGAGGGGAAGGTTAAGAGGTGGGGAGGGTGGGATTGGTGCTGAGCAGCCTCTGAAAGCCCGTAGGTTTCCACAAACAGGCTTTGCATCGGCACGGAGGATGCTCTTCCTCTGTCCCACCCCTTCGCTCCTCCTCCTCCTCCTCCTTCTCCTCCTCCTCCTCCACAGCTGAAGTCAGCAACGAAGGTCATCCCTCTTGGCTTCAGCGGTGCTGGGTCAACACTCGCAGGCTCCGATTTGCTTTGTTGGGTACCAGACCCATCTCCGACACCTCCCTGTGGATTCCCTGCTCCCCACCCAAGGCTCGCTGGGTTTGTTTGTGTCCCTGCTGCACAGCCCTGGGCTCTGCTGGAGCCCTTCTCACTCATGGGCTGGCAGCACGGGCATGTTCCAAAGGAAAGCAGAGATCTGTTCACAGCAGGGGGAAAAAAGCCTGCTAACCCCTGGCTTTTCTCAAAACCCGTGTTTTTCAACATCTGAAGCTCCTTATCACTCTCTCCTTTAACACCACTGTAAATAAAAGCCCGGGCAATGGGCTCCTGGCTGAGGCTGCCCCTTGCTCTATGTCTCCGTCTCACTCGGGGCTGCCGGCCTCCGAGGGGAGGCACAGCAGGCTGCACTGCTGATGTACGCTGCAGCCTCGGGCTGAGATCATGCTTCTCCATCCCAGGGGGATATTATTCCTGATGCAACTTCTAGTGATGCCCTCACCCTGCGGCTCAGCTCGGCATTTGCAGTGTGTCTCAGAGAGTCCCCGGGGTGCAAGCCGTGGGACATGGGTGCAGCGGAGCAGAGAGCGGGAGGTGCAAATGGTTCTTGGTCCCTCGCCTGCTTATTAGTTGCCCCATCCCAAACGGGAAATTGCTGTGGCCAGAGAATTTGGGTGTGCTGCTGCATTGTCAGCACCAGGGCACATCCTCCCGCTGAGCTGCTCCTGCCCAATTTCTTTCCCTCCCACCCTCCCAGTGCAGAGTGCTGCTTTGCCATCCGAAAAGTGCATTTTTTGGGACACCTGCGGCGTGCCGTGTGTGTGTCCTCCGAGAAGTAACTGTGTGCTGCTGCGTCCTGTGACAATAAAAGCCCATACAGTGATTTTGTGTGGTGCTCTCTCACTCAGATGTGCCAGACATTTCCATGCCAGGGAGAAAACAGCCTTCAGGGTGGGCAACAAAGCCTTTAAATTCAGGTCTCCAGGCTCCCTGCAGCTCTGCCAGGGTGCTGCAAGAGGGAAGGAGCTGGTGGAGATGCTTGCCAGGGGCCCTTCAGGGCATCACACACTGCATGGACACCCCTCACCCCCTTAAAGCTCCCTGAGGTGCTTCCTGGGGCTGTTTGCGTTCAACCAAGAGCTTTCTCACCCAGAATTTAACTAAATCCCACTAAATCAGCACTTCTGGCATACACCTGCGTCCCTCCTGTGGGGTGAGGATGAACCCCGTCGAGGGTCCGGGACAATTTGGGACTGTTTGTTCCCAGCATCTTAATTAATCTCTGAAGTGGCAGCAGTGGGAAATGTCACTGGGAGCTGCTGGTTTGCTCACAGCCAGGCCTCTGTGTTCGGCGAGAGCAAAATCCGGGGCTTAAAGCCCTGGGGAGCTGGCTAAGGGGAAGCAAAAGTTGGGATTTTTTAATTTTTTGTTTAAATTTTAGAGTTTGTTTTTTATTTTTATTTTTTTTATGGCATTCCCAAGTGAGCTGGGCTTGAGGCTTTGCGGTCTGGCAGCCTGAGAGGTTGTTTGCTGTTTGGGGCTGGCTGGTTTTCGGGAGAGACCCGCGTCAGCTGAAAGCCGCCCGACCGTGAAGCTGCCAGGAATGGGGGGGGGAGAAGGAACCCAGGACTGTGAGGATGCAGCCTTCGGCCTCGCTCACCGACCCCAAGCACCGGGGGCTGCAAACCCAGGCTGCCCCGAAACCCCTTTGGGATGTGGGCACACACCTGACCCTCGCCCTGTGCCCCTGAGGGATCCCTTTTCCTCGCCAGCTTGTGCTCCAGGTCTGTGCAGAGCCGGGTGGAGCAGAAATCCACATTTTTCAGCATGAATTTTTCAAAGCGAGGGAAGGGAGAGGGGCAGGCATCTGGTGGAAAGCAGGGGCCAGCACACGCTTCTGCTCCCCCGGGGGTGGAGAGCAGCGTGGATCGCTGTCCCGAGCCAACCCCAGCGCTTTTCTACACCATCAGGAATTCAGAAAGGGTTTTTTAGCCAAAACCCTGGTGCATTTGCTGCCTGTGTTTCAGGCCCCTCTCACTTGGCCCTGCTCGCCTGCTATAATTAGCAAGAAACCTCATTTGTTCAGCTGCTCTCTGGGAGGCCAGGGGGAGCTCATCAGGGCTGCTAATTGCTGGAAGCCTTTAGTGGCTCTCCACGAGCTCGAGGCATCCTCATGTGCTCCTGGCTGCTGTTGGAGGAGTTTCCTTTCTTGGGTACAGTATCCTGAGGGTGCCACACCAAGTAGGAATGGGAAAAGCATTGGTGGGGAGGGTTTGAAGGTGCTCTTGGGGGTAATGCAATGGAGTAGCCCCCAAAATCCTAAATCCCTCTGCAGGGGCTCAGGCAAGGGGAGGGAGAGGAAGGTCTCTGCCTTCCTTGGAGCAGGTCCTGCAGCTTGGGGGGCTCAGGGAGGAGGATTAAACCCATGAACCCAGAGAGGAGGTGCCCAGACCTCCATGTTGCAGCCCCTTGGAGGTGCCTGGCTGTGTAGGGATGCCCAGCCTACAGCCCCCTCCTTGCAGTAACGGGCAGTGCCATTGCAAGAACATATAAGGCAATTTTGGGGGTGTAATCCTGCAGTGTGGGGTGTGAAGATTGCTATTGGGTTTGCTTTGGAGTCCCCCCCAAAAAGGGGTGGGGGCAGGCTTCAGGGCTGCTTGATAACACGAGGGGGAGCACAGCTTAATGGAGCAGGCGCGTCCCGTGCTGATGCTCTGGACAAATGTTCCCGTGCTTTGCCGCACTGCTGGAAAATGCTAGCCCTCAGGAGACATGTGGGGGCCTGGAGGGCTGTCCTGCACCTGGGGGCCGTCAGTCCTTCCAGCCTGGTGGCAGGGCCGTGATGGGAAGCCGATGGCTGGGCCCCGTAGAGAAGAGCTGGAGAGTTTTGGCCTAATCATCGAAAAGGCATCTCCAGGGCAGTGATTCAACTTTCACAGATTCACACAGATTTCTCTAGGTTGGAAGAGACCTCAAGATCATCGAGTCCAACCTCCGACCTAACACTAAGTACTCCACTAAACCATATCCCTAAGCTCTACATCTAAACGTCTTTTAAAGACCTCCAGGGATGGTGACTCCACCACCTCCCTGGGCAGCCCGTTCCAATGCTTAATAACCCTTTCGGTAAAGAAGTACTTCCTAACATCCAACCTAAAACTCCCCTGTCGCAACTTTAGCCCATTCCCCCTCGTCCTGTCACTAGGCACGTGGGAGAATAGACCAACCCCCACCTCTCTACAGCCTCCTTTCAGGTAACTGTAGAGAGCGATGAGGTCGCCCCTGAGCCTCCTCTTCTCCAGGCTGAACAAGCCCAGCTCCCTCAGCCGCTCCTCGTAAGACTTGTTCTCCAGACCCCTCACCAGCTTGGTCGCCCTTCTCTGGACTCGCTCGAGCACGTCCATGTCCTTTCTGTAGCGAGGGGCCCAAAACTGAACACAGTACTCGAGGTGCGGCCTCACCAGAGCCGAGTACAGGGGCACAATCACTTCCCTCGACCTGCTGGCCACACTGCTTCTTATACAGGCCAGGATGCCATTGGCCTTCTTGGCCACCTGAGCACACTGCTGGCTCATATTCAGCCGACTATCCACCAATACTCCCAGGTCCTTCTCGGCCAGGCAGCTTTCCAGCCACTCATCTCCCAGCCTGTAGCTCTGCTTGGGGTTGTTGCAGCCCAGGTGCAGGACCCGGCACTTGGCCTTGTTGAACTTCATGCAGTTGACCTCAGCCCATCGCTCCAGCCTATCCAGATCCTCCTGCAGAGCCTTCCTGCCCTCGAGCAGATCGACACACGCACTTAGCTTGGTGTCATCTGCAAACTTACTGAGGGTGCACTGGACGCCCTCATCCAGATCATCGATAAAGATATTAAAGAGGACCGGCCCCAGTACCGAGCCCTGGGGGACTCCACTAGTGACCGGCCTCCAACCAGATTTGACTCCATTCACCACAACTCTCTGGGCCCGGCCATCCAGCCAGTTTCTAACCCAGCGAAGCGTACGCCAGTCCAAGCCACGAGCAGCCAGTTTCTTGAGGAGAATGTTGTGGGGAACGGTGTCAAAAGCCTTAAACTTTGCAAGTGTGTAGGCTGAAAATCTGCTTACCAGATTTCTGGGAAGCTTGGAAGAGGTGAATAACACAGAAACATCCTTCCCAAAAGCTCCTCGCATGCTGGTCACTGAAAGCACCTCCCAGGCATGCTGAGCACCCTTAGCGCCCTCTGCAAATCCTTCCACTGAGAAAGTTATGTGTGTGTGTGAGTATATGTGTGTGTACCACCTGGTCAGAGACCCTAAAGTATATTTTTTCCCCCTACATTGTGCCTGGGTTGAGCAAGATGAGTTTTTTTTTGAATCGGTGCTCCCAGTCTTGTGGTACCTGCTCTTCCAC
This sequence comes from Anser cygnoides, assembly GCF_040182565.1. Taxonomy (NCBI): domain Eukaryota; kingdom Metazoa; phylum Chordata; class Aves; order Anseriformes; family Anatidae; genus Anser; species Anser cygnoides. Next base: position 35,200,654 of record NC_089877.1, read on the forward strand.
CCGCACACCCCGCATGGTTTGGGGGAGCTTTCTGAAACACTAAGGAAACTGAAGGCACCAAGGCTCAGCTCCAGCAGCCAAAGCCTTGCTCGGAAGGGTAAAACCATGCTTACATGGGGATACGAAGTGTGATTTCAGCAGGAGGAGTGATCACCCTTTAGCAAGAGGCACGGAGTAAGCCCGTGGAGGGGGGAGCTGCTTTCAGTTTGTTGCACACTCTTCATCGTCATCAACCTTGTGCTTTAAAAGAAAAGTTGGGATTTATTTTTTGAAGTTTTTGAGAAATTATGTGTTTGGCCACGTGGCTTTGCCTGGAGAAGAGCTGTGTGTGTCTGGCCTCACGGCATCTCCAAACTACACGTAAAGATGAAAGAGGGGTGTGAAGCTGCTGGTGGCATCTTCTGAGCAGGTGCTGGCTTTAGGCACCTGAAATAAATGCAGCCTCTCTAATCGGTCACTTTGATTTAAGCTCAGAGCAAAACGCAGGAGGCTGGGTCTTGCAAAGTTCCCTGGCTTTAAGAGGTTCGGTCTGGATGCTTGGGGGCTGTTGGGTGCTGGAGCCTGGGGAGCAGGAAGACGAGCCCCCAGAAGGGTGGTTTCTCTCCCAGTTCAGGCAGACATGATGGAAAGGGGTAAGTAAAGAAATAAAACTGAAACAATAGTCCAGAGCCGTTGTTTCCAAACTCTGCTGCTATTTATATGCCCGCGTACTCACTGTGGGTTCTCCTGCTTGTTTTGTTGCCATTACGAGCTGCTGCCAAGTTGCCTGGGAGTTCGGGGAATTTCACGACTGGTCTCCAGGGGGGAAATCAGGGGTCAAAACTTAGGGTTTCCAGTCATCAGAGGAGCTATATTAGCCTTTATTTCTTTTGTTTCCTTAACTCCTTTTAAACTGTTTGATAGTTCCAAGTACTTTCTCCAGCCGAGCACAAGCCTCTGCAAGATGTGGAGACGCTCAGCACAGCCGAAGGCTTTTGCTGGCACTGAAAGGAAGGGCTGGGAACTGCAAGGGGGAAGAAAAGCCAAAGGAAAACACCCAGCACAGAGCATCGGCTCACGAGTACCTGCCTGTGGTTTTACAGCATTTCTCCCAGGTTAGGGAGAGCAGATAAACCAGGGAGAGGTAGTGAGGGGAGGGCAAGAGGATAGCTACAGACATACTGTCCAGGTTTTCCTCCTTGTGCTCATCCCTATGCCTCCTGGCTTATGTATAACTTTGGGGGAAAACAGGTGGGTTTTGGGGTGTAGGATTTCAGTAGGATACATCCCTACAATGAGAGCGTGGTTGGAGCCTGGGGCATGCAGCTGCTCTCGCCTAGGGAAAATCACAGAGAGACACCGAGTCCTGGAGGTGCTCTGCTGCTCCCACCCCTCTTTTGTCCTAGGTAAACCCACACATCTACTTTTATAGTTTTTCTTTAAAACAAATAAAAAATAAAAATCTCCGGTATAGACTGGGCGTGCTCCTGGGAAGCTTTGGCTGTGATCACTGGCGCTCTAAAGCTGCAGGAAAATATTGATAGTAAGGGCTGGTCCTCACAAAGGACAAGCCTGTGCTCCTTACCCCATGAGCAAAGTCCCCACAGCTCCTCACACTCTGTTTTCTGAGCCTGAAACATAACCATAGGACTTTAGATTGCATACAGCACCCTTTTCTATGGGACACACTGCAAGAAAGCGCTCTCTTATGGGCCACTAATACAAAACATCAGTAGGAATAAATCTTATTCCCTGTTGGTTTTTTTGTTTGTTTGTTTGTTTTTTTCCCATTTGTTTTCACCAGAAAGCATTGTTTTTTTTTTTTGTTTTTTTTTTTTTTTGAGCTGTCCTTATTGGTGCTGCTGCTGGGTTAAATCTATTTCCTACCCCATCCCTTTCCTGGGCATCGGCAGCTGGAGGAGCCACGTTCCCACCCTAAAGGGGTTGTCAGTCAAAGCTCTCGAGGTGGCACGCATTAATTGGAGCCTTTGGGAAGCCCCCCATTAAAACAGCAAATTGGTGGTTTCCCAATATTTAAGCCTTTTTTTTTTTTTTTTTTTTTTTTTTTTTTTTTACCACCATACACCTCCAAGCCTGTGCAAATTTGGCTGAGAGCAATAAGCAGCAACATGATGAACTGGGCATGGCCTCAGGTGTTCAGTCTCCTTGCCAGCCCCTGTGGATGCAAAATGGGAAACGTAAAACCTTTTTAAAATCTACAAAATTGGGAAAGGGGGGGAAAAATACCTCGTTCTACAGAGGAGACATAAAGCTTCATAAAACCATACATCCCACTAACAGCATCCCACAGGCTCGCTGTGCCTGAGTTTCTCTAATCCCCTCTTAGAGTGATTTGCCGTCCTGCAGCTACTAGGATTTAATCGTGTGCCATGTGAGAGAGCTTTTCCCGGAGCTCGTCTCACTGCCAACAGCATCATGGGTCACCCCCAGCCCTTTGAGCACTGTGAAGCTGGAAATGGCTGATACCTGCCACGATTTTCTGAAATTTTGGGGTTCCTACTGTGTCCCCATCCTATAGGCTGGGGGATTCACAGGCAAGAGGATCAGGGTTCGTGGCCCCTTCCTAAAGATAATTTTTATCTTCTCTGTCCTGTTTCTGTATTATTTTTTTTTTAGCCAAACAGTGCTTTCATTAGTGCAGATGGATTTATAAAAACCAATCAAAAAAAAAAAAAGTGACAAGTCCCATCCTAATAATTCAGCCAGCCCTGGTTTAGATTGTGACTGAATGGCTCTGAATTGCCATCAGATTTTATTGACTTCCATTTGTTGCCTTTTTTCCAGCTTGTGGGGCAGCATGAGCAGCATAAGTCCAGTGATAATGTCTTAATGTCTTTGGTGGAAAAAGAACCATTTCATCCTTTTTTAAAATGTTTTTCCCTTTATTTAAACTAGCTTGGTCCATAACCTTGATTTATTTTGTTTTTGTTTTTGTTTTTATTTTTGTTTTATTTTTGTTTTTGTTTTATTTTATTTTATTTTAGGTCCTAATTCTCCCCATCTCCTTGCAGAAATCCCAACAAACTCCAGCTGGCAGAGCCATGCCCTCTTCCCGTAGTGCTTGATACCCAGCCCCACATCCATCACCCATCGCTTTGTTCCCACCCTCCTAATCTCAGGACCAGAGAGAGCAGGTCCAGACTCCTGTCGGGATGGACGTTGCTGCCTCGGATCTTCAGGTGAGCCCCGCTCCATCCTTCCTCCCCATCCTGGATCTGAACCTCCTTGCACCCTCAGGAGCCCAAGCCAGCAGCAGGGAGATGCTCATCCTGGTGTCATCGACCAATTTTTCCCCACCTCCCACAGTGGTATTGCCCAAAAATAATTTTGGAGTCTGCGTGTTGGGAGATGCACCTCCAAGGGCTTTTTTTGGGTCGCAACGAAGGATTTTCCCAGGGGATTTGGCCACCTTGAGACCCTCCGTAAGAGCAACGTTTCCTGGGGTGAGTAGTGCTGTTGTCTTTGGACCCAGGGCTAGGTGTTGGGTTTTTGGTGGTTTTTCTTTTTTTCCTGGGAGACCTGAGAGCACCTAGGGGGATGCCAAGCACCTCATTTAGCACGAGAAACGGGGAGAAAACCCCAATAATAATAATAATAATAATAGTAACAGTAAAACCTGAATCAGCAGAATGAGCAGCCTTAGCGCCCGCATGGTTCATGTACGCATGGATTCGCAGGTGTGTACTAAGGGCTCATCCAGAGCCACCTCAATAACTGCTTAAAAAGGAAAAAGAGGGGAAAAAAAAGTTACTCCTGTATAAGTAAATGCTTGTTGAAAATACTTGTAAAACTTTCCTAGCTCCGTTTCTAATGTAAAAAACCTGCAGGGGCCCGGGGTGGGAAGCAGAGCGACATCTCGTCTTAGATAACATGCTGGCTTTGCTTGGATCAAGTTGCCAGGGCTATAAAGGTCTCTGACGTGGCTGCAGGGCTGGGAGGAAAATACCCCTCAGGAAAGAGGAGCAAACCCTACCGAACCACAGAGAAATGTCCGGGTGAAGCACTCGGTCAGAGACGGTTGCCTCTGGGTACCGCCGGAGCATCCTTTAACCTGCCATTAGGTAAAATAAAAACCCGTGCTTTCCCGTGGGGGGGTTGGCAGGGGGTTGCAGAGGGTGGGTGTGCAGAGCCAGGGGAGGCAGCATGTGGTCCCCTGATGGGGACAGCAGCACCAAAATCTGCATTATTGGCCCCAAAACAGAGTGTAACAGACGGGAGAGGCAGACGATGGGGACAAGCTGGTGCCACCCCACCGGGTTGTCACTGCTGGTGTCCCTGTGCCTGCTTTGAGCATCGGGTGCCGGGTCCCTGAGCAAGGGCTCAGCCAGCACACCCAGACCGTGCCCCCTTGGGCTGTGCATTAACCAAATACTTTTCTAGAGAAGGGGGAAGGAGAATGGAAAACCGGTGTCCTGTTACGGGGTCACTTTTCCAGTCCTCCCCCCCGGCTCCAAGCACCCCTGCAATATTTTTTCAGCACCCCCTGGATATTTACAGCAGCTTTGTGAGACAAGGGGAGCTGCGTGGCAAGGCAGAACCCCGAGCCCTGCGGAGCCCCGTCCCCCTCCCCTCCGGCTGCTGAATTTCAGCGCTGCAGAGCACTGGAAGGCTGCGGGAGGGACTCCTCTTACCTTCGGGGTCACTGCGAAGCCTTGCAGCTTAATTTTAACTCTTCGCATTCTTTCGGAGCCATCCGAGAGGATTTTCCTTCTTACAAGGGAGAGGAAGAGGAGCCGCAGCATCCCTCGCACCATGCCCATCGCTCGCCCCGCCGGCCGAATCCCCGACGCCGCCTGGACCTCGGGCTTGAGGGAGATGACGGAGCCCTGGAAGGGTGCCTTGGGCTGCCTCGGCGTGGCCGTCTTCTTCACCATGACCATCGGCATCATCTCCTGGCAGGCGCTGGAGCAGTCACCGGAGGAGTGGGTGCTGCGGGGCCGGGCAGGAGGGGTGCTGTGGGAGCGCCGTCGGGGTGCCCTGCTCCTACGGGCACTGCCCGAGGGGCAGCCGGTGGCCGTGATCGCTGTGGGTGGCGTGCCCGCGGCCGAGCCACCCCCGCCACGGGACCGGTGCTGGCAGGACAGAGGCCAGTTCTGCTACGCATGGGAGGAGGCGGCCGAGCTCCGGCTCTCCCTCGAGCCCCCGCCGGCCCCCGGCACCGAGTGCTACGGCGTCCGCTGGACCCCGCTGCGCCCCGACGTGATGCTGAAGGTACCGGGGATCCCCTGCTCCGTGCCCTCTTTCTTCACCAAACTAGCCCAAACATCAAGGATTTGGCCCAAATGTAATATTTCCCCAGCGCGGTTTATTAGGGGGTCACCCCCGATCTTGCAAAGCACCCCATGGCTGGAGAGTGCCGGGTGGGAAAAATCCCCCTCCAGAAGCCTCGTGCCCCGATGCCGAGCACCCAAAATACCAAAGAGGCTGCCACCGCCTCCTCCCAGTGCTGTGTTTGTATGGAGACCAAATAAATAACTGCTGGAGTGAGAAGTGGCGAGGGGACACGGGGAAAGCTCGGGAAGGTCCCTGCCAACCCCAGGAACAATGCGGCATCTCACAACGCCCGTGCTCCTGCTGGGATGACAATTTATGGAGAGTTTTCGTTCGCATATTTTTTCCTCTTCAGCGCTAAATGGCCTTATTTCATGCTGGCAGAGGGTGCCTGAGCGCAACCAATTGTCCTGTGCTAACATCAGCTTGTGTTCGTATGGGAGGTCTCGAGGGGATGAGCAAGAATAGATTTTCTTCCCCCACTAAAAAATAAAAAAATAATAACAAACAACTATTGGAAAATATGATGTGGGGAAAGTTAAGTGTTAAGAACAGCTTTTTTTTTTTTTTCCCCCCCTCTCCCAGCTGGTGTAACTGGTTCAGCTGACACCCGTGCAGCTATTCTGGGCCTCCAGCGTTTCCACTTTAATAATTTACATCTCCCCTCCCTGCCCCTTGTCGAGACTTTAACCTCTCTCTGCCCCCGCAGCAGGAGCAAGCTCTGGGAGCATCCTCGGTGGTGGGGTGGGAAGCGGCACCAGGGCCAGGTCGGGCGTGGGGGCCATCTCTGCTCAGCCCAAACCCCTCCGTGTTTCGGGGGGGCCCGTCCCCGCACGCGGAGTCACGCGGGAGGCTAAGTCCTGCTGATCCCCTGCTCTGGCGGAGAAGGGAAACCCTCAGGGGCTTTGGAGCACCGGGCAGCACACAACAGCAAATGTGGGGAAAGTTTTCCTTCCCTCCCTCCACAAGCTTGAGAATCGGGCTGCTGTGAGCCTAACGAGGTTCAGCAAGCCCAAGTGCAAGGTGCTGCACCTGGGTCGGGGCAATCCCAGGCAGGAGCACAGGCTGGGAGAAGACCTCACTGAGAGCAGCCCTGCAGAGAAGGCTCTGGGGGTTCTGGTGGACAAAAAGCTCGGCAGGACCCAGCAGTGCGTGCCTGCAGCCCAGGCAGCCACCTGCATCCTGGGCTGCATCACCAGAGGGGTGGCAGCAGGGCAGGGAGGGGATTGTCCCCCTCTGCTCTGGCCACAAAGATGCTCAAGGGGCTGGAGCACCTCTCCTATGGAGAAAGGCTGAGAGAGCTGGGGATCTTCAGCCTGGAGGAGAGAGGGCTCCAGAGTGACCTCATTGCAGCTTTTCAATACTTAAAGGAAGCTTACAGAAAAGATCGAGACCAACTTTTTGCTCAGTCAGATAATGACAGGACAAAGGGGAATGGTCTTAAACTAAAAGAGGGGAGATTTAGGTTAGAGGTTAGGAGGAAATTCTTCGCTCTGAGGGTGGTGAGGCACTGGCACAGGCTGCCCAGGGAAGCTGTGGATGCCCCATCCCTGGAGGTGTTTAAGGCAGGTTGGACGGGGCCCTGGGCAACCAGGGAAAGGAGGAAAACCCCACTACCTTTGGCTTTAAATGAGCAAGTTAAAACTTTCGTCGTCTTCAAAGTAAATGAAATGCATAACTTGCGCTCTTGATTTTTGTTTTGTAATTTCTTTTCTCTTCCTGCTCTCACACTATTCAATAACTAATCAACCTGCAGGTTGCAAAAAAGTATTCATACGGAATTTCAGCATTTTTTTTCATACCTAAAAGCCCAGCTCTTTTTCTTGTGGAGGAAAAGCTTAAAGCCAAATATCTTCTAGCAGGTCAGATGCAGAAAGCCAAAAAAAAAACAAGCACCCACAGCTTTGTGCAGAAAACCCCTAAATCTCAGGGTTCAGGGATTTTTCTTCCTGGAAGAAGATGCTGTGCCAATGCTGCAATAGCAGGCAGGGGTTTGCATCTTACAATGCAACACGTTCATATATTTGTCCCCAGCCTGAGATATTTTTCTCTCCCTGCTGCAGGATTGCTTCTCCATGGCCAATATCTCCTGGTACGGAGGGGCGAGCATCCGTGCCCAGCGCTGGCCATTCAACAGTGCTGACAGCCCAGCACAGCCCTTTGTCAGTGGAGATTTTGGCAAAAACCCCACTGGATACGGCCCTGTGCTAGAAAGATACTTCTTAGGATCGACAGGTATCCGCCTCCTTTCCCATTTTTCCCAATCTCCTGTGGCTTTAATCACTGCCTCTCCCTATCCCTCCCCTCATCTACAAGGCAATTGAAGAGCAGGGTAGATAGCTTGGAGATTAAAGTATTTTATAAATGGGATAACAACTGGCATGAGTAGATGAGGGATGGATCCCGAACCGCCCTATCTCTGTGGGAAAAGCCAGGGTGTTGAACCTAGGCTGCATTTACAACTCAGTGCCTTCCTCTCTGGAAAATGGGGTTTTACCCAGGTTACCTCAGGGAAATCCCTTGTTCTTGGCATGCATTTTCTGGGCAAATTCATCTCCCCCTTCTAGCCAGGTGAGAAGGAGCAGGATGGGCACAGCTCCCTCACTGCCTGTTCCCCTGGCTGGCACCGTATAAAGCATGCAAAACCTTTGGTATCCAAATTTCCAGCCTAGAAGTAGGAAGCTGAGTGGTGGTGTAGTCCAGAATAATTTTGTCAATCACATCCCAAACTCGAGCAGGATTTTACACACCTGTCTGTCACGTGTGTAAGTTCCTCTTGGGTGGCTTTGCACTGAGCTCGCAGGTCCCCAGTACTGCTGTGGGATGCTGGAATGAATCAAACTGCCATTGATTGCCACTCTTGGGTGGATATTTGGATTATTTCCCAGCATGCCAAACTCCAGATATTCCCCCCCAAATCATCAATTGTCCTGAAAATCCCCTGAGGCTATGTTTTTGGAAAGAAGCTGAAGCTGCTGCCTGAGCTGAATACAGAGCAAAAGGCAAGAAATGGTGCAAATCAGAAGGGCTTTTAAGGGCTGGAGGCTAAAAAGGAGTAGTGGAAGTGAAGAGCTGGTCAGGGGCAATCCAGGGGAATTTTTCTTTCCAGGGAGTGGAAAAAAATCCAGGGAGCGGCTGGACTCTGCCTGCACGTCCTTGTGGCCACTAGCACGAGGACATGGTGGCATCAGGAGCCGGCCATTTGTTTTTTCCCTTCTTTTCACCCCAAAGGAGTGACAGTAATGGTGGCACCCGACGTGCCCTTCGTCCTCTCGCTGGAGAGCAACCGGCATTTCTGCCTGGGTGGCGCTGGGGGCCCCCTGCACTACCTCCTCTGCATCAGCTCCGACGTGGCCACCGCACACCGGCACGTGGGCACCCAGCTGGTGGGGCCAGCACGGGTGCTGCCGGACACGGCCCTCCTGGGGTAAGATGCTCCCTCCATCCCTGGTGCCAGATTGCTTTCCAAGCCCTAATTAGAAAAAAAATAAAAATAAAAATCTATCTTGCTGCTTTATTTCACCTGCTGCCATAGGTAGGGCAGCAATGCTTTTTGCTTGCCCGTCTCCATCCTTTTGTGCTGAGTGTCTTGTGTCAGAGCGAGGTGCAACCCCACTCCCCATTTTCTCCATCACACAGGTCTCCCATCTGGCAGTATTATGGTCCGGTGGGCTCAGCTGCCAAAATTAAGCGAGGTTTGAGGTCATTCGCCAGGAGACTGAAGCGGCACCGGCTTCAGGAGGGGGTCCTGGCCCTGGGGGAGCGCAGCACTGCCATTCTCGCCGCCGCGGTACGTCCCCTCCTGCCAGCCCCGCTGCTCAAAATGCAATCCAAGAGCACCCTTAACCCCCTCTAAAAGGGGGGTTAATTAGATCTCTCGAAAGTGCAAATGCACCTGTTTTGTGGGGTGGGGAGTTTATCGGTGCGCCGTGAGCATCCCTTCCCTGGGTCATGATGCTTGGTTTGGGGTTTTACCTGTGGATCTGATGGATCTGCTGACACTGAGCTCAGAGGCTTTGCCACTCCCATTAAACACATTTTTCCACCTTCCTTCCTCGCAGGAATACATGTCCATGGAGCAGAGGAGGAGGCGCAGTTCGGCCCGTGCCTGGGACCCCGCGCTGATCGACCCCCTGCGGCTCTCCATCACGCTGTCCCCCTACACCAGCATCGCCTCCCCACTCTTCCTGCGCTCGCTGAGGGACAACGAGGCCGGCTACTGGCTGAGCCTGCAGCCCCGCTTCGGGGGCTGCTTGGTACGGGACACGGCCCCCCACCTGCATGTTAACCCTGTTTGTGAAATTAAAGCTGAATAAATACTCCCCACCGTCAGCTCAGGACAGCCCCGTCCCATGCTTGGGGCAAACCCCGCGGCTGCAGGGCAAAGTGTAGAGGAGCAGCTTTCCCCCTGCTTTGTAAAGAAGCAGCTTTTGAATTTCCACTGCTGAAAGACATTTCAAAAAGTCACCAGCATGCAGAAAGTAGCTCAATGCTTTATGTTTCCCTCCCCCCCCTTTTTTTTTTTTATAGTCATTTGATGATCCGCCAGTTTGCCACCCACTGGGAGTTTTGGGGAGCAGAGTGTTTTCGCCTTTACGCATTGCAAACTGCGGCGCCATCCACCCTCCAGCCTAGGGGGTCGGCAGGATATTTTAAGGGTCTGACCCACGTTTTCCACCCTTTGCTGCAGGTCCCGCTGCTGACCACGTGGAAGGGACGGCTCTGCGCCCGCCTGAACGTCACCAGCGAGGCGGCGCTGAGCTGGTACCTGGCCCGCGCCCGGGCCCTGCGGCAGGCACTGGGGGCCGCGTACGTGGTCTTTGAGGGTGCCGAGGGCAATGCCTTCCTGGAGCAAGCCATGTCCCCTCCTGCTGAGCTGGCCGGGGACCGATACGCGGGGGCGCTGGCAGCAGCGCTGGCCACGCTGGGGAACGCCACGGTCATCAGCGCTGGTGCCAGGTGGGTCACGGTGAGAAGATGCTCGGGATGATGCTTTAGATGTGCCCTCGGGATGCTGCATGCGTGTGGAGAGGCTGCTCTCGTGTCTCCTCTTCTGGCATGTTATTTTTTTTAATGTTCTAGAGCATAAAAATGCTGAAATGAAATAATGTCTAACTGTATTAATGCCAGATGCAATAAAAATACATCTCGTGGTTTGTGGGCATTCACGCTTCAGGTTGCTGCCTCTCCTGCAGGATGGAGGTGAGCCCTGCAGTTATGACCAAATCCCCATGTTGGCAGTGGCTTATGGTGTCAAATGGCTGCAAAATTTCTGACTTTTCATGCTTGCATAGCCCATAGCAGGGTTAACTTATTAATAATTGAAATTATGCCTTGAGACTTTTTTTTTTCCCCCACTATTGTGATGGTTATCAGATGGGAAGGCTAATTTTGCAAAAGACTTTTTGCAAAATGGAAAGGAAGGCTAATAGGAAATGGCTAATTCCATGTTTTGTGCCAGGAATTGATGGTGAATTGCATGAGAAAGCAACTTCAAGCTAGTTAATTTCAAAGAGAAAGAGGGGTTTCACTTGCCGAGGCGCTGACAGGCCAGCAGCTGCTGGGGATGTGGATGGCTCCTGCTCAACCATCTGTGGCTCAGTGGTGCAAAGAGCCTCTTCTCTAAGCATTTTTAGCCCATCTGGGAACTGTACCTTTCCTGGTGGGCAGTTTTCATACCAGAAGTGTTTCATAAACCCTCGTGTCAGCCTTATTGTCTCCTAAGATGAAAGCGGAGACTTTTGGGGAGTCAGCAAATGGGGGTGAGGTCAACGAAGAATCCAAGCTGTGGGAGTGGATGGACTCAGGGCTAAACTCTTCCTGGCTAGACGAGCTCCAGACCATTTTTAAGCCAAGGCTTGTCATGAAAGTTTGGACGTGACCCTTTTTGGCTGCCAGAAATGCAGTGGCAGGGGGTTGCTTCCAATACTGGGCTGCTCAGGGTCATGACCCACCACACCTCCAAGGAAACCCTAGGCATAGAAATGCTATTGGAAAAAAATAATAAAATAATAATAAAAAATTTGAGGAAAAAAAATGAGGAAAATAATGTTTTCCTATGGCAGATGGACAAAAGCGGTCAGAAATGACAGCCGCTCAATGCAAAACAGATGAGCATGAGTGAAAGCCAAGAAGAGAAATCCTCCCTGTAGGATGCATCTCAGTGGGGTTCATGCCTTGGATTTGGGGCCCCACATGGGCCAAGGCTGAGGGTGCTGTTGGGATACCTTGGTTGATGTCTCGGGTATGTTTTTGGGGAGTGTTTTCCCATCATGATTGGCGTAGCTACATGTAGAGTAGGAAGAGAAAGCTTACAGCCCATGGCTGCGAGGTGGGCCACCAAAAATGGACCTCATGGGTCAAGCCAGGAGAAGGAAATCTTTAAATCTGGGGATTTGGGGAAAGGTTCCAGAGGAAGGAGATGGACTGGGGTGGCCAAATGAGACAGGGCAAGCTCAGTGGGTGGGAGTCTCAGTGGGGAGCACTGACCTCCCTTCCACGGAGGTCCCCAGTGGCCGAGGAACCCACATCTGACCACAGCGACTGCCAAGACAGCCGGAAATCTTAACATCTCCACTCCGATCCTTCTAAAAACACCAGTTTTGTGCTTGTTTCCCTGCAGATCTAGTCATCTACCGCTCTTTGTCCAGATGAGCCCACGGCGCTCAGACTGGAGCCACGCGGGCCTGAAGGGGGTTATCCCCTCTGCGCTGCACTACAGCCTGCTGGGCTACAACTTCTTCATCCCCGACGCAGTGGGTGAGGACTTCTTTCCTTCTTTGCTACCTGTTGCTGTCTTTTCTGTGTTTTTTTGTTTGTTTGTTTGTTTTGTTTTGTTTTCCAGCACTTTTCCAGGCAAGAGGAGCACAGGCTTTAGGGTGCTATAGGGAGGCTTCAAGCGTTTTGTTCCCAGGATCTGGTTTTGATTGGATTGAGGGTTACTAGGGGAATTGACCGAGGAACTGAAAACAAAAAGCCACGTTGTAAATCTTAACAGGCAGCCAGCTCTCTGGGGATCCCCTTCGTGGAGCTCCTTAACCACGTGCGGAGGGCAGCCCGCTGCCTCTTGAAGCTTTTCTTGGACTAAAAGTCTGACAAAAGCAAGGAGGGAGCCAATCACTGGCAAACAGCTTGCCTGGGCTCTCAGATGGGGACATAAATATTCCTAAAATGCCAGCAGCCACGGTCAAAGTTTGTATTTCTGCTCCGGAGTATGATGGCATGAGACATCCCTCAACAACAACAGGAAAAATAATTATAAAAGTTGAGAAACACTCATGTAATGAGGGCTGATGAGCGGCTCATTTCGCCTCTCTTCTTGGAGGTGGCCATGTTATTTGTTTGAACCTTGCCACAAGCACACGAGTCATCGCAGAGGCTGCACATGGAGATGATCAGAGCCAGCAGAGCTGCAAACTGCCCTGAAAAAAAAAAAAAAAAGTGGTGTTGAGCAATTATTAATTTGTCTGCTATTTTTAGCTGGTTTTCCTTAGAAAACAATGCTTGGGCAATCACGGCATGTCACTGCTGCCCTGAGGAGATGTTGAGTCTGTTGGCTTTTGTCAATGGGACAAAGGATGAGAGAGCAGGGCTCCATCCCTGCAAGGGATGTCTTTGGGCTTGTTTCATGGGGTACGAACAGCACCGTCTCTTTCTGAGGACTCTTGGACTTTTCCAACCTGCCCTTCCCTGTTGGTACTGGCTGTGTTCTGGTGAAGCAAATTTTTAGGGTTTCTTACTGTCTCCCCTCTACCTGTCTCATTCATCTAGGTGATCCTATCAAGTCTTACCTGACTAGCATCCTTTGCTTGGATATAATGGCATCACCTACACTTTAGTGATCCCAATTTAATCCTAGCACAGGATCTGGGTGCAATATCGTACCGTCTGCTTTTCCCCTTGAATATCATATTGTGACAGCCTTGAGAGACTCGAGTATTTTTCCATGATGCTTCCACTCCGCACATCAAAGTGGCAGGAAAATCCATTATTTTCCCAACACTTTCCTTTGCAGGAGGAGAAATCCCTTTTTATGATGTTCTGCTAAAATTTAGAAACTGTCTCCTGGCAGCTCATCCCCAGCATGAGCCTCATCGGACATCCATCTCTAGCTATCTTAGGATGTTTGATGGGGGACAAAGGAATTAAAAACACGTGGGTGGGGATCCAGCTTCTCTTGCAGTGGGGTTGTGTGTCCTGCTTGCATCAAGAGCAGATGGCTTTGAGCCATCCTGTGATGGGATGTCCCCAAGAGGCTTTTCTCTGCTCCTTGTCCCTGGCAGGAGGCAGCCTGGCTGGTGATGCCCCGGGGGACCAGGAGCTGTATGTGAGGTGGCTGCAGATCGTGACCTTCCTCCCCGTGATGGTCTTCAGCACCCCGCCCTGGCTCTGCTGCGACACCTGGGTACGTAACCCCCTGTCCTGCGGAGGAGGGCACATCCATCCTTTAAGGGATAACCACCCTCCCAAAGCCATTAAAAGTTTCCAGCAACCTGATTGCTGCCCACTCTCAACGTTACTTTTGCTACAAAATGCTTGTGAGTTGACGCAGCTTTGTGCTTGGGCTATGTGCAGTGGCATGGTTGGTACCTACAGCGCCTCTGGGTATGACAGTGATCGTCACATGTGCCCCTCCTTCCCTTTTGCTGATGGAACTGCTTAATTATAGTTTGATCAAATAGTTTATATTATACAAGAGTGAAGCCTGTAGATTTGCCATAAAGACCTATTTCAATGGTTAAAAGCATTTTCCCAGGGATGTCTCCTTTAGGGCATTAAAGGAAGAAGGCAATTCCTTAAAAAATCACGAGGGAGGATGTGGGGAATGCCGTCATATCTCTTTACTAGCAGCAAAAGAGTTGTTTGCTTTGGTTAAGGACATCAACACCCTGGAGGATATTGCCCACCAGCTGATGTCCTCAGCTTTTATATCGAAATGGGTAAAAATCCGTCATATCAACCATCTTTGGCTGCCATCAGGATCTTGCAGTTCAGCAATTTCTCTGCCTAAGGAAATGCATGTATTTTTTTTCCTTATTTTTTGGGTGAAGGGCTTGCCATGTATCTCTCATGCAGGTCCTGAACCTTACCCGGCAGTGCATACAGAGGCACCGGGACCTGGTGGTGCCACTCATCATAAAATACAGCGAGGAGTGGCTGCGTTTGGGGTACCCCATCTTCCGCCCGGCGTGGTGGCTCAGCCCAACGGACCCAACCGCTTTCACCATCGAGGATGAATTTCTCATTGGAGATGAGGTGGGGAATGTGGAAACAATTCCCCCAAAGGGTAATATGGGGGGGAGCACAATCCTCTGTGAATTGCAGCAACGCTTTGTGCTGCCTTTGCATAGGGATGCGGCCAAGGAGGGACACAGTCTACCTAAAAAATATCCAAAACTCAAAAGCAAAGTTCATTAGCAGGGAGTTTGTAGTTTTAACATCAGGGCAGCTTGCGTTGCAGAGTTATCTTCTCAGGTCCTGCTTGCAACCTCTGGCAGATACTGTGATATAGGATTTCCAAGCTTGAGTTTCTTACCACAGATTCTTCAGGTTCATTGTATAGGTTGTTTTGTGGATTTTTATTTTTTTTAAGGAAACTTTCCCTCACTGCAGGAAATTGCTAAAATATCTTCCTGATTCTCTTTAAAGTAAAAGTCAAAAAATCAGGTAGGATGTTTTAAAACATATAAATCCTTAGCACAAATGAATTTGAGTGGCATTGTGCAGGAGAAGAGACACTTCTGTCCTGATGCCCTGTAGGGTGCATATCCAGGTTATAACTGCAAGCAAGCTAAAGCTTAGCTCCTTCCCCCAAAATCACTCAAACTGAAGAATCCCTGATGTAATCAAAATGGCCTGGTCTGTGTTAGCAGGGTGAGATTTCCAGTAAAATACTGCAAAATCATCTCTCCCTGGAGATGTGAAACTATGGTTTGGCTGAGAGCTCCCGAAATACGGTAAAACATCAGGTCTGCTCCATCAGTATTGCAGGGCCAAGCACTTCTGATAAAGTGTCTTGTGAGGCCAGCAAAATCTTGTCTGATTTCACTTCAAAAGGAGCCTGAGCTGGCAGGGGAAGAATCCAGATGGGGATGTTTTGACTTTCAGGATGACTTGGGAAACTGGAAGAATAGAAATGTGCTCCAAAGCCTGCCTGGTGCCATTTGGAGTGCCGCTAATAACTAATTACTGGAAGATACATAAAGTGGTTCTCTCCTGGCGTGGTTTGAGGCAAGGCTAAGCATTAGGATGCTGGGATAAACATTTTGAACATTGCTCTGGATGTAAGCATCCGCTGCAGGGTGCTCACGAACATGACTTTGTGCTACCACCACCACCTTTTGGTGTCTGAGCTGTCCCCCACGCCTTTTTGGGGAGTAACTCTGGGCTGTGAGGATAGCCCTGCTTTGAAATCCACTTGTGTTTTTTTTTCAGGTGGATTTGTACATTTATTATGGCCAGATCTCTGTAGTCCACATGTCTTGGCAGCACACTTACAACCTGTTGAATGCTTCCAGCACGGCATGTTGAAATGTAATGGCAAAGAGACAAGTGGCACTCGGTCAGCAAAAAATTATCAGCACATGCAGCATCACTTCCCATCAGTGCTGTCTGCCTGGCAAAATTGGATGCTGCAAGAAGCTGGGAAGCCAGGTCATGCTCCAAACACATCTATAAAGGCCACCAGGGTCCAAAAGTGTCCTCTAAAGGGAACCAAACACCACATTGCCTCCTTTTGGATAATGCTGCCCAAGGAGCATTGATGTAGAGTGCAGGGATTGACCGAGACCTCAAAAAGTGGATTTAAGAATGAATGATGCATAAATTTCCTACACTATTTTTGCTTTTTATCCTTTATTTTTTCCTTTACTGGCTTTCCTGGAGTTTTATTTTTATCCTTTCATCCTCTCTCTCTTCACCATGTGCATTCAGTACAGCACAAATGCAAATCAAAGCCTCCATGTCTAAGCAGCTTTAAATTTAAGCCAAAGTGGTTGATTTTTTTTCCTTTTTTTTTTGTTCATTTTTCCTTTTCAGAAAGCCTGTGCTTTCCTTGAAAAAGGCTTAATTTAGGGCTCTGAAACCTCTTTCAGTTTCTGAAGTGAAATAATTTATCAAGTATAAATATACTCAGAATACTGATAACTGTTTTTTTTGTTGTTGTTGTTTTGTGGGTTTTTTTGCCCTTTTTTTTTTTTTTCTCTTTCAATAAAGGGTGAAAAAGCCCTCAGGAACCCCTTCTTCCTATGTAGAGAACTCCAGCAATGGAACAGTCTTTCCCATAATTCGAAGAAAAAAAAAATCTGTAAAGTTCATTGGGGACTATATTACCCTGACTAAGCCACTGGAGAGGAGCAAGCAGAACACGTTTCTCCTTATGCCACATCTCCAAATGGGACTCACTGATTTGTGACACAAAAGGACATTTTAAAATGTTTTTACTTTTTTTTTTTTAAATGCTTTTTATGCAATTACCCATGTACCAAGGCCACCAGCCAGGATTTTCACGAGCATTTGAGGGTGCTGAGCAGCTACATCTCTTGCATCTCTAAAGGAGCCTCGAGTCCACAGAATGATGACTCAAAAGTGAACGTGTTGCTTGAGAATCAATAACTTGTGTTATGTGTATTGAGCACAAGTTGTTCCTAGAGTTTATCTAACCTGGATCCAGACCAGGTCTCCTGGAGAGGAGCCCTGGGCAGAGGGCTTTTGAAGCCCACCTTTATGGCAGCCCACATCTAAAGCTCCCGTAGTGTGATCATTTCTAATTAAAATACAAGTTTCTGCTTGGCTCGCTGCCAGGTGATGTTTGACTTCATTGATTAACTCACAATGAAGGGTTTGTTCAAACCAGATTCCTCCAAGCAATGGGTGACAGGAGAAAAGAGAAATTCATGCCTCGGTCACAAATCTACGTGGCATGGGGATGTCTCTCCCCTGACTCTGTGCCACCAGTTCCCACCACAGCTCCATAAAACCTCTTCAAAAGCTGCTTCATGTGAGCTTGAGCCCACTCGCAGCCTCCCTGCATCCATCCTGTCCTGCTCAACCTGGAAGCAGGAGCTTTGTTTTGAGCAAACACCCTATTTCTGATGTGGTGTTTTGTTTTTTTTTTTTTTTTTTCAGTTCGGGTCTTTTAAAAAATATGAGCTGGGTGGATCCTGGAGGTTTTTCTTGCAAAATATGTATTAGATGGACTCCAGAGGTGCTTTTTCTCACAAAATACAGGTTGGACGGACTCTCAAGGACAGTCCAATGAAGGCCATTGCAATGACCCAGCTAACCCTCCATCTGCAAAATTATTTTTTCTTTTTCTCTTTTTCACCACAGGTCTTGGTGGCCCCAATAACAGAGAAAGGGCAAACGTGGCGAGATATCTACCTGCCCGGAGAAGGGCACCAGTGGATGGATACCAACACTGCCCGTGTATTTGATGGAGGCACCATCCTCAGGAATTACTCTGCAAGCCTTGAAGAGGTGCCAGTTTTTGTAAAGACTTCCTAAATAAGGATTGTTGTGGCTTTTAGGCAGTTGCCCTCCTTCAGAGCAGCACTGGCCAAATGTGGTCACTTTTCCTTAAGATAATTTCTTGCACTTTTCTAAGAATATGTTTTTTTATTATTATTATTTCAGCAGAAATTGTTTGAATCTTCTATTATTTGCTGCTATTCTAAAATAGCGACAGTACAGCTTGGGCACAAATACGCATCCACACCACGTTGACCTCCATCTTTTTGCGGTTTCCTGGGGAAGTGTTTGTGCGCCCGTGTTGGGTTTTGGTGGGCACATCCGACACTCCCAGGTCCCTGCCACCCTGGTCAAAGATGCTGCCTTGGCCGGAGAGTGGATTTTCCAGAATCTGATATAAACAAACATCACCTGTCAGGATTGGATCTATGCATTTAAAGAATAAGATGTATATACAGGGAAATGTAAATACAATAGCTCTATACATGTGCCTGGACATCACGTGCTAAATGCTACGTGCTTCTCTCATCTGATGCTGCGTCTGGTCCACCAGGAGAGAAGACTCGGGGAAAATGAAGCACAGGTCTCTGTACAGAGATTAAATCACTGCATAGCCCAGATGGTGCCAGCATCTTCCTCCAGATCTTGCCCAAAGTCAAACTGAAGATAGTATCAGTTTTTGCTATTCTTCACCTATCGGAAAGTCACCAACTTTTTAGTTAGGTTTAGTGCCTGACTGAAGAAAAAAATAATAATAACCACCATGTTCATGCATGGTGCATCTCTAAAAAAATAAAATAACACCATGTGCTGTAAAAGTTCTCAAGCAGCCAATTTCTTTGTGTCTGTTAATAGGATATGCCTCATTTCTACAGTGAATTTGTTTTAAATTGAGTTTCCTGCTCTTTGTTGCTGCTGTGTCAGGGTTTGTGCTGGTGTCACTGGGCAGTTTCTGGGTTATAAAGGGTAACGTCACATCACTGCCAGCTAAAAGAATATTGCTAATGCAGTTTTTATCTTGTGAGCATTTGGATATTAAAGACTGTATTTGGAGTCACCGTAATGTTAATGAAGTGTTCATTAATGTAAACTGGATTTAAAGAATTGGCCTTCCTTGTCATTGGTGTTTCTGGGCACTGGCTGATCCGTTCTCTGCCTTGCGTCTTCCTCTTGGCAATCCATGTGGAAGAGGCACAAATGTTTCCCCTTATTCTTTTTCTATCTTAAAATCTTTCTATATTTCTATCTATCTTATTCTTTTCACTATCTTAAGCTAATGCTCATGTTTTTCTGAAAGGAAGACTTAGGCATGTTTGAGATGTATGGAAGTGGAAGGGACTTCAATGGATGCTTAAGAGATTTCCTGAAATGGGGGCTCTGTGACTATAAACTGGTAAATGCTTGCAATTTTAACTAATTGCAATAACGTAGTAAAAACAAAAATACAATAAGCACAAGCTCTTCTTTTAACATCTTTTTTTGCTTTAAGCACTTTATTTTACTCCACTCTGTGTTTTTTTTCTTTTACCTATGTAGCAGATGTACATGCCTGCCTTTTTTCTGGATGTATTTCTAAATCTTCCTGATTGGTAGGGCAGGAACGAGTGGTTTGGGTAGATTTTCTTATAAGGAAGAGATTTTGACAATGTTTATGGATGATGTGCTCTTATCAACACTTGGATTAACAGTTCTTTTTCTTCCTCTGCCAGAGACTTTTAAAACCTTTTGCATACCTGAGAGCTGGGCTCATCAACCTTTTGGCTTTTTCACTATATTTTTGCTGCTGTGTTGTTCTGTGCGAAAACTTTGTCCTTTGTTAACAGTTTTGAGGGTTAACATCCAAGATGTGGTGCTGAATTAGTTAAAGCACTGCTGGGGTGGTGTTACAGGCAGCATATCTGCATAGGGATCACCAAAATGCCCAACAAGTACAGAGAGGATAGTTGAGGAAAGGCATCAGGCCACAGGCTGTCCCTGGAAAGGCAGAGACTTCTTTGTACGTTTTGTGTGTGTTACCTATAAATATGTATAAATGTGTATAAATATATAGTGTTCTTAAAGTTGACTTTAAGACTACCTTTGGAGTCTCATGCAGACCTTCCTAACTCATATTCAAGACTTTCCTAAAGCCAACTTGATGTATTCCTTGAAGTCTCTAGCAGACTTAAGGATTTTCCTGAAGTCAACTTTAAGACTTAGTCCCCAGAAGACATAGGCACATCTCTGGAGATACTCAAAACCAGCCTGGATGTAGGTGACCCTGCTTGAACAGGGGGCTTGGACTAGATGATCTCCAGAGGTCCCTTCCAACTTCAACCATTCTGTGATTCTGGGATTTCTGAAAGCCATCTTTCTTAGTCTCCAGCCTACTTCGGCATTTCCAAAAGTCATCTTTCCAAATGTAGTAGTCTCTAGCAGACATCAAGAGTTTCTTAAAGTCACCTTTAAAACTTTAAACTCTTAAAAGTCACTCAGAGATTCTCTTTCACTACAACCGTGCACAACGGGCAAACCCAAACCAACCATGTCCCTTGGCCTAAGTGAGTTGTGTGGGGACAAAAATGCCCTGCAGCATTTCTACCCCATCCAGTGGTTTGAGCTGAAACAACTGCTGGCAGCAAAAGCTCAGGCATCAACCTGCAACTCTGCAGACCGTGAAACCCAAATCCCCCCAGAGGGACAGTGCAGCTGCTGCTTTAACCACTGGGCAAGGACATGGTGAAACCTGGGACTGAATTAAGGAGCAAGTTTCAGCCCACCACCAGTGCCGATGGGCTTGGGTGCACCTGGCATCCAGAGACCAAAGTCAGCAGCCAGCACCTTGTTTGTGCCAAAAAGTGGGGTTCAGTGGGGTACCTGCTTCTCCAGGCAAATTCTCCCTGAAAATAACTGCAGAGAAAGCAAAGCAAAGGGAATAACATGGTTTGGGCTGAGGAGTACTGAGAGGTCAAGAGCTGAGGTTGGGATCTGAGAAGCACTTCCAGTCCTTGCCTGGTCCAGAGGTGCACAATGGGATCTGAGGGCACCCAGAGGAACACCCAGGGTTCTACTACAAACCACCCATGAAGGTTTCTGAGACACCTCCAAAGGCATGTGGAGAGGCCTGGGGCAGCACCAAGGGCTCCCCAAGGGACCTGTACAGCATGCGATGGTTCACAGATGAGCTCAGGGAGCAGAAGAAGGGACATGGAGCTGAGGAACAAAGAAGGCTCTGCAGAGGTTCCTGGGGACCTCTGAAAGGCTCATGGAGGACTCTGGGATGCTCACGGAGGACCCTGGGATGACCGTCTGCAGGTAGTTTTCCTTGTAGGTCAACTCCGGTGAGGGTAATTTCTGCAGCCCCAAAAGGGGTTGTTTTTAGTTTGTTGCTTTAATGTTTTTGGCCTTGTCAAATCCAGCTTCACAGTAAATCAATAAATACAGACTTGAAAAACTCATACTTGAAAGAACAGCCTAGAAAAAGCATGTGTTTTTGTTGATTATTGGACTTTCATTAGGAACAAGGGGGGGTTGTATGACATCTATCAATTATGGTTCACTTGACTTTTATGGGTTTTCGTGTCTTTCAGCTCCATCAATATCTTGTTCTCTTACTTCAGAAGAGATGGTATCACATCTCATCAGGTGTGTTTCATTTCTCTGTTTACAAAAGGGAAATGCTACATGTAGTATCCTCAGAAAGATTTCTCTTTCTCTTGCAGACCAGCACTCTGCCCTCTTTTCTTGAGATGGTAACCACACTTTTTTCATATTTTTTTCCCTTCCAATATCAGTATTTCACATGCACATGCTCTTCTAGCAGTTGCTTCTTTCCTAAATGTGTCCACATTAATGTTACCATTCCCCCTTTCTGTCTCACATTCAAGATCCGCTGTCAAATGTCTGTCTTCATTCTGTTCTCTTCCATCTGTAACAAGGACACGTTTTGGTCATTACGAGGCAGGGCTCAATTTGCCCAGCTTTAGGTTTTTCCATTAGTTGCAACAAGTGATTTCCGAGGATGGATTGCTCTCACTTGAATTCAGGGGGCTATGGTTTGGTATCCTGGCTGCCTTTTAAGTCAGTAAGCAGAAAAGAGTACCTTTCAAAATCAGAAACAAGCATCTTCGGAGAGCCTTCTCCCACATGGGCATAATAAATATCCCACTAATCATGCCCCATGGACTACAGAAAGAGTGTAAACAGCTACATAAGACTTAGACGAGTAACTTGGACGCGGATGAATAGTATCTCTGGTTTAATAGTATCTCTGGTTAATTCTACCCGGGTGACAATTTCAGTTGTGTCATTAAAGTTATAACAAGACAAAACCCCTTCAAACCTAGGAATTCATGGGGGAAAACCTTCATATAGATCATCTGTGGCTCACAAATGAGAAGACAATTAAAATTCCTCCTAAATACAAACCCAAACCATTCAAAACTCAGTTTCAAGCAGCTGGACTTCCACATTATGACTGTCACCCTTTTCACCAAAATCAGGAACAGCTGTGCAGTAAATTGCACTGTACAGATGTCAGTTCAGTGCCCAAGAAAGGAGAAAATAGCAGCAGCTTAGCTGTCCTTTCTCCATGAGGTAATCCAGCTGAAGATGCAACAGGGACCATGTCCCTGGTGCCTCACTGGTGCTGTGATAAATCCTTACCATCGCCTACAAAACCAGCTTTTGTGTGAGGAGGTCCTCATACCATCCACAGGTAGGTCTGATTTGGGGCTGGTGTTAAACGGGGAAGAACAAATATCAGTGTTTGACTGGTTCATCACTTCAGCCTTCTGTGGCTGGTTCCTTCGGCTACTGGCAAAAATAGCAATTATTGCCAATTCTGAATACCATTAAGGTCCCTTTCCATGAAAAATCTTAGTATATTTTGCAGAGTGTAGATGAAGTTTCCATCACATTCTGTTCAAATGACTAACCAAGATGATGCTACAGGTGGTGGAAAAGGGGATGGAGAACAGGACCACACACTTCTCCTGACTCGTGACCTCCCTTTTTCCTCTCCTTCCTCCAGCCAAAACTGGAACTGAGAGAGTATTTCCTTCGCTAAGAGCTGCTAATTATTATTTCTGATATGGTGGTGGTTGTTCTTATTATTGCTCCTAAAAAATCTCACCAAAGACTCAGGAAAACATGGGGTTAGAGACTTGTAGGTGTAACTTGTAGGTGTACACTCTTTGCTGAGTGTTTAACGTGATGGAAGTGACAATATTAACAGCCAGGAAACAGAGTGCTTTTCAATAGTATATCTCAAATCCCTGTACAGAGCTGGCGTATCACTCTCTGTATTTGAATGGTTGGACAAAAGAAGAATGAATTTTCCTGTGCTGAATGTGAAAGAAGCAGACAACTGTCTGAGGTAGGCTGGATGAACTGGTGTCTAGGAATGCCTCTTTTCCCTGACTTTGGGTGACGAGGTGGACCCAGGGTTGTAGCATGGCCAGCGTGTTACTCACCAGTGGCAGATGCTGGGAAGAGAACCTCCTGCAGAAATGACTGGTACCACAGGCATGCTGGTAGAAGACTTCCAAAGAAAGTGACTATTTATTTCCTGTATATTTTAAAAGGTTTGTTTTGAGGTGAAGCAGTATGAAAAGATTCAAACCATCAAGGGCTGTGAATAAAAACCCCACGTTCTCACATATCCAGTGTAGCTGAATGAACCATATTTCACGCACAGACAGCCTCAAGGGAGGTAAGATGTGAACGACACGTGTATAAATTGTCACATTTGGAAAAAAAAAATGGGACTATTGCTGCGGTCCCCTCAACATCCTTGTTTTGTACCATCCATCCAGCAAGGCTGGCAACTGTCTGTTTCATTTTAAGGCGAAGGCTGCCTGGCTCGTGAAAGGGATTACACACTGTGGTTAGCCATAAGGCATGGGGATAGTGCTTATTTGTTCCTTGCTCTCTAGGTTTCTGCTTTAGGGAAATAATCTCTGCTTTCTTTCAGCATTTTTAACCTCTTCTAAAACTCCAGGGATGGCTGTGTGTCACCCCTCATCAGGACCAGAAATCAGAAGTGTAAATGACAACCTTAGACGCTCTAGATCCTTACAAAATGAAGGGAGACACAAGTGCAGAAGGTGATTCAGATGCTAGATAAGATGATTCAGAGGTAACTTTTAATTTGTCCTCTTTCCCCTGACAGTAGAAGAGTCTTGGAAGAGGAGATCCCACTGACATGCTCAGGGTGAGATTCAGCTTACTCTGGTTTGCTTATCAGAAAGCCTAGCAATGAATTTGTGCTGGTCACCCAGGCTTCCTTCCTTGGCAGTAAACCAAGGAAAAAAAAGTGATTATAAATGATCTCGTGATTACACACAGACTTGAGATGACTCAAACTGACATTTAGGCAGCTAAAGGGGTGTGCAAATTCTTCCATCTGCAGGATCTGGAAACGCAATTGGGAAGAGAATCTGCTTTTCTGTATGCCCCCATTAAGCCTAACTTATTGCCTAATTTATTTACTATATATAGTAAAAGATTTATTTTTGAAGTGCATTTGGTTGCTTATCCTGAAGGGTTCATAGATTTTTCTTGTTGTTGTTTTGGTTTTGGGGTTTTTGGAGGGATGTTGACATTTCTGTTTTCATTGTATTTTTTTTGTCTGCACAGCATTGAAATCTGCAGTTATTTCAGTGACTTATGCCAGTGTGTTTTTTATTACATCTCCTTTTGTAAGTAAAAATGTGAACAAAAAAAATCTATCCTTACTTAAGTTTACGTTGATAGAAGCAGAAATCAGTCTTTACGTTTGCACAGTAAAGTTAAACTTACCATTTCTATTCCAAAGGTGAAACTGGCACCCAAACCTGATTATTTGGAGAATGTATTTGGAGGAATGTGTTCTGAGGGATGCCTTTGACAGTATAATTTAAATTCAGTTTATAGCTTCAACAACAACATTAACAACAACATCAAAGTATGTGAGATTTTTTTTTAAAAGGTTCCATATTTAAAATATATATTTTTTTTTTCTGATGACTTAATGTAGTTCTAAATTTGACCTATGTCAAAGAAGAGGCTCCGTCCCCCAAACCCCTTATTTATGTTAAGCATTTAAGAAGAAAGAAAAGATGAGGAACAACATGTATCAGGAAAGCAAAAGTGACCATTACTAACCCTAAATTGTGCCTGAACCCTATGCTTCACTCACCTCAATATCTAATGCTTATTTCATGGGAAGTAATGTGTGTTTTTTTCAGCAATGCAACATATAAAACACTCATTGATATACTACTTTGGCTTTAAATATTTCAAAATATCTGTCTAAGAACCTATGTCATGCACATGTCATTAAATCTATCTGCTATATGAGGAAGAACTCATGGAATTAATGTTTCCTAATTTCTCTTTCAATGTCCTCCTCAGCTTTTACATCTGAGTATGCTTTACATCACCACTTTCTCCTTTGTGTGTAAAATAATTGTGTTACCTTTAAGTCTCTTGAGAAGACAGGGACGAACCCTGCTTGATTGTGGCTCAACCGTTAGGACCAACCAATGGTCCCTTGGACAACGCTTACCGAAAATGCAAATATGAAGAAAGGAAATGCCTGAAAAAAACCACACTGCAGTGACCGAGTTCATTCTCTTGGGTTTCACTGACCGTCCGGAGGTGGAGTTACCTTTGTTTGGGCTCTTCCTGCTCATCTATATCACCACGCTGGTGGGCAACGCTGGCATCATTGTGCTTGTCTGGCTCAACACCTGCCTTCATAGCCCCATGTACTATTTCCTAAGCAATTTATCTTTCTTAGACCTCAGCTATTCATCTGCCATTGCTCCCAAGATGCTGTTGAATCTGTTAGCACAACGGAAGACCATTTCTGTCTTTGGTTGTGCAACACAGATGTTTCTCTTCGCTGCCCTTGCTGATGCTGAGTGCCTCATTTTGGCTGTGATGGCCTACGACCGCTACGTGGCCATATGTCGTCCTCTTCTCTACGCTGTCACCATGTCCCACCGGGTCTGTGCCTTATTGGTAGCCGGGGCTTATCTCAGTGGGGTTCTGACCTCACTGGTCCACACGAGTTTCGTGTTCACCCTGTCGTTCTGTGGCTCCAACACCATCAACCACTTTTTCTGTGACATTCCCCCGCTGCTGGAGCTCTCCTGCTCCAAAACACAGGTCAACGAGGTCCTCCTCTTCACCTTGTGTGGCTTTATACAAACCAGCACCTTCCTGATCATCGTCGTCTCCTATGCCTGCATCCTTGGCACCATCCTTCAGTTTCATGCCGCAGAGAGCAGGCACAAGGCCTTCTCCACCTGCACCTCCCACCTGATGGCTGTTGGCTTATTCTACGGCTCCCTCCTCTTCACCTATTTACGGCCTAGCTCTAGCTACTCACCAGACACAGACAAAATAATTGCTGTATTTTACACTGTGGTCTTTCCCATGCTGAACCCCATGATCTACAGCCTGAGGAACAAGGAGGTTATGGAAGCCCTAAGAAGATCAATAGAGAGGAAAGTGTTTTCTCAGACACTTAGCAGGAGAAAAGGCAATGAATAGGCTGTAGGGTAGGACTGGTGCAGTACAGCACAAAAACATTCAACCTGTCTTTCTAAATGCAGATATCCGTGTTTACTAACATCTCCATCAAAAACTAGTTTCCCCAGTTTCACTTTGTTGTTAATGAAGAAAAATGGGTTTTGGTGCTTGCATTTAGTGAGCTTACCCTCAAGCAGCAAATTTTATAGAAGAGACCACTTCATACACCTAAGAGAGATTTGCTGGTTTTTAAAAATTGAGTATTGGTATCCTGGAGAAATCTTTCATTCATGTAGTAAGCAGCTTTCCTGTACGTTTTGCAGGATTGTTTTGTGGCACTGGGTCAGAAGCATGAGTGACATGTCTCATCTCTTTTTCATTAGGCTGTGTTACTGATTATACACTGTAATAGATGTGTGCACAAGTTAGCCCTTCAACAAGTGCTGATGAGGGCCAACGGAACATGTCCTGTTAGGGACTAGCCCACAGGGAAGACCTTCTGGAATATGAATGATGTATATTTTTGACTGCACATGTCTAACGTAAATAAAATTAATGAAAACTTGCAGGCTATGGTTTTCTTTCTCTGATTGAATGAGTGCCTTCTGTTTCTTTATTTGTTTGTTTCAGAGTCTGAAGAGTGAAGCCTGTTTTTTTTGTAGCTTGTGATGGAGCATGTGGTAAAACACCTGTGGGGGTCTCTCTTGTGCTAACACTAAATGAAAAGGCTTTGTTTTGAGATGCTTGCTCCTTATCATTGCTTACAGGTTTCCAATACGAATCAGCACAAATGTTTGGGATTATATCAAGATTCAGTGATGATATTATTGTGTGGTTATTTGAGACAATGCATCTTGCACTGTTCTACAAATGGAAGTAGCATGGAACTCCAAAACAAGGAGGTGAAGTATATGCAAGGCAGGTGAAAGACACATACATTAAAGTCCATAATCATGACAGAAGCATTGCCTAACTTTATTTAGCAGTCTGTGATTTGTCTTGCTTAAACCTAGCAAAGTTTTCACTGACAAATGGGAAATCTAAACAGCAGACATCTACACGTGAAATGATTTTCTAAGGGTACCTTTAAAGACAGTGGAGAAAAATCTTTTTTTTTTTAGGGTTGCGACACATCTCTACCTGGTATGGGCACATAGTACCTACATATATTACCCTTTAAAGTGCTTATTTTTCTCCATCACCTCAAAAGATCGTGTAGGCAGATAGCAATATCATAGACCTATAATGAGACATTTAAAATTAGGTAATGACTCTGAAAGAGCCTCATAGTCCCTCTGTGTCAGTACAGATCTATAGGTGTCTGAGAAGCTTTCGCTGAATCATCTCTGAAAATGGTCATCATCAATTAGGCAGTTGGAATAACGAATCTATGCCATTTGGGTAGTGATAGGCAAGGTGGGACCTTAGACTGCTATACACCAGTGAAGAATCCTAGCAGAAGAATCCTAGTAGAATTTAGGCAGTGAGATTTAGGTGCTAATTACACATTAAACCCTCTTAGAGTAAGAGGCTTTAAAAGAATACTTCTTGTTTCTTTTTCTCTCCAGATATATCTGCCTGTCCTGGCTTTATAGGGTAGAGATAAGTGGATGGTTAAAGCTATCCTTTATTTCAGTGGGACCAAGATTTTCCCTTTGAATCTCCATAAAAAGCCTTTATGCTTTTTATTGTTTTCATGCAAAGACCTCCGTAAATGTCTGAAAAGAACATGTTCTTTGATGGTGATGTGTCCCAGGCAAAGGACAGTGACCTCAGGCAGACTCATGCGGACTAAAGGAGAAAGGAGACATGATGCTTGCATACACTGCTTGTCTCAATTATTTAAAGGCACCAAGTTCTCCGTTCATAGTAGAAAAGTGGGACTAGTAGTTTAAAGTGTCCCTGACTTATGTGATTTGGGCATGGCAGTGGTACTACCTCTCCTTTATAAATAGAGAGCTGAGGGAGAATAAAGCTAACTTTGACCTCCATAGAATACTAATGTAAATTATTTCTACAGAGCTCTCAGAATCCTGTTGAAGTTACTGAATTTTGCAAGCAATAATCATTGCACTGAGCATAGTGTCCAGCACTCACTTATCTCAAACACAGACAAACAACTTTGATCTCACCTAACAAATTGTTGCATAGACCACTTCAAAATAGAAACCCAAGAGAGATTTGAGTTAATGGACCTCTGCCATTATGCTTTTCTCTTCAAAATATTGATGTTATCTAAACTAGCATCCGTTACTAAGACTAAAGAACAATATCACAGATGATCTTCATTTAATCAAATCTGCTTTCCACAGGTAGCTATCATTTATGGCACCAACTCCATCAGCTAGATGTACAGAACAGGGAAAACCTTAAAACATCTGAGATATTGCTTATCTTCTCAAGATGATGTTGTGATGTGATTATCTCCTGTCCCTCAGGAGACATAAAGTATGGTATAATTGCCATGCTAGTGCGGTCTGCTTGTCAAAGATATAATTGCTTCAATTTTTTTCTGAGTGTATAAAAACACAGCTTCATATAAAAAGCCTGCCTCCTGGAAGTAAGAAGTAAAAATGAGGTGAAGTTGGCGAGGCATAAAGAAGCTGGATAATGCTTGTCAGTTCTTGTAAAAATTAGTTCTTATTCTTGAATGTTCACTTTGAAAAGTAAGTGTATGCTGAAAGTTGCATGTTGACTGTTTGATTCTGCAAAGCTATCATATCTGTGCCTGAATTAAGTCTTAGTTACAAAGGTATGCCTCTGCACTAAGTGGGCAAAGACAGTGTAGAAGAGAATAAAGGGGATTTGTCTGATTTTATTTTTTACATATTTTTTGTCTGTAACCGTGGACCTTCTGCTTTGTATTTTTTTCATTTCCAGCCTGGATTTCTTGAATGCTTCTCATGTGCAGCTATGAGGATTAAGCAAAGCACAGCTACTGAAAAGCATGTTTGCACTAAGATTTAGGATTTATCTCTCCTGTCTTAGGTTGGGGTTCATAGCCAACTATTTTAGGTTTAAGGCCTTTATGTTCTCATCCTCAGGTATATATCTTAGGAGTGCATGGAATAGATCTAATGCATGCCACCCTACCAGTGCCTTATTTCTCCCTGATAAATATAGACTCTAAAAGTCTCTGTAGGTATTTAAAATTCAGTTGCCGTTTACAGAGAGGGGTTTATATTGACTTGATTGCATTTAAGACTATACCTGGTCCACTCACAGCAGGTAAAGAGAGCCTATGCAACTACCTCCTAGTGGACATCTAGCTTTTTTTTTTTGGATGGAAAAATGAATGGGTAATTAGATTTTAGTATCTAGGCAGTACTATTTCACATAGCTACAGGCATCTTAGGAACTCGGGGTTTTCTAAAGTCTCTGTTATGTGATCATGTATAACAGATGTGAGCAATACATGTTTTCTTATCCCATTAATTTCTAAGCACTAACAAACCCTTTGTCACCCTTCCTCCTGCTCCTGATGGCAGATAACATACCAGTCAAGCCCAATGGCTTCAGGAAACTGCACAACACCAACCACGTTCATTCTGTCTGGATTGACAGATGATCCAAGGCTGCAAATGCCTCTCTTCGTGGTGTTTTTAGCCATTTACTTCACCACTGCGCTAATGAATCTGGGTATGATTGCATTAATCACTATAGATCTCCGGCTTCACACCCCTATGTATTTTTTTCTCCAAAATCTGTCTTTCATGGATGCCACTTATTGCACAGTTATCACTCCTAGAATGTTGATGACCTTTTCAGTAGAAATGAAAACAATTTCATACATAGGTTGCATTATGCAGTATTTCAGCTTTGTTTTGTTGATAATCTCAGAGTGCTTGCTGCTAGCTGTGATGGCATACGACCGGTATGTGGCCATTTGTAAACCTCTGCTCTATACCATCATCATGTCCAAGACAGTCTGCTGGAATCTGGTGAAAGCTTCATACTTCTGGGGGTTCCTGAACTCTGTGATACACACCAGTGGCTTGCTAAGACTAAACTTTTGTTCTTCAAATGTGGTAAACCATTTTTTTTGTGATAACAGCCCGCTCTTCCAGATTTCTTCCTCCAATACTGCTGTCAATGAGCTGCTGGTTTTTGCTTTAGGAAGCTTGGTTGAGATAAGCAGCATCACCACCACCTTCATCTCATATATTTTAATTATTCAGGCAGTGCTGAGGAGCCGTTCTACGGAAAGAAAGTACAAAGCCTACTCCACTTGTGCCTCTCACCTGATGACTGTCATCTTGTTCCATGGAACAATAATCTTCATGTATTTCCGACCAGCCACCAGCTACTCACTCAACACAGACAAAATCGCATCTTTGTTCTACACTGTGGTGATCCCTATGCTGAACCCCATCATTTACAGCTGGAGGAACAAGGAGGTAAAGGATGCCTTACGGAGAACTATAGCCACCAAAGTTTTGCATCACTGACCCTTTGGCTGTCCAGAGAGATCCCAAACTGAATTTTAAGGGATGACCCACAAATAAGTCCAAAAAAGAAAACACTTAAGCACATGTTTAGTCTTAAATTTCCATTGCTTTTGCATATTAAATATGTTTCCTGTGTATTTAAGCACTATTTTGAACAGAACCTGACATGAAATTTATTGCAGATGGAGCAGCATTCTTCTTGCTGAACCTGTGCCACATTATGAAGGCAATTTCAGCGTACATTGGAAGAGGGTCTGTGAAATGTTACCAATGTTTAAATGATGCCTAAAAGTTCTGAGAAGAATGCAGGAAAGTCATGCTGCAATCAGGGATAAGCATCAGAAAGACACAACTGATTATGTCAAAAGAAAATATAGGTTTTCTGTTCTTCATTTTTAGTAAGATGCCTGGTCATTTATTTCAAAGATGAAAATATGATGGGTTGATCAATTTTGTGTCATGCTGGTAGAAAAGTAAATGCAAAGAGCGAAGGAGCTGGGATTTCAGTTCTGTTGCTGTACTTGCTGTACATCTAGCATTAGCAGAGATGCTTTTTTTTTTTCAATCTTTGCATTTTTTCCCATGTAGTAAATGCAGTAATTATAAATAAATGAATTAAGAAAGCAACAACACAGTTTAGCTATTTATTTAATGTTGAGTTGGGAAACAGTGCTTGCCAGTTTGCCCAGGTAGATCTTAGACTTGCAATGACTTTTAATTCTGAAACCACATCCTCAGAACAAATAGCTATTGGAACAAAAGCTTTTGCAGCCTTTTACATATATTTCCAAAGATACGGAATAATAGGGATGGTGAAAGATACCTCAGATGCCAACTTTTACCAAATCAAGTGATTTAATTGGCCGGAATAAAAGCAGACAGTTGAAGAATGAACATCTGCCTGACTTAGGGGGAAAAAAACAATCATCTCAGGACCACATGAACAATCCTGCAAGCAGTCTCATTTGGGCTGATTCCATCACATGGGACTTCAGAGGCATTGCAAACACTTTCCTTTTGCAGAAGCATGAAATAATAGGAAAACAATAAAAGTCTGTTTTGAAAAGAAGAAGAAAGGATGTTCTAAGCCATGTATAAGCCAGGGATTTCCAGCCAGAATGACTAAATTATAAATGCTTTAGAGTTTTGAAATCTTAAGGTATTTCTTACCAGAGCTTTTCCACACCTCTGTGTTTGCTTTTGTCCATGCAGTTACCCTCAAACTAGATGAATATCACAGCCCTACATAAGATTGCCTTGAAGATCAGCCAGGAGCTTTATCTATCATGAAATGAATATTCCTCACCATAATTCCATGCTTGCCTTCAGACACAACTTGAGGCATTCTTTTTATTTTAAAGGTTCAGGTTGACTGTTATCTTAAACAGGTAGAAGAGCATGTGCCCACCTCTCTGCTGGAGTACCAGGTAACAATTTTCTGCTACCAGTTCCCTACTTTGTCCAAAGTAAATAAGTGTTGGTGGAGATACTCTTATTGGTGAGTCCACTTTCCTGCTTAATGCAACACAAATAAAAACAGACTCTACCCTTTGTACATCCCTAGTGCGAAGACAATTAGGGGCAGTCGGGTCTGAAACACATATCTCAGCACAGCATTGCAGAAGAGAGGTGAGTATATTCACAAAACCAAAACAAAAAATAGCTTGTCTGTAATTATAGATGAGAAGTGGAGATGTCATGCTTGAGATACAGAGCAAAGCAAGAAAAGAAGGGGAATAGACTTGCATAGATGTCATATTAATATATTTCTGCTAAAATGGTGTTGCACTTGCAATGCCAGAATATCAGACTAGATGCCTGTTCAGGATACAGTCATGCCTTTTGTTGTGACTCAGCTCACAGAATAAAGAGGGATTTAGAGAGGGATATATAGAGATATATAGGGATATATCATTTAGAGAGGGATATATAGGTGTCTATACGTAACCAGGATGTATAGGATCTCAGTGTACTCACTAGACACCTAGCCAGCATAATGATGGTAGCTCATATATGAGTGGTATCAATCTCTGAGTGGCTTTGGCTGCATTGATTAGTTCCAGCCTGTAGAAAGAGACTCTTTCTAGTCACTTGATAATAATGGAAGCAGTTGTAAACATAATTTACTTTTCTCATGGGACAATTCAACTGAGAACAATTACTCTACACTGAAAGCTTGTTTTAAAATAGTAGTGTTCATTTGTACTGGCCAGTTGTTCCAGGTATCTGGATGGAAAAATATAAATGCAGGTATGAGTTCATTTCCATCTCAACAATTTTTTCATCTGAGGGATTCTCTACATGCACAATGGGGCTGGTTCCTTTCTCACAGGAGGAAGGTATTACAGCAGTAATTATAAATTGCAGATGACCATGGAATTAAGTAATTTGGAGTTTACTGATACTCCTTAGCCTGAACTGGAGTGAAGAGAAGCAAGAGGTGTTATCTTTGCAAAATCAAAATAAGCATCAAACTTCAACTCTATCAGTCATTTCTCTCTCCCTGTCTCTCAAAATTGTTTTCTTCCTATTCATGCTGAGTGTCTCCAGAGAAAAATTACACCAAACTCTTCTAATACGCGTAATTATTCCAAAGAACTTTTCTCTAACACAGATACAGAACCAGTCCTAGAATGAAATGAAACAGGTATAAGAAAATACAATTATTTTCTGTGTTGTTTCTTTTTTCTGCAACAATATGCCAATGTTGGTTTCTAACATGAAATACGTTTACCTTACAGGATATTTTGTTTTAAGAAAAGCATTTGAAAGATCAATCTTCTCTTGAACCTTTAGTGAGAGGAACAGAGGGGTAAGCCTTCCTTAGGAAATTATAAAATATTTTGTGGTCTTCTTTCTGTTTTCCATCAGGTAAGACTGGTAACATGGCAGATAATGACATAATGAATCAAAGGCAGGAAGTGAAAGGTTCTCAGGACTGAATTTGTCAATATCCAAATGATGAAAATGCACCACATGGTAAATGCATCTCAATGGTAAATCACACCATGATTCTTTCAACATAAACACTGGTACTTTTCAGATATGCAAATAAAATATTTAAGATCTACTCTTTATTAATAATGCTAATTACGGATGTCTAGATGGTGTCATAAACTCCCAATGTAAGATTATTTTTCCTACGCATGAATCTAGCTCAATGGATGGAAGAACATCTTAGTCTTCCAGGTGCATAAAGTGAGGTCTGTATCTCCTAACATTTAATGATCTAAGCTAATCTGGCTGGGCACTCTCCCTTTGCCTTGGTCTCCTCTACTCTGCTACAGTGGTACTCCATGAGAAGAAATGATCATCTTCAAGTTTGTTTCATGTCACCTGTCCTAGGCAACTATCTTTCAACAGAAGTAACCATCGTATCCTAATCCAGAAAAGAGCTGACACTAGAAGCTTTCCTTTGAGACAGCTGCAGTCAGGAGAGAGGCATCTCACCCACATGTAAGTATCTTCCCAAACTGGAATCTCTCAGAACAGCATTACCAATTTGGAAATGACTGCTTAAGGAGTAAAGCATAAACAACATGAATGAGGTTTCTTATCTGTTGCTTTGGAAATAAGAAAAAATATGACTCTATAGCTTTTAAGAACATTTTTAAAAGATATTATGACTTATTAAGATTTTTAAAAGATGTTTTGACCTAGATAATGATGTCTCAAAAGTACTGAGCAAACACGAAAGAGACTTAATGGATTTAAAGCTGTGGATTTTGCCCTGCAAAGTTTTGGATGTCCCATCCCTGGAGGTGTTCAAGACCAGGTTGGATGAGGCTGTGGGCAACCTGATCTAGTGGGTGGCATCCCTGCCCATGGCAGGGGATTGGAACTAGGTGGTCTTTAAGGCCAAGCCATTCTATGATTGTATGAAAGCTATGTTGCCAGCTTACAGCCTTATTTATTGATGAATGCTTGGTTTTGGCTCTTTATGAGGACAATATTCTCCACCCTGAGCCTTATAAGAAGTACCTAGGAGTTTTCACTGTCTCTCAGAGTTTTTTCTGCTTTACTAGTGAAAATGGTTTAGGTCTTACTGCTTGTTTTAATCTTCTTTTCCCGTACGTTTGCTCCTGGGTGTATGCTACTGCAGCTTATACAAATGAGATAGAGTCACATACGTTAAATGTTTGTGATGAAAACAGTGTGCTTGCAAGCCCCTAATTTGGGACCATTTCTTCAAAGTTATTCCAAGAAATGGGCAACAGTGAGTGCTTGATGCCTTCTGAAATTTAGTCCTCCAATAGACTGTTAGTTATTTCACAAACTGGTAAAATCACCTCAAAATATCAACCACTTTAGAAAATGTTAGTCATTATATTTTGAAATACTCATTCAAAAGTGCATTAGGGGAAAAGGCATGAAAGAAGCTGTGAATTCTCCATTGGTATGGGGCATCAAGGACTGCTTCAAATTCAGGAATACCACTGGCATAGTGGAACTCTGCCATGGAGTGTGGAGGTAGGCTAGATAATTTCTTGAGCTCCCTTCACTTCCTCCAAAATTCAGCTCCATTGATTTTGATGGGTCTGCTCTCTATGTCTTCTTGAATGGCAGGGATTGTTCCATCTTATATCAGAGAAAGGTAATTATGGAAAATAAAAGAGAAGAAAGGGGACCAATGGAACCTGGAAAGAAATTAAATAACTGGTTATCATTTTAGGTGTAAAAGCCAAAACTGGAGGGGGTGAGTGGCATAGGGACTGTGGTGAGGGACACTGACAATCCATCCCATGCTCTGATATGTGGCTTTCCTTCTCTACTCCAGCAGGCAACAATTAAATGAAAATGATGGTGCAAGAGAATCATACCACTGTGGCTAGCTTCATTTTCACAGGATTAACTGATAGACCAGACCTGCAGCTTCCACTGTTTGCTGTCTTTTCTTTGATTTATGGGATGACCTTGCTGGGTAATCTAGGAATGATACTGATCATTAAGTTTGACCCATACCTGCATACTCCTATGTACTTTTTCCTCAGCAACTTGTCCTTCTTAGATGTCTGTTATTCTTCCACTATTACTCCCAATATGCTGCTCAACTTTTTAACAGTGTCAAGGGGAGTGTCATATAGTGGATGCCTTATACAGTACGGCTTCTTTGCACTTTTTGCCACCACAGAAATGTTTCTCTTGGCTGCAATGGCATATGACCGCTATATGGCCATTTGTAACCCACTGCTCTACACTGTCATTGTAACCAAAAAGGTTTGTTTACTGTTAATAGCTGGATCCTATTTTGGGGGTATTGTAAATTCATTGATACACACCCATGGCTTGCTAAAATTGTCCTTTTGCGGCTCAAATGTCATTGATCACTTTTTCTGTGACCTCCTCCCTCTCCTAAAACTCTCCTGCAGTGACACCCATCTCAACAAGGTCCTTGTCACCGTATTTGGCTCCTTGTTTGAGGCAACCACTTTTACAATCACCATCATTTCTTACTTTTTCATCGTTGTCACAGTGCTGAAGATCCGTTCTGCCAAGGGCAGGCAAAAAACTTTCTCCACATGTGCCTCCCACCTTACAGCTGTTTTCACATTTCATGGCACAATCCTGTTCATGTATTTCTTCCCCAGCTCCAGCCACTTGCTGAGCACTGATAAAACTGTTTCTGTGTTCTACACGGTAGTTATTCCTCTGCTCAACCCCTTAATATACAGCTTGAGAAATAATGATGTGAAATGTGCTGCAAGGAAACTGCTGAAGAGGAAAGTCTTTATGTGCTGAAAGCCTTTCACAGTGGCATCTGGGGTGAATCTGTACAAAACCCCATTGTTTTGGATGTGGATTATGAGGTCACAGTTGACTGGAGGTTAGCAAATGTGACACTCATCTGCAAGAAGGGCCAGAAGGAGGACCCAAGGAACTACAGGCCTGTCAGTCTGGCTTTGGTGCCGGGGAAGGTTATGGAGCATAGTGCCATCTTCTTAAGTGCCACCATGCAACATATACAGGACATCTAGGTGATCAGGCCCACTTAGCATGGGTTTATGAAAGGTAGGTCCTGCCTGACTAACCTGATCACCTTCTATGTCAAGGTGATGCACTTAGTGTAATGAAGCAAAGGCTGTGGATGTTGTCTGCCTAGACTTTGGTAAAGCTTTTGACACTGTTTCCCACAGCCCTCTCCTGGAGAAACTGTCCGCTCGTGGTTTGGACAGGTGTACGCCTTGCTGGGTAAAAAACTGGCTGAGTGGCCAGGCCCAAAGAGTTGTGGTGTTAAATCCAGATTTAACAGAGCTAAATCCAGTTGGAGGCCAGTCACATCAAGGTGCTGGAGTGTGTCCGAAGAAAGACAACAAGGCTGGTGAAGGGTCTAGAGAACAAGTCCTATGAGGAGCAGCTGAGGGGAGCGGGGTAATTTAACCCAGAGAAAAGGAGGCTCAGGGGAGACCTTATTGCTCTCTACAACTACCTCAGAGGAGATTGTAGTGAGGTGGGGGTTGGTCTCCTCTCCCAAACTATCTATCGCTTCTTGTGATAGAACAAGAGAAAATGGCCTCAAGTTGTGCCAAGGGAGGGTTAGGTTGGATGTTAGGAAAAATTTCTTTACTGAAAGTATTGTAAAGCACTGGAAAAAGCTGCCCAGGAAAGTGGTTGAGTCACTATCCCTGGAATTATTTAAAAGAGGTGTAGATGTGGTGCTTAGGGACACGGTTTAGTGGACTTGGCAGTGCTAGGTTAATGGTTGGACTTGGTGATTTTAGAGGTCTTTTCCAATCTAAATGATTCTATGATTCTAAGATTCCTAACTGAAGGATGTGCAATATGGAAAGACAGATATAAATCCTCTTACTAAAGCCTTATTTCATCAAATTCCAAGTCAGTATAACACACAGGCTCTGCATTACAGAGGTTTTAAGTGCCGCCTTTTCACCTGCCAGTTTTTTGAAGTCTTTGGATACCAATGTTGTTTGTGTCTCTGTGAGAGCAGTTTTAAGAAAGGGAAAAAAACTGCTGTGCAACAGCAGCTGGGAGAGCAAGGAGTGAGAACCAGCCCTGCAGCCCCCAAGGCGAGTGCAGCAGGAGGGCAGGAGGGGCTCCAGTCATGCAGCAGAAGTCCCCTGCGGCCTGTGGAGAGTCCCCTGGTGGAGCAGGCTGTCCCCCTGCAGCCCACGAGTCCCATGGCAGAGCACATCTCCGCGCTGCACCCCGTGGAGGAGCCCCCAGTGGAGCAGGTGGATGCTGGCCTGAAGGACACTGCAGGAGCAGGCCCTGGGCCAGACCTGTGGCCCATGGAGAGGAGCCCACACAGGAGCAGGAGGCCTGGGGGGAGCTGCCGCCCATAGGGGACCTGTGTTGGTGCAGTTTGCTCCTGACGGATGGACCCTGTGGTACGGAGCCATGTGGGAGCAGTTCTTGAAGAGCTGCTGCCTGTGGGCAGCCCCCGCAGGCTCAGTTTGGGAAGGACGGCATCCCGTGGGAGGGACCCACGTGGAGCAGGGGCAGAGAGTGACCGTGAAGGAGCGGCGGAGATGAAGTGTTAGGACTGACCACAGTCCCCATTCCCCTGCTCTACTCAGGGGGAGGACGTAGAAGAGGGTGGATGGGGGGAAAGTGTTTTTAGTTTGTTTTTTATTTTTATTTTTGTTGTTCTCATGGCTCTAGCTTGTTAGTAATAGGTAATAAATTTCATTAATCTCCCTATGCTGAGTCTGTTTTGCCCATGAATATAATTGTTGAGTGATCTCCCTGTCCTTACCTCAACACTTGAGCCCTTTCCATCATATTTTCTCGCTCTTTCCCTTTGAGGAGGGGAAGTGAGAGAGAGCGGTTGTGGTGTAGTTCAGCTGCCCAGCTGGGTAAAACCACCAAAGTTGCCTGTTTTCTCTGTGGACTATGGAAAGATCTAACATGACCAGGCAAGGTCAAAATTTTGAATTTTCATCTGCCCAAATTTAGGTACCTAAATCTCACCTCAAGGCTTTAACTATTCCTTGTGATTACTGTTATTATCACCTGTTGCCCCTAGGATTAATGCAAAGGAAGACTTAATAGTGGCACTGTAAGACTCAATATTTGTGCATGTTCTGAAAAACATAGCAACTAGGCAATCTGAAAGGTGACTTCGAAGTTGTCTAGGAAGAAAATAAAGGAGAGGAAACTTGTCTTGTAAGCATGTGGCATTGGTAATAATATCAATAGAAATCCTCCAGGAAGTGGCTTGTACAATTGTGTGTCATTTTGCTCCAAGTGTGCATGCTTTGAGAACCACTGTTATGATTTCTTTCTCAAATACACCTCAGATATTCAGTGAAGAAAATAAACAGCCTTGGACTGGTGAAAGTCTCAAAGACTGAATCTTAACCAGCTCAGTTCACAGAAGCAGGACTAGAGCTGTTGCAGGAGTTACTCTAGGTCAGATGGCATCTACATATAAGAGTGGTAAACTGAGAAATGTATCTGCCTTTTGCCTGCAGTGTCTTCCAACACAACAGGGTTTGTAT
Organism: Anser cygnoides; assembly: GCF_040182565.1. NCBI lineage: Eukaryota > Metazoa > Chordata > Aves > Anseriformes > Anatidae > Anser > Anser cygnoides. Next base: position 35,239,799 of record NC_089877.1, read on the forward strand.
AATAGTTTAATCCTTGGTGTACTTTCTAGGTACAGAATAAACCAAGCTTTCCAGCACATATCCATGACATCTCACAGACACCTGACAGTGAGAGCCCTCATCACTACCCTGCCACTGGAGCCCTACAAATTAAAAGACATTTCCATAAGACATTCCCTCCTCCTTCTCAAACACTGCATGTAGCAATTTCATGCACAACCAAGCAGAACAAAATTTTTGTGATCATTCATAAGTGATTAAGAAAAAACAGAAAGATAATTACTGAAATATTTTGTAAATCCTTTTTCTTGGTCTTTCACACAATCCCTTTCTTTTCAACTAGATAAAGAGCCATCATTACAATATTCTTAGTCTCCTATTTGTTATTTTCCAAAAGAGGACACCTTGTTTGTTATGTGGTTAGCCAGGAAAACAGGGACTACTAAAATTTTACTGTTTTGTTTCATCTGCATATGTAAACGACCAAATATAATCTTCTACTTCAATTCTGATAGATTCTCCATCAGTTGAAGACTTTAATTTAGGATGGGTGGAGTTTCATGACTGAGTATTAAAAAGTCATGCATTCTCTTTCAGCCACCCAACATGAAACAACTTCTGAAAAACAACTAACCAGAGCAATGAGCCCCTGCATTTCAGGGTATCTAACATGGGTTGCTGGTATCAGTGAACTTTGTGTCCACCCAATGGACATATCAGCCAGAAAGACCAGGACTGTGTCCGCCCTGCCCATGCCCTACAAGATATACAACTGCATGAATGATGGGATGAGAGAGGAGACTGAATCAAAAATGACCGTAAGCGGTTTAATGTCTGTGTTCCTTTTAGATTGAAGTTCAACAATGATTTTTCCAGTGTCCTACAGACACGGAATATCCCCAAGTCTCCTTTCTCTTTTCCTTTGTCTTAATAAAGCAGACAGGATTTGCCATAAATGGGGCCATAAAGGACTGTAAGCATACTCATTTCATGCATGTTGCTGTGGGAGACCAGACCTCTGTTTGCCTATTTAAAGCCTCCCACGAGGACACTTTAATTATGTCCTTTGTGTTCAATCTGAAAAATATTAGCTGAAGACTCAGCTGTTTGTTCAGTTCCTAATAGTCAAAGTAGCAAATGTTTGCAGTAGCAGGTCCTGACATGACCTCTCAGGTCTGAGGGATGAGTGGCTTTTCTGTGCCACATGCAATTGTGGAACAATATTTTTTCTTTTCTGTGGAGGGACGAGGGTTATTTTTTCTCTTCCCAGATGTCTGCAGACACACCTCACTGTCATGTCAATGCAGTGAGCTGGTCACATACATTTTCTTTGGTTACATATCTTCTCTAAGGAGAAATTATATATTGCAGACATCACTTAGAGAAGATCATGAAAGAGCTGAAAGCTAGACATGAAGATACCTTTATATTGACAAACCTAGGTTGTGATGGCATCCTTGAGAGTGAAATCCAGACTTCTGCAGTGCTAGAGTGTTTGGAAGTTCAGGATTCGAGAAGTGTGTCTGAGCCTCAAAATCCAGGTAGGTCCTTGACAGTTTTAGCACTGACCTGCCAGATGGACCTTGACAGGTCCCATTCTCTGAGTATTTGACAAACACATGGCAAGAGACTCCTTTAAAAATTCAGCATCTGGATGCACAAGAAAGACTGGGAAAAGCAATATTGCTTTCTTATTTCACATCCAGAGAACTCAAAAAAACTTTTCTTGTTTGTTTGCATTGTGTAAATTGTGAATTATGTCAGCAGGATGGTCAGGTAGTTTCAACTGTAAGACCAAATGTTGCACAAAAAAATGGGTACAGTCTCTGTGGGATAGATTTCACTGAGCTTTAGATTTCTCCACTAATCACTTACATCACTTACATTCAGAGTTAAACACCTCAGCTGCTTTTTTGATTAATGGAAAAAGACAGGACACCCCAGAGGGCAATTCACCCTGTTGATAGGCTTTCAGGCTGCTCACTCCCTTCAGAGAAGGAGGTGAAATAAGTAGGATGAGTAGTTGACTACACCATAGTTTGATCATACACTGATCACAGCGGCAGCCTAGTTGACTTAGAAGTCTAGATTAAATTTAGACATGTAAATGGTAATTGCATGATTGCCTGAAAAGTCTCCTCTGGATCTCAAGTCAAAATCTAACAAGAGATCCAGATACCTAAAAATTAGGCTACGATCCCCCCTTATGTATTTTATGCGGTTTGCTTGTGGATAAAATATGGGATCAGTCATGAGAGGAGGGACCAGGTCTTGTCTCCCACCCTATCATGGACTCTCTTCTACAAAGTAGGTTTGGATCTCATTAATTTAGTCATAAAATAGACCCAATGTGTAACTCTCTCTCTTCCTATGTTGGTGTTTTAAAAAGTTGACTACTGTTACATGTCATCTCGTCTTCCATTGACATAAGGAAGGAAAGAAGCTGCTGAGAGTGTCTACTGAAGAAAGTCTCATGCTGCCCAAGGCACAACACTGAGCAAGTCATGCAGGCTCCCTCTACTAGTGACTGAGGAGAAACAGGCACATTCATAGAGCAAAGAGAGAACTAAGGATTTAGGTGAGATGCCTTCTCTCTGGACAATACAAACTCTGGTGAGTTTCAGTCTTTCCTGGTGAGTAAATAATGTGAAATACCTAGCTGAAAAGATGAAGAAAGTTGCAGAATTCGTTCAGTGTTTATCATACATGTTTCAAAAGCCGTGAGTGATACCCGCATGTCAAACTTTACATCACCTAAAACTATGAATCAGTAGCTGTGTTGTTGCAGATGTGCACTGCTGTCCACAAGCAAGACCACTAGGCAGCTCACTACTATTAGCTTGTGCACGATGGGCACAGAGGATCCCCCTGTGAGGCTGGTCTGATTGATGAAAATCGGCACTTTTGAGCATGCTCAAAAATTGCTGCTGCACAAAAGGGAATCAAGATCCAGGTATTTAATCTCAGCCCTTGTTCTTCTTTACAGTAGGTTACTCCTACTCATAAACAACCTTTCTTTCTCTTTTCACTGTATAGTCAACACATATCTTATCTCAGCAGGTAAACTGTTACAGAGGTAAGGATGGCAGCAAGCAATCACACCACAGTAACTTACTTCATCCTCTTGGGACTGACAGACCGCCCAGAACTACAGTCCCTGCTCTTTGTGATGATCCTACTAATCTATGTTGTCACCCTTGCGAGTAATCTTGGTATGATTGGCTTGATCACAACTGATTTCCAGCTGCAAACACCCATGTATTTCTTCCTCATTAACTTGTCAATTGTGGATCTCTGTTATTCTTCAGTTTTTGTTCCAAGGATGTTGGTAAACTTCTTAGTGGAGAATAAGACTATTTCTTACTCAGCGTGTGTCACCCAGCACTTCTTATTTGTTGTGTTTGTGACCACAGAGGGATTTCTGCTGGCTGTAATGGCTTATGACCGCTACATAGCTATTTGCAGCCCACTACTTTATACCACTCTTATGCCCAGGAAAGTCTGTATTTGCCTGGTGGTTGGATCATATTTAGGGGGACTCTTTAACTCATTGGTACATACTTGTGGCTTACTGAAATTGTCATTCTGTGGCCCTAATACCATCAACCATTATTTCTGTGACACAAACCCACTGCTACAACTCACTTGCTCTGACAACCGTGTGAACGAACTAGTGCTTGTAACCCTCTCAGGGATCATCGCTATGTCAACACTCCTTATTGTCATCGTCTCCTACATCTACATCCTCTTCTCCATTCTGAGCATGGGCTCTGCAACCAGGTACAAAGCCTTTTCCACCTGCGCCTCCCATCTGACAGCCGTAACCTTATTCTATGGGCCTGTGAGTTTGAGCCACGTGCAGCCCAGTTCAAGATACTCACTGGATCGTGAGAAAATCTCTGCAGTATTTTATACGCTGGCAGTTCCTATGCTGAATCCCCTGATTTACAGCCTCAGGAACAAGGAGGTGAAAAATGCTCTAAGAAGGGTGATGGAAAGGAAAAAATGCTGCTCATCAACTTGCTTGTCAGAATAATAGCCAATTCCCTAGGAAAGCTGAAAAGAGAATGAGGTATCAGTTTGGTAGCAATGTTTGTATTTATACCAATTATAAACATGTATGAATCAAACGTAACTGAAAAGTTAGAGAAACTTTGGCAGAAACTTTTTAGTACCTCAGAGAACCAATGAGATCTAGAGTGATCTTTTTTTTTCTAGTCTGTCTGCTATAATTTAAACATTGAACTTAGATTTGGATGTTAGAGCTAAATGTACAGTAGGAGAAACAAACAAACATTTTTTTCTTTTTCTTTTTTTCTTTTTTTTTTCCTGCAATTGTATTCCTTCATCTTCGTAACACATTACTAACTTCCTGGAGGAGAAGGTAAAAATTGCCTCCTTCTACTGTTTGGTTCTCATAACATATATCATGTTTTTGGTGGGAGCTTCTAGGAAAATGTTTTAACTCTTTACCTCAAAAGACAGAGACTCACAAATGCATGCTCACAGTGTTAGTTTCCAGAGTTGAATCCTGCTATTAGTTTCCAGAGTTGAATCCTGCCTAACTTGTTTTTATTGCTTCTGTGGTATTTTGTTTTTGTGTGTGTTTGTTTGTTTCTGTTTTGTTTCATTGATTGTTTGTTTTTGTTCATTTTCAATGGCATAGCTGTATCTGATGAGGCCCAGCCCACAGAAAGGAGCCCAGGATGACTTTGGGCTAGAATTATCTATATTAAAAGTCCTGTAAGGTCTCAGCTGTATAAATCACTATTTCTTCGTAAAATAAGAAAAAAGTTAATTTCCAAAATCCCCAATCCAGTTTGGGAAACAACTCACTTTTCCACCACTCCACATCATTCCATTGCCACCATGAATTGTCAGCTGAGCAGGCTGTCTGTCCTCTTCACTTCTATGGAGTTTTGTAAATCAAGTGTTTTCCAGAGAAGAGGTACCCAAAATTACTGGACCTGTATATAAATTATAAGGAGATGCTCTTCAGTAGCAACTATCATGATGAGAAATGTGCAAGAGAGGTTATCCAGTGTCCTATGGTTTCACCTGGGTAAAGCTAGAGTGCAAAACCTGATATTCAGCAATGTCAAGTTACATTCAGACCCACCTGGATTTGGTGGGTATGAAATTGGGGTTTTGTGAGTACTTTCACACATTACTTGTCCCAGTCAAACTTGTAAAAGGAAAGAAACACAGAACTGAAAAATGCTACTTTTAAGTCCTTCCATCCACTGCGTATGAGAAACAGATTCATAAGTGTTTGCTTGGCTGATTTTTGCATGAAAACACTTGACCAAGAGCTAATAAAAATACCCAGCTTTCATGCAGTGCATTAACTGTGCTTTTAGATGGTGCTAGTATCAAAGTCTTAGGTAAAGAAGGATCAACTCTCAATCTCACTTGTTCATGTGCAAATTAGGCAGATGGACATTGTTAGTTTAGATTTCACAGTACGTTAGCTTGGTAATCAATTCTATCTGCTCCTGTCCCCTCTTCTGCAACAACAGGAGAGAGAAGAAGCTGCCACCAGCCCTCCACTTGCTCTGGAGCTCAGAACTGTGTTAATTACCCTCTAAAGAAGTTGCCTGGAAAAAATGTGTACAGTGCCTGCTAAAGCACTTTCACATCACTTCATTTTCTTGCTTCATTTTCACTGCTTGGTCACAGTCATCTAACTGGTTTTAGACACCCACTCACGTTAGCAGGGGATGAACAAGCTCCAAAAATGCATTTTTGTTTGTTTGCTTTGTTTGATTTTTCTCTTAACTGAATATGAAGTCCAAGATAAGAACTTGTGTAGATATCTCTATTGGACAAAGAAGTTTAAGTTTTGGAAGACAAGGTTACATTTTCATGTTTGTGGTAGCCACTGTAGATGTCTATATCTGAAAAGGTGAGCTCCCCTCACTGTTTCTAAGCATAATGAAATACTCTGTTTATATTTAATACTTCTACACATGAAAAAGATAAAACTAAAAAATCAGCAAAATATCCCAGAAAAGAGACAAATAAACAACACCAGAAAGGTTTGCCAGCAGCTTGTTGGTTATAAATGTTGATAACACCTGGTCTAAATAGAAATAGTGCTTTCCAAATCCTCCAATTAATAAAGAAGCATGACACAAAACTTACTAGAATGCTGATCATGCTTTGTGCATCTGCACCTAGACTTTAAATTGGGAAAATTTGGAGCCTGGGATACTGAAGAAGAAGAGGAGGAAAGACCCTGGAAGTGAGAGAAGATCACGGAGAGCAAAAAGTGGCATGGAAATGATTGATGGGGATGTTGGTCAGTAACGTCCCAACCAGCAGGATTTTCTGCCTGGCCTTCACAGACCAGCAGCCACCTCCCTGCTGGGAAGACAAGCTGAGATATTGTAAATACAATGCTGGAGGGCGGAGGGGACGAATGAGTCAGTGTATGAAATAGTCAAGTAAGGTAAAAGCTCAGATCCTGGGGTTTCTTTAAACTCCAGTATCCAGATCCAACACCAGTTGTCATTTTTTCTCTCGTGTGACGGTGGCATAAGTAGGATTTATTTCTCTTTAAAACAACAGTACAAGAACGTTCATGTCAAAGCAAGGAACTTTATCATTTAGAGCAGTTAATGGAAGATGTCTATAGAAAAAAATAAGATCACATCTTACACACGGTTATGTCCCCAGAATACTTGCCCGTTTTGCAGAGATGAGGTCAGTCAGAATATTTGTGGCTCCAACCCTATGCCGCTAACAGGCAGATTCAGTTCACCTCACTTGAACAGTCGTCGTGGTTGTTTAAGCTCCCATTACAGCCAAAGGACAGCTGGGTAATGAACCGATGGCATTAGAATAACTAATGTTTTGTATCAGTGGTGGGTTATAGGCACCACAAGAACAATCATCCTATCCAAAAATACTTCATTAAGAAGTATGATTCCATAAAGGTTTACTTCTCTCCATAGGCTAAGAAAGAGTTTGGTGTTGTTTCTTCTCAGATTAATACTTTCAAGACTTAAGCAATGAATCTGACTTAATTAGTCTCTGGATCTTGATATGTCTGAGTTCTGGTTTCCTATCCGTAATGTCACACATTAGCCACATTAAAGGCAGCAGCTGGCAGAATATTTGATAGAGTGAGGCAGCCAGAGACTATATCTATAGACACACTGTTTTGAGCATATTTGTGAAGTACGGCAATCACAAAATATTTCTCTGGAAGGTTTTTCTCTACTATTTGCTCACAGAGCCCTCGGATACCATTCTTTCTGTTTCCTCATTTTACCCATCAGGAAGTGAACAGTCTTGTCTAGAGTTCCCTCCAATGTGTTGCTTCAACCAAAGACCAAGGGTGAGGGGTCTGGAGGACTGCCATTGCTATCCTGGCAGTCGAAGTAAGTAGAAAAGTTTTTATATATAACATCTGAATGATTTAAGTCAGGGTTAGCATTCTCCAAAGAATTCTGTTCTATATTTAAACTGTTTATAAGAACTTCCAATTGTTGGTTTACATTTCATTTATCAGTCAGGCTGAAATAGAACCACTGATATGGAAGTTAACTCCTTGTGCTTTTCTTCTGCTCAAGTTTCAGGCCATTAGACTCAGGAGAGCATTCTGTAAACACTGAAAGAACAGCATCAAGGGAAATCACTGGGCCCTTTGAGCCTGATGTAAAACAAGTAAGGTAAAAGCTCCAGCTCCCAGAACACACAGCGGGTCTCTCCTTTAAAAGGAAAACTCTTCGTAGAACACTGACTTTACTGAATTCCTAAAAGCAATGGAAGAATCACATGTTCTGAAGAGGTTTTAAGGCTGAGCAACCATTACTCACCTGAAGCAATTATACCCCACGTTTCTGGTACATCGACAGCTAGACTTTTGAATTGCAAAACCTGACACAGATTTCAATGCCCAACAACTTGCTATGCTTTCTTAGAGTAACAAGCCTAGAAAAATACACCAGATCACTCTAGCTTGTCATTAAGAAGAAAAGCAGGAAGAAAAAGAAAATACTTCCAGACAACAGGCTCAAATTATTTGAGGTCTAACCTCGGACTAAAAGATATGCTTCAGGTCTATGGCTACCTAATTCTACCAGTCTGAATTTGGGCTGTATAGAAGTCAATCCAAGGTAAGAAAATGCAATGTGCATTAAAACAGCACATTGTTCAATAAAACAGCACATTGCTGTGTGCATTGGCTGCAAAGTTCTTGATGCACTGGTAAGAAGATGATTCCCTCCTAAATTGCTACACTGTGCAAAGCTCTCTCTACTTTTCCCTTTCTTTCTCTCTACTTCTTTGCTTCATTGTGGCTCCCTCTTCACTACACAGATACTTCCTATTTCCTTCAGTTTCCTGGGTTATGTCAGCCCTGAGCTGTGGTTCTCCCTTAGTGTGTATGATGCTCTTTGGTCACAAAGAAGTATAAAGGTAACTAGACACAAGCATAGGCAGACAGAATTATTTTTTCTGATTTTAAGAATATGAGAAATCACCTTTGGATATATAGCTAATCCTTCAGTAGTTAAATAATGATAGGAAATGACCGTTAACTTCTCATCGTTTTCTGTGAAAATAGTGTTCTCAAACCCTGTTTCTCCAAATCTTCCCCTAAGCCATGCCTGTGCAGGCTTCCGTTTGGATTGTATGTCAGGATTCAAACATCTGGCATCTGATATTGAGGAGTTTCATCAACTGTATTGATAATGATGAGGAAGAAGTAACTAGCTAAAATTAGTAATCCTAGCTGTGACAGAAACAGTTGTAGAGCTGAAAAAGATCCCTGTAAGAGTTTTCTGATGTTTTAGTGTATCGTCTCCTCTCCTCTCCCCTCCCCTCCTCTCCCCTTCAGAAGAAATCTAGATGATCGACATATGGACAACATAACGTTTTAGCAAGTGAGGCAAAGGGACAAGAATCACAGATTAAAGTCATCTAGGTGGAAAAGAAGCCATGCACTCACTTTTAGAGTTCACTCCGTTATGCATAAGCTTGTAGAGATTCAAGCTCAGGAATATGTTGCTTGCTGCTGTATTTTGTTAGATACACACACACCACCTGGCCTGGAAATAAACAAAATTTTAAGGACAAATGTTTCTGTACCTCATCTTGATTCAGCATTGAAGGCATAACCAGACTACAATTTCAGAATAAACCTCAAATTGCCAGTTTGTGTTACTCCATGTAATGAATACCGCTTCCTTCATCCTGACCATTCTTTGTAATTCAGCAGGTCTCCTGTTGTATCCCTTAAGTCAAATGGACGGGAAGAATGACAGTACGATAACCCATTTCATCCTCCTAGGATTGACAGATCATCTGGAGTTGCAGGTCCCTCTCTTCTTCATATTCTTAGGGATCTACATCATCACTGTGTTGGGGAACCTTGGGATGATCGTTTTGATTTGGACTCGTCTCCAACTTCACACTCCTATGTATTTCTTCCTCAGTAACTTGTCTCTAATCGACCTCTGCTATTCTACTGTCTTTGCTCCAAGGTTGCTGGTGATCTTCTTAGTGCAGAGCAAAACCATTTCCTATTCCGCATGCCTTTCCCAGATTTTCTTTTTTGCTGTTTTCCTCACTACAGAGGGGTTCTTGCTGGCTGCCATGGCATATGACCGTTATGTAGCCATCTGTAGACCACTGCTCTATACGACTGTGATGACCAAGAGAGTCTGTAGGCAATTAGTGGTGGGATCATACATGGGGGGACTCCTGAATTCATTGACACACACTTGTGGCTTGCTGGGGCTGCCATTCTGTGGACCCAACCTCATCAATCATTACTGTTGTGACATACCTGCCTTGCTGCAACTTGCATGTGCAGATACCCATCGTAACGAGACTTTGCTAATAGCTTTTTCTGTAGTTATTGCCCTGTTCACCCTCTTTGTCATCACGGTTTCCTATGTGCTCATTCTCTCTGCCATCCTGAGGATCCAGTCAGATGATGGCAGGAAGAAAACCTTCCACACCTGTGCCTCTCACCTGACAGCTGTCACCATTTTCTACGGATCTGTTACTTTTAGCTATATCCAACCCAGCTCCAGCTACTCGATGGAGCAGGAGAAAGTCTCGGCAGTCTTCTATACCCTGGTGGTCCCCATGCTGAACCCCCTGATCTACAGCCTGAGAAACAAGGAGGTGAGGAACAGCATCAGAAAGTGCATCATGGCTTTCCCATAAGCTATCAAGTTGGAAACCATCTCTAATGGACACAGCTCACCGTATGATGCATTCTGACATCTCAACCACAGAACAGAATGGGTTTGGGGAAGGAAGGGGTATCAGCATCGAGGATGGACCTTGCTAGATAAGCAAACACTTGAGACACAGGAAAAACCAAATTTCTGAGTCGCTTGTATTTTGTTTTGGTTAAAGAAAAGAAATGTGTCACTGCCAGTCATTTGTTTCCTTTCCATTTTAATATCATATAATCATAGAATCATTCAGGTTGGAAAAGACCTCTAAGATCATCTAGTCCAACCTTTAAGGTTTGGTGTGCCCAAATATGCACTGGGGCAGCTCAGAAACATTTACTTCAGACATTTCTGCCTAGTTCTAGCTCAGTCCCTGAAACTTGGGAAATCTACTGTCTGCTCATTCTTGGTTCCTTGGTCTTTCCTCCTGCTGTTTGTTCTGCACAAAGCGAGGAACACAAGGATCCCCTGTGGTGATCATGTGCTTTCATGATTCATGTCTCTCATTTCTGGATTCACACATCAGATTAAGAGGGGTTGTAAGAGGTGCCCAAAGCAACACAATAAAGGCCTCTGTCAGGGCCCTCAAAGCACTAAGTCTTAATTGCCCTGATCAATTTCACCTGGACCCTCCATCCCTACACACATTGGCCCAGGAGCTCTATTTAAGCTCAGCCCTGGGCTGCTCTTCTTCTTTTGATGTGTCAGATGAGTATTGGTCCCTACCTGGTAATGGAGCTTCTTGATCTAGACCTCAGCCTGTGCGCTAACTTCATCACTTGGCCTCAGCCCTGCCTTGTCATTCTGAACATGTCTGGCACTCACCTGACCTGTGAATTGGCTTCTTCGTTTGGACTTTGACCTGACTTATCACCATGACACTGCCAGTGTCTGAGGGTAAGGTTGCATGGTTGTGTGTCTATATTGTTGAAGAGAATGCCTTTAACATGTTCATGGAGCTATGTTGTCTGGAAGGTAAGCAGCTATCCGTGCTTGTTCAATGTCTTCAGTGGTATTCACCAAGCTGTCTGCCCTATGATAAAGGCTACAGACACAATCTCCTTGTGGCAGACAGTACAGCAATGTCTAGTGATACGCAATCCCCACTGTAAAGGGAAGCAGTCCAGACAGTTTTACTGCATGGGGTTCTGCCTGAAAGGAAAGCAGTAGCTAAAGAGGAGAATATCAATTTCTTTCTCCCTGCCCCCCCTCAAAAAATATAAAAAGGGAAGCTGAGGAATAAAGGAGCTAGTTTGCCAAAGGCACGAAGATTGGCTTAGACCTGAGGTTAGACTGTAGAAGACCTTCCAAAAATCATGGTCTCTATCTACCTATAAGGCCATCCACAGTTTCTTCCTGCTGTATGGTCCCTTTTGAGAAAGAGAACAGCAGTATGTACTGGATAACTGTGCAAGGAGAACCTCGAAAAAAGGCAGTCTCCTAACACAACAGCTATTAGATGTGCTAGCACTCACACCAAGGCTGAAAATGCAAGGGGCATACCTACAAAGTGGCTCCAATAACGCTTCTAATTAAGTATTTTAATCTACTGGAGACAGGCCCGTTTGCTAGCTATCACAGGTCCATTTATTTCACATCATATGCACTACAGAAAGTGTGAACCTTTCCCTAATAAGGCCATATTTAGCATGTTTTGGGGGATGGCCTGTAGCGTGGCTCATGCTTTTTAAACTGCTTTCCCAAATACAGGCCCCCGCAGCTTGGCTGCGAGGCCGGAACATAATTATATTTTGTTCTGGTGCTTTTTTCATGTAACGCTGACACAATTCTCCACAAGGAGTTTAGGACTGCGGGGAACGAAAAGCGTCCGTCCCCTGCAAGGCCCGACGGGAGCTGTAGTCCCTCGGCCGCTCCGCTATGCCGGCCACGGCTACAAGCAAACTACATCACCCGGCAAGCCTCGCGTCCTGCTCTGCCCGCTGGGAGCGGTATAGTCCGTAGGCGCGGGGTATCCTGGTACATGTAGGCAGGATCCTGGGAGCCTCCCAGCGCTGAGAGCGGGGAGGCGGCGAGGGGAAGACTACATTTCCCGGCAGGCTGCGCGGGTCCGGCGGCGGCGCGGAGAGAAGCCGGTCGCTAGAAGATGGCGGTCGATAAGGACCTGCTGCAGCTGGACCTGTACGGCCTGCTGGGGGTCGGCGAGAAGGCGTCGGAGAAGGAGGTCAGGGCCGTGGGGAGGCTCGGGGCGAGGCCGCCCCCTTTTCTCAGCCGTCCTGGGCGCCCCCGGCCCTGCTCTGCCGCTCCCCGGCTGGCCCTCGGCGGCCAGGAGGGGGCTCGGGGCTGGGTCAGGGGCTGCTCTCCTCCTCTCCTCCCCTCACGGTTGCCTTAGCGGTTGCTCCAGGTGCCGGCGTGGTACCAGGCTGCTCCTGCCCTGCTGCTGCCTTGTCCGGCAGCTGCTGTCGGCCTTGGCCGTAAATAACTCAGAAAGGCCACTTCCTCTCTTGTTGCCCCCGCCCAACTTACCCTTCCCTTCTCACATCTTAGGTCGTGTTTCTGAGGGTGAGATCTTCCTGAAGCGTGCTGCAGAACGAGCCCCAGACAGTTAGTTCCTTTTGCCTTGTTTGTGCACCCTCACGAGCAAAGTTCCTCCGGTGTTTGCCAGAAATCCAGTTGCTAGAGGGCGTTCTAGATCCTGTAGGTTTCTAAAAGTAATCTTTTTAATTTTGCGGGTTTGGAATTACATGGTTATATTGTTTTGTTAATTTAATAGTTAAGTCAGTGCTAAACATCCAAAAGACTTACACGACTAAACTGGGAAGGTGACCTATTCCAGGGAAGTAACTCTCTGGGTAAAACTATTAACTGAACAAAGTTAAAAGGAAAACTCTTTTCTTACCTTAAGTTTTCTCTTTTTTTTTTTATGGTGATAAAGAGTAGTAAAATTACAATAAGGTAAAACTCAGAAGCTAAAGGATGCCTAACCAGAAAATGTGCCAGAGGTTAACTGGAAATTCTGTTGTAAACCCAAACCAGGTGAACAAGCCCAATACAATTAATTCATAGGGTTGAATGAAATTAAGGGCTTCAGGTGGTATCAACTTCACTGCTGAGCTAGTTACTGGGGCTGAAAAAAGGAGGAGGAGATTACAAATGGGAAGTTATGATGTGACTTAAATTGACAAATGTAATTTAGAGTGCTGATCCTTGATATAAAATATTTGAAGAAACCAACACAAAGACCATTTGTATTCAGAGAAACTTTGCTGAAAGACGTGAACAAAAGGGAGCAAAACTGTTAAATAACTTCATTGCTTAGAGAAGCCTTATCTGAACTTGCTATGTAAATAGTTTCTGGTGTAGTTGTGACTGCATGGTGAGGAGACCTAACTTGCTGTTTACTAGAATCTTGCTTATGGAAGAGACAGGATTAGGCCCGTAAGGCTTCAGCCGCACATTTTCTTTCCATCAGCTTTGTCCACCAGGTGGTGCCGGGCCACCACTTATTCCACACAATCTAACAAAAAACTGGCAGTTGAGCAGAGCAGTTTTTGTTCCTTTCCTTTCTTGCATGCAGATGTTTCCTTGAGAAAGGGAACTCAGATTATTAAAAACTTTACTAGTGACTTAGCCCATAAAGTTTTCAATTTTTGTGTGAAGTGTAGAAGAGATTAAGCAGTCTTCAGTCAAAATTTCTTCACCTTGCCAAGCTCAATTGTTGCTCAGTAAATGTCCCAAAGAGCTATAGCTGCAAGGAACACTGTATTCCTCTGGCTAGAAAACTGCCTCTGTGAACCAGACTTGGCCTTGATGATCAGGAGGATTGACTGCTGCAATACAGCGTACCTAGAGGTAAAACTTCCAGCTTTGAAAAGCTCAAACTCATTCAAAATGTGGCTGCCAGCCTACCAAATACCCTGGGCTCAAATGCTTATCTTTGCAGAACAGTGTGATCTAAAAGGGCAGGTTGCTGCACTGAAGTAGAAAACTGAGCTTTTCAGGAGTCTCGCCTTATTACAGTAGACTGGTGAAAACAGGGAAAGGTATTTCAATCTGATGGACTAATGGTGTGGTCAACATCAGAACTGGACTTTATTTTTCTGTCAGGCCTGAGGGGCCCACCCTGAGTTGTTGTTTTGATTCTGTAATGTGTTTTTTTTAAGTTTGCATCTCAACATGGACTAAATGATATAACTGGCAGATCTCTGTTCCTTTCTTGCAGGTTAAGAAAGCGTACCGTCAGAAGGCCCTGACATGTCACCCAGATAAGAACCCAGACAATCCCAGAGCAGGTAAGATGAAACAATATGGCTGCAAACCACTCGTGTTTATTTTCACGTGTGGAGACTCCTGGAAGTGTTTAACTGTTTAACTTCAGGTCTGTCTTTGTATGTAATTAAGGGAATGCCTGGCTTTGTGTCATGTAATGTGTACATATGCAGGATTAAGAGTTATTTTCAGCACTGTCAGGTAGCTCAGGATTTTAAAGTTGAATGCATACATGCTGGTTTTAAGAATACAAGTGTTAAGTCAATGCTGAAGTTTTATTTGTACCACTCAAAATCTTCCCATATGATACTTGAATCATGGATCTTTGGCTGTCTTAAATGTTTACTGGCTGGTCACTATTTTAATTTATGCCTCTTGCAATCAGAACTTCAATAACAAGCTTTTAAATCAGTATTTTACATTTATATCAGTAACTGGAAGGACACTGTTCATCAAGACACCTCAAAAGAAACATTGTTCTGTATCTTGTGTTTTCCAAATTGATAGACTATACTCTTACAGACTGAAGATTTAAAGCTGTAGTGTGGGGATTGCCACCAGGAAAAAATATTTTTAGTGGTGATAAGAGTAGAGCTGGGGGTTTTGATACATGCAGAAGTTTGGGAGGTTGTTTAAGTGTATGGGGAGACCACCAGCTTATGTGTATATTCCTCCAGGAAGAGGGTCAGCAACGTCGCTGTGAGATGGAGAGTTTGGATCTCAGGCTGAAAAGCTACTTTTGAGACAGAATTTGTTTGTAATGTTCAGTCTGGCTGCAAATTGGCGAATTGTGTCTATAGATGGGTTCTATTGAATTCATGTTTGCAAGGTTTCGCTTAAAAAGAAGTGGTTGCAGTTTTTGTTTCTTCCACAGGTTTGATAACCAGATTCTAGTTATAGGTTGGCTTACAAAATGCTTTGGAAAGATTTTTTTTTTCTTTCTGATGTTCTGCAGGTCTCTTCCATAAGGGATTGTCTTTTTTGGTTCATCTCCAAGCCACTGCCGTGTTTTTCTGCATCTTACCCTTTTTTCTTCTAATTCCCAGCGGAAGTCTTCCACCAACTGTCTCAGGCCTTAGCTGTGCTAACAGATGCAGCAGCAAGGGTAAGGATGCCTATCGCTCCGTAATGTTGGGATTGTGTGGTGTTACTCTGTGCGTACATGCTGGAGTAGTGAAAAATCTCATCCTGTCTGCCTTGCTCTGTGCTCTCTTCTCCAACTGAGCTTTCATGAATGCAAGTCTTGTCTGTTCCCTGTTGTTGTCCAGGTTATCTAATAGTAGGCACCAGATAAGGACTTCAACAAATGTTCTTTTCCTGATCTGATGTGCTGGGAGTAGCTTTGTTTTGTGGCACGTGTGAGATACTGTTTTAATAATGTGCTCAACTGGGATATATCTATCTTAAAAAAATAACCACCACTTTCAGTGGTGCTTTAAATTTGTGTGACAACAGTGTATTTGCAGTTCGCTTGAAATCAAGGTCTGACATAAATAGTATCTAGACGTGATCGCTAGGACTCAAAGCACTTCTTTCAATGGGGCATGAGAGACTTGTAAACTGAAAAGCTCATAGTCGTGATCTCTCTCCTTTTGCTACATAAGCTTTGCAGGCTGCCAGATGTAGCTTGGACTCTCTGTTCTTGCTGCGAGGAAGTGTTTGAGTGCCTACTGCTCAAGGCCTGAAAGTAATCCGAACATGTGAAAGGAAAGAATAAAAACAAAATGAAAGCAGGCCAGCATGAGCAAGTAACCCTATCCAGATCAACTTGAGAGAATTCATATAAAATTTTTAGCTCATAAGACTTAAAAGCATGAAATAGCTCTTCTCTTTTCAAATACTGGCAAAGATTGTAATGTTTGATCCAAGGGGCAATGATGCTTTTGGTATCCAAGAAGTTTTTGGCTTGTATACCTAAAAAGGAAAAAAGTGTTTAGGAAACGGTTTGCTTGCATGAAGGGAAAATACCAATTTTTCTTATTTATAAAGCAAGAGCAGAGCTCTCATGAACAATTATTCAAACAAGGAAAATGCTCAAGTGCTGTTTGAGCTTCTGTGTAGGGCCATGCTTTACCTACTACAGAAAGATTCTGAAGGTTGATTAACAAATTATTCACTGGATTGCGCAGATGTCAGTAAAGCTGCCAGTTTACCCTGTTTCTTAAGTCTCTCTACGTGAATGTTAATGTGCTGTTGCACTGAAGGATTCTGATGTTCTTTGCTCTTGATACATTCATGTCAGTCAAGCATCTGTCCTGTGAGTAAATTCTTCATATAAAATAAAACCTTTTTAATGATAAAACTATGCCCTAAGCCAAATCTGAATTGCTTCCAGTGCCCCTAAAGCTACTTCTGGCCTGTTCCTGAAAAATACATATTTTTCCCACCTCTGAAGATGGGTGAGATTTTTTTTCTACAGTCCACTTTGCATTTACTCCTAGACTTCCTCATCCTTTCAGGCTGTGTCTGGAAATCCTGGGGCCTCTTACCTTTCAGGATACTTGTGTTAATGTCCAACATTTTTAGAAGTGCTAGCAAGAAGCAGAAAATGCTTCACATCTTGTTAAGCAGTGTTTCGGTATCTGACTTCTCCTTCATTCACAGCTTTCATTTTTTTCCCTATTGCTTTATATGTACTTACACTGTTCTGTTGGTTCTTTGACAGGCAGCATATGACAAAGTGAGAAAAGCCAAAAAGCAAGCAGCAGAAAGGACACAAAAACTTGATGAGAAGAGAAAGAAAGTAAAGCTTGGTAATAAAACTTAATTTTCTCTGGGCTTGGAGTCTTCATTAGCTGGGTGCTTGAATTTCTGCTGCTGGAATTCACCACTAATTGTTAAACTGCTCTTCATCTGTGATGGCTGTTTTTTAAGCCCAGTATAATATAGTAGCCATCTGAAATATCTAATAGTCATAGCTAGGGATGGCAAGTGTGGCTTTTGATGACCATTAGGACTGCTGATATGTGGCTGTGCCTGGGCTGAGGGGAGAGAGCAGAGCATCGGGTCTCTACTTTGAATCTGTTGTAGACAAAGCAAAGTTTGGGATCGTTCCATCCACCTCTGGACAGCAGTGTCATCAGTGAAAATTCTCTCTGCATTGTTCTAATTTTTTTTTCTCTGCAGATCTTGAAGCTAGGGAACGAGAAGCTCAGGCCCGTGACAGTGAAGAGGAGGAGATCCGGATAACAAGGACATTAGAACAAGAGGTAATGATCATTTTAAAGTTCTTAAACTGTGCTTGAGAAGAATCACTGGAAGACTTTACATTCATAATGCAAACCACATGAAGAGGTATAACAACTCTGTGTAGCAGTCATTCAGCCTTTTGGATTAAT
Source organism: Anser cygnoides (assembly GCF_040182565.1). NCBI lineage: Eukaryota > Metazoa > Chordata > Aves > Anseriformes > Anatidae > Anser > Anser cygnoides. Next base: position 35,257,539 of record NC_089877.1, read on the forward strand.
GGGCTCTATGAAAGAGAGGCATGTGGAGCAGTCTGGCAGATGTCTCTGTCCCAGGGTTTGGGGTTTTTGTGTACTCTTTTGTGTAGCAGAAAGTAACAGCTAACTGTGTATATGCTGGCTGATAGGGACTGTGTCAGTAGGATCACAAGGGATGCAATTATTATATGAGCACTGGAGATGGCATGGGGGAACGAGGGGGAGGTTTGCCCCCAGGAGATGGGGGAAAGGCAAAAGTGGTCCTTGGCAGTCTTCAGCTGGCATGAGCCAAGTGTGGAACTGTGCACTGAGATATCCATGCTGTCCTAACTCTGCTCCAGATAATACGACTGCGTGAAGAAGGCTCTCGTCAGCTTGAAGAGCAGCAGAGACTCATTCGAGAACAGATCCGGCTTGAAAGAGAGCAGCGCATCCAAGGTGAGAATAGGTGAGACTGGAGTCCTTAGCCAAACTAAGTTGCCCCTAGGACTCTTACTTCTCTGCAGATGGAGCAGGGCTTGCATGCAAATGCAGCCTTCTGACTTGGTCACATTGCTGTATATAGGATCGGATCCTACTTAGCACCTTTTTCAGGGGTAAGTCAAAAGAGGAGCATTTCTGTGAGGCTTTTTTCTTATGTGGCATATTTCTGCTCCTCTACAATAAATACTCTAAAGCATTGGGTGGCCTGATGTGGATCCCCACAGGTGTGCTGGAAGGAAACCTAAAGTCCAACTCATCTGTCACAATTAAAGTGGTCAGTGTTGCGCACACAGAATAAGGACTGATTCAAGGTTGCCAAAAAATAAACCCACCACATGTCGTTGGGGCTACTACCTCTGTATCCCCGTGAAAATTCTTAGTACCCAAAAGAGACGCAGTGAGGAAAATGAAGTTTTGCATAGTCTGTGGTTGCTGAGGTTTTACTTCCTGGAATTTAATTTTCTCCCTCTAATTCTTATGGGCTGCTTAGTAGCTGTGGTTAGTTTCCCTTGTAAAAGGAGGGGATGAGGTGTTTCTAGAATCCCAGTTCGGCTCTGGGATTCTTGAAACTCATTCCCATCCCCACATCTCTCTAGTGATTTGCCTTTTTTTAAATATTCTGTATTTCTGTGGGCTTAAAATGCAGTTTTATATTTCAGGAAGTTCTGTTCTGCTTTTCAAAACATGTTAGAGTGCTGTTTAGGGCTTCAGCTCAATAGAAGAACTTACTGTCTTTTGCTTCCTACCCCTTTCGTGTTCTGGCTATTGCCATAGTATAAGATTTTTTTTGCTTTCTCACAGGAAAAACGATCTAAGGAATAAAAAAATAAAAAACACCAGAGGTCCAGATGCAGAAACTGTTTTGGGGTTGCCATGGGTTTCCTGTAGGACAGTCTATAAGCTGTTCAGCCCACCCTAACCTCTCTTACTTCATTTCACATATTGGAAATTGGGAAGGATGTTGAGCATTTACTTACCATAAATCACACTCTGATCCTCGGAGCAGGAGCAGATCACTATGAAGTATTTTGCTATTAAATATTTAGTTGCAGGGCCAGATTAAATTCTTAAGCTATGTCTTAGCATTGTTTTTTTGTCCTCCCTTATTTTTCCTCATTTGTTCCTATCAGCACAGCCCTTTTGCAGGGAGAAGTGTCACAGAATATAGCATGTCTCACACTTGTGTTTTTAACTTAGCTGTTTTCTGACCTTGATCATGGGCAGCCTGGGCATCACGGAAGGAAAAAATGCAGACATCCAGTATTGAGTTTACACTACAGCTCGTACTGATACTGTTGTGTAAGACTTTTGGGGTGCTGAACTGATCTAGTGCAAAAGAAATCCAGAAGTGTGCTTGCTATATTCTCAGGGCAAATTTTGTGCTAATGCTGTTTAGCTGATGAATTTTTAACCATGTCCTTTTCATCTTTATTTTCTTTCTCCTCTTTAGGCAGGCAAGAAGGAAATAGAGCAGAAGGCAGAATAACTCCTAAACTCAAAGTAAGACATCCCTAGAAAGATGGGTTTTGGTAAAATCTGGTAGAACTTCTGCAGTTTTGGAAAACAGAAGGGACTCCTGCTGAACCGGCGTGCCCCTTTGTACAGAGGTGGTGAATCTCCTCTACTTAATGCACATCATGCATGCCAACAGCTCCTCCATGCATGTGTTGCTGTGTTTAAAGCACCCTTCCTTCCCTATCCTTTTCTCCCCTACTTTCTGATCTGAACATTTCAGCCATCTCTGCTTTAGGCACTGAGAAAAGTCTGTTTTTTACCCTGATATAGCCATTAATATGCCTTCAAGTTTAATTTCAATTCTAGTTAGGCTTTTCTCACTGTTCCACAAATAATTTGTTCCTTTTTTGTGCTGATGTTGAAGTCATTGTCTTGGCAATTCTGGGACTGTAGCTGTAAATAGCAAACTTGATTATTGTGCAGGTGGTATGAGCTGTATTCAGCATGGCAACGTGTGTGTTCAGCTGGACAAAATTAACTTGTTGCATTTGTTTCCTAGCTAAAATGGAAATGCAGGAAAGAAGATGAGACAGGAGGGGGATACTCGAAAGATATTCTGTTGCGGATTCTCCAAAAGGTCCTATCTGATGTTTCTCTATTCTGTGATCTTTCCCTGTTCTCAATGCTGTAAGAATGGATAGTGAATTTTGGGAAGCTCCATATAAACCAGGGTAGCTCATTTTCTTCTCCGCTGAGCCCTCTTGATCATGCTATTTCCAGAGGTCATTGGCACAATCCATTAGCTGTAACTGCTCCTGAGGTGCACCTCTGTCTTGTTCCCAGCAGGGACTCCTAGTGAAACAGAGCAAACGCAAACTCTTCCCCTTCAGTGGATCGGTTCATGCCCTTTATAAGGTTTAGACAGGCTGTGTGGTTATGGTGCACCTTTACCTTGACTTTAAGCACTATGCATTAACTTCTCTGGGGAGTTGGGAGGCAGGAATAGACAAACCTTTGATCTGATTAACCCCAGCATGTGGTCTGTATTTTCCCTTCATATGAGTATCTCCCGTAGCTCTGACTAAGCTGAACAATCCCCTTGCATTAGGGCTCACTGGAAGCAAAGTGTGTAGCTACATGTCTCCCCAGCACTGTTTCCTGGAGGGACAGAAATCATGGCAGGTTGGGATGAATGGGAGGCTGTGCAAGACAGAAAGGGTGACAGCTCAAGCCGCCTGTCTGTGAAGATACCTCTTCTCTTTGCAGGTACTCCATGTGTAAACTTTTCTTTTTATTAACTTTTCTTTCTCTCTCTCTCTCTCTCTCTCTCTCCCACCTAACAGTATGGTGATGTTCTAAATTTGTTGATCTCCAGCAGGAAGACTGGGAGTGCAGTTGTGGAATTTGCTACGGTTAAGGCTGCTGTAAGTCTGGTGGAGACCGCAGATGTGTGCAGTGGAAAGTGGGCAAGAAGGTGCTTCAGAAGGGAAGGGTTTGCTGTCTGACAGCCTGGAAACGCTGCCTTGTCATTAAGGCAGTGGAGAAGGGTAATGAGAGTCTAAAGGTATAGATGCATGAAGGGAGTGGCAAAGCTCGAGGCGTAAACCCAGAGCAGATCATGCACATAAACAAGCGGGCTGTGCATGTAAGCAGCTGAGGGAAGAGACACTGCTTTAAAGAGCAGACATTAAGCTATTTAACCAGCTCTCACTGAGGGTGAATTACCAATTGTGGAGATGGGCTTAATGAGTCTTAGAGGTTATATCAGGCATTTGCAGTTTAAAAGAAGTCTAAATGTCTTGACTCACAATGAGTTATAATAATTCATGTTACTGTGGAAGCAGAATGCATCAGTTACCCATGTTTTAGTAGTTCCATCAACTTAAATTTACACTACAAGAGTCTCTTTATTCCTTGTCACTGTTCTTTCACTCGATATATTCAAACAGTCAAAAAAAAAAAAAAAAAACAAGAAAAACTGTCTGTGCCCTGTTTATCAGAAGTACTGGCAGTGATATGTTCTATCTGTGCTGGATGTGGGTATGGGACTTGAAGGGTGCTTCTCATGTACGGCAGCTGTGAAATCTTCGTTGGCATTGGTAACAGGCTGAGATAGAACATCTCGTAAGACTGTTAGTGAAATGTGAGGGAGTGTGACCCAATATTTTCATTGATAGGAGATGGCTGTGAAGAATGAAGTTGGCCTGACAAATAATCCTCTAAAGATTTCGTGGCTGGAAGGCCAGCCCCAGAACAATCCCAGCACTGTCCTTTCTGACAGCAGTAGTCAGCCTAGGACTTCACAGGTAAGGAGAACATAGGCTGCTGTTACCTAAGTCTGTTTCTATAGCAACCCAAATTTAAAAGGATGCTTTGCATTTATGGTAAGATGCATTGATTCCTAGCAGAGCTGGAAAAGAAGCTCTTAGTGAAAGGTTTGGCTTTCTGATGATCCTTTTTATGCTAAAGCGGTGGCTTTTTTAAAGGACCTTTTGCCTGAGTAGCAGCACACTGAGGCACAGGCTACTTGAGTGACTGGATCTTTGCACAATGTGTCTGTCTCTCTTTGAAAAGTGAAAAACAAGGATGCTTCTTGCTCAACACGAAGCTTCTAATGCCATTCTTCTGTGAATTTAGTAGACTTTGTGGGAAACCTCTGGTTGATAGCTCATTAAAACAGAAGACAGCTCTCCTAGAAGGCAGCTTTAGGGAGCTCTGGTTACTGCATTCAGAAGAGGGTGGAATTTCAGTGCTGAAACCAAACCTATGTTCTTAGGGTTTGCAGGAGGGAAAGAAAGTAATATCAAATTGAATATCCTTGTAAAGAGGCCTTATTGTCTGATTTGGGTTGCCTTCCCCAGTGCTGTTAAAGCTTGGTAGACGCTTCAAGTACAAGGTATTTCGTAACTTAGCTGCTTCCTGTTTGTTCCACCAGATGATCAATCTGAAGTTGTTGCTTCAGTCACAAAATGCGTAAAAGGCAACAACAACTAGTGGTTTAAACACAGAAGCTAAATCACTCCTTGCGCAGGCAATGCTGCAACAAATTGTTGGCTGTCAGTTACCCCCTGCTCCTGTTGCCTCTTTGGAGTAGGAACTATATCCACTTCTTTTACAGCATGTTAAATTCTGTGCTGTAGAGCTAAGTGTAGTCTAAGTGTAGTATATCTCATGTTCTGCCTGTTTTCTGGTCTAGTTAGTAACTCCTTCCCTGAGACAAAGTGCAAAGGGGCCTGAGATCCTCTGGTTATTTGAGTTCCAGTTCAAACTTCATGTGACGCTTCCTTCCTTCTCCTTTTCCCCTGCCTTATGTGCTACAGGTGTCCTTAGTCCACATGTCTGTGTCTCAGTCAGCCTTGTATGTGGTCATGGCCTAAATATTGTAGTGGTTTGTGAGACTGTTCAATGCATTCTCTCCTGACTTTTCAGGTATTTTATTTACAGAATTTACATATCAAAATGCCTTGCTGCTATCCTAGTTTTGTTTAGGGTTGTATGTTCTGTCTGAACAGCCTGGGCTGAGCCAGCATCATTTCCCAGACATCTCAGGCAAAGGCAGTTAGAGCATCTGAATTCAGTAGCCAAGCAGATCTTCGTGTGTGATGTAGAACCAGTGAGCCCTGCAGACACAGCAGATTCACAGAGTTGGGTCAGAGTGTTAGAAGACAATTTGGGAAAAAGCAGAATCAAGTCTGACTATCCCTCACTAGTGGAGAACAAGAACTCTCTGAAGAGTTCGTTCATACCTGACGGGATCACTAGTGCAAAAATTGTTAATGGATTCTTGTCTCTGTGGGTTCAACTGTGAAAGACTTAGCATTTGACTAACTTTGTCTTGGCTTCTTTCCATGACCAAAGCTTTGTTAGTTTGAAACTGCAGCGTCTGCCTGCTGCAAAGGATTAGCCTGGTGGAGCCAGCAGCAAGGCAGGGCAGGCTGAAGCAGCTGGTGGTGTTCGTGCTGTGTGGAAGTGGTGACTCACTTCTGTCCAGCACACCTTCATCAGTCCTGTGCTAGCTCTCAAAATAGTGAGGAGTTATGGCCAGTGGCTTGTATCCTTTCCCAGGAGTTGCACTTGTGATGCTTTTCCTTTCTACTGCTTTTGTGTAAGCAGCTGCAACTCTGCTTGCAGTGTAGTCTTGCTGTCTAGGCTAAGATCTCTGAGCTGCTCTGGTTCCTTTTCCTACTCCCTACACCATGCTTCCCCAAGGCCTGCTGCTGCTTCCACTAAGATGTTTCCAAAACGTGTAACTTGGTCATCACTTCTCTTGGCTGTATTGCTTCTAGGTGTCTTATCCTCTTTATTCTCAGCTCTTAAATTCTAGACTATCCAAAATGAGGTCTTTTGGGTATCAGTTGCCACTGCCCTGATCTACTCCCTACCTTATCCCTTCATACCCGGTCTGGCTTTCCATCCATCACAGACTACATTCTCATTTTCAAGCTGCACTAATTTCATTCTGATTGAAGCTGCCCTCATTTCCTCTTTGCTCTCTCTGGGTAGCTCCTATTTTTGTCTGATTCCACCCCCTGTTTGCTCCCACTCTGTGCAAATGAAGCTCCTTCCCTGCTCTGCTTCAGAAAACAGCTGAAGAGCTGCACTGTTCTCATGGCAACACACTCACTACTCATCCACTTGTGCTCTATGCGTGGGGTACTCAGCCAGGAGCTGTGCACCAAAGTCATCAAATAGTGGAGAGCCGCAGACAGGCTTGACCAGGGCAGCTTTGGAAGCAGTTCCTAGGTGAAAGCAAGACTGCCTGCTGAAAGGTCATGTTGTGAGGAGGCAGCAAGTTGCAAGTTATTTGCCTCCACGGTTTTTACTGTTTTTTTTTCTGGCTTGTTTCGTCCCACAGCAGGGGATGAGTGTTGTCCAGCAGTTTCTGGAGAACTGCTGGAGCTGAATAGGAGTGTTAAGCTTGAATTACAAAAGCTGTGGTTTAACTGCTATTACTCTAGGCAATTTGAGAGCAATGATTGTTTGATTGCTGCAGCTCTGAGTGGCTCAAAGCATACAAGGACTATATAGTGCTGTGAGGAGCACCTTTTGCCTCTACAACAGCATGAAGCACTTGCTCATGGGAAGGTCAGCTTTGCATCTGTGCTAGTGGTATCTCCCTACCAGTGCACCACATTTGTTTTGGGCCATCCATTCAGCCACAGTAATGTGCTGACAAAAGCCTTCTGTCTGGCATTCTCTTGCATCTTTTCTAAGCTCCTTTGAGGCTTCAGCAAATTCACGTTATCTGACTTTACTAGATTCCTATCAGGCTGTAGGTTGAGCTGTCTGTGCCTTCTCTGGAATCTGAGCACTTTGCTGTAGCCTGCTTCCAAAGCTTATGGTTGTTAAGGTCTGTTGTGGTGTTTGTCTTTTTTAAAAGGGACCTGCTATCTAATCCTAGCTATGAAAAAAGTTAAGACATTGGTGACCCAGCAGCTTCTGCAGTGTCTTTTTAATAGTTCACCCCTGATCCTGCCTAAAAAGTATTCAGCCAGGCAGAGCACTTCCAGCCTACAGGGTGAAGAACTGTGTTCATTTTAACGCTAGGTCTTGGTCCTGATCTCTGTGCACTTTCCCTCCCCCCTCCCAGGGGAAGACAGAATACCAGCAGCTCTAGCCGTTTCCCAGCCCAGAAAAGCAGAGCGATGCTGCTTTCCCCACTCTCATAAAAACCTGAAGTGCCAGAGAGGATAAATCTTGGTCCTGCAGATAAGGGACCTGTGCTCTTGATGCCTGGCCTTTGTTGGTTTGGCTTGCTACCAATGAAATGAGGCAACAAGACATTTCCAGTCACAGATGCATTTATTCTTCCATGTCTGTACAGCTGATAGATCAATGCATGCTTCAAGCAGCAGTATCTAGAGAAATTTCTTGTGTTAGTAGACTAAATGAACTGCTCTTGCTGTGTTATGAGCCTATATAGATGCTTACCTGTTTCCAGGCTGGGAGTGCCAACTGCACTCGAGTTAGGGGAAAAGAAACTGACATTTAAAAAAAAGAGGAACAGCTTTGATTTTTCACATCCAAACTTGGTGGGAGAAGAAACATCAGTTTCTGTCTCTTGACCGTTGCCATAGCTATGGCTTTGAGATAGCAATGCTCCTGTCTCCTTACAAGCTTCCTGCTTATCCACAAGTGATGTATGTCATACCCCTTTCTGTCCATGCTCCGCAGCGTCACAGCCACATCCCCCAAATACCAAGTCTTTTGCCAAACAATGCCATTCTTCTGTGAGTTGGAGATACACAGTCAAGAGTGGGAAATTCCCAGTGTGGAGAACGGAAACTTGCCCACAAGGTTCCAGCAGACAGTGCTCTCATCTAGGCACGGAACCTGTCAGCTCCCTTCCGAAGGACTTCTTGGCAAGGACAAGAGCAGTCTGTCATGGGTAAGGCAAGAACAACAAAACAGACCACACACAACAGGGGTGATGCAGTATCCTTCCTCCTGTTAGGACTAGAGAAACTGGCACCAGCAGTAGGTAAATGTGATACATTAAATCATAAATACCTTCAAATGGCGTAATCTCTTGGATTCTGTTTCCTGAGGGTCTGCAGAACATCCTCAAGAAGCGATAGCCCCAAATCCACTTTGAAGGACAGGAAAGGATCAGACAGATCAGAAAGAGTGGTGCTATTCTGGGAACCAGTCTCTGAGGTCCCACAGTCTGTAGCCTGCTCCTTGTGGAACTGAGTTTGAGTGGCTTTGTGGTATTGATGAGCAGCACCAGAAAAGGAGACGTCAGAGTGAGAATCTGTATGATCAATGATGTTCGGGCAGCTAGAACTGTCCAGGTACAGCCGGGGAGGCTTAGGAGGTGCTTGTGCCTTGGCTAGGTTTTGCTCACTCTGACATGACAGGTAATCAGACTTGTCCTTCAGTTCCCTCAAGCATTCCCTCTTCTGGCACTGTCCATCACTGTCCAGTGTGTGGCTGTTCTGATTCAAGATAATGACTTGGTTGCCCAGCTTTTTGTGTCTCCTGAGTGAGAAACGTCTGAAGAACGTTGTGGACTTAATGGATCCTCTCCGCCAAGTATCCATGCTGATGAAAGGCAAAGAGAAGAAGGAAACTGCTGACTCTTCACAGTCAGGTGTTGAACTTCAGTCACAGGCTCAGCAGCAAGCCACACAACAGGAACAACTTCTTCCTTCCCTGTTCCTGTAGCTGGAAGGAAAACAGAGAAGCTCGTATTGCAGGAAACGCAAACTTCACACTACATCCCTGTGTGCAGGAGCAGTTGCCCCATCTTACATATTAGGGAGCCTCCTTCGGTGGAGAAGGAATGGTGATGTCTGAGCTTATTAAATCTGTGCTGCAGAAACAAGCTGATGAAGAATAGCAAAGGCACACAGTCACCATGAGAACAGATTTAATCTAGCATCTAGAACAGAAGGGCACTCTGGTACCATGGTAACCAGCCACCTTCATGGTGAAGGGCATGGTATAAAAATCTCAGTGGGTGGTTAGGAAGGGATCTGGTGACTCAGTCACACTGAAGGAAACCAAAGAAATAGTGGAATGGAAATTTAAAAAGCAGCAAAATGAAGATGTAAAAGATAAGCGTTAGGAAAATTGAATGCAAAATAGACTTACGCTGTGTCGGAGAAGCACCTGAGTCCAACAGGCAGAGGAGAGAGACTGATGAAGTTCTCGGAGAACAGTGACCACCACGCTCACCAGTATGCTGGGATGCTGGAAGAAGAAGCAAATCCAGGGATGATTCAGCCAGGTTGGACCCAGAGCGGTAGAAATCCACGCCACCTTCTCTTCATGTGCCTCTTGTCACTGCTTCCCCGGCTGCAGTTCCCTGTGCGTATGTATTTGTTTTGAGCCAAGCCCTTGCTGAGTCAGCCACGTCAGAAACTGGGTTTTACACTATTGGTAATTGTCAGGATTGCAGGAAGTAGGTGTGTAAAGTGGCAAAGCATCAGCCCACACTCCGCCTGGGGAGAAAGCAAGCTCCCTCAGAGGCACCCAGATTGCTTGAGAACCGTCAGTGTGAACGTCAACTTGTAGCCCATCTTGAATCAGACTGCTTCTTCCCTTTGTGCTCTCCCTACTGTCACTTCTGATGGCTTGTTGTATCAGCAGGGCTCCCAAATGAGGCCGGAAATAATCTCTTCTCTGTTTTAAATTTAAATCCAGAGTGTGAGGTAGTGATTCAGGTTTGTATAGGTGACTCATTTACATGAGTCTCATGTAGGCTATTTCATTCAGCCAAGCAGATGTCAGTGAATATCTGTGGTTAGTGGACAGAAGCTTTGAAGAAACCTCGTTTTGCCACTGAGGTCTGATACAATCTGTTGCTTTCTCAAACACCATGAAAATCTGTGCTGCGCAGTACCGAAAGGTTATTTCATTCATGCAGTTCCAAAGACACCAATTACAGCATACCAGTCTCTTAATTCCCCCATTTTTCATCTATTGCGGGCTTCTATTTTGTCCTCACAGCTAGGCACTCTGCAGCTGGAGTAACCACTTTGCTGGCACATAGTAGCAAATTTACCCTTGCACCGTTTTCCCGCAGAAGCTTTTGCTATTCGATTGTCTTTTCAGCCCTTCTATTTTCTGTTCAAAATGTCCTTAAATCACCACTAAATCTAGTTCCTAGAAAAATCAGCGTGAGATTTTTTTGTTCACCTTTTGTCAAGATGCTTTTATTTCTGCCTGAACTGTCAAGCAAATGAGATGAATGTTTCCAAGCATTGCGGCACGTTGAATACATCTGAAATCAGTAAGGCCACCTACTAATGCTAAAAGGCTTTTGAAAGCAGAGTGCCAAAACCGCCACTTTGCTCTGAGATAGCAGCTGTCATTTGCTGCCTACATTTATTAGGTAGTCTGCAGTCACCACTTAGCTGACGTGACAGTTGCTACCACACACAGCAGAAAGGCTCCAAGAGCTTTTGAGAACAGAAACTCCTGTGCCAAGTTTGGGAATGTACCTGGTTTTCTTCTGTGCAGCTACTTTCATGCCTAAACCACAAGGGTTTGATTTTATGGCATTAGCCTTTGTAACGGATGAAGTGTGTGCTGGACTTGCAGAGCAAGCTTGTCATCCAAAATAACCAGCCGTGTTTCCCCATCCAACCTCTGTGAGCTGGTGAGAGTAGTTCCAGGATCAAGAGGGTATTTCAGCCACCCTGCCTGTCCTATTCTTTGTCTTTCCACTGACACTATCAAGGGTCAGTAGCACTGTTTGCTGTGAAGCCAACCAATTTCTGTATGCCAGGCAGCTTTCACACCTTACCTGATTTTCCTGGTGTCATACTGCTACAAATGGTCTGCCTGACTCAAATGCGGGTGTTCTGAGTGTGGCTTTTGGAGGGGGGACCTGTGGGAGCTTTGCAATATGTGCTGTCCTTTATAGGTTGCATTTGTTTTCTGCTTCCAGGCGTCTGTGGTCTCAGAGCGGGATTACGAGAGCCTGGTGATGATGCGGATGCGCCAAGCTGCAGAGAGGCAGCAGCTGATTGAACAGCTCAAGCGCGAAGATGAGGAAGAGTCTCACACCTAGCAGGAGAGAGTATGGATTCTCCCCACCCCATCATTCCATTTCCAAAGCTGTTTCTTAAATTAAGTCAATAAACATCCTTTTTTAAAACTGTTGTAGGAATACAGACTGCATGTGACTGCAGTGCTTTCCAGAGAACAGGGAAAGATGGCTGCATAAGCTTCAGAGTAAGCGTTACCCTGTCAGTCTGTGTACTCAGAGTAGCTGCTCAGTCAGAGGACAGGATTTTGAGAGGTGCTATCTGAACAAACACCAAACCTTTCAAAGCCTGGAGCTCTGTAATTCATGAAAGCTTGCTTGGGAGCTGTGAATCCAGCAGGCTTTGGGCGCTTCAGAACAACCCACACAAAGATGTAGGTCTCTTCAGATAAATATTTTATTGGGGTTACCTTTACAGCAGAATTGATGTACAGTCCCAGACAATCCACCATTGCAACTGTTGCTGCTATGTTTACAGAGCTGATACCTGAAATGTTCACAAAACCTTTCTGTACTGATCTAAGGTATTTCAGGAACCACCGTGTTATGCTTGAATGGCACTCTTGGGACCAAAAGTCTGATGCTGCTAGCCGTGATTCAGTATAGGAGGGAAATTGGCCTTGCTGCTGAGTGGAGGGATTCTCAAAGAGCACTGTGTGAGATTAGCAGTTCCTGCTTTCATTTTGGGGATGAGACTGTATGCCATCTGTGCTTGACCTCCCATCCCTGCCCCCCTAGGTCTGGGAGGAGGCATGTTCTGAACTCCCATATAGCATGTACCCCCAGGACAGCCCTGAGGAACAGACAGGCAAGTCTGTTATTTGAGCTCCTTCCAATGCATGCTAAATAGATTATTAAAATGTAAAAAGATGGTATTTGCCAGACTGCCATTTGGATGAATGTGGAGTTAAAGCCATCTGTTGTGTGTGCCTGATATAGTCTGGGCTGGGATAGCTTCCTCCCCCCAGGCCTTATGAAATGGCAGGGATGGTGAGTTTCCATTAGGTGAAGTCTTGCCCCCTCAACACTCCTCCCCCCACACCTGAGCATCTGGAATCTGGAACAGAAACAAATTACTCAAGGAAAAAAGCTTGCTTTAAGTCCTGTGTGAGGTGATTGCCAGCAGAGTCCTTCCCCAGATGGAGTGCAGAAGTAAGTCTCCTCGCTATTCCTTGTGGAGGCACCACACCAATGTCTGGCCCACGCCTGTCATGCTGACCACGCGGTAACCACAGCACTCCAGCTTGTTCAGGACTATCCGTGGTGCATCGTCCACGTAGTACTCCCAGCTGCAAGCAGGAAAAAGAAGAAAGATGAGGTGGAGAAGGAAGAGACAAGAATTTCCTTGTGGAACTGAGTCTGCATTGCTAATAAACTGGTATAAAACACTGCAGTGACCGCAACTGGCATACTGCCTGTGTGTTGCAACATCTTGGTTAACCAGATGGGGAAGGACAAAACCCACAGCTTCTAAACCAAAGAAAAAGCATGCCCAGAATGGAATTCAGCTTTAAATTGAAGTGTGGTTTGGGGATCAGTTGTCCAAAGCCATGTGTTTCATAGTTAACTGGGCTGAAACTGCAGCGGCGGGAGTTTGCAAGTATGCATAGCTCAGAATTCATGGAAAAATAGGGTAGTCTCTGCAAAGCAGGAAAAAATGTAGGACAGCAGCTTCAAACAGTGTCATAACAGCACACAACAGCTAGTGCTTTTTCTTTGCTATGAGAACATAGCTGTTCCCATGTTCCTGCAAGTAGCAGACCTAACTAACAACTTGCTGGGCTTAATACATCCCTGTTACTGGGCCCTGTTTGCTGTTGCTGGCACCCAGGCCTCTGTTTATGTGGCTGGGCTGTTCTGGAAGCTTTTTACAGACTGATTCAGGTGTTTCAAAGGAATGGGAAGCCAGTATTTTATGTATGTCAAAGCATGTCTGTGAGTCAGGGGCTTTTGTGAGCCTGTGCTTGAAATCTGGGGGTTGGGAGACAAAAATGCTGCCTTCAGCAAGCATTAGGCATTTGGAAAAATGGAAATCCTCTGTCCTCAACACAGCTGCCAAATAAGGTGGAGCACAGGATCCTCTACCCTGGCAATTCACAGTGGTTGTATGCCTGTGGATGTCTGAGAACCGATACTTGGGATCTTTGTCTAGCTTTGCTCCTTTACAGTTTCTGCCAGCTCTGTGCGCTTGGAGCAGGAACTACCCTTGCCTCCACCTGGTCCTTCAGGCTCAGCAGAAGACCTGAGGGCTGTGAGAATGCTCCCACCATAAAGGAAATAGGTGGTGGTCGTGGAGTGGAAGAACAGCACAATAAGGACACAAAATGTGCTGAATGAGCTTGGGAAGCAGCAGAGCCAAAATGGCAAGTGTAACCTTCAGTGCTGGCTTTGGCAGCCTTTCCGTTCCTCTAACACAGCCATTTTGGCCGCAGTATTTATTCAAGCAGATGGGATGAGCTTCATAATTGTTCATTTCTTAGATGACTCACTGTGCCAGATAAGCTGATAATGATGGGCTATGAGATCTTCGGTGATCTTGTTTGGGCATCTTAACAAAGCCTGTCCTGACTTTCATACCAGTAACAATAAAAAAGACCGAAAAGCATTTGCAAAGTTTCTAAGGTTGCAAAACATTAATAGTGGTGAATACTTTTTAAAGCCTGAAATAACACCAAGATGTGAAAGTTTTTTTCAGTTTCTCAAGACAGACTATACTTTGCTATAATTATAGATGGGGTGTAAAGATAATATGTATTATTATAAGTGTCTTTGAACTTGATGCTTTCTCTAAGAGGCTTGCTACATACCCTTCGGATTCACATGTTCAAGTTGGTAAATATTATTGCCATTATGCAGAAGGAGCTGAGGCAGGGATTGTTTGCTATTTGTAGGAGCCTAAAAAACTGACTGGCTGAGCTAAAAGCAGAAGACAAGCTGAGTTGCCTAGGGCCTTAAACACAACTCTGCGTTGAATGAAACAAAAGATCACACACAACGTGTATCGAGCACACCGCCCTCTCCGTCTCAACCAGGATGGAGTGGCTGGGAACATTTGTAAAGCCTTTCCTCCCAGCCAAGAGCCAGCAGGGAACAGAGAAGTCACCCCAGATGGGAGAGGACTTCTGCACATGCACATTGTAAGTACACGACCCTAGCTGCCTTACCTCCCAGATGTGCCAGAACTAGACGAGTGAGTGGTGCGTGGGGATGGGATTGAGCTGGAGTAGGAGTATCCTCCAAACGTGGGGATTTCTAGCCTGTTTTGGAATGATTTTCTATTTAAAAGTAGTGATGGAGCAATCTCCTGGTGATATGCACAGCAGTCCTTTTAGCTTCCTTGGGGATGGGTTTTGACTGTGCCCCTGGGAAACAGCTACGTTAGGGCGCTAGTGGCTGCCTTGGACCTCAGCTCCCACAATCTGACAAGCAGGCGTCAGCTTTCATTTCAGAGCCAGCAGTACTGATTAAGAACCCTTATAATTACAGGAGGCGCTTATAATTACAGGAGGACATCGCCGAGTGATCATCCACACATGCACGTCCACCTGGGCATGCAGGTTGCCCAAGAAGCCCCTGTTCTGCAGCAGCCAAAGGTCAGCTTTTGGATTCTTGACCCCACGCGGGCTGGGGCAGAGCCTGGCTCTTCCCTGACCCAGATTCCTGTGGGGTTTTGCCCCTGCACGTCAGATAAGGGACCGACAATGCATGCTGGCAGCCTATGCAGCTTAACGATGTGCCATTTGCAGGAGCTAGTGCAGAACTGCATAACAGGATCTGTGCTCCCCTTTATTAGAGGCAATTAAGCACTACCTCTGTGTATTATAGTGCTCCAGCTGGTCCGTGCTGCTTAGACCTTTTCTTTCAGGCTCCCTCTGAGCTCCTTAGGTCATGTTTAAGGTTTTGGGGCTCACAGTGCTGCGGAAAGGGCAGAATTTGTGGCATCCTACTGCCAAGCTTACTGCTAGTGCAGCCCTGCAGCCAGGCAGAGGGAGAATCCTGCTTGGCTGCAGTGCTTTCCTTCCTTCCTGGATGTTTTTTTTTTTTTTTTGGCAGAAGGGCGGATGGGGCTCACCCTGCTGGCATGTCGCTGCACCTCTCGGGGTGTCAGCAGCCACATTCCTGCAGGGTTGTTTTCTCCACCCCCTGTTGCTCAAGCGCACCCGGGGAAGATGTGCTGCAGGGAAGCAGTGGGGTGACCCTGGGTATGACACAAGCTGTGACAAGAAGCAGGTGGGGCAAGACAGAGCCCAAAGTGCCTACCAGGCCACGGACACAGGCTGCAGCAGGAGATGCAATAAAAAATTCCCCAAAAGAAACAAAGTCTGGCACTCCTGTTCCTTCCAACTCTGCATCTCCTCCCTGGCTGCTGGGGCAGGCAGCGCGGGGGCATTTTGCCTTTCTCTGCTGTTCCTTTACTCAAATCTTAGAGTCGCCTCCATCTCAGGAGCCAGGAGCGCTTTGTCCTCCTTGAAGCCTCTACTGTTTTTCCCCTCGGGTCTCCTTTCTCCTATTGCATAACTCCCTGCCTGCTTCTGGGCTCGGCTTCACAGGCAACAGCATGAAGCTGACACTGCTGCCAATCTCCTCGCCACCCACGGGGTTGGGAATAGCAGCACGGAGACGGCTCAGCCCTGCAAACCCACCCCAGAGCTGCAAGCAATGGAAAGGAGAGATTGAAGAGGTCAGGATGAGCTCTCCTGCAGAGGCAGGTGGCCCGAGCTTGTATTTGGGAGGGTTTTTCTTCACCAGACAAACTTTTGATTTTAATTTTTTTTTCCTTCTCTTTCGTTAATTTTTTAGGTTTTTGGTGCTGCGACAGTGGAGGAGCTGGACCTCGATGCTTGCCAGCCTGGTGCTGAGGAGGTGGGTCTTCCCAGCCCCGCCGGCGGCAGTCTGAGAACATTCTGGGACCAAGAAGCCCCTTCTGCTTCACGCCTGGTTTTCCTCCTACTCCTCCTCTGTGCTGCGGCGCGAGTGGGCAAGCTTGAGCAGAAATCTGACTGTTCCCCTCTGTTTTAATTTGCATTTGGGGCGGGGGGTTGTTTTGCTTTGTCTTGGAGAAAAACAAGAAGTTGAGATACCGAATGGGGGGGAGAAAAAAAAGTGGGCCAAGATGTAACGAACAGGATGGCAGCATTTCCAAGTTGCACCCTGCTGAAAGCTGTTGTCAAACTTGGTGTGGGCAGAGAGAGACACAGGGATGCAGGGAAGTGTCAGATATGTATGGCTTAGGAACGCGCAGGCTGGGGACATGGAGCAGCTCTAACCCTGGGGCTCAGCTGCCCAAGGAAAGGCTTCAGGAGCTGTCAAGAGGGGCTGGCTCAGGTGTGCGTTACCGGGGAGAAAACTCAAGCTAGGACGGGGAGTGGGCAGGACAGGCTGTGGATGAGCATCTGGGGTCATTTGGCACCAAAACAGGCCAGAACAAGGCTGTACAGGGGGAGGGATGGACTCAATTTGCTTTTGAGCATCTCGGGGCTGGAAATGGTAACAAGACAGAGGAGGTTTGTCTTTGAGAGCTAGGGATGGGATAAAGGCAGATAGTTATGCAGAAAGATTAAAGCGCTCACTGTGCCTGTTTTGTTTCAGCCAGGGCATGCGTCAGGTAGCAACCAGAAGCATCCCAAGCAATTAAGGATGTGGAGAAGGTTGGTCAGGAGCTAAAATGGGGTCACAGTGAGGAAAAAAAAAAAAAGGCATCACCTCCTGATGTATCAGGAAGCGTTTCCTTGGGTGAGCACTAACAGGCAGGGACATGGACACGTGTGTGCCCCTCCAGCATCGAATTAGTGCTGGGATTAAAAGTGGGTGTGCAGCCGGAAGGTGCTGCGGTGAATACGAGGAGTGATGCTCTTGGGTAAATCTGGAGAGGGGAGAGCCTGAAACATCACGGAAATGTACTTACAAGTGGTTCCCCAGCATGTTCCTCTTGGTGGCCCCCAGGTAGCGCATCAGGCTGGGATCCGAATGCTCGTCTCCCACCATGGTGGGGCCAACCTCCTGCAGGGAAAGGCAGCAGAGCAGGTGAGCGATGTGCAGCCGCGTGGTCAACCCTCCCCGCTCCCTGGGACGGTGAGTTGTACCAGGAAAGGAATTGTGCCTTCGAGAAAACAAGGTTTCCAGTGCCACCCTTAAGAGCACTGACGTGGGTTCCTCTGCCTGTAAGAGCAGAAGCGACGTGTCCCAGCTCAGGACAGAGCCACCCGTGCATCCCAGGAGGAGACCTTGGTGGCTTTACTCCTGGAGAGCCACCTGCTGGCTGAGCTCACAGTGCCTCTGGTCCCTGGGATCCAGCTCTGGGAAGTCTGTAGGGCAGCAGCAGGGTGGTACTCGTGGCCTCATCACACGAAACCAGCAAATCTGTTTTGAAATGAGTCCACAGGCCAGTTAGAGGCAATCTGCCTGTCCTGGCAGAGGATGGCTTTGGAACAGCTCCGCTAGCAAGGAAGGGTGAGAAGACGGGGACAAGGAGGTGCTGTGGGGTGGTTCGGGCAGAGGAGCACCCATGGGGTGAGGAAGAGCAGTCACGCTCTGTTGGAGCAGCAGCCTGCAGCCGGGAGTCATGGCGCCACCAAAGCCACCAGGTGGCCTTCCCACCTGGTGGGACAGGGACGTTTTCACTCAGCGCTCCAGAAGCGTTATTTTATGAGATATTCCTGGTCTGGACAATTTCCAGAACCAAGTAACAGGCCGTAGCGGAGAAGTATAGCTCCAGAGTGACCTCCGTAATAACTGCCTGCCTCCGGACTGTCCCTGCACCGATGGGGAGCACCCAGCCCCACCAAAACACCAAAGCCAGAAAAAACAAAGACCAGGGCCTTAAACAACAACAACAACAAAATAATAAAAAAAAAACCCTTAGGGTTTTTAATTAATTCTAATAGGAGGAGCTATTACTCCCTTTTAACTCTCTCTTTTAACACTACACGCATAAGTTTGCAAGCGAAAACTTTCTGAAGAATGTCCCCACCTGCTGGCACTGCCATCATCAACCTACATTAATTATCGATAATTTATAACGTGTAGAGGGCTGCTCAACCCTGAGTAGCACCCAAAATAAGTTAAGCGTCACCCAGATCCTTTCTGACCCCTCTCCATCACCCCTTGCAGGAAGCTCAGCCCTGGCACAGGACAGGGTCTGTGAGACCCCAATAGATGGTGCCTGCAGGGGCTCCTGGGCCACATGCTCCGCTGTTACACCATGGTGTAAATGGGAAGCCATGCACCTTGGCCCCGAGTTTGGCAATGAAACAGCCAGGCACTCGGACAGCAAAGGCAGCAGGGAATTGGTATTTGGTGTGGAAAGCTCAGGTGGATGTGGTCTGGGAAGGCTGAAGAGCGGAGAGGGTGAAACCCTGACAGCACCCGTCTACAAACCAGCAAACTGCGCGTTAACCGCGAGCCTCTGTCAGACCCCAATTAGAAAGCGCTCGCACAGCGCTGCTAACCAAACATCCCCGTGTGCTGTGCAAACACGCAGGCACGCTCGGCTGCACAGAGATGGAGGAGACACAAACCAAGGAGGAGGAAGAGCCGCTGGTCCCTGTGCATCTGATCCTGGCTGCCTGCATCCTATGGGAGATGTGCCATGGGGGAGCGAGCGACCTGTCCCCGTCCCCACCCCAGCTGCTGCCAGCAAAAGGCAGCAATGTCTGTGTCCCCCCCTGCTCTGCCAGCACAGACCCTTTCCAGCCGTGGCTGGATGCCAGGTTTCAGGCTGTGAATGTTTGCTTTGCGCTGCTAAAGAGCAGAGTTTCCAAAGTCTGTAGGGCAAAGTGCATTAACCTGTAGGTATTTCAGTCCACCCTGCTGCGTGCGTTTCCCCGAAGTGCTACAAAACGCGTCCGTGCCATGCTTTGTGCCCATCAGTCCATAATCATTCAATCAACTGGTGTGACACCAAATATCGCTGCAAACAGAGATGTTTTGGTGCGAGGGCATCCTCCTCGGACAGACCACATCTCTCACCAGACTCCTGCCAGCTCGTTGGTTTGCTCTTTTCCCCATCGCACCCTTCCCGTTGCAAAACCGCGACATCGCACTTTGGCCTTCAGACAGTATTTGATATAGTTCCCCTTGGGAAAACAAAAACCAAGCCCTCTAGACGTCTGCCTGCTCCTGCGGGCCCGGCAGGACGTGCTGGCTGCCAGTGGGACAGCAATCACTAGGAAGCAAGGTTTCCTCTGCGCCTTTTTAGGGGAACAATGGGTCTCAGCCTCAGTCCCTGCCACGGCTTTGGGTGCTGCACAGCCACCCTGGTGCCAGTAATGCCCTGCCCTTTGGCTGTGGCCGTGTTTTCCACTGTAACACAGCCAGCAGGGCTTTTCGGGAAAGAGAAAAAACCTACGGTGAGCACACATGGATTACTTTCTTTGACTTTCATGGGCTCCTGCAACAAGTTTCCCAAGCAAACTTGCTCACTGTTTGAGGGGAGCGGAGCAGCACTAGGGGCGCCTGGGTGCTCTCCTGCTCCCCACCTCACCCAGGCGAAGGGTCGGGACGAAGGGAAGAGAGCGAGGGTGGCTGCCCACATCCCTGCTCACCCAGCGGCTCCCCCAGCCCCTTGGGGCAGCCCCCCCCCAAGCCCCTCAGCAGCAGGTGCAGGGCAATGCTGCGGGCAGCAGCGCGGTGCCCAGGAGGAGCCCCCCATCTCCATCTCCCCCCCATCTCCATCTCCCCCCCATCTCCATCACCCCCATTTCCATCACCCCCATTTCCATTGCCCCCATCTCCATCGCCCCCATCTCCATCACCCCCATCTTCATCTCCCCCATCTCCATCACCCCCCATCTCCGTCGCCCCCCTCCCCGTCTCCCCTCTCCCCACGCGCTCCCCCCGAGCCCCGCAGCCCCCGGGGGAGCTGGGCGGCGGCGGGGCGGACTCACCATGCGGATCTGCGTGCTGACCAGCAGGTACGGCATGCTCCCGACCCCGCCGCCGCCACCCCCGGGGCTGTGGCCGGGGGCGGCCCCTCCCGGCCCGCCCCGCCGCCGCCCCCGCTCCGCCCGCGGGGAAGGATGCGGCCGCCGCGCTGATCCCTCCCCGAAGAGGAGCCCCCGGGGGGGCTCCCGAGGTGGCCCGGGTGGTTCAAGAAACCGCCGACGGCTCGGGGGCTCCGCAAGGGTCCTGGGTCTGCTCTCCGTCCCCTAAAAAAAGGACGAGGAGATAGAAGGAGATGGGTGGTGGAGAGGAAGGTGATGGGCAGGGAGAAAAAGGACAGGGAGGTGGCGGATGGGGAGGTGGTGGATGGGGAGATGAAGGAGAGGAGGTGATGGCTCTGGGGGTGATGGAGCAGGAGACGATGGACGGGGAGATGAAGGACAGGGAGATGAATGATGAGAGATGATAGCCCAGGAGGCAGAGGACCAGGAGACATGGGACACTGAGAGAATGAACTGGGAGATGATGGACAGGGAGATGGTGGATAAGAAGGTGATGGACAGGGAGTTGAAGGACAGGAGATGAAGGACAGGAGGTGATGGAGCAGGAGACAATGGACAGGGAGACAAAGGACAGGGAGATGAAGGACGGGGAGATGCAGGATGGGAGATGATAGCCCTGGAGGCAGTGGACCAGGAGACAATGGACAGGGAGACAATGGAGAGGGAGACAAAGGATAGGGATATGGTGGACAGGGAGATGAAGGACTGGGAGACAATGGACCAGGAACCAGGCAGGGGTGAGCCTGGGACCCTGCAGCTTTTATCTGGAAATGTGGTTTAAATCCCTTCAAAATTTGAGGGGCAGCTCATATCTCAAGTCCAGAGCATCGGTGCTTCCGATGTGGGAGCTGATGGAGTGATTCCTTCCTCAACACCTGCTCTAGGTATAAATAAAACAAATAACATTTCCGCAAATAACAAATAATATTTCTATAACCTCAAAACTTGCACAGAAATCTTTCCATGCAGCTCGTCACCAGCTATAATCAATTCCTACTTTTCTTACAGATCTTCAGAAATAAGGCTTCAGGAGAAAGCAGAAGGATGTTCCCATGTGGCCGAGCCCGGGCTGTGGCACGTCGTGTCCTTCCTGCCTGACCTGCGGCCAGTTTATCTGAACTGCCACGGGTTACCGATTAACTCCAGCAGGGATCGAGAGAGAAAAATACACATTTCTGCTCACTAGTCTAAAGGGAATACTCTGACAGAGCCAATTTTTGCTGTTCCTATCATATCTGTTGGTTTGGGCCTGACAAAAAACAAAAAACAAACAAACAAAAAAACTATCAGATGTTGATGTTGTCATATTCCTAAAGTGTGCCCCAAATATCCTGATGTATTCATTTTGAGCTGTATGTGGATACCTCACCCCATGGGTTAAACCCCTGCTCCTTCAGATCACCTGCATGTCCAGGACGGTCTTCCCAAATTCCCTGGTGTCAGAACAGGCCAAATGTTTATTCCTAACACTTATTTTCTAGTATAAACATGCGCTTCGCTTCTAACATGAGAAACTGAGGCATAATTTTGCCTCCATTACCCAGTGAATGAAAAGGAAGTGCTTTCTGCTGCTAAATTCACCTCGGTTGTGATTGCTTCCTACAGAAGCACCCAAATCCACCACCCCGGTGACCCGGACCAGGCGGACTCTGCTGTGAGCGCATTCCCATCCCACCAGCCATGGGAAGGAGCCCAGAGATGAAATCCAGACCCTTGGATCTCTCTGCAAATTAAAGAGAAAAAAAAAGAAAAAAAAAAAAAACATCCAGGGCTCTTGCAGCGTGGCGGGCTGCCAGGCGCTTGCTCTCACTGCCTGCTTTGGCTCTCACAAGGCTCTTTCTTGGGGGGGCAGGGAATAAAAGAGAGGAAAAAGAAAAACAGAGCCTGCACACAATATTTTGGTATTGAATTTCCTGTTAAGATACTGAAATCTGGGAGGCAGCCCAAGTGCTCTGCGTGGTGGTGGCGTGAGAGCAAGCCATAAAATGTGATGCAGTACATCCCAGCGGTACCATTCATCATCGGAAAGCAATTATCGCCCCTTGGTGCTGGCTCCGACCTGTCTACTTAAAGTCATGGTCGGACATGGGCAGCAATAATTTGTGGAAAAGAAAGCAAAAGGTCACGTGGCTCTGCCATAGATCATCGCACCGTTACAAGAGTGGCACACGAAGAGCTCTGTTTTTCCCCATCTGACATCAGTGGCTTTTTCTCATAACACTCCCTTCTTTCTGCAGCTCCCAAGACTAAAAGAGGGGAGCTTTAGCTAAGACATTAGGAAGAAATTCTTCACTCAGAGGGTGGTGAGGCACTGGCACAGGCTGCCCAGAGGAGCTGTGGCTGCCCCATCCCTGGAGGTGTTCAAGGCCAGGTTGGATGGGGCTTTGGGCAACCTGGTTTGGTGGAGGTGTCCCTGCCCGTGGCAGGGGGTTGGAACCAGCTGGTCTTGAAGGTACTTTCCAGCCTAAACTATTCGATAATTCTATGAAACGTAACCAGCCCACAGGTTCACTGCATTTACTGTGGGATGGAGAAATTAAAACGCAAAAGCCTGGAGCTCATGATTTTGCCATTAATTTTATCATTAATATCTTCCTTGCCTTAGACAGAGTCCATCTCCAACTAAAATAGTGCGATCTCAACCAAAAGCCAGTGGTTCTTTACACCCCCTGTATCACGGCAAGTCCTATGAATGGTTTGCTCTCTAAAATAACCATTTCAGACTGTGCTACTTGGTGGCTTTCCTCAATGACTTTTTTTTTTTATTATTTATTTCTACGCTTGTCCCTTACTCCTGGAAGCTGCCCAGCCTTCAGCCGGCGAAGAGTGAGGTTTTAAGAGATTTCACACTACGGAGCGCTCCCAGAGCCCTGCACCACCCTTCAGGGCACAATTCCAGACCCAGAGCTGATGGCCCAAGTCATCTGCAAGCCCCTCTGCTCAGGGGATGAGGAGAACTCGTTGCATCAAAAGATTTGACATTCCAGGAACATCGTGCTTAATGAAAACTTGAGGCGTATGAAAGTAATTGCATTGCCTTTTAATAATGAAGAATTGCTTCCTAATTACCAAACAAGCTGTTCATCCACAGCATTGGGTCCTTGCAACCTGTTGGCTTTGATCCTGCTCCAAGTGATGAAGGTGTGAGTGTGTTTTTATGAGGAGGTAGTGATTTTCACTCCACATTTTGATGTCACGTGGGAGAAATAGACTTCCCCCCCACAGAGCTAAGGATAAAATGCCTCTGAAAGTTACCTGTGCTTCTTGCTAAGCTCTGGTTTGTGTGTCAGATGTGAGGCCATTTGTCACTGGTCACAGCGTCAGCATCCTGTCTGGCACGTCTGCTGGAAATCTGTTAGCAAACAGACCCAAAGTGTCTCTGCAAAACCAAATTGCAAGGTTATTCTAGGAAAAGTAAAGCATTTAGAAAAGAAAAAGATCTTAAATCAGTCTCCATGCATGTTCATTTTACCCAGGGCCCCACTGTGTTACAGTAACCTCCCTCTGGCCCCAGCAAAGGGATTCATGGGGTAATGAGAAAGGACATTATTACCGCTTTACCTTCAGCAGCAATCTCTTTGTTTCAGAAGGTTTTCATGACAATAACAAAAACACCTGTGCAATCTGGGGGGTTGTTTGCAGGGCTGGCACGTTTCAGGGCAAAAAGGTAATAACTGGGAAGGCAGACTCTAGGATATTATGTGAGCAGCTGACGCTGTTATGGTGATAAACCCAAAGGAGCTTATGAAAACCAAAAGAAAAAGAAAGAAAATGAAATCCAGTGGGAATTTCAGGTCTTTACAACATTCCACCTGACCATCCCAGTTTTTTTCTGCTGAATCATGAAGGGTTAAAGGGAAAGAGTAACGGGGCTCAAGCAGGAGCTATTATTTCCGGAAATTATTTCTTTCAAAAAAAACTTGTTTTTATTACTTTCATTAAAGTGCGACGTGAGATGAACAGGAACAGCAGGCTGCAGCATGGTGTTACTCTGATAACATCTTTAATATCCGCGGGACCATGAATTTGTGCTGCCCTGGGTTATACATAATAACCACACGAAGAAATTCAGCCTTCCATCTCCGTGCCTGCTGGAAGGTGCTCCTGTAGTTGTCACCTGAAATATCTGCATCAGTAAGAAAGGGATGGGGCAGGTCCTCGGCACAAGGGTTTTGTTGGGTGCGGGTGACACTGCGGTCGTTGCCGAGGCTGTGCTGTGGCTGTAGGGATTGTGGTGGTGTTGCTGTGATTGTGGTGTTGTAGGGGTTGTGGTGTTGTAGTTGTAGGAACCGGGGCAGTGTGGTGCAGGTGTAGGTGCAGGTGTAGCTGTAGGTTTAGGTGTAGGTGAAGGTGCAGATACACTTGCAGGTTTAGGTATAGGTACAAGTGTACATACAGGTGTATGGGGTAGGTGTAGGTATCAGCACAGGCACAGATACGAGTGTTGGTGTAGGTACAAGTACAGGTGTCTCTGTAGGTGCAAGTACAGGTGCAGGTACAAGTGTGGGTGTAGGTACAAGTGTATGTACATGTACTGGTACATGTATACATACACACACGTACAGGTGCAGGTACAAATACAAGTGTAGGTATGTGTACAGTTACTGGTACAATCACATGCACTTGTACAGGTGCAGGTATAAGTACAAGTGTAGGTACCCATACAGGTACTGTAACACACATGTACAAGTGTAGGTACACGTACAGGTACTGGGGCACGCACACACACACCTACAGGTACAAGTGTAGGTACATGTACACACACAGGTACATGTACACACACCCCTACAGGTACAGGTACACATACAGGTGTAGGTACACGTACATGCACAGCTACAGGTGTAGGTACATGCACACGGACATGCACACGCACATGTGTAGGTCCATATTCATGTACACGTACATGTACAGGTATAGGTGTAGGTACAGCTACAGGTGTAGGTACACGCACACACACCCCTACGGGTACAAGTTTAGGAACAGGTATTGGTACAGGTACATGTGCACATACACATGCATGTACACACACACATGTACATGTGCATGTAAACATACAGACACATGCATGTACACACACGTACATGTACACACGCACCCCCCCCTCACACTCACACACACACACACCCTCGCACAGGCCCAGCCCCAGCCGGGCCCCTCCCTCCGGCCGAGGCGCGGGGCTCTGACGTCTCCTGACGCCACAGCGCGGCCCGGCCCCGGTCCCCCCGGTTCCTCCCGTCCCGTCCCGTCCCGTCCCGTCCCCCCGCAGCCATGGCGCGGCCCGGGCCCGGCCGCCCGTCGCTGGGGCTGGGGCTGGCGCTGGGCGCCGCGGGGCTGGGGCTGGGGCTGGGCCTCGGCCTCGGCCTGCTCCGGCGGCGCCGCACGGGAGACGGCCGGGATCCGGAGCGGGATCCGGAGCGGGATCGGGATCGGGATCACGATCGGGATCAAGACCGGGATCGGGCTCGGCCCGGCGGGCTCGGCCCGGGCTGCGCGGAGGCCGTGGGGCGGCGGAGCCTGGGTAGGGGCTGGCGAGGGCCGGGCTGGGCGCGGGGAGCGGGGTTAGCGCACGTGGGGTTTGTTTTTTCTCTTTTTTTTTTTTTAATTCCTTTTTTTTCCTTCTTCTCTTTTTTCCAAGCTTGGGCAAAGCTGCAGGGATAGAAAATGAGGCTGCTTCTGTTTGTGGCATTGCTCGGGTTTTAAAATGAGCACGGCGGTGGTGGTCGGACTGGGCATGGACAGTACATGCTCCTGTAGCTCAGCAGCCTGCATCCAAAAAAAAAAAAAAAACAGGAAAAAAGAGTGCTCACCTGAATACCTTGGCTGGGTTATCTAAAGACCTGTCACTGCTTCTGTGTTGGTGGGGGAGTGGTAACTGAGTAACTTGTAAACAGAGCTTTAACCTCTTCCTGTTACAAAAACATCTTTTAGATGTTTCTAACTCAGTGTTTTCCTGCTGCACTGCACGTGGCATAAACTGCAGGAGACCTGCAGCATCCAGCAGGAGCAGGAGAGTTAATACACCTGCACGATTTTGACAGGTGGCTTTGGCAGACTGCTGCAATAGATGTTCCTCTGCTGCTGGTTAACAACTGCATAACTTGGAAGGAATCCTTTTATCCAGGTCTGTGCGGTTCCACCCCAGAACTGGCACCAGGATGGATGCTGAGGAGTCGTACGTTGAGATTCCCCGCAGACCCTTCTGCGGAAAAGAGCAAAGCAAACATCGTTTTTGAGAAGCAAAAGGACAGAATGGCAGTGCTCTGTTAGCTCTGAGTTCAGGTGTTTTAACACAGGGTGCCCAGAAAGACAGGCCCTTCGCTTCTGCAAATCTGGCTGCCTTTTGAGAGTGGTTTTTTTTTAATATATATATTAAAAGAGTGTTCCTAAATAATTGACTTAAATGGTGATGTGTTGCTCTAAGTTATAATATTTAGTGTAAGCTTTCAAGAGGAAAGCAAGTAAAATTCACAAATATACGTCTGTCCTTATGTGCTGGTTGATCTCACTGTATCTGCAAGAAGACTTAAAAGATCAGGCAAACTGGTAAATGTTGTAGATTGGCCTAAGCCAATGACGTATGTTGATGACAGCTGCAATTTGAAACCCGTTGTCTCCTCTTTGGGTTTCTGTTTCGTTTTCTTTTCCTGAATAAGAATAGAGTTGTGGGTTGGCTGTTGGTTTTTTTGATTGGTTGGTTTGGTTTGGTTTATTTGTTTTGTCATTTGTTTTTATTTTTATTTAACATATTTAACAGAATTTTTATTTAACATTTATTTAACACTGTGGACAGAAAAGTCTGTCCACAGTTAGCTGTATTGCCGTTGTTCATTGCCACGTGTTACCTTGTAGGCTGGTTGTTCTCCTGGCTGGTGGCCTCCAGAGCTGATTGTAATTCAGAAGAAAAGCAGGCTAGTTTTCAAGTGTAATGTTGATACAGAAGTATGCAGAACGGAAATTGAATTAATTTGCAGTCAGGACTTCTTCAAAAACAGCAATTTGCTTCTCTGCAGTGGTCTTAGTGATGTTCGGTATGGATTTTGCTCTTTTTCTAAATTTTTCACAAGGGGATGTCTACGGAAGTGTGGTTAAAAGAGCTTTATTCACCTCGGTTAGTGTTGCACAAGTGTTAGGTGTGGCTATGTGCAGGTGTCAGAGAAGGGGGTGGTAAACCAGTGGAAGAACCCAAAACCCTAGGCCAGGTCAGGAGGCAGTACTCAAGATTAAGCCTTATATCCTCCATTTTCTGAAAACAAAGCTGAACTGAGATTTCCTATGAGAAGTCCTTTTCCATTTGCACCTAATGAACTTTTTCTCTCATTTTTTTTAAGCCCTGCACAAAACGCCAGTTCCTGCAGAGGCAGGAGATGGTGCTGTGTACACACCTCTGCTGACACAGGACGAACAGGTGGATGTTCTGGACCGCCTGGACTTCATGTTGAGAAACATTGCAGAGCTAAGGAAAGAAGTGGAGGAGCTACGAAACAGCCTACAGCACTTAGCTGGAGAAATCATTGGTGAAGTCAGGTGAGTATCGACCCTTCCCCTTCCTCATCTTTTCCTGTTGTTGTACATTTGTACTCTATAGCACAGGAAAACAGCCATGATTAATTAAGTGTATGTTAAGTGCAGAATGAAAAAGTGGAAAAAAAGTCTCTTTAGTTTCCACTGGCATTGCGTCTTGGCCTCCAGTGAGATTAGTATAAAAATATATAAAAATGTATATTTAGCCAAGTTTGCGTTTTTTCTTCTGGAATACTAAGTATTGACACTTGCTTAGGACATATTCTAGACTAGGTTATTTGTTTTGTAAATCTTTGTCTCTTGTTACTGCTGTTTTGTCATTCAGTGCTGCCAACTGTGGGTAACTTCTGATACGCAATAAAATATCTTAGGTTCTGCAAGGGGCTTCAGGATTCCTCTGCCTTTACTCACTGAGGAAATCAGAGGAAGGCGTGTGATATGATTATCCTTTTGTATATGTATTGCTGTGGTCAGACTTGCTTTAAGAGTAGAATACCATGGTACTGATGGTAGCGAGATGTTTATGTAAGCAAGAGCAAGTCACCTTGTGAATTTTTTGGGTATAGAGCACATTGGATAGAATCTGCTAGAGAGAGGTACGGAAGCAGAATCTCGCCATCAAGTGGGTTTTGTTTCTCTTTTTGCCTTTCTTACAGGTGCCATCTGGAAGAAACACAGAGAGTGACACGCCGAAGGCGTTTCCCGTTCCATAGGGAAAGAAGTGATTCCACGGGGTCCAGTTCAATTTATTTCACAGCCAACTCAGGAACAGCTACCACAGATGATGGAGAAAGCGAAGGCGGGTAAGCAGAACGCCATGTCTGAGGCAGCTTTTATAGACTTTGGTGCCCAATTACTTACTTATGAGCAGTGTCATGCAAAGAAAGATTTATTTTCTTTTCCCTGCTGGCTGTTTGTCATCCTGGTTTTATTTGCTTTTATTACAATAAGTCCACCTGATGTATTATGTAAGGGAAAGTTATTTCCCTCTGAGGCCCCGATAATAAAGACTGCTCCTTAAAAAGAAAACCGAAGCCTTCCAGTGGTGCTTATCAGCACGGGACATGTCTCTGCTACTGTATGCATCTTGGTAGGAAAGTTAACAGCGTACTATAGGGAAATCAGCAATACTCAGCAATACTCAGCAATAGTTGGGCTGGATCTTAACTTTGGAATATAGATTTTTTCTTTGATTACATTTTGATAGTGCTTGCTGAAGGCAGATACAGCTCCCTGAGAATCTGAACGACAGGGCACAATTTGAAGCAAACACACACACATGATAAAACCCCTGAAGGTGTTTGTTAATGGGAATTGGGAGCATCAGGAATTCATTCTTAATGTATGATGGGTGATCAGGAGCTTTTGCCAGAGATAAGTGCTGTGATTCCAAGCATGACTTCTGGGTAGGTGGTAGGAGAGACTTTATTTTAAAAAAATGAAAACAAAAACGTTTGATTAGGGAACCTTGCAGGAAGGAGGGTATTAGGATCCCAGCCTGAAACTCAAGTGAGAGACTTATCAGGTTAGAAATAAAATTTCCATACATAATACATTTTAGAATGTCTGGAAAGCGTGAGAAATCTAAACATATTCCCGTTAACTAAGGTGTTGTTGGTTAGGGTATTTCTTGTGAATTTTTCTCAGTGTGTAACAGTGATCACTTTTGTTGCTTAGGTTCTTACAATCTAAAACCAGGTGAAAACTACAGTATAATTGAAGAACACAGACAAAGAATCCAGTATAAATGGAAGTACTGTGATGTTAAAGCAAGAGGTCTGCTGCATACACGTACCAGACTTCTGCTGTGCCTTAATCAGATGAATTTTACAGCTTTTGAAGTATGTAGACATTTTCTAAAACACGCAGTGCTGGTACTAAACGTTTTCCCAAAGAAGTTGACGTGAAATACAATTTAAAGAGAGAAGTTAATTAAGGCACAAAGAGAAAGAGAGGCAGAATTTGGACGTAAGGTGCTGTTTGGTAGTGGTCTAATGACCAGTCAGCTGGTGCACACTGACACTTTGCAACATGGGTTTGTAATCAGGACACAAACCTGCAATTACTGGAGCAGCCTCCTAGAACAAAGGACATAGATCTGTGGGAAAGCAGGCTTTGTTACTTCCATAAAAATAGGTCATTTTAGTGTTCAGTCTCAGTAACTGGAATTGGTGAGGCAGGAAAGAGCGTATACGGTGTCATTCAGGTGATGGAACTGCTTCATTCATCTGAAGCGCGTGTTCATATGAAAGCAAAATTTGGGAGTAAGTGAGTCACGGTGGTGTAATGTGTCAGAAGGCTACATAATAAATTATAGATATATATGTGTGTGTGTGTATATATATAGTTGAAGGCAGGACCTGTGCCATCCAGATAACAACAGATGCGTTTAATCATCAGGTTGACAACAGATATTTTATAAAGCATATTGAAAAGGGTGATATTTTTTAACAGATACCAGCCCCGAGTGGCATCTGATCATTAGAAATTTTTAAGTTGTGATAGAGGCCAGGAAGGATCCTAAGGTTTGTTCAGACTCTCCTTGGAGTACCTCAAGTGACGTGTGGAGTGGGGGCGTATTTTACTGTAAAACCTTGTTACTTTATCAGGAACCTTGTTATGGTTGGGGGATTTTTTACTTTTTATTTAAAATCTATAAAAAGGTTTAATGACTGGAGTGAAGAACTAGTGGATAAGCAGCTCTCGTTTGATGTAAATATGTATATGTATAGGATATTTGAATGGTGTATCATGTCACCCTGGTATTTGTCCTACGCAAATAAGTGTAATGTTAGCCTGTTCAGGACCAGCTGCCTTTGGCATGCAGTGTTTTCTTCTAGAGATGTAAATACTAAACTTGTATTGTAGAAAATCAGGGTAGAAAATGCAGTTTTTTGGAAAAAGAATATTTGAGCTTTTTAGCAGCCGCTGGGAGGAAGAATAAGACTATCCTTAG
Organism: Anser cygnoides; assembly: GCF_040182565.1. Taxonomy (NCBI): domain Eukaryota; kingdom Metazoa; phylum Chordata; class Aves; order Anseriformes; family Anatidae; genus Anser; species Anser cygnoides. The sequence goes on from NC_089877.1 coordinate 35,288,368, forward strand.
ATACGTTTCAGCCGTGTATTCATTTCTGGCAATTGCATTCTTTTAATGAAATACAAGGGGGGGAAAAACAAGTCACATTTCAGCTTTATTTTATAAACCACATGGACATAAGCATCTTCTCCGATTTCATATGCAATTGACGAAAATCTTCACAAACTTTCAGGAGCCTGGGGGTCTTGGGCTTTTACAGAACTTAATTTCTGCATATTGCTTTGGCACTGCTTTGGTCTTTCGGGCTTCTTCGCCTCCTTCCATGTGCTTTTCAGTTCCAGATAGTGTGTTTTCATTTTCTGTCAGGATGTGTGCTAGCCAGAGGCCTCAACATACCAAAGCATTTAAGGACTTTCCATCATCATAAACTTGGGAAAATAGGCCGATAATATCTAAATCCCTTAATCTTTCTAAAAACTCTTGAGTTTATGAAATTATATACAGCAATGCATCTCTTTTTAAGCTGGCAGCATCTTGTATGTGCTGTCTTGGAGAAAACACGTTTTTGTGGTGAAGAAAGGGGTGTATAGGAGCCACCTGTTGCTGCTTGTTTTTAAAGGCCCTATTGTGTTTCAGGATCCTACAGCGTGGAAAGTGGTTTGAGTACCGAAATGTTTGCAGCCACCAGTGAAATGTTGCAGTGAAACAGTATCACCGCTGCGGAGCCCACAGCCACGCTGCTTAGTGGGTTAGGATGGGAAATAATGAATTGGGCTAAATCTCAGCCACAGAGGAAATGTGAGGAGTTTTTGTTTAAGTGCTGAAAATGAAATAGTCTAGGGAACTAATAATATCATTAACCGTGAGAAAATACCATGAAATTAAGCTTTTAGCTCGACCTGAATGAGAGCCATGCCAGTGTCACCTAACTCCATGTTGTAAGTAGGCAGTCTGGAATTTAATGGATAACCTTCAGCACATCACCTTGTGTTTGGTTTCCAGGTTTTGCAGGGATAACAGATGACTGTTACTTTATTTCTTGTCTTATTTATATATTTTTTAAACTACGAAATGGTACTTTTTAAAATTTGTGGTTGTAGGCTGTGGTGAATGAGGTTATTTATCTCAGAAAGGGAAATGTTTGAGCATAATTGATGGTTCTTAGAAAACTGAAGTTTTGATAGCCAAATGTACTTTGTTATCTGTCTGTGGCCAATTTAGTGTAACTGTTTTCTTTAGATATGCACACTAGTCACGTATCTGTATCTCCAGACAAAGGCAGCTTGTGCAGAGTGATAGATTCTGCCTTGGAGAACAGTGCTGCCAGGACAAAAGGGAGTACAGCTGTAGTTACCAAATACCCCCAGGCTGTGACAGCTTTTAATTCTAACAGAACTTTTTAAGTTCAGCATTTAGCTTGGGCACAGGTTAATTAGGAAGCAGCAACAAATATCCTCTAGAATTAAACACTTATGGGCTTTGAAGTATACTGCTTCAGGAAGATTGCCTTCTACCCAGATAAACCAATGAAATCCGAATATAGAAGTGCAACTTCTTAAATTCCTGGCTAACCTGGGCTGCTCCTTCTGGTTAAGCGCTCACAGAAGAATGTGAGGGGGTCAAATAGATCAAGAATCTTTTTCAAGTTGTTTGAAGCTATGCCCTCACACCCAGGTCTCGTTCTGTAAGTAGACACCGTACCACAATTCTATCAGTTGATATATAATGCTGCTTTAAATTTCCAGCTTAGGTGCCTGTGTATGATGTGGGGGAGCTGAATTTCAGCCATTTTCATCAGTTTTGATCTAAGCTTTATCCTGTTTCTTTTGACTAATTTAGCAGCTAATCACTGCCTGGGTTTTTGTTCATGGGGTGCCTTTCTGTGGCTCATCTGCCATCTCCTTGCTTGACTTTGCTCAAGCCAAATAGTTTGGATTGCTCCCCTCCTGTTTTGTACCTTTTCAGTGGGAACAAGCTGTTTTGTGTTTAGCGCTCAGACAATATGATGGAGGTAGTAGGTATTGCCAAAACAGCTGTTATGTCTGAATTTCCTGGAACAGGTTAAAAATCTCAAATTATATTTTCTACACGGATGAGCGTGTTGGATCTTTTGTTGAAATTTTCTTTTACAATTCATGCATTTAACTAAATTGTTCTAGCTCTGTTCTTAGTGTTTAATTCTTACAGTTAAAAGGCCTAAGGGAAGCTTTTAAAGTATGTGAACAAGACATGGACCCTGGTGACTGAGCTCTACTTAACTTTTTGGGGGCTTCCTTTCTTTCTTCAACCTTTTGTGGTTGTGTCTGTTACATGAGAAATAATGAACGGTGTGTCATTTGAGAGGCTTGGATCGCACAGTGTTCCCTGGGATAAACTGAGATACACTACTCTGTTAGGAAGAGTTGGTTTTTGTGTACCATACGTGTCATAGCACAGCATCTCCTCAGACTAATTTTCCATTATGTTTTTTTCTTTTTTTTTTCCCTGAAAGGTACACCACAGCCAATGCGGAGTCTGACTATGACCGGGAGTCTGAGAGAGAGAGTGAAGAAGGGGAGGACGAAGTGAGCTGTGAAACAGTGAGAACAGTGCGCCGGGATTCCCTGGACCTTGTCAACGAGGATGAAACACCTTTAATCTTAGATTCCTTGCTGGAGGAAGGACTGGGTCAGCTACTGCAGCAAGCTGACCGCTTGCATAATGGACATGAGCAAGAGAAGAGAGAGGGATTCCAGCTGCTTCTGAATAATAAACTGGCGGTAAAGGTTGCCTTCTTATATCTTCCAGCAGTGATTTGTGTTTTTAGCTAAATAGCTGGGAAAGAGGAAATTGCATTTCTTAGTGGGATCCAGGTTCTATACAACAACTGGGCCAGTTTCCAGCTGCCCTCTTTCTCAGGAGCAGCCTGCGAGCTGGCTGAAGACCAAAACGGTTCAGGCTACAGCAGCAGCCAGTTCCCAGTCCCTATCTGTCCTGGAGCTCCACTATATCGTGTCATCACTTTCCCTGAGTGAGCACCACACAAATGCAAAGTAACAGCGGGATGTCTATACAATAAACTCAGCTAGTGTTTTGATAACCTGGATGTGTCACTATATCATACATGTGATGCAAAACTATCCCGATTCAGTTTGTGTTGGCGCTGCAGCTGAGGTGAAAGAACGTAGCAAGGGTCAGTTCTACTCCAGCTGTCGCAGGGAGCTAGCTTATATCTCTGGCCATGCACAGTGGTGCACCCAGCCTTGAAATGTGCCTAGCTGAATGCAGCATTGCTGCTGTTGTGATCTACAGCAGCTAATTCAGGACTGCCTTTGCTGCAGTTGCACCGTCACCCTCTGTTAGTGTTTATCTGAGAACTGCATAGCCATTAAAGACAACTTTTTAGGTTTTAAAAAGCAAAGCCCGTACTACTCCTGTGTTTCCATGAGTTATAGAGGGAAAGATATAAAAGAGGACCTGATCATTTCTAATTCCAAGGGAGTTTTTTCCTTCCAATCAGGAAGAAATGGCGGAGTTGTCAGCTTCTGAAATTCTTTTGTATGCTTCTTTCTTGTGATCTCCCACTTTTTTGTATTTACAGCACTATTGCAAAATAAACCAGATTGTTAGATGGTTGTGTTTTTAAGTTTACTTCTTTTTTTTTTTTTAAGAAAACTTGCATTTGTCAGAACATAACTGCTCCAGCATTACCAATGCACCTCTGGTTCAAGAATGACCCAGAAATTGAAACTGAGTGCTGACTGAAACATGAAAAAGAACATTCAATTTTTGATTTTAATGAAGTAGTGAGGTTTGGGGTTGTTGTTTTTTTGTTGCTGTTGTTTTTTCCTCCAGTGTTTTCAGGTTAGTGGAGGCTGCCAAAAAAATGACCCCAGTATAACCTCTGAAGTGAAGGGAAGTGTTGTTAGAGGGCAGCAATCATTAGATTAGTACCAGAAGCGTAGCATTGTAAGCTTATAAATTCAGCCACTCTATTTGCTCTTTTGAGGTTCTGCTTCAGTTCTCATAGATTTGGACCTTTTAAGGTTTCAGAAATGTCTGTGCAACTTCTAGTATGTGCCCTCACTTGATTTTTCCTTCTTGTTCTATCAATGGCAGAATGGATGTTTTACATGGTTGATGCATCTCATTTATGTTTTCACTGCAGTATGCGGACCAGAGAGACTTTCTTTGGCGCCTAGCCCGAGCACATAGCGATATGTACGAAATCACAGAAGACACAGATGAGAAGAAAACATATGCATCTGATGGTAAGGAATTGTGTGTTCGTGGCAAGGAGGGGGGGGTGTTCGAACCTGGTGCTACACTTCAGAGTTATAAACCTTGCACTGCAGACTATGTGGAGGCATTATGTAGTTGTACTGTGGTGGTTGGTGGTATGTGTTCTGAAGGGCAGTGTAAGTGGACCAAGAGCTACTTAAAAATGTACACGTTTTTTTCTCAAACCTATCTTATATATATCCAGTGTGATAGTAAGAGAAGTTTTTGCTTCATCCCATTTAGTTTTTTGTGTTGCTGACATGTGCAGGTACTTAAAAAACCTAAATGTGTCTGTTTAGTTAGTGAAATCAGTTTAGTTTCATTTCATTCTCCTTCACTATCTTGAATTTGAATTGTTGGCAAGTTTGTAGGTGGGTCAGAACAAAACAAATTATCATCTTCATTTTATTAAAGATGTGTGACAAAAGATTCTATTCTAAAACATCTCTATCCTGTTTATTATCCAAATAACCAAATGTACTTTTTAATGTTATAAGTAATATAATTATTTTCTGGAAGCCATTGTAGCCATTTAAAATGTGAAATTTACCTCCTATTTGGATAGTTCTTTTTGCCTTTAATAGATGCTTAATTCTCAGTTTTTTGAGGCTGCAGGTTCTTAGAGGAAAGAAGGGAAGTGAGGCAAATTCTAGCTCTAAGGCTGTGGAATGAATCAGAACAAAACCATTGCAAACTTTTGCTAACTTTTCTTGACACGTTGGGGAAGATACTTTTCGTTACAGATGAATGTACTTCCAAATAGGGTGAAACCATGTTGACAGGTCAAGAAAATTTGCTACTGTGCTTAAAATTCGCATGATCTCTTTGAGTGATCTTGGATGCTCCATATCACTGCAAGGGTGTGAAATTATATATGGCTGTGGTGGTTTCACACCAGTAGCAAGCTAAGCTTTGCCATGTTGTTCTCTCACTCCCCCTCCTCAACAGAACAGGGGGAGAAAATGTGATGACAACAAAGCTTGCAGGTTGAAATAAGGACAGGGAGATCACTTACCAGTTACCGAAATGGGCAAACCAGACTCATCATGAGGAAGAATAATTTATTGCCTATCACTAACAGTCTAGAGCAGTAAGAGTTAAAAGCAAACTAAAAAAACTTTGCCCCCATCCTTTTGTACCTGGTCCCCACAGGCAGTGCAGGGGAAGGGGGTTGTGGTTGGTCCATGCCACTTTGTCACTTGACTGTCCTTCACGGTCACTCTCTGCCCCTGCTCCACGTGGGGTCCCTCCCTCCTTAGGGGAGGCTAGGACTGAAAGTGGCTGAATTTCTTACCTCTGACCACTTGCAGGGAAAGAAGAGCTGGAGATTGCCTTTCAGAAATGGGATGAAAGTGCTGAGTGTCATCAGTGGTATGTAACTCTCCGTCCTGTTTTTAAGAAGGATAGGAAAACTGGAGATTGCTGTGAGTTGAGCTGCATTTAAAAACTGTTTAAGAAAAAAAAGCCTATATGCTCATAATTGATGTACACTTCATTCATTCTATTTTCCATAAAAAGACATTTCTTAATAGCTTTGGTTAATTGGCGTAAGTAATAGTTTTACAGACAATAGGTTTCATTGCAGTTATAGAAATAAACTATTTTATTTTGCGTATGCCAATTTAATTATGAATTTCTCTGTGACAAAATGGCCAGAAGAGTTCTTGAACAAAAGCAACCAGCTGGAGTCATGAAATTCTTCGGATACCAACAATGGGCTGTATAAGGCTCTTGTGTATCTGCACCTAACAAGTCAAACTGTGCTGATGGTAGTGAAGGATGCACTTCTAGATGAGGCTTGGAGAAATAAGCTATTGGCAAAATGGGTTTGAGATGAATGAGTACAATGAGCCCCATTAAATTTAGCATCAGTGTGAATTTAGCAGACTAAACTGCATTTTCTTTGGGCTTCTTATAGCTTAGGTGCATATATTGTGAAAAGGTGAAATGAAGGAAAGGTTCCTTTAGAAGCCTTTCTGGGAACTGTGAAATTCCCCTTGTAGAAAGTGGAAGACAGCAATTTGCTCAGCAGATGACTCTTGGGCCCGTGTACGTGTCTGGGCAGGATGCTGCAAGCCTCTTGCCACAGAAACGAGCTGAACTCCAGCGGTACCACTTGTGATTGTGCAGACCCTGGGAAAATGTGTCTGTGCTGGTGCAAATGGGCTGCCAGAGAACGTCTCTCACAGATAAGCTGCAGAAAGCTAGCTTGAGCGCTCAGTATGGTGAGGCTCACTTTATTTTCCTTCACAAGTCCTCTGTTTCCTTTGGCCCCTTTTCAGCCCCCTGTAGAGTAAGATGTATATCCTTCAAAGCCCAGCTCACAGCCAGCTGCACAGCTGTGGGGGCAAAGAAAGTCTCGGGAGTTACACATTAAATATGTACGAAGTTTTTCCTTTGTGTTCCTCCAACATTCTTGGGTTAATTGCTGGTTTTTCCTCTGTCACTGACATTTCAATAATGCTCTGCTGCACGGAGATGCTTGCTTTATGTCAGGAGTGTGATATATTTGCCTCAGTCGGCTAGGCCTGCTAGCGTGGGCTTAGTGCTGCGCCAGTGTTCCTACATTTATCTTAATTCTGGAGGAAGGAGAAACATCGTTCTTATCAGAAAGCCTTTTTTTAGTTGTCTGGAGAGTGTCTTCTGTCCGGGACTGCTGTAGTCTGATCGTGTATGCTGCTTGTCACTCTGCAAAGCACTCTGGCTTTGAAATGAGTTGAGACAATAGCAGTAGAGGCACATGGCTTTCTTAGTCCAAAGATACCTTTTTTTTTTTTCATGATAGAAGATGAAATGATCTGCAATTTAACCAAGCAGTATTTGTGTAAATGCTGCAGCTGACAGGATTTTGGTTCTAATTCAGGGTATAGTATATATATATACTTATAAAGCTTAGCTTTATAATACAGAATTTGATTGTGTGCAGAGTAGTGGCTGTAATGGGACGTTGAGTCACGTGTTTCCAACACAAAATGTCAAGCCTTTTCAGCTGAGCACACTGCCATGTTAAAACCCATGCCGAACTCATTGCAGAACAGCTTTGGTGAAAGAGTGCACAATTCTCATCCTGTTAGACTCGTCCTTTTTCCAAACAGGAGTAAGGCTTCTGCACATCAATATCTTGCTTCTAATTATAAAGAACAGCTGCAGAAAGGGCTGCTAGAAAAAGGAAATAGCAGAACAGTATGTGGGAGGCATGGGATTTGTTGAAAATGAATATCTAACTACCTTTATCAGTTGCAGAAATTATTTGCTGTCACGAATGTAACAGGAAATTAATTCCCATTCCAGCTCTGTCGGGGTCATGGGATGGTCGCAAGCTGTTTCAATTACAGTCTCTTCTTATGCTAATTAATTTTACCATGAGAAAAAATTTATTGCTAATGAAATACTGCTTAGTACATTGAAAGATATTGAAATACATTGTTCATATATTTGAAAAACGTGGGATAAAGTATAATCCTAAAAGACTAATATTATAGTTTGTTTTCCCTTTATTTGAGTAATGAGTATATTGCTCAGAATTACTTTTAGTTCACCATGCTGTCTGCTTAGGAAAAAATGTTCAGGAAAATATAAGGGGAGGGAAAAAGGGAAAGTATACAGTGATCAGTTCCTCCGGTTTGCCATCCTTAACGGCAGCAGGCAGGAGTGCAGAGGTGCATTCGCTGTCAGGTGATGGCCCTTGACGGACCTGTGCTCTGCAAGTCTGCGCAATCCTGTTTTACCTCCACAGTACTTCTGTTGTCCATGCCATCCTCCAGTACAGGTGCTGGAACATGCTCCGTGTAGAAAAAAAAAATACTTATTCTGTTTGAATTTGTCAGTAGAGGTTTTAAAGCTTTCTTTGGTTTTGATTTGATGCCATTGCTCTTGGTTTATGGAGAAGTGAACAGGGCCTGATTATTCACACTTCCTTAATTTACAGTTTTATTCTCTCAGTTGTTTCTTTTTCGTATTGGTCCCCTTGCTGAAGAATCCTAATCTTTTATTAGATCATTTTGAGGAATCATTTTATTGTCCTCATCACCCCTTGTCTCTCTGTATTCTGTTTTGACCGTATCTTTTTTTTTTTTTTTAAGACGGGAGTTATAGGAGCAGCATGGATTTCTGTAATACTAATGTGATGATCCTTTTTGTTCTTACTTCCATATACAGTAATCAATGCTGTCTTTCTCTTTTTCCACAACGTATTAAATTGATGTTTTAACAGAAACATTCCCAGCAATTTTAGTAGCTCTTCACTTGAAGCCTGTGACTGTGTATGTATCTTTGGGTGCATTTACATGTGTGTATTATGTCATGTTGGCTGTTATTTTCTGTTTTCTCAATTGCAACCTACTGTTTGTGGCTTAAGGTAGTTTTGCTGCTTTTTGGTGCTTATTCCTTGCTCTCTATGTTATATTCTTTGCTCCTGTTGCACAAATCATTCCCTGTTAATTGGCTTTACGTTGTGATGCATGTTAGGCAGGACAGGAGATGCTTTGCATACAATCTAATCATCATTGCAAACAAAGCTTCTGTTTCCTCTCAATGTCTCGTAGTTATTGCAGCAATGAGTGATATTTTAAAGCAGTAGACAAAGTAACAGTGAACAAGAAGGGATTGCTGAGTGCTGGCTAAGGCAACAGCGTGTGGAGAGTGACTGGCTGCAGCTTGGGAGCGTTTTGTGGCTGGATCGTTTGAAGGCTTTGGCAGCGTGATAGTGAATGGTTTCTCAAGAACGACAGGGAAGGCAGTAAGTGTCTGGGACTCTGTCTGGACCAGCCTTGGGATCTGCCCAAATATGAAGGAGAGTCCTTTCATGGATCTCCTGCGTCTTCTTGACATTAAGTTTGGTACAAAGCTGCTATTGTAGCCATTTGCTCTTGGAACTCAGCTGGTCCCAAAAGAGACATCTCCGCAGAATGGTTGAAGCAGAGCTGAGATTTCATCAGTGCTGCACAGACAAGTCAGCCTTTGTATAGTGGGACTGATCTCTGGCTGTGCTTTGCTTGTAGCCACTGTTCCAGAACACAGAAACGTGTAAGGGTTGTCTTGGGCACCTGACATATTTAGTGCCTTCAGAATAGATCCGTATAGTGTGCTACACCAAGTGTTCTTTATGCATACGTACTCCTGTCTAATAACTACCCGATTCTTACTTTTGATGCAGACATAAAATTAATTCTTTTGCTTTAACTGGGTAGATATTTCCAAGTAAATCATTTAATTTGTTAACAGATTTCAGCTCATGAATAGGAGGACAGCACAAGCTTGTAGGCTTGTTCTTGTTTGCTTTCAGGAATGGATGTAGGAGTCATCATTTTACAAACCTGTGCAGTTTGCTGCTTAGACGTATGTGGCATTGTCACGAATGAAGCGAGAGAAACAGTTTCACCCTTGTTAGAATCCCCTGCCCATTTTGATGTGTGTGTTTTCAGTGCGACAGCAAGCACGTAACAGCAGCTTTAAGGATCAAGAAAGCAGAGAGCAGTGTGTTAGCCTTGGCTTCAGCTCCTGTTGTTAAAAGAAATATTGGAAGTACAACCAGAGCAGTAAGGGATTTCAGAGGTTCATCTGGGAAAAATTTTGCAGGTGCTGTATTCCCAGCTTTTGTCTGAATTGAATATTTCATTTTGAAAATGAAATGCTGACTGCTGAAAGCTGTCATTGCAGAAGTCATGAGCTTTGGCCCATCTTGGAGGTATTATATATGTTGATGAGAAGCAGGAGAGGATGTGTTCTTGGGTTGGATGAGCCTCTGAAGTGTGCCCCCTCTTCTAAAAGTCTGTTGCTTTGGAAGATCATCTTGCACACTCGATAGTCACTGAATGGTGTACCAGCCCTTTTAAATTCAGTTGGTACATCTGGCTGTCCTGTGGGTGGATATCTTTTTTTTTTGAGAAGTGACAGCACTCCGGATATTACTTGAAGATAGCTTTAATTTTAACAATTGGCAGTACTTCAGGATTTAACTCTTCATGGATTACTGCCTACAATTGGCCAATTTTGAGATATGCCTGGATTTCTGAGCTGAGCTTTTTGTGTTCCCAAGGTGGATTAAACAGGGGAATTATTGACAATAAATTAGGGGCAGAAGCAACTATAGCAAATAGGAATATTCATTGCATGATATTTCAGCACTTACAGGAGGAACAATAGCATTCAGCTCAAGCCACCTGATTGCATTCCCCAGGCTCAGGAAGGTCCTGCCCTTCTCCAGGGCTGGCAGCATCCTGAAGCACCTCTGTGTCCTGAGCCATGGAGGCTCTGGGAGTGGGGATGCTGGACGAGAGCCAGGGAAGACGAAAGTTATGAAAACTGTGAGCAGGGACAGAAGAAATCTCAGCAGGCACCACTTATCCTTCCTTCTTTCTGTCCTTCTCTTGGAAACAGCAAAGTAACTTGATGTTCACAGACCGTGGGTTGTTTTTTATTTGTTAGACATGAAGAAATGAGCTGTCTTGTTTAAACTGTAATCTCTGAATCAAGGACTACTAACTACTAATTGGCCCCAACATATTCCCTTTAAAAAAAAATACTGAGGGATGATTATAATAAAAGTGGTGTGAAGGGAAGCAAGCTGTAAGAAAATGATTTTTTTGAGATTCTGTACCCTGTTCCCATGAAAAATTTAGCCACCAGTAGTTCTTCAGAATATGATAATTTGATCTGGGCTTGCTGTTGGAGAGGAGCAGGTGAAGTTGATGAAATCTTCAGGTATTAGTTATGGTTCTGATGAATATTGAACTTGCAGAAATACAGAGATTGATTTGGAATAATAATAGTGTTCCAACTTGATTGTTTGTATACCATTACATATGCATCTCAGTCTTTTAGATGGAAGCTGTTTAACCACACAAATCTCAGTAGATGTACAGCTTTGTATGTGTCAGTAACAATATTTTCTTTAAAATGTTTAAATGTGTGATTCCAAAGATAAAAGCTGTAATTTCTACTTCAGCCTAGTACTCGCTTTTAACTTCATTGTGGTAGAAGGGAGAAGGTCTATTAACAGATATCAGCCTTTAGTAAAGAATGAAGATCAAGGAATTCAGATACTGTAGGCTATTCCAAAAAATGTTATTTTACCAGCATTATTGCTACCTTTCCAGCAGGAATTTTGGAAAGAAGGAACCTGGATGGTTTTGATTCCTTCATGGGAAGATTTCTGTGTTGCCCTTTTTTGACAGGGGCTTGCATCCAACCTGTCAGAACAGAGCAGTTAAAGAGCTGGGAGTATAGTCACGAAGGTTATAGAATCATAGAATCATTAAGGCTGGAAAAGCCCTCCAAGATCATCTGGCCCAACCATCCCCGTAGCACCAATGTCACCACTAACCCATGTCCCTAAGCACCACATCCAACCTTTCATTGAACACCCCCAGGGACGGTGACTCCACCACCTCCCTGGGCAACCTGTTCCGGTGCCTGACTGCTCTTTCTGAGAAGAAATGTCTTCTAATTTCCAACCTGAACCTCCCCTGGCACAACTTGGGGCCATTCCCTCTAGTCCTATCACTACTTACCTGTGAGAAGAGGCCGACCCCCAGCTCCCCATGACTTCTTTTTAGGTGGCTGTAGAGAGCAATAAGGTCTCCCTGAGCCTCCTCTTCTCCAGACTAAACACCCCAGTTCCCTCAGCTGCTTCTCATAGGACTTGTGCTCCAGGCCCTTCGCCAGCTTCATAGCCCTTCTCTGGACACACTCCAGGGCCTCGATGTCCTTCTTGTAGTGAGGGGCCCAAAGCAGAACACAGTACTCGAGGTGTGGCCTCACCAGAGCAGAGCACACGGGGAAGATCACCTCCTGGCCCTGCTGGCTGCACTATTCCTGATACAAGCCAGGATGCCGTTGGCCTTCTTGGCCACCTGGGCACACTGCCAGCTTGTGTTCAGGCGAGCATCAATCAACACCCCCAGATCCTGATCCTCCGCACAGCTTTCCAGCCACTCTGCCTCAAGCCTGTAGCACTGCATGGAGTTGTTGTGGTCAAAGTGCAGGACCCAGCACTTAGCCATGGTGAACCTCATCCCATTGGACTCTGCCCATTGACCTGTCCTGTCCAGGTCCCTCTGCAGAGCCTTCCTACCCTCTGGCAGATTGACACTGCCCCCCAACTTGCTGTTGTCTACAAACTTACTGAGGGTGCACTCAATTCCCTCATCCAAATCATCCATAAAGATATTAAAGAGGATGGACTCAACCCCAACCCCTGGGGAACACCACTGGTGACCAGTCGCCAGCTGGATTCCACTCCGTTCACCACCACTCTCTGGGCCCGACCATCCAGCTGGTTTTTAACCCAGCAAAGCATGTACGTGTCCAAGCCATGGGCTGACAGCTTCTCCAGGAGAATACTATGGGAGACCGTGTCAAAGGCCTTGCTGAAGTATAGGTAGACTACGTCAACAGCTTTAAGTCAGCATGAAGCTGCTCTGTAAAAATTGTACATTCCACAGAATAAATACTATTTGTATCTTCAGGCTTCACTGGGGATGAATACATTTTGTTATGTGAACATATATGGTCCATTCTGCCACCTCCTAAGGCAAACTAGAGATATTCACTGGATAAAACCAACATGGAAATTGAATAAAATTGAAGGCACGTCTTTTGTCCCAACTTTAGTAGCTAATACAGATTTTTAACTTCAACATTTTTAGGATTAAGGAAAGCTGGATTGAGGTATGGGTAAAGAAAGGTATATTTCAGCCTTTCTCTTTTGAGGCAGTGATCAGAATTTTTACTTAGATTACAAATGAACTTCTGCTTTAGCCAGGTGCCTGTGTAGACTCCTTACTAGCTGATGTGCAAATTAACATAACGTGCAGGATTCCTGGAACCTGAATCACGAGTGTGAGGGAGGGCACTGATCCAGATTTGTGTTCCATTTTCATTTGAACGTTTTAGTGTAGCATAAACCTTCATTTAAAAAAAAAATGCAGGGGGGAGGGAGAGGAAGCATTTGGTTTCTCTTGTTTAAGGAATCAAGAACACAGAGTTGGGAGGGACTTCCCGAAAGTCATCTCGCTCATCTTCTTGTCTGTGATGCACACCAGGTATATGTAGACCGTCCCTGATCTCTAAAAAATCTTCTAGTGATGAAGGTTGTACTGTCCTCTCGCCTTTCTCCTGTTTCATCAAGCAGTGCATTTAATTACATGGACAATCGAGTATTTTATTTTTGTTCCTGCTATCAGCCAAAGCTTTGTTCTGTCCTCTCTAGACATGGAAAAAAATTTAACATGAGGAACTGTTTGTAAGAGAATACAATAGTTACTCCAATCTTCTTATCCAATCTTTTTTGAAAGAAAGCAGACCCGCTTGTCATAACCTTTTAGTGTGGTGGTGTTCTGCAAGTGTTCTGTTCTTATTGTTGTTTCATGGACTCTATCCAGCTATACTTTTTTTCTTTCTAGTTTATTAGTCAAAACTTGTATATACTCCTTGAGCTCAATCTTGCTAGTGCAGCATTGGGCTGTTTCTGATCTACCTTTAAATTTAATTCTCTGCTGCCACCTGCCATTAATAGATGAGCTTTCTAGCATAGGTTAATCCACCATCTATTTAAATTTAATCTGTGTTATATTACCCAGCTTAATGAAGTTTTTTAATAATAACAGTGTTGATGTTGGAGGAATTTCTTGCCACTCCATTCAGTATCCATTAGTTCATAGTCAATCTCAAAGATCAGTTAATCATGTAAAATTGGGGTAAAGGAGATTCAGGTAACTTAGTCAAAAAAAAAAAAAAAAAAGTCATGTTCTTCCTGATGCATATTTCCAAAACAGATTAGGCAGACCTCCAGTGATGAAGTTCCTGACCTCACCCTTCAATGAATTGCACATCAATTTTATACGAGTTGCAGCTATACCATGTTTCTTTTGTTTACCCATGAGAATTTCACAAAAAGAATGCTGGAGACGCTAAAATTGAATATATCTGTATTTTTTTCCCCCTCAATCAATTCTCTCAAAACAGGAAATTTAGATTAGTTTGGTATTTTGTTCTTGTGTCTCTTACTGGCAAGACTTGGAAATCAAGCCACTAGACACTTCTGTATCCCAAATGTAGTAAGGCTGTTCTGTTGGGGCTGAGGGTGTTCGTGTGCTATTTTTTCTCTGAGAGCTTGTTGCTAAGACATTGAGATTATATGAACTGTGAAGAACTCATTGATAGTCATTGGTGTGAAGCACCAAAATTAAAGATAGCCCCGAGCTTCTGAGCGGATTTTCTGTCTGTAAACTGGAAGTGGTTTTGAGCGATCCGAATTCATCCTCAGATTCGTAGGGTTGCACCTTTTTGTCTTCCAAGCTGAGAGTGGTATTATTTTAAGTGATATTCTCTGTCAAGCCTTTAATGTGATGTAGGAGTTATTCATTTGTATGTGTCGGGTTGTTGCTTTCATCCAAATATATCTTGGTCACAAAGACTTGGGTTTGCAGTTACTTTTTCCACCAAGTTGTACAAGTGTGTGACGTAAGAAAGCTGCTTGAAAAGATTTGGAGCTAGTCTAATTTAAGAAATTAATGTGTTTTGTTTTTTCCACTTTTCCACCATACCCATGTAGTACAGATATACTTGTTAACAAAATACTGCTGGAGGACCTGCCAAATTGCTTATTGCTATTACTTGTATGCCATAGAATAGCTTGTTTTGCTTTCTGCTAAGTCATTTATGTTTTAAATAAATGTTTAGTTACAATCCATAATTTATTTAACTAAAATAAATACTTATTTACTTAGTACACACACCAAAGTTATACGTAGGTATACTTGGGTGTTGTCGTGCTTGGCATGGAGTTAAAGTCAATAGGCCAGTTTGTAGATTAGGAGATAGCAGTTTAGTTGTGGTGGATTGAGAAAAAAAGTTCATACATCCAAGTAAAATAATCATAGAATAGTTTGGGTTGGAAAGGACCTTAAAGATATTTAATTCCAACCCCCTGCCGTAGCCAGGGATGCCACCCACTAGATCAGGTTGCCTGGGGCCTCATCCAGCCTGGTCTTGAACACCTTCAGGAATGGGGCATCCACAGCTTCCCTGGGCAACCTGTTCCAGTGCCTCACCACCCTCTGAGTGAAGAATTTTCTCCTAACCTCTAACCTAAATCTCCCCTCTTTTAATTTAAGACCATTCCCCCTTATCCCATCATTATCTACCCGAGTAAAGAGTCCCTCTCCATCCTTTTTATAAGCCCCCTTTAAGTATTGAAAGGCTGCAAGGAGGTCTCCCTGGAGCCTTCTCTTCTCCAGGCTGAACAGCCTCATCTCTCTCAGCCTACTAGTTAAAACAAAACAAAACCTGCAGAAACAAATCTGTGGCTTAGGAAAAAGCATTTCTATCTTAAACGCTTTAACACATTTGTTAATTTACTTAACTTTAAGCAGTTTTAAACCTTGGTAAGAGGAATTTACATGCACAAAGCTGCCAGATTAGTTGTTACACCAGAGCTGATGGTCTACGACTGCATCATTAAGTGCTGAAGTAGTCTCAGAATCCTGTCCAAGTAATTAAAAAGTCGTTTAGATGAACATCGGTGAGCTATTTAGTCCTACAAAGTCCTTGCACCTAAAGCTTAGGGTGGAAAGTGATGAACATTTTTTTTTTTTACCTGAACACAAGTGGAATTAGTGGATAGGTTTAAGGCTTGTGAGGCTGGAGGAAAGATAACTGAGAGGAATATAACATATCCATACACTGAGTGACAAGGAGTTGGTGGAGTGGAAACACTTTCTTCCAGAGAAAGAACTAGATCAAATAAAGTTGTTAAGCATCAGACTCAAACAAAAGGAAATAGTTTACATCAGGCTCAAACAAAAAAGTTCTTTACATCATGCCTACAGTTAAGCTGCAAAAAAACTTTCCCCAAGCCATGGTGGCTACTAAAAGCTTGTGTGTTTTCAAAAAGTAAGTGTCTGAGTATTCTTCAAAGAGCACGTCCAATGCCTGATCCAAAGAATATTCAGAGGAAGTGTTGTTATGTGCCTGCCTTCTTACTTCATTATCTATGCGTCTGCCATTTTCACTTCCAGGAAAAAACAACTTGAGATAGTGTGGTCATTCTTGTATTATTTGTTTGCCGGTGTTAATACCTTTATTTTTGCAGAAATACAACATGATAATGACCACAAGTATCAGAGTATGGGATATCTTGTTCAAAATCTGTCATCTTTTAACACCGTTATCCTCAGTTAACCCTGCAGCATTTATTATTCTCATAATAAATCTCATGTCTTCAGAGCTTATTTTAACTTTATAAGCTATTCCATGCAGGTGGCATCTTTAGAGCTGGTAGCCCTTTGTGCCTCCTTTTTTTCCTGGAACAGGAAATCTGCATCTGTCAAACCTTTGGGCTCAGTAAGAAGCCCACTATAAGGAGTGAAGTTCAGCATGTTGTTTCTGGGTGAACATTTTTACAAACAGGCAAGAGATCTGAGATTCATAAATACCTTCCCAGTTACAGAGTGAGTGTAAGCCTTTCCTTCAAACCAGCACCCTTGCTGCAGGATTTGAGGTGCCGTTCCTATAGCCTTCGTCTTCTTCTATAACTGTGCAGTCTTTCTCTGACAGCAGGAGGCAGAGCAAATTGATACATCTCTTAAAACCTCTGTCTTATGAGAAGGAAGAGTTGTGGACCTTAGGGGTAAGTTTTTCTGGATTGTATTTCTCACCCTATACTTAGCTGATTCATTTCCCTGCCTTTAGCAAGCCCCCCAGCTGCTTGGAGGAGCATGTGAATTCCCACTAAATTAGCATTGTTCCTATTCTAAGCCTTGTTTTACCTGGCCAGAACAACAGCTAGAGAAGGAAGGAAAGAATATTCTCGTGCAGAAGTCACCATGAATTACTAGCTGTTTAGTTCTTTTGTAACTGGTCCCAAAATTGAAGGTGCGGTCTCAAATGTTTTAGGATTTACAGTTGGTCATGCTGAGTAACAAAGCATCTCTGTAGGTTTGCTTTCCTTGCTTAGGCTTGCCTTCAGGGTAAATGTGAGCAGCTGAAAGCCCATTTATTTAAATGTCTGTTGGTTTCCAGAGGGGGTTTGTAAAGTAGACCCTACAATTGTCAAATATTTCCATACCTTATAATCATTTTTGGTTTTAGTATGATTAGTCTTGACAGTGTTGTCATTTAGAACATTCATTCTCAAAGACCTGTGTTGATGGGTGTTGTTCGAAGTGTATTCTCTCTATTTTTCTTATGTAAAGCTAGAAGTCTTGCCTCCACAGTATTCTCAAATCAATCTGTCTAGGAAATGTCAAGGTTGAAAAGAGGAATATTAATCTAAAAAAAATAATTAAAATTGGACTTCCAAATAGTTGTGTATGCTAGTTAATTCTGAGAAGTCCTGCTCCCTTGAGTTAGATAAAAGACATGCAGGTTTCTATGAACCAGTCTGACATGAAACAATCAGAATTTATAGCAGCATTATTTGTGGTTTTACAGCAGAAAGTGAAAACAAATATATTTATCTGGCTTAAAGAAGTTCATAGTAGTTGTGGATTGGGATGATTCCCCTCCCCCCAAGAGCAGATTGTATAACGAAAGTCTGTGGGATTTTGGATTTTTTGATATATCTGAAATTATAACCTTTTCTAAAAACTACAGACAGAACTAGAGAAGTCCAGATAGTAAATAGTGAGGAACAGAGTTAAGAAATAATCTCGTTTAGGTGGTAAAACCCAGATACTCGCTGTGTTTTAATACTGGAATGCAAATTCTGTTACAGAATTGTGCCAGGGGATGAGCGTTGCATGTTAAAGAGAGCATGGAATAAAGAAGTTAACTGTATCAACAGATGCCTGAGTGTTCCTCTGAGTTAAATTCCATGCTGAAATAGAAAATACATGACACTAGTTGGCTTAGATAGTGACACACAAGCTATAGAAAATCATGGCGCTCACATTACTGTAGTTTCTGCCCTAAAAGATAATGTGGGGAGACCACTTCTCATTTTGCTCTCTGTCAAAACTTGGTGTCATGTTGGAACATAATGTAGCATTTTTTTCTTTTTAATCATAAATTGCATGATAAGAATATGACAGTGTCCCAGAGCGTTAAAAGCAGAGAAACAAGTCTTGATTTTGCATTAAGTGATTAGTAGGGTAGGGTTCAAGGTGTTATAACATTGCAAAACTATTTTATAGTCATTACCATAAAGGAGTGAGATTGAACATCCTTGTAGGAGCATGGGAAAGATTTCAGTAATTAATGATAACTTCAAAAGAAACAGAATGACTGCAAGGAAGCTTGAGTACAGGAAGAACCATGGGAGTAAAGTGCTTGCCGATAATTCAAAGCTTGTTTAAATGCAGTGTTTTAGAGGTTCAGAATGAATACTGGTTACTCATTAATATAAATGAAAGAAGCCTTTAATCATGGTACTTTAAAAATGCCATTTAAACATCAGAGGAGACTACAGGAACTACAAGATGTCTTTCAATGTCCTGTACAGTGGAGCAGGGAAGAAACTCTTTCAAGTTACATGTGAAAATGTGACAGGGAACCCTGTAAAGAAATTAAACACACTACTAAGATCTTTCAAAGACATTGAGATACTGACAAATATTGCCTGTGGTACACAATGATTTAAATTTGTATTAGTGTGTGAAGAGTGAAAGGTGGCAAATGCAATGCAGATTTTGGAGGGTAACAAGAGGATCCAGGAAACTACCAACTAATTCCAATTTCCTTGCCCACCCTATCACTGACAGCTGTGATAAATAAAAGTTGGAGGCTAATAACGCATGCCATCTTCTTGAGAAAATGCCATTTTTGTGCAGAAATGTTTCACAAATCTGAAGAAAGCTGCATGGGCGAGGGTGCTGCCCATTGACATTGTGTACTTGGAGTTTGGAAAGTCTGAGAAATTCTCTCCTGCACATCTGTGAATGATACTAAGCTACCATGTATAAACCTCTTTGGCTTAATAATAGGCTAAAAATGGGAAGCAGGCTCCTTTCCTTTGGTAAGAAAATGTCACTGAGCTTCTGAAACACAGAGCCAAAGGACACAGCGCAAAACCTGTGTGGATAAAGCAAAAAGCTTTAACGCAGACAGAAATCCTTGTGCAGTAAACCTTATATCTGCGTATGCATGAAAAGACTTCTTACCTACTGACTATTCACAGAGCTGAAGGATGCCATGCATGGTGATCTGTGTGGATCATTTGAAGGCTAAAATGTTATGATGTCTCAAAGCCTGGCATGACTCCCAAGGTAAAACTAAGCCTTTCATCTGAACTGGCTCGTTTTGGTACTGGAAGATAAGGGTTGGATATCATGGGCTTAGGTTCATTTCATTTACCTCATGCATTGTCTGGATGGAGTAGTTACAAGCTTTTGTTTTATTAGCTTGTGGAGATGATAATCAAGTCCATCTTTCACATAAGATATCCTTTAAGTTGTGAGATTAAGGCAGGCTGTAACCTTTAAATATATATTTCCTGTAGAAATGAGTTCATGTCTTTGGCCAGCAGTCAGTTTTCAGAATTTATTAAATGAAATGTTTTCAAAGGAGTTGTGGTAAGCATCCTGAAAAGTGTTCCTATATACAAACTTGGTTTTATATATCAAGGTTTTATTTTTGTATGTATATAATCATTTTATATATATTTACAGTTAAGAGTAGCTATAAGTATTTTTGCAAGTCAGAACAGGGACGAAGCTATTGTTCATCACTGCGGTTTTTGATGTGATCAAATACTTAAAATTTTTAATCTCCATGGGAAATTGAGACAGTAGGAAATTAGTGTTGCTCTAATCCAGAACAACTCATTGTGCTTAAATTTCTAGCATGTATGCCACCATCTTAAGTTCCTTTTTTAAGCCATCCACATGTATAAATTCACTATATCAGCATAAATGTTGACTTTCTGAAACTGGAATTTTATTTTCCTTGCTGAACCAACAAGGCACTCGATGAATTCTTACCCCTGTCTAGGAAGACGTACGGCACAGACGTATGACACAGTGAGCACAGCAGTGACATGGCTTTATACAAAGTAAACCAACATTTATTATGCAATTCGGCACACAGCCCATTGACTTCTGCTGCTGGTAGAGCAAAGCCAAACTTTGACTTGGGGCTCGCAGATGCTGCAAAGCTGGTGGAGAAACTAGGTTGTATGTATAGGATACAGAAACTCTGCCATATGCATGGTTTGGGCTTTAATAAAGGGGCATCTTCTGGTTGTGCAATTCCACTTCCAGTCGGAGCATGGTGCTCTGAGTAAATCAGAATGGGGAATTAATGCGGTGTCACTGGTTCCATGTGAATCTACACCTCAACCTGCTCGCCATGTTCTCTGGACAAGCCTGGAGGAGTACTTATGCCTTCCTGATTTTTAGCTTTGATCTTGTCTCCTCGTGTTTTGAGTTCAGGAAAGCCTAAGCTTGACCCCTTTGTTCCAAGCTCTTTATGACCAGATGGTCGTTAATTTCAGGTTAAGTCACTGGGACTTCTGCTGTCTCTCCCAAGGTACTAATTCCTAAATAAATGATCACTTCAATTTCTGGTGTGTTTCACTGCAGTCTGAATACCTACATGCTAATTATCTGTCTCCTTCCCTTACAAGTGAAGAGACTCAGTGCACAGGAAGGTGAAAAACTGTTAATATTCATAAAATATTGTGCAAACTTCTAAATTCTTTATAAAGATGTATACTTTAAAAGCTATGCTTCTTTGAATTATTTACTTGATTTAAAAATGTTTTATTCTTCCTAGCCTTTAATCTGACTCTAGTAACTGGAAGTTGAGCTCCAACTATGGATTTTTATCTCTATGTCTGTGTGTGATGAAAGCTCTCTTGATTTACTAGCAATGCTCTTTGAATAGCACTGAACGGTTTTACAGGCAAGCCTTGATATTTTCAATTCCCAGCTAGTGTCGATTGAATAGGAATATGATCTAGCTCATTAGTTTGTTGGGTATTGCAACATAAAATTACTTGAATAGATACGAAGCAAAATTTGATTTCAATAAAATGAAAGGATTTTCATGTCTTCATGCTATTGTCAGCGGTCCGACTTACAGATTTACTCATCTTTGGCAATATAAACCAAACTACATTTCACTTTTATCAGCTTTCTGCAAAAGAGCTGCTTCTCACCACTTCTTTCCCTTTCTCCTTTTATTCCGTCTTGCCTCACCATTTCTTTTTAATTTACTGTCTTAGGCAGCAAGGAGCACCAGCAGACTTAGCTAGTGTCTCTTTGAAACAGCTAAAAAAGATAAGAGATGTATTTGGGTTGGCAGGCTACCCTGACCACAAAGCTGGAGGTACTGGGCTGTGGGGAGCTGTGTATTTTGTGTGAAGAGGCCAAAAGCTCTGCTTGTAAATGGGAGTCAGCCAGAGTGCAGCATTGAAAATGAAGTTTCAACAAAGTTGTGCGTTCTGAACTTGGGGATTTGGGCAGGAAGAGCAGCAGTCTCTCATCTGGTAGTATCTGCTCTCCTGTTGCATGGAGTTTGCTTTTCTAATGAACGGGGAAATCTTTCCTGAGCCGAGCTTTCTGTGGGAACTTGTGGTTTGACCAGTGTCAGCTTCATGAGTAGTTTTGGTTAATAATTTGTCCAGCAAATCTCGTAATGTCAGGTTTCGGTAACTGCTGAGACATCAATGTGAACAGTGTTTCAGAAGTTACAAAATGTTTACAAAAGATGAAAATCCCCTTCCCAAACTCATTATTTTTAATCTATCCTGTTACTGTTAGTCTTCCTGCAACTGAGTAGTGCCTCTCGTGACATTCATCCCAAGGCATTTCACAAAAGGAATTAAAACAAATAGCTTCAATATTGAAGGACAAACCAAGCTAAACAAGCAGAAGGAAAATAGAAAACCACACTGGGTTGCAGACAGGGAGAGGAAGGGAAGCTGGGATCTGAAGACCACAGAAGTCTCAGTACCGCAGGGTCTCGTGTTAAAAGCACCACCAGGACCTGGACCTCGAAGCACAGATACGAAAGGAAAGTTCATGCAAAGCTGGGTTCAGTAGGGTCTTCTCTTTCTGGGACTGGTGAAAAAACAGTTGAGGAATCTCTTGCTGCGTTTTTTTAGTTTGTTTAATGACAAAAAGATAGGACTGTTATTTACTGCTTATTTTACGAACGTTTCACTAGGCTGTTAACAAATGTAATATTTATCTTCTCCTGACAGCTGAATATGGCGCCTCTTGACATTGATGTGGTGGCTGGTGGAGGGATCAGGCTGGGCTCACTTCATGGCCCATTGGATGTATTGCTCCTCTGAAGACGTGTTAGACTTCCCCTGCAGAAGGAGGGAGTAGAATAAAGGAAGATTATGTGGGTAGCTTCCATTTTAAAAAGAAAGGGTGTTTCTAGGACTTAATGTTTTGTTGTGGGACCTTAAACCTGACCTAATTGTATGTAATGCCTACCCACATATTCAGGAACCTAAATAATGTGTTTGGAGGAGCTATATGTGTGCATCCAACAGAGCTATAGACTACAAGATTAAGTGTATGAGAATAATTTATCTTGTGGTCTAAAAAAAAATAAGCTTTTTATTGGCGTGTATTTCTAAACCCTAGTTGTGTTCTGGTTAGGAATACTTTACGCAGGCTGTGTTTGTTGTGAGACAAGCTCCAGAAGATCGTAAAAACATTTCATCGTCTGCAAGTGTCAGATTATGGCAATGCAGCTGTGAACTTTTTTGGTTGGGTGAAAGGGATTTGCTCAAGTAAGATCATTTTTCCGTTGTCGTGAAAAACAAGAATTTTAGAATCGAACCAGAGTTTTCCAAAAGAAAATTAACATCTTAAAAGAATGAGATAAACATTCAGGAGACGAAACTTCTTTGCATTGTAACTTACACACTGAAAATAGTTCTGGCAAGAGTAATAAGGTATGAAATGTTTTGTGGGTTTTCTTCGTGACATTGGAGAAAGTGTGCTTGGGGATTCGAGTCTTCTGACAGACTCCTGCACGAACATCTGCTGTGGTTAACCATCACCGGGGACTCTTTGGGACATCATATGATGAGATGAGACAGAGTATCCAGTCACACAAGCATGTGTTAGAACTGTGGATGTGGTAAAAGAAAGTTCAAGAGAGGTGTACTTGCATCTGTTTTCTTTTTTGCTTTACGGTTTTAAAGAATGAGACCTGTGTTGTTCGTTTGTCCCTCTGTTTTACCCAGGGGGTTTTAAGCCAGTAAGCCTATTTCAGAGAAGAGCAGCATGGGGAGGTGAGATGGGAGGGTGTAAATCCATGGGTAACCAAGCTTCCTTGCTTTCACTGCTCGTGAATTACCTAATTTAGCTGGGTACTGTGCTTCTCAGTCTTAAATTTTGCAGTCTTCTACTAGACAAAACTGAATTGGTGTGAGTTTGCAGCACTCAAAACATATTATTTTGTTTTCCAAGTTCAGTGGCCATGTGGGGCTGCAGGATATAGGTAGGTTTTCACAATATTTTCCCTTGAAGTAGACATCCAGTGTGCTGTAGATCTGCGTGGGAGATGGCTGTGCATCCTTCTAGTTAATTAGAGCTTTTAGCAGTTCTGGCTCTCACTGCTGTAGGATTTGCTCTTCAGCACTCTGTGTTTTGACGCAATTTCATTGCTGAAGGGAGAAATTTAGGGTGTAGAAGTGTGCTGCTCTAGTCTTACGTAGAAGGAAGACTTCAGCAATCAGTGCAGCAAACTTTATGTCACGTCAAGCCACTGCTGTTGACTCATTGACATCCTTTGAGCTATTTCTGTGCAATAAATACTTGCTGTGTATGTGGGTAAGTATGCCCTGCTTTCCCCGGTATGATGTGCAACTTAAACACACTTATATCTTCAGAGGGAAGATGCATGCAGAATGTAAATGTGTATTTAAAACTAACAATCTGATTTGCCACAAATGTCTCCTCCATGCAGGTATGCTATTCTTTGCGGGCAGTTAGCGGAACACGAGAGCATTCAGAAGCGCATTCAAACTGGGTATGTTTTTAAGGTGAGTAGAAAGGACGTGCTGGTTTTTCTGTGAGTATTGTTCAATGCTTACTTCTGTAGTGGTAAGTTAAGACTGGCTCCAGCTTTTATTAGAGAAGTGATAGGTACCAAAGGGATGCTTTCAGTGGGTGGTTTGAGCTGAGGAAGGCAATTCCTGCGACACGTGATGGGGGTGACTAATTTTGCTTTGCAGTTGTGCACACTATAATGGCAGAAAATAAAAGAATAAAAGTTTTGCAAATTAAAATACATGTATACAATGAGACTGAGAACTTCAAGCGTGAAATTACCATGTGTTAATAAGATACCAGCTTTTCTTCACTAACTGCCTGTGAGCCTCTTTGTGCCCTAAGTAAGTGCAAAATAGTTATTTTTCACAGGCAATTGATCTGCCTCAGATTCCTTAATTTGCCTTTCAACCAGAACAGGAATATTATATTGCAGGGTAAGAGGATGCACCAGTTGCTACAGAACTGGCCACATAAAATTATTATCTTGTCGATTATTCACATGACCAGTAATTTGATTATGTCAAAGTTATGAAAAGCTGGTAGAATAAAGTGAAGGGCAGCTTCATTTTTTTAACATGTAGTTGTTTTTTTATTTTTTTATTTTTTTAAATTATTTTTATTTATTTATTTATTTTTAGATGTAGCCCTTAGTGATATGGTTTAGTGGAGGACTTGTTAGTGTTAGGGCAGAGGTTGGACTAGATGATCTTGGAGGTCTCTTCCAACCTAGACGATTCTGTGATTCTGTGATATTATTATTTTTATTTTTTTTCCTGAGACTGATAAAATGCTGATGTTCTGTGCTCAGCTGAAGCAGTTTTAAGGAAATTTGGAATATCTTTGTAGCTGTAATTTCACTAATTGCTGAGAAATTGTGGACTTATTCCTTTCCTCTTTCTACATAAGTTCATCTGCTCTTGTGGTTGTGGTATTTGCTTGTAACAAGAATATAATGTGTGTTGGTGATGATTTTCCATAGGAACACATCGATAAAGCGATTGCACTGAAACCAGAGGATCCAAAGTCGTACTATCTTTTGGGCAGGTGGTGTTACCAGGTGAAATAGTTTATTAATATTTATTACTGTTCTTTCTTCCTTGTAATTAAATTCCTTGTTTCGGTGAAAGACAGGTGGGTTGAAACCACCAGCCATAACCAGTGAGCACATTCTATTTAGTTGCTGAACTGGATATTGTATCAGAAAGTACCAATACGGAAATATCTTAGTTTCTAGAAGAAATTGTTTAAAAGTTGCACTTACATGGGGTCTGGAAATTCTTCACTTCAATCCTGAAACAGTGCCAAGAAGAGCACATCACTGACAAATACTGTCAGAAACCTCTTGTAACAAAATGAACGTGTTGTACGTTCATGTTCTTGTACGTGTAGCACCTCAGTGCTTTTATAAAAGCACTATTGAAATGTCTGCCAGGACATAGTGTCTCATTCAGATTTTCTGAGCTTTCCATCCAAATTGTTTTTTTAACTGTAATAGTAAAGTCTTAGGCAGTCCTTCTCCCTCATCAACCTCCTGTTAAACCTAAAATGTATACCTTCATACTGGAGTTACTACTTAAAGCCTTAGATTTTAAATGGTAGAGGTTTTTCTTGAGAGTTTATATAAATTCCGCTCCCCCAGTAGTGAGAGAGAAATAGTACAGAAAGGCTGAGTTGGTGATCAGGACAAGAACTGGCTGAGCACATTTGCAATGTGTTGCTCAGTGCTCACGATCAAAGGCCAGAAGGAGGCAGAGAAAGGTTCGTGGTATGGAAGACACACTGACTTTAAAAACATGAAGGAGTTTTTAAAAGCATGAAGAATGCAGTTTCAAACTGGCAATGTCATTTACTCTTGCTGTTGTACTACTTCTGTCCTGCAATCAAAAAAGGCTTTAAAAGTGCTTGTACCTCTGTGCAATGGAATGAAAGCTACTGTTTTTTTGCTGTTTCACTTATTTACTGCCTCTATTCTGCTCTTCATTTTTTCCCTGGTGGTTTTTTTTTTGGGGGCTCTTTCCAAATGGAAGCACTTTGCTAAAAGTATTCTCTCCAAACTACTAAAAATCGGAGCTCTGAAGGGTTTGGGGCTCCAATCTTTGCTTTTTAGTCACTGCAGGTGGCATGGGAGGTGAAATGGCAACGAATGGACTGGGAACAGCACTAGCTGCAAACTAGCTTACTGTTTCCCTTGCTTTATTCAGTAAAAACAAACTACCTTCAAACCTTTAAGCACATGTGGATGTAATCAAGGACATTTCAGGGCTGGCAAGAACTTCTGCACACAGTATATCTGTATAATCCTTTGCATGTGTTTCCTCTGCTACAGAAAGTATTGGAGGTATTAGAAGAAGTGTGCCGGCTGCTTTATATTTCTTGACAAGGAAAAGCTTAGAATCAAATGCCATAAATCACATTTAGTGCCTATAAAAAGAAATAAGAGTTTGCAGTAACTATCTACTTTTCAGTTTAGGCAACTTGAAAGTGCTTTGCTGCTGTCAGAAATGAAGTCACATTGCAGAGATTGTAGCTGAGATAATTGCCTTAGGTAATTACAGGGGAACAGCAAGCTAAATCAGTGGCAGCTCCTAGTTCTTTATTCTGTTCTGGACTTCCTAGTCAGCCATGCTGCTATGAGAGTTAGCGCTTCTGCTAATTATTACAAGAATTACATGATGTTAAACAAAGATGGTCTTACCAGAAGTTAGAATCGTATGCATCTTTCCCCCAGTAAAATCTCAGGGAGTTTCATATTAGAGGAGCTAGGAGCAGTAAAGTAAGATTTCAAGAAATGATTATAATAGCTACCTGCATCTCAAAATGTGGATGTGTGTTGGTGGGAAGGCTTTAGCTGGCCTCTCTCAAGGGATCTATGATCTTTATGTATGATGAGAACATATTCTTGTACAAGATTTAATTTAGGAGACAGGAGGGCTACATCTGCGCCTTTGCTCCAGTGCATAGGTGAGAACTGCCAGGATCTGGTGTGGCTGCAAGAAGGAGGTTTGGGATTTTAGACCACCCACACTGTTACCTTGCTGTGATATTCAGTTGTAGAGACAAATCCTGTATTGAAGGTTATGCATGTGGCAGCTGATGGATGAAACTGCAGGTGACTAGTAGTATAAGGCAGGGACAAAGGAAAGCAAAATTAGGTTCAATTCTGTAGCTGGACTTGCATTCTTGACGAGAATCTGCAGATACACCCAATATTATTGGCTGTCTCCTATGTGCATGAGCCAGCTACAAGAAACTGGATAATTCATTGTCTTTGTATATCTTTGCACATGCTGTGTCTTCACCGGGTTTGATAGTTTCATCTTACTGTCTCTGCAGGTTTCCCATCTGGGATGGCTTGAAAAAAAGACTGCCTCTGCTTTGTTTGAAACCCCTCCTACAGCCACTGTACAGGATGCACTGCAGAACTTCTTAAGGGTATGGAAATGTGATATGCAAGGGAGTCACTAACCTGACATGCAGCCATGAGCGTGGAATTTGAGTATTTGTATTCTGCTTAAGCTCATCGCTCTCCAAGTGCTCTGTGATATATTTCCACTGACTGGAGCCTGTGGGAGAAAAGCTGATGAAAGCGAAAAGTTTTGAGCCTGTATTATAGAATAGCCCCACAGAAAAATGGGATTTTGAAGACCTCAGAACTAGATCCAGGGTGTTCAGAATTTTTTCCAAGGGTTTTGTTTTTCCTTTTAATATGTGCAAAAATGAGTGAATTCATAGTTTGATACTAAATATGTTTGTACTGTATTCTTTTCATGGTATGTAATACCTGTTTGAGCTTCTCCCTGGGAACACTTGCATAGACATTCACAATGTTCTGTCATTTTAGTTTTTGTCAATATTTTATTAAAAGACTCTCAGATTAGGTTCTCCAGGCATTTGAGGACAACTCTTAAGCTTTCAGAGACAGGTTGCTTATGTATTTCTAGAAAGAAACTCTAAGGAGTTCTGGATGTCTTTTTTTTTTTTGTCCTCCTGTTGATGAAAAATTAATTTAAGACATGGCCTGAGTCACATCTTAGAGTTCATAGCTCTTATTGCAAGGGTCTGCATGATCTGAGTGAGTTAAACAGACTGTCTTTGGCTGTGCCTGTGAGAACTACTCTTAAGCACCTGTGATGAAGCGTTACAGAAACAAATTGCCCTACCACTTTTATAACACAGAACACGGCAGTTCTGTGAAGTGTCAGGGAATATCATACTTATATCAATTTATTGTAATTTTGCCAAAAGGTAATTATGTGAGAGGTAAGTTTGTGATAGGTGTCTGCCCTAGGCAGTATACTTTTCAGCCAAATTTCAGCTAAAATGAACATATCATTTCAGAGAGAGGTTTGAAGCAAAGTGTTTTGCTTTTTTTTTCATTAGAGGAAAAAAAATAGCTGGTTGTTTTTATTGTTAAGTTAGAGTGGCACTGTGGTTTGAAATGGGAACTTGGATTTTTCTGAGGTTTTGCTTTGGTCAAATATGAAGAGAGGATACCAAACCGTCGCTCTGGAAGCTAATTATACCCTGAACAAATTCACTTCCCATATGCTCAGCAGAGTCCACTTCAGCTTTCAGCCACAGTTGGCATTATTCAGGGGAATGGAAATCATCCCGAAATTTGCAGCTCTGGGTTAGTCACCAGCTGAACTAGGTCTAAGACCAGACAACAGAATTAACAAGAGGAACGTTGTCTGTCTTGTGCTCTCAGAGTTTCCTCTGATACCTGGGCTCTGCTGCCTTGACTGAGTGCATTTAAATTTGAGTGCAGATGGGATGCGGGGTGAATCCAGGTGTTTGTTGTAGGAGCATCCTGGAACAAGGATGCTTGGAGAGTGATGACTGGCACTGAGCTGGAGGGAAGAAAGCAGAAGGAAGTTAGTAATAAGGAAATTGGGATTTAGCAGCCAGTAAGGAGGAAACAGCAAATTGAGGGAAGATTCCTGAGGTTTGGCACCAGCACATTCAGGAGAAGCCCAAGTGGATGAGACTGGTCAGGCAAGGAGGTGAAAAAGAGTGTGTGCACATGCAGGAGGAGGTAGTCAGGCTATTTCTGGGCTTCCCTTAGCTTCTGACTGCTCGGCTTTGCAACCTCACCGTTCTTCGTTGGCACTCACAGTAGGCAAGTGTATGGATGTTGCTCGCTGAGTCACAGGCATTTTATGAGAGAACAAGGACATTTACTAACACAGCCAGGCTAGCCTGTCAAAGTTCTTACACTATTTTATATATTTTGAAAAGTAGGATTTACTCATCTATTTTTTAAGAGATGTAAAAAATTTGATACAGGTTTTACCTGTGTCCTTTACATATCCTAATGTCTGCTTTTCTCTGTCTGTTCCATCCTCCCCTCTGCTCTTCTAGGTTGAGGAGCTGAGCCCAGGATTTTCCAAAGCAGTAAGAGTATACATTGCCAAGGTAACCAGTCACTCTTTGCTTTATTTAGTAAAGTCATATGTTCTAGGATAAGAAATATTTGTGTTAAGAAATACGTATACCTCTTTGGATGGAAAGTACTAAACACATGTAAATTACTCCATGCAGAAACAAGATTTTAGAAGTTAATAACATTTCTTAAGCTAAATCATCTAGTGCAGAGGCATTAAAATTCAGGAAGGGTTTTGTCTTTTGAGTCATCTGGTGTAGCATCCTGCTTGGCTCTTAACAGATAAAACTATACTATAAATACAATAGATGCAATTCTGTTCTATAAAATACTATTCTAAGGCAGCAATGGTAACCTGTAAGCCACAGTTTGGAGGTTCAACCACCACCTTGGATTTCTATGGTGTATACAGGAAGATGATCATGAGGGAAAAGGTGACTATATATAAAGTGTCTCTATTTTACTAATACAGGTGCAAGTCTTAAGGTAATGATTAAATAAGCCATGAATGCCTGAAGCTCCTAAAATCTTTTGTTTATCATAGAATCATAGAATGGCTAGGGCTGGGAGGGACCTCAGAGATCATCCAACTCCAACCCTCTGCCATGGGCAGGGATGCCAGCCGCTAGATCAGGTTGCCCAGAGCCTCATCCAGCCTGGCCTTGAACACCTCCAGGGATGGGGCATCCACAGCCTCTCTGGGAAGCCTGTTCCAGTGCCTCACCACCCTCTGAGTGAAGAATTTTCTCCTAACCTCTAACCTAAATCTCCCCTCTTTTAGTTTAAGACCATTCCCCCTTGTCCTGTCATTATCTGACTGAACAAAAAGTTTACATTGAGTTTACCTTGAGGGAATAATTGATTTTGAACTCTTAAATCTTAAAACTGCTGCTTAGTTCCTATGTTTAAAACCCAAATAGCTTTGGAAGTATCAGCCAGAGTGGGCATAGCAAAGAGTAGCTGTAGTCATTCTCTGTGAAATTACTGAATTCGCAATGTCCCAAACATTGTGAGCTTTATCAGAGTAGCACTCAAGTCGTAGTGTCTGTTTGGTCTGAAATACATTATTACTGGAATCGAGGTGGAGAATTTATTTCACAGTAAGTGTCTCGTTAAAGGGAAATGAAGGAGAGGTGGAAAACTCAGCAAGAGATGTGGTAGCCTTCACACCAGCTGGATTTTGTCCATGATGCATTGTAGCTCATTACATCTACTTAGTGAAGAGTCTATTAAGTAAATTAAACTATGTATTTGTACATCAGCTAGTCTTTTGTTTTGACTGCTTATATACCATAATGAATGTGCTCTTGATTGCTTCTGTCTCTGCTTGTAAATATAGCCAGCGTTCATGCAAATTCAATATCTTTCCCTGAATGTCTTGTTTTCCATTCTTTACTCCATACTTGGAACTC
The DNA here is from genome assembly GCF_040182565.1 of Anser cygnoides. Classification (NCBI taxonomy): domain Eukaryota; kingdom Metazoa; phylum Chordata; class Aves; order Anseriformes; family Anatidae; genus Anser; species Anser cygnoides. The sequence goes on from NC_089877.1 coordinate 35,319,312, forward strand.
ATTTTCTGTGAAGTTAAAGCAGCAGCAAATTATTGCAAGTCATAACCTGAGTAAATTTTCAGAGTTGATGTAAAAAATTTGGGTTTCACTGTGGCTAAATTGTAATCTACATGGGCCAATATTTTTTTTATCGGGGTAGTATTTCACCACGTTTGGCAGTTGTGATGTGACAGCTTCAGAAACACTCTGCGAACACAAAGTGACTTGGAAGTTAATAGGAGTACTTGTATCTATTTTTTTGTTTGTTTTGCTTTTCCCAATCCCAGCCTCTGTCATTTTGGATCACATCCTTTGTGGTAACATTTTAAAAGTTCGGTTTGATACAAATTGTTTTTAAGGAACTAGTGCTCTAATGAGTCACACCTCAAAAAAAAAAAAAGGCGTTTTATAGTCATCTACTGATATTTTTGACTGATATACCGAGACACAGGATTTGTGAAGGCTTCAAGGATGTCCATGACTCCATCTGTTTCAAATTCACCAGACGCAGAAATTTGACAGCGCTCACAGTAGAACAGAGAGTTCTCTTTCAGAACTATCCCATGATACAGGAAAATCACCAAAATACACACATGCACATACTCTGCAGTAACATTTAAGAGTCTGAAGTAATAGCCCTGAAGGAATTTTAACTCTTGTCATGATCCTAAATGAATGTATTTGTGGTTTTTTTTTGGTGGCAGTTGCAACAATGATTAACTGATGGTTTTTTTTAGCAACCACTTCCTTTTAGCATGCTCATTTTGTAGTCCCGAAATGCCTACATGATGCTGTAGGCACCAAAAACCTTCGTGTTGCTTAAAGAGATAACTGTGCTGTTGAAGAGGAGTTCGTGCTGACGAATGGTTCACACTTACTGTAAAACCTCAGAGACCTGCAAATATGATATGTTACAGTGCTTGCAGTTGGACCTAATTTTCAAAGGCCTGGGGAACCAAAGCTACATAAAATGATATGCCGTCAGTACAGAGGTTTTATGATGAAAGCATTGTGAGTAATAGTGGTTGTGTAAGTGGAAATAAATTAGACCATGGAAAATGGTGAAAATCACCTTAAAATCTTCTAACAAAAAATCTCCTTGTCCAAAACAACAAAAAAGAAAATCTAGTATTCCATAACCTGATGGTGATTATAATCCTTTGTGAATGAAGGACACTGCAGGAAATGTTGGAAGCCTGAAACTACACAGTGCAAATGCTTAAGACAGAGAAATAGTCCTTTTTATCTGTTGCCAGGTTGCAGAATTGCTGTTACTTACAGCTGCTTGTTTTTCTGTTTTGTTTTGTTTTTCCTGTTTATCTCTTCTCACATTGTCATTTTTTCTTCACAGTGTTACAAGGACCTGGGGAACAATTCTGCAGCTCTTCTCTGGACAAATCTCGCTTCAGAACTGCCAGTTAATACAAAAGAGGTAGCAGTCTCTGCTGTTTTTCTTACTGACACTGGGATAGGATTATTTTCCAAGAAAGGAAAGAAACCAAAATTAATCTTACGTTGTATGCGTTTGACCCATCAAATCAAATGAGATTATGTAAAATCCTCTACATATTTGTTATGTGGCAAAAGTAACCATTGGGAAATTTTTGAAAATCCCAGTCATGTAATTTAAGGTTGAGGGTTTCTCTGGAAATCTGATTTTGCTTGTCTTCACTAGGTCATTCAACATCATATAAGATGCAATTACATTAATGTGTTAAATACTAAAGGTTAACTGAATTATTTCAGTTTAAGATTTCACGATTTTAAGTTTAAGATCTTATCAGAATATTTTAGACTATCTCTGAATTAGATTTAAAGAACCGAAGGTTGTAAACATTTTTATACCCCAGTTGTTTAGTAGTTCCTATCTGTTACTTTAAATGAAAGCTAAAATTTCTCCTCCACATGCTTCCTGTCTGCTCTTAGAAAATGGTTAATTTTCTTGCATGCTTAAAAGAGTTTGCCACATTGTATTCATGGGTGTTAGGAGTCTGCTTCACTAAAAACGGAACTTATAGCCGGAATTTAAGGTATTTGTTTTGGGGGGGAAAAATCAATAATCACACATTGATGGTGAGCTGCTTCTGTTTGCAGAGATAAAATTGTTCTATAAAAGATGTTCTAGCTTGCAAGCACAGGCCTTATAGTAGTTTGCTCCTTGGCGTAGATTCCTTTCTTTCCTTGGGACCTGCTATGAGAATGCCTAAAGCAATTCAGCAACATAATGAAAAATATTAAGAAGCTGAGAGTGTGTCCAATAGGGACTTAGAATTCCAGCACAACACCATACAAATACTCTGCTACTTCCAGGATTAGGCTGCAGACGCATTTGAATGCCCTACACGTATTTAGCAGGTCTGCGTAACTGCAGCTTGTCAGCTGGAATATCTGCAAAACCGCAGAGCAACTGCAGTACACTTCTCAGTGCACCAGGGCTGGGGAAGGCGTATTGGTTTGGGCACTGTCACTCCTAGGCAGCTCGGTTCAGGTGGGGGCACTTAAGCCGAGTGGTTGTCCTGGCTCTGGAGCTCTGCATTGTTTCTACTTACCTCTGTGGCTTTGGGAGCAGCCTAGGTTGAACTCTTGGTGCCAAGGTAGCTCCTAAGCTCTTCCAAACTGGATCTCGTTGTGCAGAGTCATTCAGGAGTTTGTGTGTGCTGCCCAGCACTTTTTTTTTTTTTTTTAAATATCTAGGATATTGTGTCACTTAATTTTACAGAGTTCTGAGAGCAGACCCGTACTGTTTTTGAAACTGCTATGTGGCAGTGTCTCCCATCTGGGAGCTCTTTTCCACTTTTCTTTTCTTTTGCACTTTTTCTGTTAAGCAGAAGCTGTATAGAAGGTGCCATCAAATTACTGCCAGTTAGAAATTGAATAAAGGCACAGCAGCTTTTAATATCAATCTGATGTCCTTTGCATTGTCACGAAAAATGCAGCGAAGTGAACAAGGTCTCCCAGATCTTACACCTTCAGCCTTTGTCTGATGAAATAATCATTCTGGATGTAAAGCAGAATTATACAGATTGCCAGGATTTTCAAGGCACTCTGTTTTTAAGGTCATCGTTATTCTTTGGGTTGCTGTAGCAAAAGTATTCTGCTGAGTTTCAAACTCAAGTGCAAGAAGTCTTGGCCCACCATCCAGCAATGCTGACTTGCCTGTGCTACCACCTGCAGGGCACCATCCAGTACTGCATAAGCCACTTGGCTTCTGTATGGATCTGGGGAAACCAGGGCATCAAACAGAAAAATCCCCTTCTTGCAGAAGGAAATATCCTAGCTCTGCCAGACGAGGAGCTTCCTCACCATTTGCTGCCTGAAAATCTCTCTAGACAGAGTTAGAATGGTACATCTGTTAGGGCGTTTTTTTTCTCTTTTTATGTATTGGAGACATAAGAATTTAACCAGAAAAGCACTGCGATTTTCAGGATTGACCAGCCAAGATCCGTGGGCAGAAAAGTCAGGAATCGTTAACTGTCTTTTCTGATCTGAAAGTAAAAGTGGGAGTCTAGTAAGGAAGTGGCTTTGGCTGGTCGAGTCTTTGCAAATGTTAGCTCTTTTCATCCCAAAGAGGCAATCAAATAACTTCCATTACACTGAGAAGGAAAAACAAAGGCATTGGTCCAGAGCAGGAAAGTCAGTGAGGGAGCAAAGGCCTCATTTCTGCTGTTCTGGCTTCCAGTTCTCTTCTCTCAAAAGGAAACATAAGAGAAACTCTGAGACTTGGAAAACTTTAATAAGAGAGAAATATGAAAAGAAAAGCATTAGGAGGAAAAATGTGAGGCTAGTGTAGGATTAATACTTAAAACCTGGTGTGGGGTTGGAGAAGAAAAGGGAGGTTTTCTTTTTTAACTGTATCAATTAGCCTGTGTATCAACCCTTCTTTTGCTGCATTTCCAGGATGCAGAAAGTGAGAGAGAACTTGAGGAGATGCGGTCAATCTGGGAAGAATAAGAACAGAAGAGGTTGTGCCGCTTGATACTGCACAGACAATAAATTTCAAGTTAAAGGGGTTTCACGATCCTGACAAGTTTGATTGCACTTCATGGATAAGCCACAGGAGTTTACAGGAATAAACACTCAGCAGTCTCATCAGCGTTTCCAGGAAAAGATCTTGGTGGGATTTAATGAGAAAATTTTGTATGATTTTCCTACTTACAGCACTGCGTATGTTTGATTTTAAAATTCCTAAAAAAAAAAGTCAAATTCCTAAAAATAGATATATACATGTGTGAGTATATATACACACACACGTGTATATATATATGTGTGTGTGTGTGAGATACCTGAATTTCAGGTCTGCTTGCTGATAAACTCTCTCTACCAATTCCTGGGGAAGTCTTCAGCAGATTTTTTTTTTCTCATTAACTATTTTCTCATTTGCTTTGTAAAATGTTTTAATTTAATCAGTTTAAATAACTGGTTACGTCTTTGTATCACTGTGCTGTGTGTATAAATTCGAGAGCCCTTGTGCTCAGTGGGCAGCGTAGCACTGATTTTTATCAGCTTGATGCACTGGAGGCTGTGGGGTGTTCTCACTTTCTGCAGCCTGTTGGTTCAAGTGGGTACTGATGCTACGACTTAAGAAAAGGCCACTACAAAAAAAAAGGACTTAAAATAAGTGAATTGTCAGTCCTTTTGTCCTTGCTTTGAAAAAACTGACCGTGTCCAAAACACATTCCTGTTGGTCCTTTCCAACTATGCTTAAACTACCTTTACTGGATTTCTGTTGAGAAGAAATCAGCACTGCTCATTGCAGTGAGTAAATGCCAAGGGACCAAGATGATGTCCTTCACAAGAAGAGCTTACTTTTAACACGTGCATTGCTTTCATCAGAGGAGTGAGTAACAAGATTTTAAACTGCCGGACTTTCTCCCAGTGACATCACTCACATGAGAGTGAAAACTTTGTGTGTCCCTCTAAACTATGCTGCTGTTGTTTAGATGTAACAACTTCACTGCTATTTAAAAGCAGTTATTTAACGATGAAACACTCGTTATCGGAACAGGAATATTCTGTGGCAGAGATGACACTTTGCTGTCACGTACATCCACCAGTTCTTGTTGACTGTTGCACTGGCACTGAGAAACTGAAGCTGACAGCTGACGTTGTCTCTGACAGTTGCTGAGTACCAAACTGAGAAGGTAAACTGTGCTGTATGCTGACAAAAATGCTGAAGCAAAACCAATTTCAAAAACTGCCCAAAGAATTTAGAAGGGCTTTCTTTGTCCCTTTAAATTTCAGCTGGCAGCTAACTGGACACTTCTGTTTTTTTTTTTTTAATGTTTGTTACACACTGTCGTGTTGTACAATGTTTGTGAAGTGCAGAGTAAAAAAAGTGTGAGTAAAACACTTCTTCATCACCTTTTTAGTCCCTTGCACATGTGTATTGAACAGATGGTTCTTTTATTTTGTGAAGATAATGTTGAGAGGGAAACGCATAGTAGACACGAGCTCACAAACTTCTCAAGTTTATAGACTTTACGCTTCTTAGCTATTTCGATTTTGGTCCAAATTTAACTCTCTAAAATTTTGAGGATGAGCTCATCTTAAAAGATCCAGGCAAGGGTGCAATTAGCTTTATTTGCTTGGAGCTGTATGAACTGATACTTATAAATGGAGAACTGAACTCTAACAGGCCAAATTTGAGCCCTGTATCTTTGTGCAGAGCTCCCCTTGCAATGGGTGGCTACTTGAGCCTTAATTACAGGACTTTGCTTTGCTTAACGTATGTTCTTTTCATTAATGTACATTCTTCTTTTCAGTTCTTCAGTGGCATGATCAGGCTGCCTTTTTTATTTTATGGGAATCTGTCTCGTTTTGAGTATTTCCCAGTGTACGACCTTATTTTTTTCCCTTCTAAACACCCAGTCTTAAATATTTGCGTGAGCTTGTAAGCTGTTTTCATTTTGGTTGCTTAAACCAAGCTGGGCAATACCCAGCAGTGATGTCTGAAAGATGCTGATCAGCAACTTGCTTCTTTCATGTAGGTTTTTTTGCTGGGGAGAAATAACAACAGCTCTGAAAACAGCCATGCCATTAGGTGTGCTCGTATTGCCTTTCCCTGCCAGCAAGTTCTGGAGTGATGTTAATCAGACATGTTTATTAATTGGCATGTTGCTTAAACATTGCTGCCTTCTAAAAGTAAATGGTTTTGGTTTATGTAGTAGGAAGAGTGTGAAAAGGAAATACTTACAATGCCAAAAGTCCATAGCTTTCCTTATTTGCAAACACTTTCAAGCCTTCACCTGCTTATATTTTGATGAGTTTAACTGTTGGCGGCATCTTTTAAATTATGTATTTTCTGGAGATAGCTTTCACTTTGTTTCCAAAGATTTAAATCCTCCCTTTTTAAAAATATATATATATATTTATTTATTTTTAATATCCGTTTCCAAACAACAAGCAATTGTAGGTTTGGGGAAGAAATGCTGATTTGTTTTTTCTTTTCATGCTTCGGATCCTGCGCTGGGTGAGATTTGAGTGGTTGATGTGGATGGATCCCATTTATGTAGGTGATGACATTAGTCCCCTTGGCTTTAAAAAGGGCATGGATGAGGAGAGGTATTAGTTAGTTTTCAGGGTGCCTTACTGGGTGGAAGCACACCTTCAGCCAAGCAGCCTCTGTTAAAGGCCTGCAAGAAAGAGTGCTGTAAAAACAGGGCTTTGGGTTACAGTCAAAACAAAGCACATTCAGAAACTAATACCAAAGGCTTGTTTTTCTTAATGATAGAAGCTGAAATAATTTTCTTCTCGGGGAGAGAAAATATTTGGTGTAATTGAGTAGGGCTTATTGGGCTGTGACCAGAACCTTTTCTGTCTTTGAGTAAAAATAACCTGCTTCCTCAGAGGAAAAGGTGGTAATTAAATTATGTTAATTCTTCTCAGTTGGTGTTAATTTTTGGATGATTTTACTTGAGTACAACCTTGCAGATCTCATTTATTCTTCTATTTTGGACATTCTGCTTAAGCTTTCTATGCATTTGATTGCCTGCTTTTGGCCTGAAAAGTTTTGGCTTAAAAAACAGGCTCTGGCATTTTGCTTCCATCTATCTTTTGTGTGTGGTCTTGTCCCTTTCTTGGGGGTTCTGAAGTTTAGAGGTCTGTTGTTCTGGTTTTCATACAGGAAAGATTTCCTCTGGAGGCTTGACTCCTGCCTAAATAGCTGCGGTGGAGTTTAGCATGTACCATTTTATGTTTTTTTAGTCTGCTGCATCAGCTGGAACCTAATTTATGCATTCAAGGCCATGATGAAAGACAACGACAGAGCTTGCAGATCCTTTCAAGTGCAGATAAAAGCTGCCTTTTGCTGTTTTCAGTCTGATCTGCAGGAAGTTATGACGCAGTCAAATGAACCTTTTTCTTTTTGGTTTTCCCTTTTCCTGGCTTGTTATGAACGAGAAGAATGTGACTAATTAACGTAATTTAATTCTAGTAGCATAACGTGGTTGATGTGGGGATAAGACAAGGTCATGTAACTAAAACGCTTCCCACTCAGCAATGCTTGGGGTTTTTAAAATTCTTTTAGCAATAGAATTTGCAGTCTTCTGTTAGACTCTTGCTATGTCGTATATTGGCGAGGATGGCAGTGAGGGAAGCTGTTCTCCTGTTCGCAAGGGGAAGGCACTTCAGTAGCTTTCAGACAACACAGAAATCGCCGCTTTTTCAATTTTGCACATACTTCGCAGACTAATCCCAGAGCACAATGTGAATTTCTTGAAGATGCCTGCACTGAATACATTCTGGGACCACCAATTAGGTTTGCCTAGTGCAAATTGGGTAGAGACACTCTAGATGTTATTCTAGACTTAACACAGGGCACGTTTCTTGGAGCTAGTCTTGTCTTACCTTCAAAATATACCTACCTGTGGTTCAATTACAATACTAAAGAATAACTGAAGCTGTTTAACTAATTTATCCTCACTGTGCTGCTCTGTTGGAAATAAAGTATTTATAAATCAGGAGGAAACGATCCCATGTAAAGTTACCTGTGTTGCTGTCTTGCTTTTTATGTTGTTACTTACAGAGGTGAAGAAACCCAACACCCATGAGGAAGTCTTCTATAGAACATCATGGTATCTGTATGCATGGTGGGTGCGCCAAATACAGCAGGAAATTATGAGAGAGTAATATGCAACATTGTTGTTTATATATTGCTGTTTATATATATATATATATATATATAAAATAATGTGGGTTACACCTGTAGCACATTTTGTACATACATACAATGACTACTGCTTACATTTTTAAAAATGCACCAAAGTAATACAACCACACGTTGTGGTAAATGATGTACTCCAAGTGAAGTTGTTCTTAAATAAACGTACATTATTGGTTGTGACAGGGTGTAAGGATTCTGTGCTTAGCCTTCATGACCCGAAAGGCCATCTTCTGTCTTCTCCAGACAGGAGACATAAACAAGGGGCTTGCAAGATGTGCTTAGCGTTCGTTTAGGGTGTTTCAGACCGCCTGACGATTTTTGCCTCGTTGTGCTCCAATTTACTTTGCGGAATGGAGTAAATAACAACACCAACTTGTGTTGTTCAGCAGTCCTTAAGATGTGCTTAGTTGAGGAGTTAAGATATGGTGGTTGTGGAAAGGAGTAAGTATGGTGGGAAACAAAGTTTAGGTTGTCTGGGGGAATACGTAACAGTGGTTTTGGTTGTGTTAAATTACCTGCACATTAGCCACAGCCCATCCCTTGGGGAAGGAGCTGCCCACAATCACAAGCATGGAAGAAGTCCTTCCCAGAAGATGCCCTTCTGAGAACCAGCAAGCACCACGTAGACAGCTTTGTCTCTCCGAGGTGCAGAATCGGGGCTGTACTCAGCGTGCAACTTCTCTGTAATCTCTTCCCTTTTATTTCCTCCTCAAGGTGAAGTTGTGGCATTTTCTCTGGTGTGCTAGGCCACCTTACAGAGAACTTTGGCTTGCCTAAGAAAATGATCTGGAGCTGATAAACAGAGGGCAATCTGCCAACATCTGCTGCTTTGGAGAGAAGAAACCCCCCAGAAGCAGAGAACAGGGCTGGGCAGGATGAGACCTGTGCCACAGGCAAGTCTTTGGCTTAGCCCCAAGGAAGGTGTGGTACTGCGGACACCAGGTCAAGGAAGGACTTGTAGGTACCCTGTTGGTCACCATAAATCTCTTTGACTCCTGGACCAGCAGAAGTTTCTGAATGACTTTTTAAGTAACAGTTTGCGCTACTTGGATGTTACTTTAGTGATCAAGGGAGTGGATGGACATGGGCAGGAGGATGCAGTTGGGAAAATGTTTTTAAGCAACTTAAACATCAGAGAGAGGAGGTCAGCATTGGCCTTGGCTTGGGGCAGGGTAGCCTGTTCAGAAAGGGATTTAAAAGTAGAGGAGTTCAGTTTTGAAGCTGGTTTACAATGAAAAGAGCATACCAGAGCTGTGACCACCTCTCCAATGTGCTGGGAATCTTCTGACTCAGTACTGGAGTAGAAATGTCAGCATTGCTTCCTAGTAGGAATGGGATGGTCTTTCTAACCCCCATCCTGGCTTTGAGATTTCTGCTAAATCCAGATTTCTTTGGTTCAGTGACATCCGCAGTTCCTTGGAAATACCCTGGCAAAACCTGACCTGCTGAGATCCTGCTTGGTTTGAGAGAGAAACCAAAGTGGGAGGACTGCAGTAGGCTTGCCGTCTTGTTTTTACAGCAATTCTTAGTGCCACATGGCAAACCACTGGGTTGATATAAATAAGCTGTCACTATTTTACTCCAAGTCATTTAGCATAAGCTCATTCCAGAGTCTCCTGGGCATTATAATGAATAAGCTGTAGGGGAGTGTTTTCACTGTGAAGGGAAATTGAGGTTAAAATTGAGGTGGAGGAGGAGGAGGTCTGAACACAATTACTGCGTGGTATAGACCTGTGATGCTTATGAGATATCATTTCAGGCTTTGCACATGCAGATGTGTTGCAGTCTGAGTTAAGCATGCAGGCGTGATCTCAACAGCGTCAATAGCTAGAGATTCAGTTCTCTTAATGTATTTATTTTTTGCTTTTCCAAGAAAATTTTTACTTTTCCCAAATAAAAATGCGAGAAGGGCTCAAGACCACAAAGGAAGAGAAGATAACACAGGATTGTTCTCCGTCTGTGGAGAGTCCCTGCCATTATAAATGGATCCCATAACAAAGGTCAGCTTCTTATTTACTGGGCTGATGTCAGCTTGACTGATGAAGAAGTTAAAGGCCTTTTGGATAAGGTTTTAATAATCAAATTGTTTATGAAAAGCAGAAGAGGCTCTGGGTTGCTTACATACCTGCAGTGAATTGTTTTGAAGGAAAGATTAATAATGCACTGATTGCATTTCTTCTTAGTAAAAGGCTTAGTTCTGCAATGGGGTCTCTTGTGTGTCTTTTGCTAAATAATAGAGATCATATTCCAGCATTTCAGTGGCTCAAGAGCTCCAGTGGAAGCTGTGCAGCACCTGCCTGCGTGCAAAGACGGCTGTAATCTCGGATGGGGAGCGGGAATGGATTTGGACGCAGGGGACTCTAAATATACAATGCATTTCCCAGCATCCTGCTCCCATTAAAAAAAATAATATTTCCTGGCAAAATCTCTCCCTAAGCTTGAGAAATGAGGTGGTCAAAGCATTGCAAAATCCTTTGAGTAAGTGTCGTAAGCAGATTCCTCCCCCCACGGCAAGAAGAGCTCCAGCCGCACGCTTCGCACGGCGCTGCCGCGAGCCAGCGGTCCGGGAGGATTTCTGTGCCGTGTCAAACCTGGACACCTCGATCTCCACAATTTGGGTTTGAAGAGCTCCAATTTTAAATGATTTAGGGATAGGGTAGGGACTGGAGCTAGGACAAAGGCTTGACGTAGCTCTGCCTTTGCTGCGTCGATGGGCTCTGTGAAAACGTGGAGGTGAGAAATGATACTGTTGGCTTCAGCCAGGAGCATTTTCCTCCTCCTCAGCCATCGTTGGGTAAAGAGTACAGGGATGTTCAGTTTTAATGATTGAGGGGATGGGGATGTAAGAGCCATGTTCCTGTGTTGGGCTCTGGGTTGGCTACAGACATAGGGAATGACGTAGGGACGAGGAAAAAAAATAGCAATATTACCAGCACCTCCCCACCTTCTCCATCTTACAGCTTTAGGATTTCCAATGAGTAGCAACATCCTCACCTTCTTTGTGTCGGGGCCAAGAAGGGGAAGCAAGACACAGCCAACATGCCGATGGGTTTATGCAGAGCCATAAGGTTGCAAACCTTATCTCATGGCTGTGACACGAACTGATGCCTTCACTTCACGCTGGTCCCCACTAGGTTATAGCAGGCAGGTTGGTTCGGCTGACCGTTGTGGCACCTGTGGTAGGAAGAGACAGACTTGGAAGTGCTCTCATGCTCTGAGATGCCATAGAGGAGGGCTGAGCCCTGGGGCTGTTCCCATGTTCATTCATCTCTTTTAATTTTTCCATAAAATGAATAAATGTTCAGCCTGTAGTCCCAGGAGGGAAGGCTGAGCGTTGCTAAAGGAGGTGCAGGAGCCAGCATCTCCAGAAGATGCTGCTCCTGGGCAGAGGGTCCTCATCTGGACCATAAAAGCTGAAGATGACCACCTGTGGTAAAACTGGCAACAAGTGATGCTGAGATAACCATTGTGGGTTTTTTATCTTACAGCGTCTCAAAAGATGTTTTCACAAATGTATCAACAGAAGAGAAAACCTGATCTTGCTTTTAAAACTTGGTGTTATGAAGCTGCTGCTGGCCACCGTCTCGTTTTGTGTTCACCAAAATTAGCATCTCATGGCGGCAGCACTGGGAACCCCTCCAGCCCCCATCAGCTGATGAGCAGCAGGGCACGGCCAGGACTTAATTTCTGTGTTACGCATTGGAGGAGCTCCAAATCTTACACGTGCTGTTGTGGAGGGTGAGATTATTTGTGTGGGGCATCTGCACCTTGAGGAATACGTGACGAGCTGGCAAGGATGTATTAAAATACGCTGTAGTGCAGGAAGCTGCTGTGTCAGTATCCCAAATGGAAATGAATTAGAGGTGAAAGGCAGCTGGGACCACAACAACTAGCTCTTGGGTTTTATGGGAAATCCCAACGTGGTTTTGGGAATAGCATTTTCATGGGGACTGCAAATGCCAGCACAGGCTGCCCAGAGGGGTTGTAGAGTCTCCATCCTTGGAGATGCTCAAACCTGGGCTGGACACAGCTTCAGTCATCTGGGCAGGAAGACCCTCCCCATCTCCGTCTTGCTGCAATTTTGGCAAGTGGAAAATTAATTAATTACCCCCCAGATAATTAAAATCACATCTTTGCTAAAGTCTCTGAAGGAGGATGAATTCCCTATTGGTAAATTATTGTCATTAGGAGATGAGTTGTCCCACCCTCTGAAGGTTCCTGGTTTGGCCACAGTCTGGTGGAACTGAAATAAGCATGGTGTTGGCTTGTGTGGAGTTTCTACCCTCCCTTTTGAGGGTCATACACATCCCTATTATAAACCCAGCTCTGCTAACTTAGGTTGGACCGGTTCATCTGCTTCAAACCACCAGTGGAATTCAGGGTGAGGGGTGAGATAGCCCCCCCCCCCCCCCCGAAACCTGTCACAACCTCTTTGCACACCCAAATCGGGGCAGGATGTGCTCTTGAGGTCCAACTGATGGGGCCATGCACCAGGACAAGTTCTGTCCAGGTGACTGGTCCTTTAACTCTTCTCAAGCCCTGGAGACAAGACCCACCCCTGCCTCCCTTAGCTCCCATCTGGCTTTTTCTGAGTTATGAAGTGCATCTACTCCAAATGTCCCACTCCTGCTATAGGCAGAGCAAATCACTTCTTGCTGTACCTTGGGGCAACTGGGAGGGAGGCAGTCCCTGCAGTTTTGACCTGTTTTAGGGTTGGATAGCTCAGGGGGATGCCGGACAGGGGCTTGGGTACAAGCGGTGCTTCCAGCCACCCCCACAAAGAAAATGAGCAGAGACAGAGCCCATGTTGAAGGCATTTATTGATGTGGTGACTCGCTGCTGTTGACCCTCTGCAGCGGCAAGAGCCACTGGCGTGCAAGGCAGGATGTCCCCTGCCACCCTGGCACTGCCCATCCCTGTCCCCAAGCCAGGTGGGTGCAGTGCTCAGGGCTGGATGAGCACAGGGAGCCTCGGCCGCACGGTGACGGTGAAGGGCCGTGGCTTCAGTGCCAGCCCATGGATGCAGTCCATGGTGAGATTCTCTGCCGGGTTGGCGTGGAAGGAGCACTGGTGGAGGAGGATGGCGGTGAAGAGGAAGAGCTGGAGCTTGGAGAGCTGGTCGCCGATGCAGCGCCGCTGGCCGGTCGAGAAGATCATCACGCTGCCGGCCCGGTCGCGGTCTAGGTGCTGCTGCTCATCCAGGAATCGCGTGGGGTCGAAGCGCTGGGGCTCAGGCCACTTGCCACAGTCGTGGTTGACTGACCATTGGTTGACAAAGACCACGGTGTCCTTGGGGATATGGTAGCCTTCCAGCTCCACATCAGCTGTGGTGGCGTGCGGGATGGTGATGGGCACAAAGCTGCTGTAGCGCAGTGTCTCGTAGATGAAGGCCTCCAGGAAGGGCAGGTGGGGCCGGTCCTCAGCTGTGGGCAGCCGGGCACGTCCCACCACCCGGTCCAGCTCGGCCTGAAGGTCCTGCTGGAGCTGCGGGTGCTTCAGCAGCAGCAGGAGGACCCACGAGAGCGCAGTGGACGTGGTGTCCTGCCCCGCGCCAAAGATGTCAGTCATGGCACCGTCCACGTCCTCAGGCCCCAGCCCATGGGGGGACACGCTGCTGCGCTCCACGGTGGCGATCATGACATCGCTCACGTCACGCATGGCCCGCGGGTCGAACGTCTGGCGGTGCTGTGCCACCTTGGCCCGCACGAAGCCATGCAGCTCCTGGTTGAGGGCCTGGAAGTCGCGGTAGACACGGCGAACGGGGTTGGGGAAGCGCAGGAGCCAGGGCAGCACATCCACCAGGCTGCCCGCCCCCACTGTCTGCCCAAAGCGGTCGTTGCGGCCCAGCAACGCGGCAAATTCGTCATCAGCATGGCCATAGCGGCGGCCGAAGCAGAGGGCGCAGAGGACATTGGCGTTGGCCACCACTAAGAGCGGACAGGGCTGGAAGTAGGCTCCACCCTGGCTGCGCCTCAGGAAGAGCTGCACCAGGTCCCCCGCCTCAGCCGCCACGTGCCGCTCCACCTCAGCTGCTGTCGAGCGGGCGCGGAGGGCCGCGTGGGCCAGCCGCCGGCGTGCCCTCCACTGGGGCGAGCACGCCCCGAAGGCCACGCTGCGCCCTCCCGACACCAGCCCGAAGGAAGGGAAGTCAGGCCGGCTGGCGAAGTGAGCCCCCATCCCCACCAGCGCCCGCCGGATGGCCGCCTCGCCGTTGAGCACCACCACCCGCCGCCCGCCCAGCCGCAGCTGGAAGACGGCCCCGTAGCGGCGTGCCAGGCGGGCGAAGGCCAAGTGGGGCAAGCGGCCAAGCTGCAGGACGTTGCCCACCAGTGGCCACGCGAAGGGTCCTGGTGGGCTCCTGCTCCCCGCAGCCCCCCGAGCTGCCCGGCGGCGGGTCCCGGCCAGCAGCAGGAGGGCACCGAGCAGGACCAGCAGCAGCAGCAGCGACCCCGCGGCCGCCCCGTCGGGGCCCCCCATCATCGCTCTCATGGCTGCAGCTGCTCTGCAGCGGGGTCGGGGCTCGGCGCCGCTTTATGGCCGCCTCCGAGGGGGCCGAGCCTCTTCCCTCCCCCGGGGAGGCCGCTGCCGAGCATTGGGGGGGGGTTGGGGAACGGGCGGAGCCGCCCCGATGGGGCGCACACAGACGGGGTTTTGGGGAGCTGCGTGGCCGGGGGGCGAGGAGGGAGCGTGGAGACCCCCCCCCCCCCCAGCCCCCGGGGGGGCAGTGGGGTTGGGGAGATGTGAGGGGAGGATGGATTTGGGGATCCACAGGAGGTGAGATTTAACATGGGGGGTTGCTATAATCACCTAACCATCAACCCTCTCCTCCCCCCCAGAACAAAAAGAAAACAAAAACCTGGGTTTTGGGAGTGGGTGATGCTGCATATCCCCGGCCCCCCCGTGGAGCTCTTTCCACTCTTTGTCCCCCCACTCGGGACTGCCGAGGGCACTTTGGGTTTTTGTGGCTGGCTTCCGTCACCGGGCGGGTTTGGGTGATTCTGGCCCGGCTGGCACCGGGTCCCGAATTTCACCGCGTCCCCAGTGGCACCTGGATAGCAGAGGTGAGGTTGGGCCAGGACGCGGGGTGCATGGCCACGTTTCGGGTGTGCTGTGCTGCCTCAACTCCTCTGTCCCCTTCTCCGCTGGCACCCTGAAAGTCACAGCCAGACAGTTCAATGGGAACGCCTCTGAAATGCCCGAAATGATTACTTTCATATAGAGATACGGCATTTTTCTCGCACATCCCGGTTTGTATGTGCTGCGAAGCGATTCCGCCCAGAGTGCTGAAGAGGGAAGAGGGGACAAGCAGGGAGGGAGCAGGGAGCTGCAGGGAGTGCATCCTGCCAGGCTTCTGCAGCCCGGCGTCCCGCAGGGTGGATTTTGGCTGCGGGGTGGTGGGGAAGGAGACAGCGATGGTGACAGTGGGGACAGGCACTGGGGCCACCAAGTGGGCTTGCCCACAGTGAGGAGCAAGCCCCCTGCTCGGCTTCGGCAGCCTCCCTGCAGCCGTGGGGTTTTCGGCTCTGCCTCGGAGCTCGGTGGTTTTACAGCGCTGAGGTTTCAGCTGTTGGCAATCCTTGTTTGTCAGGAATCAAACTCTGTGTCAGGTTTCTGCTGGACTCACAGAGCCCAGCACCAGCTGCTGGGAAAAGAAAAACCTTTGCGGGGGGGAAGAAACGTAATTTGTTTCCATGTCCGTATAGGCATGCAAAACAATAGCGCTTGATTAGGTTAAGATGCTGTTTTGGGCTCCCAAAACACCAAACCAACTTTGATTTGCAGCAGTTTGCCTGGGGCTCAGCCCGCAGTCCCTGTCACCACTTCTGGTACTTAAAACATTACAAACATTTCAGAAGTGCCTGCTGCCCCTGCGGGGTGGCTCTGGGGACGTTGGTACCTGCAGCTGGAGGCATTGCTTGCCTTCTTACATCCCGAGCGAGGCTGATAGGGCTTGGTGCTGCAAAGGCTTTGACGTAAAGTCTGCTGGTCCCAGCAGAGCAGCACACGCTATTTTCCCAAGCAAAGGAAAATGAATCCTGCACGAATATTGCAAAGTGGGGCGTGGGGAACTTTTGAGTCCCTCCTTGGCTGTTTCCCATGCTGGGCACTCCAAAAACCAGCATCATTTCAGGAACAATCCCATGTGGCAAGGTGTGCAGGTGAATAGTGCTAAACCATCTTGGTCTCTGTTATCTTTTTCCTTTTTTTTTTTTTTTAGGCTTTAAGGTGGGTTTTTTTTTCCTTTGTTTTTTTCTAAAAGCTTCACCATCCAGGTGAAAAAAAAGCTCAGTGAGAAGCAGGGAGAAGCATAAAGGGGGGATGCAGAAGAGAAAATTAAGAGTGAAAATACAACACCAGCAAGGTTTACGTGGCTATACATGCCATGGAAATGGTGAGTTGCTCCTTGATGCAAGTGGAGAGGGTTTGGCTCCTTTTTCCTCTTTTTCTTTTTTCCTCTTTTATTTATTTATTTATTTGGTGGGGTGGGGGGGGTTGAGGGGTGCAAGGAAAGGCACAGAAGGAGAGGGGAATTTCCAGCTTGGAGCCAGTTAGAGCCAGCAGCATGTCCAGGCTATTTTAAAACAGTCTGAAATGTCAGATAAATCGGTCAAGGTTGAAAACTTTGGCTTGTGGTCTCATCTTTACAGCTGCAGAAATAAGTAATGAAGCTGTTATGAAAAGAGGGAAAAAAAATAAAAATCTGGATGGGCTTTTACTAAATTCACTCATCTCTGGGAGGGCACAGAGAGCCACGCTGCCAAAACAAGAGTTTGAGTTGCTAAAAAAGAAAATCTTGATTCATTCCTTTTTTTTTTTTTCTAGATAGAGTTTAACACAGCAAATGCTGAAGCTGCTCATATATTATCTTACGTATATAACATATCTTTTCTTCTTGTATACAAAATAAGCACAAGATCTTCTTGTAGGGATGCTCATGGAGCATTCTTTTTTTAATTTTTATTTTTTTTATTTTTTTTTAGGTGACCAGGGGTATTTAAGGTTTAAAAAGAGCATGCTGGGGCTGTTTGGTGCACTGTTGATGTGTGCTGCTGTTCCAGCAGAAAAAGCAGCCTGTTGTGCTCTTTGCTGGAAAAGATTTATTTTTTGCGTCCTATCTGGGTGAGCTGAGTCAATATTCAGCAGCCAAAAGCCTCAACTTTGGGTCTGGCACAATTAAAAGCAGGGCGTAAGCAAACTGGTACAATCCCTTGTTAAAATGCGGTGCTGGGGAATTCAACCCAAAATGCTCCAAATGGCTTTGTTTTCACTCTCAGCACATCCCGACCCAGAGGGGATGTACTCGGTCTGCAGGGAGGACGGAAAGAAAATCTGAGCAAAGTTGAACCTGAGAAGGAAAAATGGATGAAAAAAAAGACAGAAATTGAATTTAAAAAAATATATATTTTTTTTCACTTGGAATGGGACATGGGGTTATAAGCAAGAGGATAGTAATTGGTTCAGCTTCTCTCCCTTCTTAATAATCTTGATAATAAGTAGCAGTAATTTTGCAATTACAATTGAAGTTACAACTGTCAATGGACACGAGAGATGTTTTTTTTTGCAAAGTGATTCCAAGAGATAAATTCAGCTCAGTTAACAAAAGCTCCCGTATCATTCTCAATACATTTGAAATTTTTATTCCAGCATAGTCAGGGAAGTCTTCTTGAGAAAAACAAAATGTAAGTGGAAGCATTAAATCAGCAGCCTTTTCTTGCAAAGATGGGAAGAAAACTATTGTGCGTATTGAGTGTAAAGGCTGCGAGGCAAGTGCCATGGGATGAGGGTATGCGAGAGGTTGTGAGGCTCTCCTGGTATCATCCATGGCTGAAAATGAAGATTTTGGGCTGGATGGGTTGTGTTCAGCTGCTGCTATGAAAGACGCCTCTTTCCCTGTCTGCTCCTGCACCCTAGGCATGTGTTCAACCAAACCTTGGGGCAGCATCGATGGGAATGAGGTGTAGTGCTGAGACTTCCTCCAGTGCCTGGGGTGTATGGATCAGATTCATAAATATATATATATATAATTGTTATTGCACTTAATTGCAGCTGAAGCTCTGCACACAACAGAAGAGCACAGCCCTTGGTGGTGTTTAAATGCCTGACATTGCTCCAGTTTCTGCTTGATCACATTAAGTTCCTGACGATGTCCTGGAGACTTTTCTCCGAAGCAAGGTTAATTTTATTTTATTTTTTTTCCCCTCTAAATTTCCATGGAAAGTTCCTTGGAAAGCAATCAGTCCAGAAACACCCAGCTCCCAAATACATCACGCCCTCCTCTGCCTGGTGGGGGCAGAAGAAATCAGGAGCAAAGTTTGGCCATGGCCCCAGCCCTGGCCGAGAGCAGCCCCCAGGGCCCGCCCTGGAGCTCAGCGGTGGACAAACCTCTTACCTTGAACATGGACATCCCCATCTCCTCAGGTAAAACCAGAGCTCTGCCCTAGCGAGGTGTCCCTTGAGGGCTTAGAGGTGCTGGTGCAATTAAATTAACGCTCTTTAAATAAATCAGGTGGGCATGCCTTACATTTCCAAGCGCATTATATCTCCCCAGGACATGCCACGTGGGTGCGTGGTGCTGTTTTCTCCCTTAAAGAGAAATAAGAAGAAAGGTGTTTGAGATATTAATCCCATGCTTTCATACCCACTGCCTGTCGATGCAGTTTAGATGCTTAACCTGCCCCAGACACCCCCCTCTTCAACAGCCGGTGCTGGTGAGAAGAATCCCACCACCGACCTCGGTATTTAGGAGACTTAAATTCACTCGTATGGTTCGCCCATCCATTTAACAGCTCAGTCACGGGCTTTTTGGTGCCACCCCCTTGGATATTAATGCAAACAGAAGAGACCCTGAGCTACATGCAGCCACCTTCTGAGATGAGCACGTGCCCTTTAATGGTGTTTCGTGGGATGTTTTTCAGCACGAATTTGAGCCGGTTCGAAATAAATGCAGGGGCCGGACGATGCCTGCTGTGGGATGAGCTGGGGCTGGGGCTGGCTCAGGACAGGCTCTGCGGATCCCCACTGCCAGCAGCGAGCTTTGGATCGAGCACAAGCTAAACAGAAAAACGCACGTAGAAGAGGGGCGGGCAACTGAGCCGACAAACAAAAAACCCCGACATCCCCAACCAAACCGGGCCCCTTGGGCTGACGGCCACTTACAAACCACCACCAGAAAAGCGAATGAACATGAACTAAATGCCTGAAAAAAACAAAAACCCACGGCACTGGGTGGGAGGAGAGGGTTTCTTTCTAAAATTGAAACAACATTTGGAAAAATAAATCTGTTGTAACATCCCACTTCCTCTCTTGATTGGCTTACATCTTGTCTAGTCTGATGCTGGACTGCTCTGGAGGGTACATCTCATTCTCTGTCTTTACAGAGTATGCACAGCAGAAGAATTGGCTTTAAGCACGTTTCTGGGGCTCTTTGGGGGTCTCCTCTCCTCCCTCCTGAAACTAAAGGCCAAAGCGATCTGGAAGGGAACCAGCAGATCATACCTGGTCTTTGTAGTTGCACCAGGAGCCTACAATTTGTCCTACGAAACCACCACCACCAGGACTGATCTGTGCCACCGGCCCGGGTCAGTAGCTTAACCAGACACCGGAGTAGAAGTCTGAAG
Source organism: Anser cygnoides (assembly GCF_040182565.1). Lineage (NCBI taxonomy): Eukaryota > Metazoa > Chordata > Aves > Anseriformes > Anatidae > Anser > Anser cygnoides. Next base: position 35,339,070 of record NC_089877.1, read on the forward strand.
AGTTCAAATGCAGTTGAGTTATGCAGTGAAAAGCATTACCTTGGACTTGGGGCAGTTTTACCTCTGGTTGTTTTCCTCCTCCCCAGCCGTGTGGGTTGCACGAGGTCGCCCTTTCCTCCGCTGCGACCTCGGGTCTCGGTGGGGAAACCTCGGCCCTGGGAGCGTTGCACTATGACAACCTGAACCACGTGCAGAGATCCGATGGTTTGCGGTCCAGGTTGTGACCTTTAGCAAAGATTCCTCAACGTAATTAAAATCACATCCCGGAGAAAGCTGGCACGCAGCGGGTTTGTGTTTGCAGAGCTAAAAGGGAGCCCTGGAGCCACCCGGCAGCGCTTTCGCTGCACTTGCACCGCCGCAGCCGCATCTGGAAAAATTTAGCGTTTGCTCCTAAAGCTGGGTACTGGGAAAACTCCTTCCCCGGCCACACACAGTGCTGTAAAGTCAGCCAGCTCTCTGCCCGCTGAGCGAGGTGCACGGAGCTGCGAGCTGGGGCTGTTCTGCTAAAGGAAAGGCAGAACGTTTCTCAGCGTGACACCGCGAGGCTCGCCTCGCTCCCCAGGCCTCGGGTTTTCTGCGTTTCACATTCGCATTACGAGGGGTTTTAATTTGTGTACAAAATGTAAATTGCATAGCTAACAGCGCTGCTGGTTTTCTGGGAACTCAAAACAGATGCAGCTGCCTTTGGAGGACGGGCAGAGTGCTCGCGGTGGCACCCAACCCGCACTGGAGGGGCAGGGGTTGGTCCGGTGGCAACACACTGCTCCGGAGACTGACGCCAAGCCTCCAGGGGAAGAAAGCACTGCAGGCTCCATCTGTGCAGTTTTAATCAATCAAACCTCTCTCCATCATGCTCTAAGAACATCAGTAGCTCAGCGCAACGCACGTATTTCTGCACGCATTTCGGCCATTTCATCTCAACAATAAATTCCTCTTCACCTCTGGACACGGGTTCGGACGTAGCAGAAGTTGGCCGGATGAACGTGGGCCAGAGGATTGCGCAAATGCACGCACACATAAAAACACTCCTAAGAATTTTCAGTTAATATTATTTCTAATCATATTCCACTGCTTTGAGAGGAACTTTAGAGTTTTTGGGAAACATCGAGATAAGTATTTTAAGGAGACGACAGGAGAAATATTTACTGAAGGAATATTAATTATACCTCCTTGAGATTAAAGCATTGTTGACAATAAACTTATTTTAATTAATGTTTCACAGCCTTGTGTCATAAGCAACTTCAACCCTTTATGGAAATATTTGCCTGTGCAGCTGCTACAGGGATGTCATCAGAACTTGAGGAAGATCTTACTAAAAAGGTTCTTGTGCTTAAAAGAAACAAAACCCCCCAAATCCCATTGAGTTCAGATTCTAGGCTGTATAAGAGCCTAGAGAAGGAAATATTTCCCATTTCCTTTGCCTTTGCTACCCCAATCACAAAGTTACAAACCTTTCAGCTAGACAAGAGAAGTACTTCAGGCTGTTAGGGAAAGCAGTCTGCATGCTGAGCATTACGTGAACAGAGAGCTTCAGACATTATTTTAGTTGGTCAGGGCTCTAAGCAGACTTTGAGGAGGAAAAAAAGGAGTTAGATGGAAAAAAAGGAGTTAGATGGAACTGTACTGCAGTGACATACAAAGAGATGAACGCTGTAGGATTATGATCTAGACACGTCAAACTCCCCCTCCACAAAGTACCCTGAAGGGAAGCAACAGAGGAGAAACCAAATGTGACTTTTTAACCTTCAGTGTAGCAGGTAGCAATAAGCCACTGCCTTCCACATCCCCTAAAATTGCCATCTATACGTAAATGGTACAACGACTTGTATGTTTACAACGTGGGGCCTCAAAAACGAAATAACCCGCTCCTACGCACCAGTGTGGGCTGTCAGAAATCGTACTGAAGCAGCAAGCTGTGCCCTTTCAGGCCTCCACGTTGAATAGCTGATCGGTTACAAAACTTAAGAGAAATGCACAGTCGGAAGTGCAATTCAATAAAAGCAGCGTGGTTGTCGTCCAGACTGGAACTAACCGTACTGCCCAATGTTGTTCAGTACCACTGTGCGCTAAGCAGATAACCTCTCAAGAAACAAGACAGCCCAAAACATTTCTTTTGATGTTTGTGTGACACTTCTCTCAACCTTTGGGTCCTTGCGGAATTTTTAAGCATATCATAAATTCAAACCCAGCTCATTTAAACCCCATGTGCAATTTGAAATAAGATTTTAGCATTCTAATTTATCTTAGGAGCAACTGAAAACGTATCACACGCAGATACGTGAAGGAAAGCATCGCAAAGGGCACACACCAGCGTTGGTATCTCACTGGATACAAGCCGTGCAAGTCTCAGTTGCCTTTCCCTGGCTCTCCAGCTGAGCTGTTTCTCTGCCAGTTCCCTCAGCCCATTCCCAGCATCACCTCACCTTTTTGCAGACCCTTTGCCCAGCGAGTCCCTCATCCCCCTCCTCACGTTAGTTTGGCCTGTTTTTCCTCTCTTCAGTTGTTTGCTCCTACTACTCATCTGGGTTTCTCAGCCAGTCTTAGTTTTCTCTTGATCAAGAATTATGGAAAAAATCAGGTCCAGGAACACTGCAGTCCCTGAATTTTACCTGTACAAAACCAGGACTGACATTATAGCCCGATTCTCAGATCAGGTCCTGAGTAGAGCGCACCCAACGAGTGAAAAGGAAAAGCTGCGAAGCTCTGACAAGCCTCCAGGCGGATCGGATCAGAGCAGAGCGTAAGGTTTGTGACTTGGTCACCTGTGAGCAAGTATCTGCAGGGTCAGCAAGAGACATTTCATCAGCATCAGACCAGGTTCTGCCAAACTTGAGGTCTGGACTCCACACACGAGAAATTCTGTCTTTTTTTGCCATTTCCTTTTGCTCCAGCCGCAGTACCACAGGCAGCTGAAAGTCTTTGCCAGACTTCCCCACCCCTCTGGAAGTATCAGCCTATGACAGACCCTTACTGATGAATTCACCCAATTGAATCCCCTGCTTAACATTTTAACATGAGTTTTGATTCCCGAAACTCAGCTGCAGGCAATGGTGACAGCAGTGGCCTTTTGTGCACATCTGAACAGAAAGAGCAGATGCTCCATGGCTATGCAGAATTTACGAATAACGGCATTTAGCTAAAAATAAGGCAGCAAGCATCGCAACTTCTTGTGAAATTTAGCAGCCACCATTGCACAAGTATTTAGGTACCTGATTAAATTTATCTTATGAGTACAGACAGTTGGATTCCCCTGCATGTTTTCCCTCATGATTTGACATAGAATAATCATCCTGGAGTAAAAGAGCACTGAAAACATTTTTTGCTACCAACCACCACTATAATACGATTCTCTTTAATCAAGTTAAGAGTTGTTCACAATAGCATAGATTAAAATACTAGGTAATATAAAATAAGCTTTTTAATCTGAAAAACTCTTAAAAGATATCTACAGGGCACTTAAGCACAGTTGTACTACACATCTCCAACAGAGGAGATGATGCGTTTTGTTACCACTAGTAGAAAAAATATTCCAGACTGAGATTCGTTGAAGACCTATGCATCTTTCTCCTACCTGCAGGTAAAGGATGCCTCAGTCTGCACCTGGCTAAATCCCAGAGACCTGTAATGTCATCAGTATTTTCATGGTCCTTTTATTAAAAGCAGATTTCCACAGAGAATTAATAAAATACAAAAAAAAAAAAAGGCACTGAGATGTAAATTAACAGTTCCCAAAAAGTGGCATGTTGCAGCATCCGAAACAAAATTAACATAAAGAATATGGATTGATGATAATCTCATCAATCATGGCAATATTCCCAAATTCTTATTGTGGAACACCATTCTGCTTTATTTCGCAATTAATAATTAAAGCAATCCACCAAGTATTTAAGTTACTACTTTTCTTATTTGACAAACCCATCAGTATGACTTTAAAGTCACCAAGTTATGAACTATTGCCACATATTCTCACGTTGCTGTGCCTACGCCCACCAGCAGAATCCAACTGGAGCAACAGCTGTGAGGAAAATACAAAGCCTATGGTCTTCTGAAAATATTCTCAAGAAACCACTTCAACCTAACACGTGACTAAAGCCCAGGAGGGACAATCTCTTCCAAGCAACACCTGCAGATGTGTCTCAAAATGTATTCACCTGATGGACACGTATGTTGAAATACAACAGAGTTCTCTGCCAGCATCTGAACAGCAGCTGCACCAGGAAAGCGTCCGTAACGTGCCACAAAGAAAGGAGCCTTTTTACAGCCACCTAGTCTCAGGTTACGTGGGAAATGAAGCGAAGTCTTCAGTCTTTTGCATCTCCCACTCCATCAGCATTAATAGCAAACATCGCTTCAGCCTCAGGAAGGCAAGGAGAATCATAAATTTTGCATATTCTGGTTTCGCCTCGGCCTTTTCGCAGATACAGTCTGATAGGGAGAAGGAAAGGAAACAGGTAAGGAATTGTAGCCTCATTTCAGAAAACCTCTATCATAATCATTAAAACATTCTGTTGGCATGTAAACACATCACACTTAAAGCTGTAAGGACTTCTGAAAATGTTGTGTTTATTGTACTGCTGGGTCAGTTACCTGCTCAGAGTAGCACTTATTTTCTGAAAAGCAGACGAAGTGCCATTCACAGACTGCACAGAGACCCAGAATTAAAAGGCACTTAGTTAAGTACACAAAATCTTCCAAAATAAGGCTAATGGAAGATAAGCTATTCTCTCACCTCGTGGTGGAAGCATGTGCTATGATATTTCCTCCAATAGGCTTCTTGGGATCTGCTGCAAACATGGCTGCTCCATCTACTTGTGCTACCACTTGGTTAGTGATCACAACTGCCACACCAAACTACAAGGAGAAAAGCAACAAATCAAAAATTCATATATCTTCCACAACCTGAATAAATGGAAAAAAAAGAACCTTCTGCTATCCCCTCAGCTGTTCATAACCACTCTACCACGCATCTCAACACAAAATGGAAGTAGACAGTGCGCAGGCAGAAAGCCATCTGCAGAAGATTGTTAAGGTGTACAAGAGAAAGAAAACCAATCATCCCTTTAGGGAGCAAAGCAACGTTCATCATTTACCTCATCTGCAAGTCGAAGCAGCATACGCAGAAACCTGGCGAGATGCATCTGTCTGGCTGATAGCTCACCTCTTCCGGAGTAGTCTGTCCGGTAAAGGGCTGTGGCACTGTCCACGATCAGCAGTGCATACCTGGAGAAGTCAAATACAACGTTCTCAGAAACTGTTCCAGGAGTGAAAAACGTGTCTGGTTGAGTCTGATAACATCCAGGAAATTTTAAAGCTACATACAGGTGTGGATACTTGCCCTTCTCACCCGCCAGTTAGCAGAATGATTATATTTACCACCACAGACTCGACCTGTTCAGATTATGAACAACACGATAAAACCCATCCTTGTGGGACCCTTCCAACTCAGGATATTCTATTCAAAGGAAGCTGCTGTGTGATTAAAAACTCAGATTTATGCTTACGTACTATAAATGAGCCCAGAACTTAATATTTTGAACTATGGGTATTCTGTGCAGAGGTACCTCTATACCTCATATCACCACCTCCTTCCCTCTAAAGGGGCCTCAACATCCTAGTTTCAAACAAAAGCGATCTGCACACGTTCCAGTGTCCTGGTTTTAGCTGGGATAGAGTTAATTTTCTTCATAGCAGCTGGTATGGTGCTGTGGTTTTGGATTTAGGATGAAATAATGTCGATAACACACTGATGTTTTAGTTGTTACTGAGCAGGGCTTGCACAGAGCCAAGGACTTCTCTACTTCTGGTGCCGCCCAGCCAGCGAGGGGCTGGGAGGGGACACAGCCTGGACAGCTGGCCCAGACTGACCAAAGGGACATCCCACACCACATGGTGTCATGCTGAATGATAAAACTGGACTGGCATGGCACTGGTAAGCTGGTGGTGAGCAACTGCACTGCGCGTCACTTGTTTTCTCAGCCCAGGAATTCTCACGCTACCAGCTTCTTCAGTTCTCTCCCTGGTTTCCACCGCAGGGAAAAGTTAACAGCTGTGTGGTGCTTAGCTGCCTGCTGGGTTAAACCACAACAGTCCTTTTGGCGCCCAACATGGGGCTCAAAGGGTTAAGATAACAACCAATCTGGCCAGATCGTGTCAAGAGTGTTCAATTTATTTATAATTGGTCATAATTATTATATTAATTTCATAGTTGCTGCTTACAATTTACTTGCTCTCAAAGGTGTGTTATTTACTCTCAGAGTTGTTTTATGTAACCCCTTTCTTTATCACCTCTGAGGTCTAGTTTAAGGTTGCCTTTGTTTTTGCCACCTTGATGTATTGTGCTTATGACATGATAAAAGCACCAATCGTGAGTCTTATCTAGTGTTTGCACTCACCACTGTCACTGTCCTTGTATGCTGGTAACCACCTCTTTGAAACTATTAACAATTACGCTTTTTAGCTTTTCTCCTCTGAGAGCCAATCTGCAGAGGAGACAAGGAAGGACACCTTCCCCTTTTCCTCCAGGCCTTTTACAAAAGCTCTTGAGAATTTTGAATGTCCTTGGGATGTTCAAACAAGCATATTTCTATTGCTATGTCTCCAGAACGTGATGCTGGTTTTGTTTAGAATTAAACACCTATTTAAGAATATCACCAAGAGATCTGCCCTGAGGCAGGAGAGTTATGAGTGGCAAGGATACAGGCAGGTATCTATCATGGTTGTCACGTCCCATGGTTCTGGGCTTCACCCCTTAACAAGTGTGAATCTTAAGAAACTGACAGAATGTTTAAAAAAGGTGTGCCTTGACCCTGCAGCTGAACCAGAGAACCCATCTGTGCTGGTATCAGTCGCCCCTATAATGTAGAAGAGACAATGGAACCAGACCTCAGCTCATTTAGTAAGGGAAGAAGCAGCTTCTAGGAGGGAGCAGGAGGAAAAATTAGAAGAGACAGGCTAATCTGCAGAACAGGAAGGGAAGTGATGCATGCTGAAGAGGCCCACTGTATAATAAACTGAAATTTATTTCAGTTGAAAGTAGAAACAAGGAGCAATGGAAAATGAGAAATGTCATGCTGAAGGATAAAACTGGGGGGAGTTGGCTGGGGGTGAAACACTACCATTGCTCAGGGACTGGCAAGGGCTGATGGTAAGCAATTGCACTGTGCATCACTTGTTGTTTTTGCCTTTTTTTTTTTCCTCCTTTATTTCTTATTAAACTGTCTTTATCCCAGCCTGTAAGTTCTCACACTTCTACTTTTTCCAGCTCTCTCCCCCACCCCTCTTGGGGGAATCAGGGACAGCTATAGGTGCTTAGCTGTCTGCCATGTTAAACCACAACAGTTGAACATGCTGTAAATCAACTCTCCTTCTTTCTGAAGGCAATTTTAAAAAGATCTTTACAACTGTTTCTCAGGCTGGCACTTGTTCTCTGTGAAGTAAGATCAGTTGTCACAGCTCAAGTCAGTTACTGTCATCAAAAATTTCAACAGCAGCAGGTATTAACTCACAACTGACTGCTGATACACAAAGCTTATTACATGGATATGCCAAAGCATAAACTAGTTTGAGAACAACATCTGATCTAACGGAGCTAACCACTGAAGAGAACAAGTAGATTTCAAAAATGTTAACTTTAAAAGTACACCATTACTTTGACATTTCACAATTATATCATCTATAGATCTCTTGCACTTGTTTATCACCTACAAGCAGGTTTATAATATGACTATGTACCACTACAAAAATCACCCCGTCTAAATCAAGTCTCATTACCGTGATTCAGCCATCATAGCCGACGCCTGATACAGGAGCTGGGTCTGATGATCCGTGTTAAAACCTCGAGCGTATGCCACGTTATCTAGGACATCACTGCCAGACAAGCCATACCTAGATAAAGCAGTGAAAAAATTTTAAAGTCTAAACTTAACAAACAAGAGTTACCTAGCAGGTTTACCCAAAAACTAGATTAAAACCACATTCCAAATACAAATATTAATTAATACAAGCATCTTTACTATTTACAAGGAAGACACCTTACTAACACTATTTTGATTTTCACACCTAATTTCTCTCTCCCTATTCCTGTAGGAATTAGACTTGCCTATGTACAGCTTTTAACAGTACACTTTTAGAATCGTAACTATCAATTCATTTAACTACCTGCACATGATAGCTATTTATAAATCAAATAACTCGGCCTTTCTAGGTTAATACCACATTATGCCTGCAGGTGAGTAATAGTCAATCAAGCCTAGGGCTTTGAAACAAGACCACATTGCAATACAAGATGTTCAAGATTAACCTCAAAGGTGCTGGTCAAGCACCTGGCAAATCATTAGACTGTAAAAAGAAATGAGTTGAAAGGCTGTTAGCATCCATCCTAGCTGAGCTTGATGTAAAAGACTGAGAGCTGAGGGCGATGGAACTGACTACAAGTAGCACCTTCCATGTGCAGCCATGCAGCCTCCTGCAGGTGTAGCTAGGGGCTCTGCAAACGTCATCATTTCACTGCCTCATCAGTGCCCAAGAGGTGTTGTTGCCATATCCATTGGTGAAAGTGAATACTGGAGCACTCTTGTACTTGTTGCACGAAATGCCAGCAGTGTTAGATCAAACCGCCTTAATTAAGAGTTAGCAGGATTGAGCTGGTACTGTCCCCAGCTGACTAGAATTGCACATTCCCTTCCAGAAGCAAAAAAATGTGAGGGAAATGACTTCCTGCAGAGGGATGGCTACAAAACAGCTGGGTGAGGGAGAAGCAGCAGAGGGGCAAGGAGCAGTAACTCCAGATGTTTTGCAACGTGAACATCTGTCACACAAACCTCTAAGCACTGTGTAAAACATCTTCCAGGGATCTGTTTGCCTTTCAGTAAGAAACCATCAAAATCCAGTAGTGACCCAAGTCTTTGGATTACTACTTTTCAATAACTTGACTTTACTCCATGCATTTAGGAGGGTATGTTGATTAGATCATTTTCCTCTATAAAGAAAAGGAAGCAACTTTGTGGGCCAGCACATCATATTGGCTTGGTGTTAAATCTTGATTTTCCTACCTACACTCTTAGAAAGGCCTATAAATACCGGCCATACCTCCCAAGTCTGTGGTGCTGCTAAAAAGCAGCAGTCCTACCCTTTCGATTCCTGTGCTTCCATCTGCTCATTCTTGTCCCCACATCTCCTCCAGCGCCAGCAATTTGTGCTGCCCTGCATGGAGCCACATTAACATTACTACATTAACATTACTTCGTGAAGGAATATATGGTGAGGAATGAAGGGTTAAAAAGAACCCAAACACCTACAGTGACAGCCCAGTCCTTGAAGTATACTGTAAGGCTGCTTGAAGGAAACACAGTCACTTGACAACTAAGTCTTGCTTCTGTTTTTCTTTTTTTTTTTAACCATGCATTTAGAGGAGGAGAGATGTTTTTTAAGCTAGAAAATGTGTGCAGAAGTTTTTAATTTTTTTAAAAACCCCATCCACAGCCCAAAAAAAAAAAACCTATGAACCTAAATCAGACTAGCAAAAACATAGTAGAAAACAGGCCAATTTATTTTTATTTTTATTATCTTTGCAGAATATCTGAGTCTCTGTATTCAAATCAGTCCAGCCTTGCTACATGATTTTGGCTTGCAGCTTAGATGCAATTAACGTTAACCACCACACTACCAGAAAAACCGCACAGCTTATTGACATGAAAATTTCAATCAGTATCTAAGTGGAAATAATTTTTAAAACTACAATATCACTGTTCACGTTGATGCATTTCAGCCACTAATGAACACTGCAAGAGAAAGAAATACTTTAACCTACGCTCACCGAGGTTGCAATATGCACCTTGGTATTTAATTGAAACAACCATTACAGAGAATTAAACCCTACAGAAGCAGTAATATGGAAACACTTCTGTTTTTGAGAAACTCTGACGAATCACAAGACCAGAAGTAGCTTCTTTTTCTAACAAATAGAACCCATACTTCAGGCCTTTAAGTCTAACTAGAAGCTCTGCAAAGACAGCAGCTTTTACTGCCCTCAAGAAACTCAGATAATTATGTTATACTTTCAAATTTGTATAAAAGACACTTCAGAACGTTCTGAGACAGAGGCAGGAGATGAGAAAACAGCTTTTCAACTGGTCATTGGATGCTCTCTTTCCTAACAAACAAAAAAAATCCAGCTGCTGTTGAGATACTTTTTACAAAAGAATCTTTGCTCCAAGGTAGTGCTATTGGCAGAATTTAAGAAAAAAATATCTTTGAATGTATTTCACTAACAGTAAAACTAAATTTGAGAGAGATATTCTTAAATGAAGCTATCATATTCCAGAGGACAATGATGTTAGCTACTGTCACATCCATGTAAAAACAAAAATATTTATAAAATACAGCTAATGAAGTGGTCTAAAGTGCATCTAGGTAGGCAGACTGAACGAACACAGGAAAGTTTGTTTTGTTTTTCCTTTTTTTTTTTTTCCACATTTGTTTTTAAGGACAGTTCTAACTGCAACAGTCCAATGAATTGAAAGAGCCAGGCTGATTTTAAGTTGTCCCACCATGAGTAAATGCCTTCCTTTCTTCAACTAGTGTTAGTTTGCTTCTAACGAATCAGTACAGACCTTTCAGCCACAGCAAGAAGACGTTCTGGACGGAAGGTCCCTTCTGTGTCAATGTACATAGCTTTTCCTTCACCACCACCTCGGTCAATAGGAAGCTAGAAGAGCACGTGAATGAACGTGAAAAGTAACAAGTAATACAGTTACTGCCTTATGCCCTCAACTGACATTCATACAGTAAATAAAATACCAAACTATGGTGATTAAAGTCACATTTGTCTGGGAAAAGTGAGAGGAATGATTCCTGTTTTCATTCTCTGACACCTACAGAAGAAAACAGGTGCTCAGCTTCAGGCTGGTAAGTTTGGGTGCACAAGGGTGTTACCTAAATGATCAAACTGAGCCCTAAGCCTCTAATATTTTATGAAACAGCAACCTCTAGAAAGTAGCAAACAGTAGCAAAAAAAAAAAAAAAAGTGAAAAAGTTTGTCTAAATTAAGATTAGAAAAAAAGGTTCCTATAAACTGATCTATTGCTTGATAGCAATAGTTGACTGAAGGCTGTTACAAAGGATAGAGTGAAATAAACCTAAGATGTGTTAGAAACAAAGCAGCTAGTCAAAGAAACCCATTGAACCCAAAGCAGTTTCATCCCTCTTTTCAAAGGCTCTCTGCAGTCTAGAACACCCAAAGTGATACCAAACACTTCTCTGTACTTAAGAGCTATGATCACACAACAAGGCTAATGTCTGTTGTCAGACTACTAAGGAGGAAAAAAAGCTACCAAACATAAGTCAAACATAACTAAAAAACCACAACAAACTTAATTGATGTTGAAGTAATCCTAGCAGGCAGGTCAATGATGGAACAAAATATCCTAGCAAGCTGCAAGCTCGGCCAAGGATGCTGCAAAGGTTTTTGAGGACTCTTTGTGAACAGACAAAATTCATTTGTTGTAGCTCTTCATGTGCATCACTTTGTTTTGCTACGAGAAGTGCACAAATTAGCAAATACCCAAAAGCTGTGCTGCCTGAATACTTGATTTTTAATAAAGTGGACAACTCACTTGACAGGTTACTGCTAGGGTATGGCACAACTGTGTTTTTCCAGTACGAAACTCTCCAAATAACTCTGTTATGGACCCTGTTTCTATTCCTCCTATGGGGAAAAAAAGGAGAGAGAAAAGTGTTGTTTTACTTCAAAGACACGTATAGAGTTTTTAGATTTATAGAGACTCGGTTTACCTTCAATACTTTGGCTGAAAGTATTAAAACTTTAATAGGAAAAACTGGTTTCCATAATGTGGTTTCTTCATGTTGGAACCAAGAAGTTTAGGTAATTATATGTTTGAAGATGCTGAAAAGCTGAAATGTTTTGGTTTTTGCTTACAAGTAGGAAAATGAAAATGCTGATATCTTTTTTTTCCTTGAAGGAAACTCTAGGCTAAAATAAACTAGAAACAAGCAAAGCAAACAGCTCTGGGTACTGCATCACGACTAAAAGCTTTAAAACTATTTCTACAGCTTTTAAAGAGAATCAGTAAAATCAGAGCAGTACTCGATGAGATTTTAGTGCAACCAGAACTGACATGTTTGATGTGTTTTTGTGCAATGATCATCTCCACTGGGAAAAAAAAATAATGAAAAGTTAATCAATAGAGAACTAAAATCACTACCTTGAAGCAGTTTATCAAGTTCTTTGGACCCGGTGGTGATCTGGATGATTTCTGACCTTCGCTGATGGAATTCCGTTGCTGTGGTAAAACCCATTGGGACCAGTTTAGCTGCTTCAGCCTAAAGAAAACCAAATTAAGCAGTCTGAGGAGTGTTCACCCCATTCATTTACCCCCCTCCAGTAATTAGTATTAGTATTGTATTCCTGTTTTGTGACATGGAAAAGCAGCTGTATAATGTGATGCAGACACTTCATTTTATAGACCACAGATGAATAGTTGGTACCTCTGAACAAAAATGTAATTCTGCTCAGAGAAAAAGCTTTGACATCCATTTTGCCTATTTAACAAAAATCTTTCCTCCCCTGTATTCACCACCTTTTTAGTTCAGTTCTGTCCATGTGAAACTAAAACACTTAGGATGGCCATAGCATTCCTAACAGGCTGCATCTTCATAAGACTGAATAAATACACAAAGTTGGAAAAACAAACAAACAAAAAAAACCCTGGAGTTCAATATTCTCTGAGGTCAGATTTTGTAAATGAGAACTAGTTTTGCAGAAGCTCCACATTCCGAATTAGAAGATGCTGTGAGATTGCAGCTCAGTCTCTCTCAGTTCCCAAAAGTAAAGCCAGGATGTGTACCTGCCTGAGGTGCTGAGTTAACATACTTAAGAAGGTTGTAACAGAGGAGCAGATGTTCTGGGTCAGTCCAGTGGTTCACAACCACACGTCCTACGCCCTGACAACTGCCATGAGGGGATGCTTAGGGAACGTGTGTAACAAAGCAGGAATCAAGGAACTGACCCTCCATCTGGTAGTTGCTCTGAGTTCAGCCAGTGAGCTTCTTGATCTGAACGCTATCCTATTAACACTGCTCTTAGCTCTGTATTTATACATTTTTAAACAGTTTATGCTACAGAAGGCTGCAGTGTCTTGGGACAATGAGTTCCATAACTTAATCATACCCTGCATGGAAAAGAATAAATATTTTCGTTGCTTCAGGCCTATCATAAGCCTTCTTATCATAAGAAATACTAAGCTAAAAATGATAGTAGTCTTGGACATACTCTCCATACCTTCCACATAATATTTTATAGAGCTACCTCCCCCTTCATTTCTTCTTGAAGCTAGTCCTAGTCTTCTTGTCTTTTATAAAAAGTCATGTCATCCCTCTAATCATCTTTACTGCCCTTCTCAGTACATCAGTCATGGAGACCTTGCCAAAGTCACCAAAATAATTTAAACCAGCAGAAACAAAACCTCTCGAACTTCTTGGCTTAATGTTTTTATACAATATCCTTACCAAGATTTTGTCAGCTTTGGCTTCACTGATGCCTTTAATATTTAGTAGCTCCTTCTTGGGCGCGTGAGCAACAGACTCAACTGTGTGATACCCAGCTTCTTCCAATTTCTTCACGTCGTTTGCATTTATACCACATTGCTGAAAGGGAGGGGGGAAAAAAAGACGAGCTATGTCATAAACACCATCCAATCACTGAACTGTTACTGAATACCTGAACTGTCTTTGGATTTGGATCAAACTCTGTTATTACAAGCAAACGTATTAAATGTTATGTCCCTGTCACTTATACACAAAGAATGTTAAAAAATATCCTTTTACCAGTGTAACATTTAACTTTTTCACAGTGAGGATGACGGAGCACTGGAACAGGCTGCCCAGGGGGGCTGTGGAGCCTCCTCCTCTGGAGATATTCAAAACCCACCTGGACGCGTTCCTGTGTGAGCCGATTTAGGTGTTCCTGCTCTGGCAGGGGGATTGGACTGGGTGATCTTTCAGGGTCCCTCCCAACCCCTAATGTTCTGCGATTCTGTGAAAACCTATTGTCAATCTCGGTAGCAGAGAACAAGGTGAAGATATTCTCTGGTTGGTTTGATGTTGAAGGTAACGAACAAATATTCAAGAAAGGATACGCGGCAAGGCAAGTGAATACAGAACGTTCGTTTTGTGGGGCAGGCAAAACGCAGGTTAAGAACCTGACAGCCCAATTTTCGGGCCTGCCTTGCGTTTGAGGGCACAGACCAGCAAGTTCCTGGCGAAGCCGGCGCCGAGCCAGCTCTGCGCGTACCTCTAACCTGGAGATGGGCTCCGGGCCGAAGCTCTCCTCCTCCGCAGATACGTCTGCGTTCGCTTCGAACTGCATCTGCACGGCCATCGCGGCTCGCCGGGGTGAGGGGGGGCCGGGACGGCTGCGTGAAGCGAGAGGCTCGAGCGAGGCGTCAGGGCGCTGACAGGGAGCCCAGAGCAGCCCGCGGCGGTCCCTTCCCTCCCCGGTCCCGTCAGTTTTCACGGTTTTGCCCCCTCACGAACCCGCCGGGGGCGGCTGAGGAGGAGGAGGATGGTGGCGGTGAGGAGGCTGAAGGCCAACGGACCAGGCCCCGCCGCCACCCCCTCCCGTCACCGCCCGCGGCCGCCGCCGCTTTGGAAGAGCCCGCCACCGCGTCACGTGACGAGGTCACGGCAACCGCCCTCCCCTCCGCGTCACGTGCCCTCCCCACCCAGCTTCATCCCGGCGCGTCGGCGGCAGGATTTGGCGGGAGCTTCCCTTAAAGGGGCCGCGCGTGCTTGTTGCTGGGGGGCTCTAAAATGCATTTTTTTTTTTAATTATTATTTTTTTTTAAATTTTATTTTAAAGTAAGCGTAAAGAGGGGAGCCTGCTCGGTGACATCGAGCTGTTGTAACTGAGAAGGTGCCCCTCTGAGGAGCTTCCTGCTGGGCTGGGGTCTGCACCAGCACTGAAAGGAGGAATAATTGGAGATGGAGAGGTGCTTGGAGCAGGGGGGAAGGCAGAGCCCCTGCTCTGGGGGCGTTTGGCTGGAGGAAGGCCAACAGTCATCAGCCTTGTACCTAAACTAATCAAAGCCAGGGGTCAGAGGAAGGCCATGGGCCTCGAAGCCTTGCTGGGCAGGGAGAACGCTCCGGTGGGGGTTTTCCATTAGGGTGTGGGAAGGGAGAAAGGTACCGGGAGGGCAGCGGGGGGCAACAGCTGGGGACACCTGCCTGAGCTCCAGGAGCACCAGCACTCAAAGTGCAGAGCAGTGGGAGAAGGAGCTTTGGGGATCGCACGCCGTTTTCATCGGTAAGCAGCAACACCTGCGTCGTCTCCCCTCTAGGGATGAGCACATCTCCGTCAAAACAATCAGCCAAAGCAACCACCGCCAATAAAAAAACAGCTGAACAGTGAAAGCTCACCCCACATACAGAAGCGCCTGCAAAAATACCAAAGGCAGCAGAAGTTTCATTGATGAGTTAATCCTTGCTATGAGCTCCTCTCCGCTGGACTTTGATACCACAAGCAAGGGTAACGCTGACCAGGAAAACCCGAATTTCGCTGCTGCTTTTCATTCCTTCAGCTGACCAAGATCTGTAGGAATTCCTTCAGCCCCTTCCTTTGCTTATTAGTACCAAACATGAGGACAAAATATAGCAGTGCCACGTTATTACAGACACTGGCAAGAATTCGTTCTGACAACAGGCAAAGCAGCACAATCAAAATAGCTTCAGGCCAGGCTTGTTAGAAATATCTGCAGAGTTTTTGTGCTTTTCATTAAAATGTTTATTAAATCCATTTTAGTGCTGGCAAGCTAGCTGGTGCATCATGCAGATAAAGTCATGCAAAGATAAAGAACATGAGATATTAAAGAGGTATCAAGCCACTACTAAATATTTGAGACTATCTACACAGCTAGCTTTAAAAAGGCCCATTAACCCCCAATGGGAATCTTACAGCACAAAGCTGGGAAGAAAGGACACTGGCCAGAGGTTTCCCTTTGTACATGCTGCTATCCTTTTACCTTTTACGTGCCCCCTATCCTGTCTACTTAAAGAAAATTAAGGTAACAAGCTCTCGTCACCGTGTGAAGTGCCTGTGAGGTTGTATGGCAATGCACATCATAGGGCACAGCTAAACTTTATTAATTGTCCTCCATCACATGGGCAAGACCAAGAAGGTTCAACAAAGAGCGAATCTTGTACCCAAGGAAATTCTTCTTATGGTCCCTCCACTGACTGGAAACCAGTCGTGGTGTCTTTTAAAACTTCACCAATACAAGCCCCCAGAATTAAAGCAGATGAGCTTGTGTTCAAACTTCTAAGCTGTTAAATTTAACTTAATATTCCATGTCTAGTGGTTGATTTGAATTTACCTGCCGTACGTTCAGGGTGGTATATCTGGTATAAATAGCCTATATAGAAATCCTTTTTCCACTCATAAGTCTTTTTCCCATAGTTTGCAGAAATAAGGTGATATCAAGGAGAGAACACCATGAAGCTGTGTCAGGAGGGGAAACAGTTCTTCAACAAGAGGGTGGTCGGGCACTGGGTCAGGCTCCCCAGGGCAGTTGTCACAGCACTGAGCCTGCCATTGTTCAAGAATTGGACAACGCTCTCAGACATGTGGTCTGATTTTGGAGTGGTCCTGTACAGACCCAGAAGCTGGACTCGATGATTTTCGTGGGTCCTTTACCAACTTCGGATATCCTATGATTCTATGATTCAAATGTTGGTGTCAGTAGCTTCCATTGCTGCAACTGAAGTAGCACTAGAATTGCAAGGAGAGATTAGACAGTGTGCAGAGTTCAGTTTTACAAACATTAAACAACAATGTGAAACGATGATGCCCTTTAGAGAACCTGGTTTGCAACTCACAGATGCCCTGGACTCGGAGAGAAACTACGACAAAAGTTGATTCAATACCAAGATTTCCCTTCTGTTTCTGAGCTAGGCAAACACTTGCTTTAGCACTAGATTACCCTTTCATATTATTCTAAATTGCCAAACTGATCGATCACTCGTTTTACTTTCGGACTCTTCTCAAAGCATTGATGTATGCTTAAATAAATGTGTTTTCCACTAGTGTTTCTATCCTCTGTCCAGGTTTTGGAATGTTTCCCATGAAAACTAAGGTTAGGAACATGAAAGCAGAGTATTACTAATAATGCACAGTAACTTGTGTTTGCATTTTTTAACCTTTTACTAGACTACTAAAAAATTTAATGTGCATGTAAGATGACAAAACAGATCATAAGAGGAGAAAGGCTTTTCAATTTACATAAAGGTATCAGCCCTAAGTCAGCAATATTGAAGGACCATAAATGGTTCTTTTCCTGCAACATCCTAGACCTTGAAAATAGTTGAAATTCGCTTGGCATTCACACATATGCCTGGGTAATTTTAGATGCTCGTGGATGATGTCTAAATTTATAAGAACAGGTGCTTTAAATTAAATGAAGTAAAACAATGGCTACTATTGATATCCGTACATTAATCATTAAAGAAAGCCAAGGTCAAAACATCATTCCAATGGTATTAGTATGAAAACATGATAGCGCTCATTCTTTCACAGCTAGTATTTATTACCAAATATGAAGTCATCATCTGTAGACAGATTTTTTTTCCTACAGAAAATATAATTATTGAAAAGTAATTAATTTCTTCTCCCTTTCCTGTTCCCCCCGTCCTTAAAAGCAGTACAGACATAATTTGAAATCTAATCTCAGCTTTGCACTGCGAATGAAAGTGGATTGCTGAAGGAAATAAGTTTGCTAATATTATATATCCCACTTCATGATTGAGCAATGGCTACAATAAGCATTGTGTTTGAAGTCTATATAACCAAATTCTCATCAAAATTTGGCTGGCAATTTTTTTTTTTTGGTAAGCATTATATCTATGAAGGTTTTAACAGTAATACATCAAGTCCTATAGATGACACACTATGAACTTTAACTTCAAAAATCAAGTACAAATATAAATTAAATACAAAACTGGAACTGCTTAATTTCTTCTTAATCCCCTTTTTCTACTGCAAATGTGTGGCTTTGTTTCATCTGGTATTTCATTCAATATTCAGACCAATATAAACTCTACCAAGAATTTACTCCAGTCTTCATTATCTTTTTTTTTTTTGGGGCTTGGAAACATGCTGGAAAAAAAATAAAAGGCACAAAAAACCCAAGTTAGATAATGATCATAAAGTACTACTGCAGCACCCTCTACCGGTTATTACTGCTGATAAAATGACCTCAGAAAATTTAAAAGTAATTCCAGGTATAGTATCCAAGTCACTTGCAACTTAGTCACTATTTTCCAAATAAAATTTTAATGGATTGTCCTGAAAAAGCCAGCCATAGTAGTCTAGCACTGGGAAACACAAGAAAAAATCCTCTCAAATAGCTAACAGCTTTTACAAGAGTAATATGTAATTTTCCAGTCAAAAGTTTAAACAGAGCAGCCAATAATCACACCTTGAAGAAGAAAGAACAATAATTCAAATGTTTAATGAACTTCCACCTTGCAAACAGAATGAAAAAAAAACGTAAAAGGACAAAAATACATCAACACTTTAAACACATGAAAACATCTTCAAATTCAATGTATTTTACAGAGTTACAAAAAAACTGTGTGAGCCTACAGAATGGATTGCTCAGAAATGGTAGGCACTTCAACACCATAAATTCAATAAGGGTTATATCAGTTCCAACAGCTCAACCAATATAATATATAAACTATATACAAAATCAATCTGGACTGCACCAATGATATTACAGACGCCTCCTAAATTTAAATAGCTCAGTCTCCTCACTAAAATTCTAACTCATTACAACCTCAGACAATGTACCAAAATAAAGAGAGAGACTGTACTGGACGAAGACCTGCGCACAGAACATCAGAACAAACTTTGCGTTGTAAGGGCTCACGCAGATTGAACCTGGTGGCTCCGAGTCTGTTGCATCCTGAAGTCCACGGTCAAGCACAGAGATCTGTAGTCTTCATGACAGAAGTCTTTCCAGCTTTGGCCAACTGTCTAATTATTACAGGTTACTTGGTTAATCGGAAGCAAGACTATAATTCTGTGTTTTGGGAAGGGTACCAGGAAACTGATAAAGCTCAAAATTGATGTGATATGTTAGAATGCTATGCAGTAGAGAAGTAATGCTAATGAAAGGAAATTCCAGTCACGTTAATTTAGAAAATAATCATCATTGTTTTACACAAGAGCACTGTAAATCAATCCAGAATAAAATTAACAAACTATGTCAGAAGAATACTTATACTAGGAAAAGACAATAAAAGGAGGCCAAGACCAGTGGTGATTAGAAGAAAAGGCGGACTGCATTAATAGAAGAGTTAAGAAACTTTTCCTCATCCTCTTCAGAGACTTCTTCATTTACAGTTTGGTACAAAAGAAAAGCCTGTGGTCTGCACTGAGCATCATCGATATCAACCAGTTACTAAACAAGATTCCTAGAGAGCTGAGAAGCCAACAGCATTCCCATTCTGGTGAGAGAGACCTTGAATTCCTTTGAGGCTAAAGTCAAAGAATATCCAGTTTGACTTCTTCAGTCCTGCACTTGGATCTAGCGAATCATCTGGGATCCTGGAGCAGATTTTGATGGATCAAGCTCACCATTCTCCGCAGATAGTGGTAACCAACTGGTACCTTGGACAGAACAGCAGAAATTTCCTCGTGTCTGGAAAAGAGAAAATTACCACGTGTTTGAGGTGATACAGACCATTTAATATCCCACCCCTACCTTTAAATTTCAGTTACGTGGATGGTTCTTTCTGTTCAACTCACCCAATATTTCCTATTTGTTTTTGGACAGTAAAAGGCAGTGAAGTAGCTGGGTAGTTGGAAGATAAAGACACAGTCACCTCAAACTTTGCAAAAGCTGTGGAACTGGAGAACAAAAGCTTCACGCTGTGTGAGAAATAAAAACAAACATAAAATATCAACACAAGACGCACAAATATACTGTCATCTCCTTTGAATTCAGTTGCAGAAAGGAAAACAAATTGCAACAAGCTCAATAATTCCTAAAGAATTCTAAAATAGACTAGCAGTGGCTTCATAAATAAGGTTAAAAGAACATTTCCATTCTAACACTATCAGCATTCTGCCACTGAATTAGAAAACAAAACCCCCACAGAAGTTAAACACATGTAATTCACAGATCCTTTCAAAATTACAGGAGAATACAGAGCAATAATCAAAAATCTGTTTTCTAATTAACATAAAACATTTCTAGCTAGCTAAAGCTTTCTGAGCTTTTAAGCAGGACCATAATTCTAAGTTTGTTTCAGGAATCCAACCCTCTTTAAATCAGGTCAAATTTCTATCTAGAACAGTACTCTGTCTATGACAATATCCAGGAAGGCCAGAACTGAATCTTTTTGCAAATAAGGGTAAGACCATCACCCAGTACACAAGGCCCAGGAAACAGACGCTTTGTGATAGCATAAAACAGGATAAGCATAAAAAAAGGTCTTTTCAAGGTAAACCTACCACAGTAAATCTGAGCATAGGTTACATTTGCATCTGTTTTCTTGACCTAAATAATTGTAACTTTTAAGTGACTTTTGGCACGTAATAGAACGCTTTTTTTGCAAAGGGTACTACAAAATTAAAGTAATGTATGTAAACAGCTTAAAGGTAGGCAGACAAAAATTAATTGGGTGGGAAGTAGTGCGAGAAAATGAAAGCTAAAGAAAAAAACTTTAAGTGCATTCATCTTTCAAGGGCTGTTTCTGCTTGGCTGAAGTGAATCAAAGACTAAGCCTATTATAAAAGAAACGAAGCACTAAGCTACACAGGTAAACTCTTGGCTCTGTCTCCTTTGCATTGCTACACTCTGGTCTAAAGGTTTAAGTGAGAGAGTCAAGTCAAAGAAGAAATCAGCAAGTAAGGAGAGAGTAGAGGATAGTAAGGAAGTTAGCTGAATCCCAGAGGAGCTCCGTTTCCAGCCTTTTGGATATTATAGTTCAATTATACTAAAAAAGTTAGATTGTTAATAAGGAGTTGCATAAAATAACATTTTCAAGAAAACTAAATTATCTTGATGCCTTGTTTCTGATTGTCTTACAGAGGCCCTCTGTAAGACTTGTGTAAGCTCCACTTGAGGTTACTCACTTTGTGTCATTGATATCTGTCTTCAGAAGATTAAATTTTCCACCCCATCTCTCCAGAAATTCAATCTCCTCTCCTAAGATCCTGCAGCGACTGACCACCAAAGAGACATCATGAAGCACCTACACGTGAGAACAGAAGAGAAATTACATTGGAACTGAGACTGGTAAGTTATGTGACACTTGAAAATGCAGTTTTATGCTAGAAAATTAAAAAAAAAAAATGCAGCTTAACTGCTATCTCAGTTTGGATGTAAAAATGAAACTGTACACACATAAAAACAAACGTATGTTCTTTGCCCTAAGTTTCTCCCCTTAGCTTTGTCAACAGGATTACACAGATATGTGGGAACACCAAGCTGGGCTTGACAATTTGAACTGTTAATTCTTTTAGAAGCAGAATGGCATTCAGCTCAATTCTCTGATTTCTACTAGCAGGAGAAAAGGATTTTAAGAAATCACTAAGGCAGCCAGACATCAAGGCAGCAAACTAGGAAGAAACCACAGCTTTTAGGTCTCTTGCCTTCCGAGACAGGCACTTCCCGTCTCACCCCAGAATATTTATTCATGAAGCTGATTTTGATTTGCATTAATGAAGTATTCATCAGTATCAGCCCTATTCTCTGTGACAAAAAAAGATTTAATATTTTTCAAGAGTCATATAGGCTTTCCTGGCACATTACCTGAGGCAAATACTGCAGTGTGGGACACTTTTCTTGCCAGCAGCCCTGACTTTCAATAAACTGGAAGACGAGTCTATGGACTAAACATGAGAAGAGTGGAGCTTTTTCCTCTGTTAAAAACAAAAAATAAACAAAAAAACACGTTGCAAGAAATCTACTCAAAGCCACGTAGTAGTGCATTAGCAGCTAAAACGCAAATTTATAATGTATCCTCCCAGTAAGAGATAATGAGGGCAGCTACTTTCAAGCTACTCAAAATCTTACCATCCAAGAGAGATTCAAAGCTCAGGCTAACTATCTTTCTGGAAGGATTTTCACCAAAAACATCACCATCTGAGAAGAAAAAAAAAACAAAACAAAACACACACACACAAGAAAACAGAAAACAAACAAAAACAACAAAAAGTATCAGTTATTTCCATACTTAGTTCTGCAGTTACAGCTCTTCCTCTTCAGAAACAGCCATTCATTACACATTATTTACAATTTTTTAATAGAAAGCACTGATAAACATATTCAAAGCCATCATTTATCGCCTCTCTCTGCTTACTAGCAGCCTACTAGCACTATTTTTTTTTTCCCTATCTCTTTTTAGTAGATATTCACTAATGTAGAACCTTTGGGTTTCTATCATACAACTACTTAATCTTTCAAGTTCATAAGCCATAAACCTACCAATTTTGCAACTTACCTATTGGGGGTCCAAATACGACTGTAAGTTCAATCGAATCATAAAGAAAATTAAAGACTGCCTGCTGTTCACTCCATTCACTAATCTCCCACTCAGGGAAGCTAAAAGAAATAGAAAAAAAAAACACACCTAAGTTTCAACCAACCAACCAACACAATTATCTGAAGGACAAAGATCAGAGCATTAATGCAGCATTAATCAGAGCATTGATCAAAGCGTTAATGCATAAGAGCAGCTATGTTATAAGAGACCAAATAAATTTTCATTTGTCAACAGAGTGTAAGAATCTTTTGGGAACCCAAGCACATTACTATTAATTTCACATAAATGTTAATTCTGGGATGGGAGGAGAGTTGGATACAAAAAGACTGGATGCAAAGTATCACTACAAAGTTGTTAATAGAACAGTCCCTCACATACTGAAGTTCACCAAAGCTTTTTTGCTTATCCTAGATTGTGAAGAAAGGGGCATCCAAAGATCTTCCAAATAAAATAAAAAGGAAAAACAACAAACCCCAAAACATTTATACAGAAATGTGAGTCCCCAGAATGAACCGATAAAAAAAGATAAAACCTGAAATTCCCTTCCTTACTTGTATCTCTCCAGGAGTTCCTCGCAGCTTTTTTCTTTTTCCTGTAGATGTTTCAACTGAACAAACATTTGCTCATTCTCAGTCTCCAGATCCAACAGTTCTCTGCAAAGATAAAGCAAAATATCTGATGTAGCACACTGGTGAAAAATCATAAAAATCTCTAGAACCTGAGTGTGTACATTTTTAAGCTCCTTTAAGCTTTTTGATATCTTACCTTTGAAGTTCCTCTTCTTGAGCTTTGAGGCTTTCCAATTCTAAGAGAAAGGAGGAAAAAAAGCTATAAGAGAAAAGAGCAACAAAGACAGCCCTAACTCACCGTGCAGTCATCTTCCTTAACAACATGAAAGATCTCAACAGCTCTTACTTCTACCTGGATACAGATATGGTCTACAAAAGTTAGTAGTTATAGAACAGTTGAAGTGCTGGGTATGATAGCCAGCACACACCCTTCCAGTCACATTTTTCCAAGTTCTAAATCCCATTTACCCATGAGAAGAACAAATCCTTTTCATTCTTTAACACCTATATTATTAGCTGTATTCAATGTGGAAAAGAAAGCAGTAATTTTTGCATTGCTATCAACTAATACAGCAAGGATGGGGGCAGTTTCACCCTCTCCAGAAGTAAAAAAGAAAACAACAAAACACAAAAAACCACAAACAAAACAAAACCAACATCAATGAACAAAAAAAAAAACACCACAAAAAAAACCCCTGCAGTTAGTTCAGCTGGTACCATTACCTTCCTCTAGTTTTTTTGATTCAGAGTCCTCTTCTGCCATTTCCTCACTGCAATCTGTCTCACATTCTTCCCATTCAGAATCTGTCAGAAACAAGCATCAGAAGGTCTCTGCAGAATTCCCAGATTCAGTATTTAGAATTCATTATATTTATCTCTGAGTTTTAGACATTTTAGTATTTAAAAGCTAGCTAATAATGTGCAAGAAGCTGGTGGGCTATCTACCAAAAACCTCAAGTAGTAACAGATCCTTTTATAGCTTTGAAACAATGCAATTACCGTGCACTTTAATTTCTACTGAAGGCATTGAGAAGTAGGAAGAAAAATAAATGAAAAACAAAAAATAAATATCCTTGTCTCTAAATCGGAGAGACATGGATTTGACAGATAGACTACACAGTGTGTAAGGAATTGGCTGGATGGTTGCACTCGGAGAGTTGAGGTCAATGGCTCAATGTCCAGGTGGAGATCAGTGCCAAGTGGTGTTCCTCAGGGGTCAGGATTGGGACTGGCATTATTTAACATCTTTGTCAGTGACACATACAGTGGGATGGAGCGCACCCTCAGCAAGTTTGCCGATGATACCAAGCTGTGTGGTGCGGTTGACACACTGGAAGGAAGGGATGCCATCCTGAGGGACCTGGACAGGCCTGAGAGGTGGGGCTGTGCGATCCTCATGAGGTTCAACAAGGCCAAGTGCAACGTCCTGCAGCTGGGCCAGGGCAATCCCAAGCCCAAACACAGGCTGGGTGGAGAATGGATTGAGAGCAGCCCTGAGGACCTAGGGGTGTTGGCTGATGAGCTCAACACAAGCAATCAATGTGTGCCTGCAGCCCTGAAAGCCAACCATGTCCTGGGCTACACCAAAAGAAGCGTGGCCAGCAGGGCAAGGAAGGGGATTGTCCCCTTCTGCTCTGCTCTCGTGAGACCCCACCTGCTGGACTGTGTTCAGCTCTGGGGCCCCCAGCACAAGGACATGAAAGTATTAATGATTCCAGAGGAGGGCCACAGAGATGATCAAGGAGTTGGACCACCTCTCTGACAGATGGTTTGGGAGCGTTGGGGTTGTTCAGCCTGGAGAAGAGAAGCCTCTGAGAAGACCTCTTAACAAACTTATAGTACCTAAGGGGATACAGGAAAACTGGAAAGGGACTCTCCGTCAGGGAGTATAGTGTAGGACAAGGAGTAATGGCTTTAAACTAAAAAATGGTAGATTTAGACTAAATATAAGGAAGAAATTCTTCACTTTGAGGGTGGTGAGGCACTGGAAGAGGCTGCCCAGAGAAGCTGTGGATGCCTCATATCCCTGGAGGTGTTCAAGACCAGGCTGGATGGGGCTTTGAGCAAGCTGGTCTGGTGGGAGGTGTCCCTACCCATGGTGGGGGGTTGCAACTGATGATCTTTAAGGCCCTTTCCAACACAAACTATCCTATGGTTCTATGAAGAGACAGTTATCGTAATGTGGCAATCCCAAGTACTGACTGCAGCTTGTTTGAACACAGCTGATCAAGTTTTAAACCATCCAGGCATGACACTGAAAATGGTACAGTCCTGGAGTACAAAGCTTAGTCTTGCCTATCTGCAGGATCACTAGCAGGTTCTGCAGCCATTTTGAACCGTGTGCTGCCAGCAGCTGTACTGTCATCACTTTCAGATTTAGCTAGCTTGGTTATACATTCGTAGGCTACAATTATAATTCTGTATTTCAGTGCAGAAATGCTCCCAGTCTTCATTTGTTGTGCAAGTTATTCCCACAAA
The DNA here is from genome assembly GCF_040182565.1 of Anser cygnoides. NCBI lineage: Eukaryota > Metazoa > Chordata > Aves > Anseriformes > Anatidae > Anser > Anser cygnoides. The sequence goes on from NC_089877.1 coordinate 35,364,680, forward strand.
ACAAGTTTGCAGACACAAATGAAGGTGTTCAGACCTAATAGATACTTGCAACATGGGACTTTTAAAACTCCAAGCAACCACCAGACACAGAATCTTGAAGTGACCATTTACATAAAAGCTCTACAGAAAAACAGAGTGACTGGGCAAGAAATCAGCAAATCAGTCACTAGTTTGTAAACACATACCTGCTTCCAGATCAGCAAGACAGCTTTCTGCCTCCTTGAGCAATTCATCCACATTTGCTATTCTTGACTGTAGCTTTTCATATTGTTCCTAAGATGGGAAAATTGTACTCTGTTGCAATGTGTTCTTACACAAGTCAATGAATTTTTTAAAGAAGCTGAATGCCTTCTGGGACCACCATGTGGATCTTTGCTTGCTAATAAAGCAATTAAAGTAGCTGACACCATCTGTCATTAGAATGAAGAGGCAGACTAACAGACAACATTAAGGCAGTTGTCATAGGTAAGAAAGTACCAGATACTTAACAATGTTCGTAATGACTTTCTTTTTTTGCAGGGATGAGATGAGATTTAACTAAATAAATTTCTAGAGCTTTTAACTTATACTTAGGTAGAAGGTTCCTGTAATGTAACTAGAAGAAAAAGTCACTTTCCCAATGTATTTTATATTTTCTTATAAATAAAAGAAAAACAAGTTCAATACCAAAGAGTCTTATACAAGATAGTTAGGGTCCTACATGTGATGGTCCCAGCTTATGCTAGTCTAAGCACAGATAAAATACAGTAGAAGTTCCTCTGTTAAACCTAAACCTCTGCAGCCTTGCGGCACATTACCTGCGCACTCTGCAGTAATTTGCTGTATAATGCCTCTTTCTCATTGTGACCCAAGATTTTACTTTCTTTGATGAAATAGGATTTCATTTTGTTCAGTTCTGCTCCAAAGCTCTTCAGCTGCAATGGATAGAAAATACAGAAGGGAAAGTGAATAGGAATGTGAAACAAAAGATCGTTCAATCAACTCTTTCTCTCTTCTCTGCTCTCCCTCCCTGCAATATCCCATTTTCTCTAGCAGCAGTATTACACGATAGTTTCAAAGGAAATTGAATTTAAGACTGGACAATCCAAGTTAATTCAAGGCTACTACTAAAGTAATGGTTTTCTTAGCAAAGATCCAACACAGTCTATATTCCAAGAGTGAGCAGCATAGAAAACAGTACCATCAGATTTTAACAGCTCCAATAACTTAAGGAAGAGATGCTTTCACTAAAAAACAGAGCAGCTTCATTAACCATATCAGATGCCTCATTCTAATTGTTCAAGACTTATTTAGAACACTTGCCTCCTTACTAAGGGGCTAACTTAAAGAGGCTAACCAAAACGTTAACAAGTCCACACAGTGCCCAAATTGCAAGAAATAAACAAAAAAGCCACCTGTTTTAATAGAACATAGCTACAGATTACAGAACCACTGAATCGTTTAGGTGGGAAAAGACATCTAAGATCAAGTCCAACTGTTAACCTAGCACTGCCAAGTCTACCACTAAACCATGTCCCCAGTCTTCTAATAGCTCCAGGAATGGTGACAACTACTTCAGAAATGACTATAAGAATTGTGTAGTTCGAAGTTTTCTCCGACAGTTGTCAATCCAGAAGATGCAGAGGAACATACAAAAAGCTTTTTTTGTAGTGTTTTCGATCCACTTCCACTAGGTGGTATCATTGTGATGCCAGTACATAGGGGTTTGCTCAATAACCTTTTAAATCTATTATTTTTCACTAAGGGTTCTGGTGCTTTTATTGTTTCTAAGTATATTTTTCCTGAATCCAGTTATCCTAGCCTCAGTGATAAACTCTAACACAAATCTAATTATGAACTATGAACAATACTGTCTTTTAAATTTGTTACTTTTTATTTTTGCTGACTAGTTCTTTAGTCTTGACATTGAAAGCGAGGAAAACAATCCCTTGATCTACCTTCTTAATTCTGTCTGGGACACTCTTATAATGCTTCTGTTTTTTAAAATGCAAATGTCTTTGGGGTGCTTTTTGTGCCCATTATCATTAGCATTCTCCTTTAAATACCCTCTGGCCTCATCATCTTTCTTTTGGCACATGACACCACTGTTGTACTCCAAATTCTGTATGCAGTTTTATTTCTGTGTAACAACAATTTCTGCTTATTATGTCTCATACTATTACCCATACTTTTCCAAACTAAATAAACATTTAAGTTAATGGACGATTCTGCACCACCAATGATGCTATAGAGCTTCAACAGTAAAACTTCATTTTTTCGCTTCCAAAATTGCACTGTTTGCTGAGGCTTCTCTGAAGTTTCTCTTCTCTAACTAACCTGAATTATCAACATCAAGTTTTTCTGTTTCACAGTAACTTGTTCCTCTACAGTATTATAAACCATCTTTGCATTCAACCCTTCTGCCATATAAGAAATTCTTTATTCCAGTTCTCATAGTAGACTTTCATTCAGAAAATATTTTACCTTGTATCTTCTACCTAGCTACTGTTATTCAGTGACCATCATGGTTCTTATTTTATTAAATGCATAAATTCTTCATAAATTTGAATGCATAAATTACTTCTTCATTACATTATTTTGTTATGCAATATTACCTCTTCATCAGAACAGGTTCTCATTACTTCCCACAAACTCTTATTCACATTCACCAGTGGTTGATCCTGGACGCTTACATACTGTTTTAATCTGAAATACAGGAAAAAAAATATGAAAGAATTGAAAGAAAGGCTCGTTGTAACTGCATCAAGCATATAAAGAAGCACATTAGTATTTATACACTACATTCACCTTTTCTAATTAAGATATGGAAATGTAAACATTTTCATTTATTTGGGTCTTACGTCTTGGAGAGGTCCTCTAAAGCCTTCATTACATAGGGGCTATGTTTTTTACACTCTGGAACATAATGAAAAGTTCACTTTCTATAGTCTTTCTGTAGAGAGTAGGTCTGAACAGGAGATAGAGAGCTACAGATCTAAAGAAATGGAAAATGGTGCTAATGGGGCTGGGAAAAATCTTACTACTGATTTTAAATTTTACTATAAAACTTGATTTAACCCAAATTGTAAATGGCATCATGTATCAGACCAGCAGTGACCTTCAGGTTAAGGAAATAAGTCATGGTAATTGTATTTCAATTAACAGTAAACACTGGAAAATTGGAACAAACAACAGATCGTAACCTATTATGATTTTGCTTCCTATGTTTGATTATTTTCAGTACAACTCAAAATCTTTAACTCTTCTGATTTGCAACTAAAACACTCTATTAGTACCAGAGGAAAATCAAGCTTTATCTCCATAACCACAGCTCCTCCCTAAGAGTTTACCCTATACTGTATAAACCTGTAATAAACTGGCTACCAACATTAGGTAGGTTTACTCCCATTTTTTTGTTTTTCCCATATGTAATTAATAACTTTCTTAAGGACATTCTGCACGCAAATGGAGCTGAAAAATAGAATTACTAATATAACCTACGACTGAAAAAAAAAAAAAAGACAGACTTACTCATCTATCATCTGAGAAAGGACCTGGCAATCTTCTTCATAAATACGCAGCTTGGGGCGATAAATGTATTGGCTGAGAATCAGGTCTTCTGGAGTTGGTGGTGCACTGACAGCACACTGGGAAAGAACAGCAGGAAAAATTATGAGGAAAAAGAAAAAAAGATGCATGCTTTTTAAATCAGCAACTTTCTATCAATTCATATACAGAAACCACTAAAAAGGCCTGAATCTTTATTTTTGCAGAACAGAAAAAAAATAACGGAGGTAGCTTGACATACTTCAATGATTTTTTCCTCCCCGTTCTGGACCTGTCCTATTTAATTCTGGGAAAAGTTAATCGTATAACCTTAGATAGCTCATTTCATTTTTATGCTCCATGTTTCCTCACTTTCAAGAACACACTTCCTTTTGGGAAAAGGAGCTGTCATCACTAGAGCTCAAAAACCTGAACTGGAAGAGGTTAAACTACTTTTATATGGAAACCTGAAAAAATATGTGCACATTATCCAGATGATGATAGTGCTCTAGAGTAAAACAAGATTCTGAATCAAGCGTAGTTATCTTAAGATCACAATTTTCAGTAAGTCTTTAGTCACATCCAATAAATAAGATGGGGATATTCCAAAAAATTACTTATATATTGGAGCACATAAATAACAGGTTAATTCAATCCCTTCAGAGAAAGCTTTCAGTCTTTTTGTGATTGTTTTATTTTGTATGTTTGTTTTTATCAGAGGTCAGATGCTAATGAGTCGTACCAGAGTTTTGTAAGCCACATGAATATTTAGAGACAGCTCAGTACAAATAAATTTGCAAATTGGAAGTGTAAACTAAACTGTAGCTAAGAACAGCATCTTAAATAAAACTTCACGAGATTTAAAACTCATAAAGGAAACAATTCAATCAATACAAATTATGCTAATATAGCTTTCGTTCTTTTACCACATCAGAATTATAAAGAACTTTAAAATGGACACTTTTTTTTTTTTTTTTTAACTTCCTCTTGCATAGGCAACTCAGAAATCTCAGTCAGTCAGCAAAGAAGGAATGAATAAAGGCAGAACACCACAAGAGAGTTCCTTATTTCCGAGAAGGTATCCAAATTTCTAATGTGAATGTTCTGCTGACTTATGTATCCTTACAATGTAACATCTTACAACTGTAAGACTTGGTTATACAGGAGCCAGCTTTCTAAGAACTAGATCTGAAGTACTAGAATGAATTTCATGAGTGAAGAATTTTCACAAATATACCACTTACCATGCAAAGAGTATGTTCTTGAATACACGTTTTCATACACAACAACTGTCAGGAATTTTTAATATGTCATTGTGATAGAAACTATTTCACTCTACCAAAAGAGGTGTCACATAACCCATTCAGAAGAAGGAAGAATGAACGTCATTAGAACTTATTTAACATGGAACAGACTATTGAAAAGTTCTCCAGCATGCTAGAAAATGTACTGGCATAGAACCACCTGCCAAACCCACTTCTAAATTATCCAGACACTGCTAAGGTTTTCCACTTTGCAGGATGGCTTTTCCATTGCCCCGGCACATCATTTGCCATGCCAGCAGAAAGTGCTGTAAGCAACAAGAAATGGAACTGTTTGAGCTAATTCCCCATATCCTCTTTTAAATAAACACAATAAAAAAAAATAAAAACAAACTTTCTCTACTCATAAAACTCGAAAGCTTTCCACGTCAGTAGGGAAAACTAAGCAGCTCATTCACACTACTTTATAAGATAATCTTTTTAAGAAATGGCAGTTATTCATGAAATCCAGACAGGTGACAGACTATTTCCAGCATCTAGTTGGAAAATCAGTTGGCTACACAAAGGTGTACAAACAAGCAAGCCTGAAACACCAGTCTTAAGAGAGCTTATATGAAAAGAAGGTACCTTTACTGAAACCCCAAACTGACATAATAACAGTAAAATGTAAAAATCAAGTTGATAGGAAATGTGTAAACTATTAAAATATTGTACTGGGACAAGTTTCCTAGTTTACTTTTAAGTTAGGGGAAATAAAGGGAACCTCTTCCAGTTATTTCTCAAAGTAAAGAGACAGAAGTCAGATATTCAAACTTCGAACACTTTAAGATTGACAGTACACACTTACATTTTGCAGTGCTTATCCAAAACTAAGGAGAGAACCATAAGAAACCCACTTCAGCGTCTTGCTTACCAATTTGCACATCAAAGCTGACAGTCTCTGTAAATTTCTCTACCATATTGCTGGAAGTGGCTATATACAAGGAAAGCAACAACTAGACTACATAAGAAGGAATCTACCTTTTCATTGGAGCCGCTGGAAGAAATACTGTAAAGCAGATACACTGAAATTCAGCACGGTTTTTTCAGTTTGGACAGTTTTTCCCAGTGCTTTTCTTCACACCCCCCCCCCATCCCCCCCCAAATTCTAGGCATAGAGTAAACCTAGGTTGAATAAAGGGCTTGGTGCAATTGTGATTGACTGAAGCAATCCACATGCTAAATGAACAAAACCATAGTATAGCTAAACACAAATCAGGTCTCTCAGACTATAATAGCTAAAGGTAAAATTTTTTTTTTTCAAGACTTCTCAATGTGCCTTCAAACATTATGGAACAGAACCACTCGGGGAAAAAACAAACAAAAAAGCCCACACCCCAAAACACCTCAACTCCTCCCCACCAAACCCAAACAAATTTTATTTTGCTTTTGCTAGTCATGTGCTGTTATACTAGCTTTGAGGTTCTCTCTTCACAGGGTTTTAAGAAGAACAACCTGAAGATCAACTTCATATATCAAAATTCCATTTGCAGAACATGAATTGGAGAAGTGTGATGGGTTAAAGACAGATTCAAGATGAGCTGACAGAAATAAATTCTACTTTAAGAATTATGTTGCCAGAGGTGGATTAATAAAGGCATTCCTTGTCCTAAAACTGCCTCATGAAAAATCTCAGTCTTCTCTTAATTGTGACACCTTGCCTTGTTTTCAGGGAGACTGCACAGTACAATTACTTCCTTGTTTGGTATCAGGTTACTACTAATACATGGTGCTTGTCTGTATGCATGCAAGCAAACTATTTGTTCCCATATCAGCAAGAATTCAAAAGAAGTTTTTCCTCCATCCAGGATGAGGGTACTGAAAAAAGGTTCAGGCAGAACAGACTTAAGGGCGAGAAATAAGAACAGGTATGTCATGGTGCAGCAACTTAAAAGAGAATAGAAGACGCAGCAGGAGGGCAGAGCAGCATTTCAGGATTCTGACCTCAGTGGATGATGGATGTAGTAAGAAGATAATGTGAAGTTAGATAGAGCTTCTAATTCTTACTTTCAAACATTTTTCTCTTTAAGCAAGCTCAAAAACCAAGGATCAGCATATTTATCCAAGAACAGATGATCCTCGATACACTGTATTTTGTCAAGAGATAGAAATCTATTCTATTTTTCATTAGTGAGGGGAAAAAAAAAAACAAAAAACATCCGCTATCAGAGGTAAACAAGCAAAGACAGAATTGGAAGCATGTAGTGTCTAACTTGCCAAGGTGGAACTGACTTCTGCCTTGACTCATTTAAAGACCTTCAATACAGACCACTTAGCTGTTAAAAAACAATGACAAACCATGAGTACAATTCAAAGCCTCAAGCATATCAGAGGACAGATACTCACACTGACTGGAAGATGGCTCTGTCGGGGCTTCTGAATTGGAATATGGACTTGAAGAAGTGTAAAAAACTCTCCAACTGTGATAACACCACTCTGAAATTTCTGCAAAGTTAGGAAAAACATACACGTAAGTACAGTCTTCAAGTGAGAATGCTTACTGGTATATATGCACACAAGTATTTTTCCTGTTCGGAAAATAAATTAACATCTCTCAGCCATATACATACCTCCCATAAATTATCTTCACAAATGCTGTCTGTGAGAAGCTGAGACTCCATCTGACTGCATCGCTGAACTATATAAAAATAAGAAAAGGGCATTGCTGGGGTTAAAAATATTATTACAGAAATATGAATCTTAGTTGATTAGCTCCAGAAGTAAGCCATCTTAACGTAGAGTTTGACCTTTATGCGTGTTTCTGGTGCTGAATGAAGTTAATGAGGAAAAAACTACTTCAGGCAAATCCTGAGGAATAGATTAGAAATTTAATGTAAAATGAAATTCATGTCAGAGTGGTAATGAAACGACAGAATTCACTTTTCTATAGGAGGAAAGCCACATGTATCATACTAAAAAGTAATAAATCTGAGAAACAGACTCCAACCAGTTCAGAGGGCACCATTGATAGGCAGAGACCAAACAGCAGCTGAGCTGCCAGCAAATTTCTAGGTAAAACCATAGCTTTCAAGTGCCAAGCTAAGAAGGTCTAGTTTCTCACTTAAAGGACTGTCTGACTTCCACTGGACAAAACATATATATTCATAGTTGCAAGGGGCAAAGTTGGGATTGGTTTTGTAAATATAGGCAAAATATCACTTACCAGATGACTGGCAGATTTCTGCCTCATTGTTAGGTACCAGCTAATCATCAAGAGCTAATAAACTAAGATTTACTCTGTGCTAAGGAAACTAAACTGCCTCTTCAGCCCAACCTGCCCACTAAAACAAAAGTGTACTTAAATTCTACTGCTTTTCCTCCTCATCTCAGTATTCCTTGAATGGCTTGGCCTCATAGCCAGAACGTAAAAGCATGTCAGCTGGCTGGGTAGGAAGCTGTACCACAGGCATTCAAGGTGTTATAGGTAGGGCTCATCCTTGATTAACCCAAAACAATAGAAAAGTTTGAGACAATTGCTACAAAGGAAGTCTTACTTGTTAATTCTGTGTCGGCCTTGACAGAATCTAGAGAGCTGCTGCTGTTGGCATGAGTACAGTCCAGGTTTTTAGCTGATAGATTTGGAGGATCTTCACCTTCACGAACATCTACTTGGCTTTGAGATAGAGCACCTGAAGTAACCTAGTATCAGCAAGTTAAAAAAAAAGAAAATAAAAGAAGAGCTATATGAAACAATGTAAGAATAACTCAATCAGTTGCTTACATAGCTGTTTCTTGACATTCAAAATTTATTTGTGGTATCTGCACATTTTATAGTTAATCAGCATACACGTAAGCCATTTCCTACCACGGCATATAGGAAGTGATATTACAAAATTCCTCATTCATTTCTCAAACCAGTAGCCACCACAGCACGCTCTTGCAGCTTTAGGAATTAGAAAGTTTGTAATGATAACGTAACAAACTAATTTTTAAGGTCAGATTAGCGCTCCATATTTGCACCGATTTTCTTGAGCCCATGGCAATTTGTGCTATCCATAAGACAGCTAATTTAAAATAAACATACATGTTCTATTTTAAGTAATTGCTTTCAGCCTTAATTTATCACTATACCTAAGCAACAACTAGCACACGGTTTAGTACAGACAACTAAGAATACTTATTTGAGAAAGGCTCAGTAGGATACTATGGAGAGAACTGACATATTCCTTATTCTGTCATGGACCTGGGAAGTTGCACACATCAACTGTTTTAGTTTGAGAAAACAGTGAGAGAAATTCTGAGGAAAACATAGCAAAATGACTACAAACTGGTGGTAAAGAAAACAAACAAAAAAAAAACTAGCAACAGATCTATTTGCATCTCAATATCTAAAAAGCACTGTCAGTGTTCCTATATGCTGACAATGAATGGTCAGGCTCACCTGCAAGTCAAGGGAGGCCCCACCAACCAAGCTTTCATCCGCCTTGAGCTTCTTTAGACTTTGAAGATCTTCCTCATCTTGTTCCAAAGCTCTTTTTATGCTGTTGCAAGTTTTCGTCTCTTCACATTTAATCTTTTCATTGTGGGAGATATCTCTTTTGCTTATCTCCTTGCAACCATCTTCCACAGATCCAAAGCTTACAGAATCATTCGAATCCATTGCTTCTTGGCATATAGGAAGAAATTCTTCTGCTATAAACTGAGAAGGGCTGAAGTTCTGCCTACTAGATTTGGTGTAATCTGGTGCTTCACCAGTGTTTAGGTTTACTTCTGAGACCAGTGCTTCTACTTTGTCTGAAGATTTTACATTTACGTCTTGCACGTTAGAAACAGAAGGATTTCTTCTGCTTGGTAGTTTAGGCTGGAAGATACCTAGAGGGACATTTATTCCTTGATACTTGTCCTTAAGTGCCATACCTAAATTCGTACCTATAGGAGCTGCTCCAGATTCAAGACATGCATTCTCCTGCTCTTTAGGATAAAATAAATTATCTTGTTCCTTTATGGTATTTTTTCCTAACCTCAAGGTATCCTCTGGTTGAGTTGGTAACTTATGCAGTTGGTCAGAAACAGCGGTTTCAGGAACAGAGACAACTGCAGATTTCCTTCTAATGTTTTCCAGTTTTGAACAAACATTTAAAATACCTGATAATTTAGGTGCAAGAGCCGGATCTACTGGATCTCTTGGACTGTCGCTGACCAAAAGTTGCTTAGTTTCTTCAGATTTTATTTGGAAGTCTGTTGGAAGTACTTCCCCTTCAGCTGACAGCCTCTCGTTTTCCTTTGATTCGCCGTCAGAAACTGGAACTGCTCCATCCTTGGCTAAAACTGTATCTAGATCTTCATGCCTAGATGAATTATCTTTCAATACTTGGTTTGTCTGAGTACTAAGTCCATCTGGAGGACTCTTCAAAGAATCCGATTGCTGAATAGGAAGAGAAACATGGGATACCACAGCTCCAGTTTCTTCACTGCATTCCAAGGGGGCATTACCTGGAAATCTGAAAGACACTCTCTTTGATTTCAGTTTTCCTGGATGTACAAGATCCTGCTGACTGTTTACAGGAACTGAATTATCCGTGGCAAGGTCAAGATCCTGTGGTGCCCGGACATCCAAAGTGTCTTCTGGAAGTGAGGTAGAATAAATGGAATCTGGTATTGCACCACTGTGAACTTTGGCAGCTCCTTTCTCAGTAGGAAATGCTGAGGCTGATGAAGCAGATGAAGAAATGGTAGGCTTATCATTAGATTTTTTAAGATACTCACCATTCAGGTCTTTTACATGCAGAGAATCTACTTCATCTCTGCAAGCAGACAGTGATGCACTATGCAAGCCTGGTTGTCGAGTGCTTTTATGTGACACTTGCTGGTTCTCAAATCCTTCCATATTGTTATTAACAGCAACAGTATGAGATACGGTTATTTCCATATCATCTTGTTTGTGTGGAAACACAATGGTCTGATCAGCAGGAACTGCAGAAACGGCTGGAATGAACCTTCTGTCCCACACATCACCACTTAACACAGCTGTATGAGTTTTAGTGATTTCCATATCCTCAGCCAAAGTAAAAATGACTGTTTTGCTACCTGAAAGAGCCTCCTGTCCAACCTGCTTAGGAGGGTTTACTCTGTCCTCACACAGGACTCTTTCAGTACTTTCATCATCAGGGAGATACTTGGTCATTTCCATATCAGCCTTGTCATTTGTAAAAATAATGGTGGAACATAGAGGAACAGACTGATTGGGTAGCCTACCCTGCAGAGAATTTTCTTCCAAAGCTACGTTATGAGTTTTAGTGATTTCCATATCATCCACAGCAAGCACAGTAGCTTCACTGTTTGAAGGAGCTTCCTGTCCAACCTCTTTATTCAAGTTCAAGTTATCATCATGTAAAAGTTTAACTGTAATTTTATCAGCAGGGCAAGACATAATGTCCATGTCACTCTGGTTACTTGTGAACTTAACAGCTTTAACAGGCTGAGCTGAAGACAGAGAATGAAGCCTGACCTCGTTTTGGGAGACAATTTCATGGCCTATTGCAGCCGTATGGCTCTCTGTGATCTCCATGTCATTATTCTCATTACTCAGTGAAAATAAAACAGTTTTTTCCCCTGTTGTTTCCTTGGAGCTTTTCCTTTCAGTCCTATTAGCTCTGCTAAGCATCCCTCCAGGTTCAGCCTTTTCCACACATTTATCAATTGCAACAGTATCAAATCTACTTATTTCCATGTCATTATTGTGTGTAAAAACACAAGTTTTATCTCCAGAAACAAAGGATATGTCATTGTTTGAACTTTTAGGCAGCAAAACTATTTTGTTTTCTCCTGAAACCGTATGACTTCTCGTGATGTCCATATCAGCATCTTCTGAAAATATGGTAGTTTTCTCATCTACAAAATGCAAATGCTTTAAACCAGTCACAGTTAACATTTGCTTACCAGATACCAAGGAGTACGTATCGCACCCAGGCTGCTCCTGACTGTTTGTTGTCATCATGACCCCTCTTTTTAAAGATAATGTTTTATTTTCATCTTCAGCATTATGTACTGGTGCTGCTGTTCTTCCTGGTAAAATCATATGGATGTTTTGATCAGGAGCTATTGCTGCACAGCTTTCAGTCAAGTCCATGTTTTCACCAGAGGGAAACAAAACAGACTTTTCTGAAAAGAAAGGCAACTGGGAACTTCTCTTCAGTTGTTCAGATGTATTAGTTAGTAATGTCTGTTCAATACCCAAGTGCAGGCCATCAACTGACTGAGGATTTTTAAAATCCTCCTCTGAAGAAACTGTTTTACTGACCAGGAAATCTCTCTCAGATTCTTCTTGAGTTGGCAACACATTATTTACTACCTTCATAGTACGGGTTTTCACTTGCCTGTCAGAGTTTTGGCAATCTGCATTTATACCCAGTATTTTTGCAGGTTGTACGTTTCTTGTATTTCTGGAGGGAGTGGGTTCATTACTAGACATGAACATACCATTTGCAGATAAAGGAGTAACAGTTTGTTTATCTGAGCTCCTTTTGAAATCCCTATATTCTATCGCTGCAGTCTGACTTACAGTGGTATCTACACCAGAATTATTAGAAAATCGGGAGGCCTGTTTTTGCAGCTGCTTGGATATCACATTATTTTGATTATGAGTATTCTCATATTCTTGTACTGTATTAGTAGGAGCAACTTCAAAGGCAACAGAATGAGTTTTGGTTACGTCCATGTTTTGATCATCTGAAAACACGTCTGTTTTGTCATTTGTGCAGGAAACTGAAGCATTCTGAAGGGTTTTTTTCAAAGGCTGAGTTATATCGACTTCTTGACTTTGCAAAGACATGAATGCACTGCTGTTGGTGGCAGTATTTTCTGCGATTTCTCTCTTTTGCTCTTGTAATGGACGCACGCTCTTTGCACAGGAAATCAGACCACTTGCCTGAAAGTTTGTTTTTCCAAGCTTCTTATTGACTATTATCACCTCAACATCTTCAGTATTCATTTCTGTAGTCTGGCTTCTTTTCATATTCACATCAAAACCAATTGCCTCAAGATTTTCCTTGTCCCTGTCCAAAGAACTTGCCACAGGACTGACATTTTTGTTGTGGTTCTCACTTGGAATTATTTTACCATGCATTTGTTTTGCTTCTGCAGTTATCCCAACGCTTTGATCATCAATGACAACAGTCTGGCATTTAGTTATCTCCATTTTTTCCTGCTCACTTAAACTGGGAGATGTAGAGATTCTATTACCAAGAAAATGTGGTTTGCAGGTGACAGAGGTGGACACTCCAGGAGGAAATTCATTTTCAACATTCTTTCCATCAGCCTTGTCAATACAAGTTTTAGTCAAGGCCGTATCTTTTCCTGAAAATATTGCAGTTTTCTCACCTGGCAGTGAAACAAGTAGAGAGCTTGAATGTCTGTGCTGAAGTCTACCCTTAGAGGTACCAGTGGACACTGAATTTCTACACAAATCAAAACCAACATCCACTGAAGCAGTCCCATGATCTTGGGTCACTCTTTCAGTTCTCCCATCTGAGCCTGAAATTTGTTCAAGCGCATTAGTTTTGTGTGACACAGAAGCTCGATTATCTAAAGATGGTAGACTTTCTGTAACGTCATCAAGTGCTGGATGTCTGCTTCCTACTGGCAAAGAGTTTGTATTAACTGTTTTCTCAAAAGTTTTAGGACATGAACTGCTCATTCCTTTGGTACTTTCGTTATAGATTACATCTGTGTAATTCCCAGTAATTTCCATGTCATCACATATAGAAAAAACAGTTTTATCACCTCGGAAGACAGTCTCAGAAGAAACAGATCCCGGGATAGCAGACAAAGTTCTGGTCTCTTGCTTAAAAGTTTGAAGCACTGTAGTATCTACAGTGTCTTCAACATTTACTGGTTTTTTGTTTGTACAAAGTTGAGGGTCCTGCTTTACAATTAATTGCTGATGAGATGCTCTCTTTACTACAGAATAATTATCTGTCTCCATGGACGGGAAATCCTTTTTGAAGTTTAAACTTTGATTTCCAACACTGGCAAAAGGAAAAGACATTTTTGCAGTGTGACTAGTTGTCATATCCATTCCATCATCTGCAAATGCCTCAGTAACATCTGCACACAGTAATTGCTCTGGTGGAGCCCCACAAATACCAGAACGCATATTTTTAACATCAGGTGCTTGGCATTTTGTCATTTCCATTCCATCATCTTGCTCTCTAAAGATTTTTGTTACATTGAAGGTGGCCGGTGGTTCATGGGAATAAGCAGATTCCACCGATGATCGTGCCGTGTCTTCTGAGACTTGTGAAGGGATAAAAAAAAGGTTTTCTTTTTCAGGTCCTTCAATAGGATTGAGTGCTTTTTCATTTGACTTCAAGCGCATCAAAAATTCATTGAAATTTATTTTTTTTACCGTAGTAGCATCTTCCTTCTGTTCAAAAGATGGGCACAGGCAGTTTGTAGGATCAAAGGAAAAATGAAGTTCTTTACTCATTTCTGCCTTTCCACTGTTAGAGTTTAACCCAGCCAGAAATGATGTGATATCTATTTTCTCAGTTTTGTCAGTTTCATTGTTTTTCAGGTTACGTGTAATCACTGCAGTGTGACTAGCTGTCATTTCCATTTCATTTTCATCTGAAAAGGTGAGTGTTGTGTCATGCCTATTTGTTCTTTGAATGGCGTTGTCCACATCATGGCACTGAAAAAAGACAAGAAATGACAGTTACTGACACTTGTAACAAATGACACAGTGGTTTACTCTATTCACAACAAAAGTCAGCTAATGCAGTCTAAAGGTTAGAGCTCTATCTTTACAGCTTTTTGGGGAGGAAAAAAAAACATTTCAGTCCTTCTCAACAAGTAATAACATATTAAAAGAAAGGACAACTTAACTGTTACAAATTCTTAGAGCCTATATTTTATATGTTTGTAATATCTTTATGTATTTAACTAGAATTTTGAAAGAATGTTTCTCAGATTTCTGTTGGACAAAACCTTCACATCTTCACATGTGACATCCTTGTAAACACAGAACAATCACTGAGACTTATGAATCAGTATTTTCTATGTGGCGTTTCTATCTTTCCCCACTCACCCACTGCAAGCAAAATCCCTGCCCAGCTTATCATGTACGTTCCCCAAAGCAGCAGTGCCAAGTTGGAATTTTTTTAAGACTCTTCCACCCTGAATAAGAAGATTTCAGTCTCTTTAATAGAAAGGATTTAGAGTTTTAAAGCTGTGGATAAAAACTGGCCAATAGCAAGATATAATGCTCTAGTTTATCAAACATAATGAATACACTGATTAAGAACAACTTTGTGTTTACTTTAAATTACGTATATTGTTATATATCCATTATTATTTTACAAATGCAAGAAATAAAATACAATAGAAAAAGCATAAATCATATACATTACTTAAACCAAGGAGAGAGAGGGTTTCAATATGAACTTTATAGGCTCATGGCATATATCTTTTAATCCACACTAGATTTTAACCTTTATTTTTTTCTTTAAGCATTTTTTCACAAGAGCTAGGACATTTTTTATACCATATTTTTAAATTCAGCATGAAAGTCAAAAGCCATTGGATCAAGGGATACCGTTCAATTGCTTTGTTTGATAAAATAGACCAATGACATCATCACTGAAGTATAGCACAGTTCAGGATTTCTGTGCCTGTTAAGGTCTTAACTAAAAATGTTGTGTTTTATCACTTGAGTCAACTGAAGCATTTCAGTTACCTTTTCATGCCAGTCACTGCAATTTTCTAAACCTTTTTAACAGTAGGAAGGGACAGTGTATATCCATTCTACCCATGGAAAAAAAAAAAAGTAGACAGTAATCCATGAGGAAAAAAATTAAACTGACCTATCTGAAACATAAGCTCCTTTACATATTCTTAGATAAGCATTGAAAAAAAATGTAAGAACTAGCTCAGATACTGAAAAGCAATTTTAGAAACAAAAATTATCAATAGTATACTATAACGACCATCAGATTAGGAAACTACTTCAAAGTATAGAAGATTATGCTTCAGACAAATTTCTTGTGAATACAAGGATTTACTTTTTAGGCAGCTGAGGTACATGTTTCACCTTTACTACACAAATTATTGCAATATATTTTGGACAGTAATATTCTCAGCACTGAAAAAAAATGAACACCTTCACATACCTCAGTCTGCTGCACCAAAGCCTGGATAGGGGCATGAAGCAAAGTGTTCATCCCTGTCAAAAGAAAAGGAAATAGTGCATTTGCTGAGCTATTTTATTATTTTAATCAACTGAACTGAAGATCAATGGACTCATTACATAAGTATCACATTCTGAGTAAGCACATTTAAAACCAAATACATCCTGAGAAATATTTTCAGTACTCCTTTGAACACGTAGTAGGGTTACCCATGCTTCTACAATACAATGCTTGTAAACAGCATTATGAGACAGAGTGTGTTCATGCAATAGTGATCTCCGTCAGTGAGACTGTTCTAGACATGTTAAAAATGTTCTATCAACTATTATCAATAGTTTGGAATAAAAAGAGTCATTCTGTTGTTAAATCGATTTTCAAACTCACCAGTGATCTCACATGGAACTGCTTCAGGTTCTTCATTTCTACAAAAGATGGTTTAGGTAAACAGTTTGTTAAAAGATTGCAAACCAGAGGGCTTCAGCAATATACTTAAAAGGCAGAGAATTCTGTTGCAGAGCTCATACATGACTGGGCAGCAGATACCAGACATTACAAATATGTCTTCAATATATCCTAATTGGAACTAAAGTGGTATTTTCCCATGAAACTCATTTTTTCACGGGAAAAGAGGTTAATACTTTATTTTTAACTCAGACCTTCTACTTTTAGTCGTTCCTTTCTTTTTGGAAAACTGAAGACATGTTCTTAAAGCCTGCAGTCATTTCTCTGTAAAATCAAAAGCCAGGTACACCGACCAACTTGTGTGGCTCTTCATCTAACATTTAATGATTTCTGCTCTTCAGTGTTTTCTTGAATGTTCTTTCAAGCCCAAACTGCCTTGTCCAGTATACTGATTTTTATTTATACACACACATTACTATATTGCTTTGATAACTTTATAAGTGTTTGTTAACTATAGCTGTAGGTAAATGTTCCCCTGCTGTATGTTTTAAATATAAAAATTTGCTTTCATGCACAGAAACAGTCTAAATCTTTTAAAATTAAATTGAGTTGGTGAGTAACAATATCATAATTTTATCTAGACTAGAACTTTGAGATCAGACTAATACTCTATCCACCTCTGAGTGAAAAAGTGATTGTAATAAACATACAAGACCATCTCTATCAAATACGGAATCTGGTAAGTGTCTCCTGGAAGACATTCCCAAACAATCAACTTTGGATGAAGCAGTTTCAAGACATAATTGTTCAATTTTTCAGAAACATCTACCGTTTTGTGAATGGCCAAAACAGCTATATCCTTTTTCTGCTGTATTCCTGTAACCAGCCAAACTTTTCAAAACCAGTCAAAAGAGCAATTTTATACCTAAATAAATAAGCATGTTACATTTGTTGGTTTCTTTGAGGAGTAACATTCTTATGGTCGCATGCCATGTGAAGAAATGTATTTGCAGTGTGGGAATAATTTTTCCCCAGACTTACTGATTAAGCAGGACATGATTCCCTGTATCTGCTGCACACTCTAAGAATAAGAAAATCAGACATTACAATGAGAGAAACAGGATCAAAACATTCAGAGACAAGAGTAAAGTGCACAGAAAAGAATGTTCTGCAGTTCTCACTCTTTGTGTTCCTTTTTATCATGGCAAAAACCCAGAGAACCAAAGTACTTGAAAATGCATTAGCTTTTCAGATTCTTCCTAGGTCATCTTTGACAGAGTGAATGAGACATTCTTCTCGGTCTTCTTTTGATCTAAATCCCTGTCCTAGTTTCAGCTAGGATAGAGTTAATTTTCCTCCTAGTAGCTGGTAGGGTGCTATGTTTTGGATTTAGGAGAAGAATGTTGATAACACACTGATGTTGATAACACATTGATGTTTTAATTGTTGCAGAGCAGTGCTTACACTAAGCCAAGAACTTTTCAGCTTCTCGCTCTGTCCTGCCAGCGGGCAGGCTAGGGGTGTGTGGTGCGTAGCTACCGGCCGGGTTAAACCACAACAATCCCCAAAACAGATTTTGCTCTAGGTGCATTTTGTCTAAAAGAAATAATTCCTTCTCTGAGCTACAAGGTCCACTTATACTAGTAACTAATGGGTAACTAAGTACCAATAGTAAGTACTAATTAGTTAAGTAACTAATAGTAACTAAGTACTAGTAACTAATGGGTTTTCATCCAGTCTATCACAAACAGCTGACCACGTTGTTCCCTATCTACGACTGACAAGCTTGACTTCTTAAATTCTGGCTGAAGTCTTGTTGCTAATAGTCTGCGAAACCTATCAGAAAAGAAAGGACTTTTTACCTTCATTTTCTCTCTCTGCATTATTCTTAAGATCTCGCTGGAAGACTCTGCAGCTAAGAACAAAGGAAAACAGTTTTTGAAAACATAAGATGATCTGTTTTAATGCAAATTAAAAAAAAAAAAAAAGCCTTAATCTCAGTCTTTTCCCACATGGTATGTTCTGAAATGATACCAAAAGACAGCAGCTTACTGAACCCAATCATACTTTCCAGCAGGAAGATGCCATTATCATACTTCATGTGAAAATCACTAGAAAAGTTAACGAAACCCAAAGTTTCCTAATTATATGAAATTTACTCCATCATTTTTTATAGCTAGGATGAGAAAGTGAATAATGTTTCTATTAGGGCTCAAGATCAACTTAGTATTTTCTTCACTGAAATTCCCATATTTTCACAATTTTCTTCACTGAATGCCCATAGATGTATGCAAACAGCAATTTTAGGTGATAGCAGATTTTTTAAGCATAAAGTTGTAGGTAATAAAAGAGATGTAAATCCGCATCCTTCAGATCAAACTTACTTTATGGTGTTCGCAAAGCTGACACGTCGGGAGTTTTTCCTACGTTTATCTATATTGATATCCTGACAAAAAAAAAAAGTTTGATGTACAGAGAACAGTTCGTATGCCATAATCCACAATAATTATAGCTTTTCACACACACAAAAATAAAAAATGCAAGCATAATAGCTCAACAAGTACAACAGATATTTGCCAACATCTTTAAACTACTTATAGTTCTCCAGCTTCTCTCCTCTTCGCAGAGAGACACCTATCTCACAAGAAGCAGGTTCTAAAGATCATTTTGTACTAACTGCTTGGTTTCAGACAGAAGAAGCAGAATACCACTTATAAAGATTTTTGTCTGGCATAATGTTTGGCATACTAGGGAAAAAAATACTTAGCTGCTTAGCACAAGTGAGTTGCAAGATTTTTTTTTTTTAAATTTAGCTTTCTGTGACAACTGAAAAAAACACTTGTCTTTATGGGAGAAAGGGAAGGATGCATGGAAGAATCAAAATCACCACTGATATTTTCCTAAAGAAACGTTTAAATGGTATCACTGACTACATGATTATACTAATGCAATGTTACAAGGCGTTTAACAATGCAACGCTGCATATACTGGAAAGCTAATTCACCATACCACTGCGGTGCAGGTGTCTGCAGTAAGGTTCCCTAACTAAATAGCTCTGCCCAGGACAGCAGAATACTCATTGTTTAAGAAAGTAGACAACGTGTTGACGTACTGACATTATCCATTATAGGCACAGAGGAACTATGTCAGCATCACAAGCAGTTATGAACAAAGTCACACTACTGCATACGATGGTTCTATATTGCCCAGTAGCAGTACTACGCATCATTGTTAAAAGGTATTAAAGTTTAAATGAAGACTGAGCTGCTCTTCATACTCAAACCAGTTTTGAAATATATTATGCACGAGTATCTCAGGCTCATATTTCATATTTGAAAGAAGTTATTAGAGAGGTGCTCCAGCCTCTGGACCCACTCTGAGAGGTCTTTTCTTTCTTACACTGTGGGCCCCAGAGCTGCACACAGTACTCCAGGTGGCAAACTTCAAATCACGTGTACTACACCAGAAGCAAGATATTTCTATTTTAATTTCTGGTTATTCCTCCATGCTTGACAGAAGACATATTCTGATGTAAAATAAAAGTTCAATGGATTTCATGTAATATTTATTACTCCAAACAGTATCCTCCAAAGCAGTTATTTATTACAGTTTTTACACCTACATTATTGTAGTGACCCTGTTTAATCAGGGACAAGTTGAGGAGTAAACCAAAGATATTAAGAGAGTCAGCAAAAGAGGACTTAACAGACCTACCTGAGTGAGTTCATTCCCGTTTCCCAAATCATCAAGAGGATTTCGTGGAGCCTTTAAAATCTAAAAGAAAGTGTAAGTTGAGAAAATCAGCCCCAGCACCCACAAAAGAAAGGATCAAGCAACCAGTAAATGACTGGTTCAGTCACAGCTGGTGTACAAGCAGTTCAAGACATCATTTATGCACAAGTTACCATGGATTTCATAACCTACAATTCACTCTTGCAATGGGCATCTGTCCCAGTCTCTGACCCTGCTTCTCACCAACGCACCATACACGGGAGTTCCTTCAGTTGAAGGTATACTTATTATTGACCAAAGAATTCATAAAATTCTGAATCTGTAACCACTGAAGGCATAACTTTAATTTTCGAATATCTTATTCATGTATTTACTTATTTTGAGAAAAGAGTGGGTAAACTGTCCTTCTGAATACTAAATTCATTCACTTCAATCAGAAAATTACCAGGTATATCCCTGTACACTCGCTTCACCTGCGAATCCTTCTGTGGAAATTGTGTCATCTTCTGCCACATTGCTAATGTGAACAGCAATGCTTTCAGACTTGAATACATCAGCCAGCCATACAATCAGTGAACTGGTATTTCACAAGAATGCATGAACTGATTACTTGGCAGTAGAGAATCTGTAACAGCCAGAAGCGTCACATTCAATCGCAAACTTAATAGGGTCTTTCTTTGCTCTTGGTATGTTTTTCTTCAGGCTGTGATGAGAAAACTAATTCTTCTTTATGGCTCCCCTTTCCTTCCTTCACTCACTCAGTTTTATTTTAGAAATGCCTTAAGTTACTCACAGAGGACAGTCGCTTTCCTCTTATGTGCTCTGTATTATCACTGGAAGGAAAAAAGAGAAATAGATATTAGTGCATAAACTGGAACCAAGATGTATTTCTTGAACAGTGCTGCCACATTTTTATGGTTAATAATTCAATTTCTCCATTATTTTTACAAGTGTGAAATTACTTGAACAAACTTGCTTGGAATAGATCATTCCAATGCTAGGTCCCTGTACATAACCCTTGGAAAATTCAACATATTGTGCTCTGACCCCTGTGGTCAGTCTCTAGACAATCTGCTGCTATGAGATTTCCTCGAGCTTTCCTACACCATAATCAAAAAACCTCCCTGTTTTTCTTCTTGATGGACAGCATATTTCATTCAAGAGATCCTAAAGTGCACACAGGGATTAAGAAACATTTTGCATCTAAAAGACAACAGCCGAATCACAATGAGGTTCTTATGAGGTTTCAACTTACTTTTCCACGTTAGGGTCTGAATAAATCTTGTCCATTTCTGTGGGAAATGCAATACTGAAATCAAAAAAATAGTAATGATCTCACTAAGAATATTGTATAGAACAACAACTAGATACTAGACTCAGTCAGTTGCTAAAATTTTCTTCTTTATCCTTCTTTACTCAGAGGAATTCTCTGATGTCTAACAGGCCTCCCAACTCAATGGTTTCTACTGCATATCATGTTATAAATCAGATGTGCTAGCAGTTTGAGTCTTACTGGTTCGGCAGCCTTCTACTTAAAATTAAGATTTTGGTAACTGCTGGGGATAAATATGATCAAGCTTTCTACAATACAAAGTGCACTAGTTCGCTCTGACACATAAGACAATTTTTCATTCACTACTACTCCCTGCCACCCCAAGAATATCTTCTCTTTTATGAACTAGTATGCCTATTAAAAGTCACAGCAGGGGATAATGAGTTAACCCACACCGTGAAGATGCCTTAGGATATTACCTCAGGTTTCCTATACAGCACAACAAAATACAAGGCTTTGAATACCAGGTTAATATTCCTCATAACCTCATTCTCCCATGGACCTGACAAAGAACACAATATATTGTAGCATTGAATCAACACCATAATATCAACAAACACATTTTTCTGTGCTCTTTCCTAGATTTCAGTGATATTTATCTCCATCACTATCTACTATCGCTAAACTATCTTATGTGACAGCTATAAGCAATCTGACAATACCACCGCATTGCATTTTCCCCTTGCTAAACCTCAGCAAACAACGCCTTAAGAGAAACTCTTGCCTAGGCAAGGGTTAAGCAAATTGTAAAACACTTTTTTTTTTTTTTAAGAGACAATTAGAAATAGAGAGGAACTGCTCAGCTTTTGCATTTCACAAAATCACAGACTCTTGAAGGTGGGAAGGGACCTCTGGAGATCGTACAGTCCAACCCCCTGCCCAAAGCTATGGCCAGTTGCTCTGGGACAACCTGTTCCACCTTCTCTGCATTTTTTTTTCTGATGTTTGAGTGAAATTTCTTGTAGTCCAGTTTGTGCTCATTGCGTCTCATCCCTTCTGGCTCCATCTTCTCGAAACTTTCCCAAAGGTATTCATACACATTCATAAGTTCCCCCCAGTAAGCAACATCTCCCCTTCTTCTCCACCAAGCCAGTCTCCTCACCATAGACCACAGCATTTAAACCACAAGATGACCAAGGAAAAGCTAAGCCTTATGGAGGCTTAAAAAAAAAAAAAAAAAAGCTCTAGGGTTAGTGAAACACTAAATCAATCACTTACTAGTGGGGTATTGCTATACACCCCTCAGAAAGGGAACTGCAGAGGCCTTGGCTTTCAGGGCCTGCAGCTCTGAGGCAACAAAACCAAGACGGCCTGGGAGCACTACCCGGAGCGATACCCAAAGGCTAGCATACACCTGTAGCTATCACTTACAGAGGTATTTTCCCAAAAGTACTGCTTGGTGTTGACCAACCTAAGCCTATCGTGCATTTTATCGAGGTTCCCCTCACATTTCTGGGCTGCCCCAGCACACTGAAATCCCCTCAGGCCCGAACTTGGCACCATTCAGTCTATTAACAGCACCAGGTTATATTTTGTTTCTAAATATAAAACATTTTAGTTCCTTGAGATGGAGTATTATATAACCAAAAATAAGGCTATAGTAGGCCTGTGGAAGAGTAGCATCTCTTGAACAGCTTCCACCTGGTAACTTTCACGTTTCACAAATAACGCTAGCAAGTCTTGCAGGGAAATTTAACGACTTAAATAACAAGATCATGATGTAATTAAAACGCTCGGTATTTTTGCTACAATGCATCCGGGTACTGAGAAAGTCAGTAACGGGATAGGGTTTCTTTGTTCGCAACACCACAGTACGTGGAGGGAGCTTTTAAAGACTTGAGGTATAAAAGTGTCTTCCATCTTAGGTGAAACTGCTCTGTGTGCAGGGCTCCCGGTGCCTTTTTGCAATTTTCCTCAAAATTCACCGCCACGGACTGCCTTGGCTGCGAGCTGCAGGGAGAGACAACCGCGCCTCGCGACGGGGCTGAAGGCAGCTGTGAGATCTATTACCAACGTTAATATTACTGGCAGGAGACCCTAGAGAAACTCGAAATGCAACGAGCCCACTTTGAAAAGGATAACTGTATGAAGAATAAGGGGAAGAAACAATTTGAACGTCGGTGAAAGGTTTGCCCCCATGTTGGCGACGCCCACAGGAACACTTCGCTGGTCGCTTGCCGCGCTTATCAAAACTTATAAATATAAAAAAAAAATTCAAACTGGCCATGCGCTACCAGAACTACGTTCCCTACAACCCCCTGCGCTGCTCCCAGCCCCCCAAAGCCCCTCCAGGGCTCTGAAACCCCCTCAGCCCCGCCAGCCCCCCCCCGGCCCCTCACTCACTGCCCTCACGGCGCCGCCGCCGCCGCCTCACGGTTCAAACCCAACCGCCGCGCGCCAAACCGCCCGCCCGACGGCAGGACGTACAACATGGCGCCCCCCTAGCGCTCCGTACGACATGGCGGCCCCCGGCGTTCCGTACAATATGGTGGCCTCCGTGATGCCAGCTCGTTGTCCGCCTTTTCGGGATTATTCCTCGCCGGCACCGCGCCACAGCCGGAGGAATGAGTGTGAAGCAGCGGAGAACACCTGGGGTAGGGTGGCTCGGTTCCTGTCCGGTCGCGTCGTCCTGTGTTCTTGCCGCCAAAGGGCGGCGGACGGGCGCCATCTCGCAGAGCGGGCGGTGGGCGGGAGGCGAGGCCGGGAGCAGGTGGTGCGGATTCTTATGGGCTGTGCGAGAAACAGGGCTCTCGTGACGAGGTGGCCGAGTGGTTAAGGCGATGGACTGCTAATCCATTGTGCTCTGCACGCGTGGGTTCGAATCCCATCCTCGTCGGGAGTCAACTTTTCGTCTTTTTTCTCTCCCCCACACCTCCCGTTTTTTTTCCCTTTATCTTATTTATTTACTTTTAGCTCCTCGAGGGCTGCCAATGCGTATATCGCCCCCCCGCGCATCCCTCCCGCCGCCTGGGGCCGCGCAAGGAGGCCTGAGGGGAGGCAGCCGCACCCCCTGGAGACCTGCAACCTCCATGCCCAAACACAACCAAACTGCTTCTTTCGACCCAAATTGTCTCATTCAGGTTTGCCAAATCCCTGGTGGGAGCTTCGGGTAAATAAATTTTTGCAAAATCAGGGGCTGAGGGAGCTCCAGCGAGGCTGATCACTGTGCCTCACTGAAATTACATCCACGCTCACTGACTTTTAACGGACTTTTCCTGTAGTTATTGAGATTTTAGAAGTGTAACTGATTACTAAGAGCTACTCTGCGTGAAGAGTTAACTTAAAAATCTGGAAGGAGAAGTTAATGAAACAAAATGCTCCCCTGAGACTTTGCTGCATGTTGAAGCCATAATTACTGTAATTAGCACGAGCGGAAGGGGCCTCTCACATGTAATTTACTGGAACAGCTCCCAGAGCCCTCCAGGCTACACTGCCCAGATTGAACAACGCTTAAATCCTGGTGGAAATCAGATTATACCAGATCCTATGCAGAGCGTGGCCATACGGTAGCTCTTTATACGCACAAGTGGCACCTGTAATGGACTGGTTAAAACACAGCTGGAAAAAATGGGAGATGAGCTCCCTGGTCACATTTGGGCTAATTCTCAGGCCTAGGTGGGGATTTATCACATGCCATCACTGGCAGAAATACTTTCCTCGGTAGCAAACCAGAAGATGTTTTATCTTGTGCATGTTTTTAGCAGGTACCAGCAGCAGACACCCAGTGGCTGCGCAGTGTGAAACTACCAGCTCGGACTCAAACTGAAACGTGATGCCATCGCTGGTAAGCTCCTTGTGAAATCAACCTTGAAGGGTCATTGCCTAAAGTGTCTTGAAAAGACAAGTCGCGGCATTTCTTGACCAGCAAGGTGTGATAATGAAAATATATTAACTACAGCGATTAGGGATAGCCAGAAAAAGTGAAACACAACAGTGAGCAGCAGTTCCACATTTGTCCATCTGGTCTCCATCTATCGACACAAGCCAGTATAATTTTTTTCAGGTGCTTTTTTCTTGCAGAGGAAAAAACAAACAAAAAAACAACAATGGACAGTATAACTCGGGTCATGTCAGTCTCAATTAAAGCTCAGCTGCCCCTAAATCCACCCTTTTTCCCCATGTCTAAAGCTAGTAACAGTTGCACATATTCTTATTTTGAAGGCACCAAATTTTCATTTACATAGATGAAATATATATATTTCAGTGTATGAAAAATATAGATAACACAGGGGAGTTTTTACCTCCTTTGTTTAATAAGCTGCCTGCAGCTAAATATTAGACCAGCCTTATCACATGATGGCAGGAAAAAAAAAATATAAAAATCTGTGGTTACATTAGAATCATGAGAGACCCTTAGCAGGATGTGGAAGAGCAAAGCTCAAGTCTGAATGAACTCTTACAGAAACATTCAACAACAGCTGGATGTACAGGAAAGGAAAAAAAAAAATCACTTGGCTACTTTGGGCTATTGGATCCTGGTCACACCTGTGGGTATCAACAGGTGATTTTAAGAGCCTTGCCAAGGAGGAGAGTAGTAGTTCCTGTTGGCCTGGCAAACCTTAGTCATGGAGCACATGTCCCCAGCACCCCACTCAAGAATACCTTGTGAAGCAGGGGTTTCTCCCGTAACCTTTGTGACTCAGTGGGCTGAGAGTGTAAAGCTCAGCATGACAAGGAAAGAGCATCCAGTACTGGACCACACTCCAGCAAGGCTGGTGACATGCTTACTGAATAGCATCAGGCCTCCTGGATTCCTTTTCTCACCTTTAAAAAAGGTTTCTATAACATTTTAGAAGTGTTGAACCCTATGCATGCATCCTATGTAGGTGGGTGCAGAGGATCCTGAAATAACGTGGCTCTTCCCAGGAAAGGTTTTGATTGCTTGCAGCTGGTCATTACCACTGAGGTTGCCTAAGACAGACAAAAAAAAGAACCTAATACAATGATTGTAATAAACCTCTCAGAGGCCATATAAACATCAATGAAAATAAGAACTATAGTGATATTTATCATCCTGGAAACATTACTATAAACTGTATTAAGAAAAGCTTCTCGTTTGCTTATAAAACAGTCTTTTTTTCTTTAAGGCCAATTGTCACCTTGAAGCACATGTGAAGCAACATTAAAAACAAATACACACCATTCAGAAACAATTTGACCATGGCATGGTAAAAACAAAGTGAAAGTTGGTAGACTGGTCTCTACCTTGGGTTTTTGTTCAAGTATGGAGATGTTTTTATTTGAGGCATAAGGATTAGAAATCAATAGGTTCTCAGAGAAGATGACGTTTTTGAGAAGGCAGAAGATGTGTCACAGGGCACACAGCAAGACACTCTGCTAAATCAAGTCTCCTTATAAGTCTTATACGGATAAAATCTTGGGACTAGTACCTCCTGAAATAGGCTCAACACACAGATCTATTCCTAGAGTTACTAATCCCAAATCAAGTAATTATGTGAAGGAATTCTAAAAGAGCAATTTCAAAGCAAAGTCCACCTTGCTGACAAACAGTAAAGAAATCAGCTTCACAGTGCTCTGGTTTTACCTTACGGCATTCTCAGTGTTAATGTTTTGGTTTTAAAATCAGTCTGACAATAAAATCAAAGTACAAATAGTTTTCCTGTATGATGTGACATCCAGTATGTTGAACAATATTCCACCAGCTCTCACCGTACAGTACAAGAACATTATATAGCAGGCCAAAAGAAAAATCGCTTTCTTAAATTAAGTGTATGCACTAAATTTTCTCTGCAGGTAATTGACAGCAGACCTGTAACACATTTGAGGTGTTTGTTGCCCAGGTGTTCACTAAATGACAATGTAATTCTAGCACTGAACCCCCATGTTCTTGCCCACCTTTTACAGTGCCTGTCAGCAGCCACAGCAATTTGCCGGCCCCAACAATATGGGGGCCTTCCCACCCCATTTCAAGTCACCAGCAGTTTCTTCACCTCAAGCACACTGAAACCTTAGGTCTTTACAAGACACTTCTCTGGCCACACTAGAACAATGCCCTTAGATGTCATGCCCTCTGTCATTCCTCCCAGTCCTCCATGGCCCATTCAGGCATCTTGGAGCAATAGTCAAACTCTGCGCCCTTATAGCGCAAGGCATGTAGGTACATCACCAGCTCCTTTGGAGATGGGTCCCGCCTTGTAATTTTACACTCCATGCATAAAGGGTCCTTCTCTTCTGAAGAATTTCCTCCTGTTTGCCCACCCTTGTTCTCACATGAACCTAGTTCTGTAGTTTTTTCAAGTGTTTCCAGATTGGTATCAGGGTCCAGTGTACAAGCTGGTGTTTCATTTCTCTCAGGATCCTTAGTGCCCTCAGCAGGGCAGGAGTTCTCATTTATAGGATCAGCCTGCACAGATTCTGTGCACTCCTTTGAATTACCAGAGTCTTGATTTTCTGCATCGGTGTTCAAGTCCTCTTCTGAAATCCCCAAGACATCCAGGCTCTGTTTGGAACGATGCTCCTCCACGAGCGCCTTAAGGAGTTCTTCATCTGTTTTACCAATCTTGCCACCTTTGCCCTTTTCAGGGCCCCAGGCTTCCATGTTATAGATGGGGTCATTGACAATGGGATATCCCAGGTACTGCAAGTGGACCCGGATCTGGTGTGTGCGGCCAGTACGCGGAAGACACTTGACAACGCTTGTCTTACCGTTGTAACTGAGCCTTTGGAAGATGGTTTTGCAGGATTTCCCTTTAGGGTCCACACGGCACACCCCCACCTTGTATGAAACAACCAGTATGGGCTCTTCGCAGACCACTTCGTGTTCTGGGAACTCCCCCACCACACGACACACGTACTCTTTTTCCAGCTACAGGCAGAAAGAACAAAAAATCTCAGAAGAGAAAACTGTCTCAGGTCTGATTATGATTCAGTCTCATCCTAGTTACCCTCCCTCTCTCATCAATGAAATACATATTTTTCATTTTAGTTAATCTACTCTTGAAGTTTTATTACAACTGAACAGGAAAAGAAAAAACAGCTTTTTAACCAAGTTTCTCTCATTCTAGCTTCCAACTAATTGAGAATTCAAGAACATAAGGGCCTGAACTGTCTTCCCCATATCAAGTTCAAGAGTTGCCTCTCAGTGCTTTTTGCTGTGACCCTCATTGCCTTGAAGTAAATCCTGGAAGCTAGCACCCTACAGCTATAGTTCTGTTTGGACTGAAAACCAGTGGAAAAAAAATGAGAGAAACTTCTAAAGCTTAAAATGGAAAAAGTATTAGATGACTGACACGCTTATACTGATAAATAAAACTGCTCTCTAACTGACGGACCAGCTGATCTTTAGAGGTCCCTTCCAACCCAAACCTTTCCAAGACTCCATGCACAATACCAGCCAGTTTGCACAATCCCACAGGGATGGAAACCCCCTTCAACACAATACTACCAAAATTGCTTACGGTTTTGCTCCATCTTTCTCTCTTGATGCCTTCCACACTTTGCACAATAAGGACAGGAAGAAGAACGCAAGCTGTCCTTAGAATTGGGTTTGTTTAGACCAAAAGTTTGACTGACTTTTTGCCTTAGCGTGTTTCAAGAAAATACCGCACAAGAACCCCCCAAAACTACTGCAGCCCTTAGCTCTCACCTGTCTCTCCCGAACCTGCTCGTCGATCCTCTTGGACACCTCCACCGTCTTGGCAAACATAAGCACTCCTGAGGTCATGCGATCGAGTCGATGAATTGTATGCAGTTCCTTAAGGTTGTGCTCTTTGCCGAGGATGAAGATGATGGTGTTGTGCCGAAACCTCCCGCAGGGATGCACCGGCAAGGAGGACGGTTTGTCTACGACCACCACCTCATCGTCCTCCGCCAGGATTTGGATAGGTTGGGCAGTAACCGGCGGCTCGTGGCGATGCACCGTGTTTCGGAGAAAATCATTATTCTGCGAGAAAAGCTGACAATTAGCGTGCATTCTGCATAGGCACACCATCAGGCCAGGCACCCGAGAAGCTTCGGAGGGATGAAGGGAGGCAAGAAGGGATTAAGGGACGAAGGGAAAGAAGGAGGGAGAGGCGCCCACCTTAAGCACGACGTCCAGGTCCCGCACGGGCTCCTCGTTGAGGCGCAGGCGGCCGGCGCGGGCGGCGGCGCGGTAGAAGGCGAGGGGCTGGGCGCGGAACTCGGTGCTGAAGACGTGCAGGAGGCTGCGGCCGACCCAGCGCCCCTTGCAGTAGGTGCGGAAGTCGAAGTAGTAGGGCCGCACCTTGCGCAGCCCCCCCTCGAAGTAGTACGAGGTCTCGGCGAAATGCGCCGCGCTGAAGCTCACCCCCGCCTTCAGCTTCCGCGGCGGCGGCACGTAGCGCTCCCCGGCGGCCACGCGGCGCTTCTTCGGGGCCGGGGCAGCCTCCTCCTCCTCCTCCTGCCCCCCAGCGCCGCTCCTGGGCCCCGGCTCCGCCATGCCGCGCCGAGGGAGGAGAAGCGGCCGCTGCCCCCGGCCCCAGCCCCAAGCCACCACCCGCAGCCACGCCGCACACAGCGCGCCGGCGCGCCGAGTGACGCCACGCCGCGCAGCCAATCGCCGGCGGCGGCCGCCGCCGCGGGCCACGCCCCCTCAGCCCTTAACCTCGCCTCCGCTCCCCTTAACCACACCCCTTTCCACTTAGCCACGCCCCCACCCACCAAGCCACGCCCCCACCCCATTCACGCCCCACCACTAGCCACGCCCTCTGTCCTAGGCCACGCCCCTCGCCCCCAGGCCACGCCCCCTGCTCCCCCGGGCCACCACCACGGTTTTCTAACTCCCCAGTTCCCGGCGTTTTTACCCCCAAAACTCGGGGTTGCTGACGCAGGAAAGAAGAGAACGCGCTCGCGTAAATGAGCTCGGTCAGAGCACCGTGCCCTGAGCCGGTACGGGCGCCTTGTTTTTTCTCCAAGCGTTAGAGGGTCGCTGTTAGGGGGTGGCTGCGGGGAGGCGTGAGCCCGCCTGCCCCTGCAGCTCTCTGTGCAGGAGTCACCCACCACCTGGGGCTGGGCTCGGCCGGACCAAAGCACCGCGGCCAGACCCGGCTCTGCCCGAGCCGCAGCCTTTTCTCCATCCCGAGCTCTGTTGAAGCAGCGCTCGCCTTCGCGAGCACAGCCACTGCCAGAGCTCCCGCTCAAAAAGCAAAGCCATGCAGGCCGTCCGAGTCCCGTCCGTGAGCTTTCTGAGGTGACCTTAGAGATATCCATCCCGCTGTCAGAATTCGTCCCTGAGGCAAAGAAAAACCAGCAGTTACTGTCACGCATTTGCCTTTGGCTCAGCGACAGAATCGACACAGCTGCAGCGTTTATGAATGTGCAGAGGCTCCAAAAAACAACAACAACAAAAAAAATGGCTCGAGTCCTCGGTGTGCGATCCCTAGCTAATAGAAAACGCATCCTACTCCCCTGATGTGCCTACTAGTTAGCCTCTTCCTTCGGTCCTTTACAAACAGCAGCTGCTAGGAATCCAGGGATCTGTCAGCAAAGCCAGCACACAAGGAGAGCAAGCCCACGGGGTGGAGAGGAGAAACGCTGCGAGTGTTTACCGAGGCCACTGCTTTTCCTTATCCGTCAGAGGAACGTAGATCACACCCATCAGCTGGGTTTCGACGATCTCCCCGTCGCTGGTTTTGTCGTATTGCATCAGGACTTGGTTCGCACCCTCAGGACCCACGGGCAGTATCAGCCGACCTCCCGGCTTCAGTTCATTCAGCAGCTGGCAATCGGAGAGATCGGAATCAGCAGAGCCAAGAAGAGACAACAGAAGTCAGCCAAGCTGTGAAGGTCACGACATCTTGAAAAACACAAGCTTCCCAGCTCCATGCAAACAGACAAAAAAAAGGAAGGTTCCCGTGGTTCCCTAACTATCAGTTTTATCACAGCTACTGATGAAGGCAGCCAACAGCAACTGACATCCCGCACGACCACTCTTACCTCCTTTGGTACTGTTGGTGCTGCTGCCCCGACGTGAATGGCATCGTAAGGAGCCTCCTCAGGGTATCCCTGCCTGCCATCTCCAACTGCAGGAGGGAAAAGCAAGCAGAAAAAAGACTTGTTCAGACAACAATTCCATGCAAAAATATTTCTCCATATATTCTTTCAATTGAAATTTAGAGGAGGAAAACTTTATATCAAGACTGTGATAGCAACGTGAATTCCCATGTCAGAGCACTGACCTGTCTGCTAGAAATGTAGCATTCATTTACATTTTAAGAATGGGGAGATATTTCTGGAATTGAACCATGCTGGAAAATGGAACAGCCAAAGCCAGGAGGGCCTTTATGTAATACAGTAGCTTTGTGCAGTCTTGAGATTCTGGATACAGAATGAGCTGATGCAAATTAACAAAAAAAAAAAAAAAGGAAAAACAAAATAATAATACACAAAGTGTGTGCAGACCCGTTCAAATAAACTAAAACTCAGATGTGGTACAACCACTCTCTTCTGAAGAACACCTCTTACTGAATTAAGGTAGGGACTACACGTTCAGAAGTGAGGTGTGTGCTCGGCTGCCTGCAGCATTAAAAGCTGCTTATGTACACCGTAGCGTTCAAGTCAGTGTTACACTGTGCTTAGTTAGCCTGTGATTTCTAGCAACAGTGTGGAAAGCATCAACACAGCTTGGAACCACTGTTTTGAGAAGCAGAGCTCTGCAGACAGCCAGAGCTAATGCGTGCTCACAGAAGGGGTCAAACATCAGGGTCCCAGGGAGCTCACCCACAAGTTTTACACGGCCAGAGCTGAGCAAAGTCGGATCGTCTTCTTGGACATTTCTTATGGATTCGTTCACCAGCTCTTTAATGTGTTCTACACCCACGGCTTTCCCTGTTGGGCCCATCTACAAAGGAAAGAGCAGACAAACACCTATCTACCTCCTGCATGCACAGAGATGCAGAAAGACTCTGTACACCCTATAGGTACAGAGGTGCACTTTATACGACAAGGTACTGTGGGGGCTGGAGAATTTCTAGGAAGAAACTTCAGAGCAGAGTGTCTGAACAAGGAGGTGCAAATACTGTGCCACTTTGGTTTTAAGGCTGAGCAGTTCCAGTTAGGTTAGCTACTCAAGGGATACACAGACATGGCCTATGGGGATTCCCAGCAACCCTTCATTTCCAAATAAATAATTACTTGGTACAATTAGCAGCTTCCTTGGCAGGGCCAGTTCCTTACTAACCAACTTCCTGAGAAGAGTAACTTGACAAGCTTTCTAGCACTTCACAGAAAATGCCTTCAGGAATTTCACAGAATCATCTAGGTTGGGAGAGACCTTCAAGATCACCTAGTCCAACCTCTGACCTAACATTAACAGGTCCTCCACTAAACCATATCTCTAAAAGATGTTTAGATGTAGAGCTTAAAGACCTCCAGGGATGGTGACTCAATCCCTTCCCTGGGCAGCCCATTCCAATGCCTCACAATCCTTTCAGTTAAAGAAGTTCTTCCTAATATCCAACCTAAACCTCCCCTGGCACAACTTAAGCCCATTCTCCCTTGTCCTGTCACAGACTGTGACTACTTAAGAAGAAACTAAAAACCTACAACAGACTTGCACAGCAGATTAACACACCCCACTCAATCTGACCTGGGTTAAGGTACGAAGTGATCTGACAGCAGATACAACATCCACTTCAAAAATCACCGTGTTTGTTTTTACTACAAAATGGTATGGGAACAGTTCACCACTTCCCTCGGTCCTCTTCCCTCCTCCCAAAAAGCACATGCCAGCTATGGCAAGCTACCTGCTCTGGTGCCCCTTGCTCACTAGGCCTGGAATCCTGTGAGCTTACCATCCTGGCAAAGCAAGCTGTAAGGTACCCGCTCCCGGATCCGACGTCCAGTGCTTTTGCACCTTCCACAAGCTGATCCTTCAACAACTCCAGTGCATGGGCATGCTGTGCGGGTACAAGTACAAGACAGTGTGAAACATCCCATTTTACTTTCCTCCTCCTCCAACTTTTTCTTGTTCCAAGCACTTTGTGCTCTGATTTAAACACAGCACACTGGGTGTTTTGTCTGACATGTTCAGAGCGAGTAGTGTTTGATCTGGAACGTCTTTTTGCAGAACAGCAGTTACAAAGAGGTCCAGTCAATATGCGAAGGAGCAGGAATAAAAATATCATGCATAAAAGATTATTATTATGACAATATTAATGGTTCTCCCCAGTTACACAGAATTTCTACCTGAGCATGCTTTTAAATGAACTAAAAAAAAAAAGTTTCAGCATCTAAAGAAACAGGCACGGCAATCATGTCCGCGGGACCTGTTTCACCTTTCTACCTCAGTATTTAAGTAAAATTTAGTATTTAAGTAAAATTTAAAAAGGCAAGGGATGGGGGAGACAAACAATTTCCTGCGTTTCTGTTAAAAAAGAAAGTTTCATCTCACCATATGTGGTGCACTGATTGTAGCCTTGTATCCTAAAAGGAAGCCAGTGACAAGAGTTACGTGATAAAGAAATGATGGTGATAAGATCCAATTAATTATCAAAATCTCCACCGTGAACAGTTCTTTAATCTCCCTCCCCGTTCCCTAAAAATACAAGAAGACTCTTCTTTTGCCTCGCTAAAGCACTTCACTGACTTATAATCACCTCCTGGAGGATTAATAATGAGACCAAGGTAGCTTTAGTGCTTCAGTTCCCAACTGCTCCAACCTCCAGCCCCAGCTCATTCATCAAAATGCTCTGCAGCTATCACAGGCTGTGTTTGTTTCCCTCCCACAAGCTGAACTCAGAACGACCAATGCACGTTTTGACTGTGGAAAATCTATATTGTTCTATTGTTCTATATTTCCTCTGGATCCCCCAAGCTGAAATACGGATGAGGATTGCTCTACCTGACCTGTCTAAAAACTCAGCCACTGTTTTGGTGATAGCGCGTCCAGCATTAAGAACTCCAACCTGCTGAGGCACCTCATGCCCCTCTGTCACTGTGGCTAGCATAGTCAACACAAACACCATAAAAATGGTGATTCTTTGAGTTACTCACCGATAGATTGAGGAGAATCCATGTATGGGAAATATTTGATGTAGTGGCCTCTGTCAGTAGCCAGTAACACATCGAAGACCCGCTGTGATTTAATTATTCCTTTTTCTGGGAGATGGAGGAAAACAGACAGAGAAAGGACTTAAATCCTCAGTATGGAAGCAAGAAGATATTTGGAAGGAGGCAATACAGCTCTGGGAGTTAGCAGCAGAACTGGGAGAGTCCTTACTAAGCTATCTGAGAATTGACACACACAAAAAAAAAAAAAAAAGAGAAACACAGAGAAAACCCTGCAGATGAAAGTACATCTTTTTCAGGTTTTGCTGCACTGGATGAAATCCCAGTATGGTCACACCATCAGCCCAGAGGATTGTTAGCTATAACTACAGCATGCCTAGGAGTGTTAAATATAGTAAACAAGTCACACTTTCACTCCTGAAGGTGGAGACTCCGGTTCAGATTTAACAACTATAGAAACATTCACCCTTCCTTTGCACCGCAGG
Source organism: Anser cygnoides (assembly GCF_040182565.1). Lineage (NCBI taxonomy): Eukaryota > Metazoa > Chordata > Aves > Anseriformes > Anatidae > Anser > Anser cygnoides. The sequence continues at coordinate 35,399,571 of NC_089877.1, forward strand.
GAAAATCAGCGTGGCTTTAGCAGCTGAGGAAATTCAAAGCTATTTTTACTTGTGTTCCAGATGCTGCCCGGAGCAGGGCAGCACCACCACGCGTGACTCCAATCCCAGGGCACATCCGTGGAGGTGAAACACTGCCAAGAAGCTGAGCGTCTGCCGGCTCAGAGCAACGCCACTCCGTGCAGCGTTTTAAAAGGCGTCACGCGTTTACCCCGTGAGAGGAATGGCAGGCGGGCTGCGGGGATAGCCTTTCCTGCTACTTCTGGCGTAACCTCTCGTTTCCAATTATAACTAGGACAAGTTCAGATTGCGACGCTGTGAAATTTCGGCCTTCTAACTCTGCCGCTTCGGAACGACCGGCATCGCAACGGGTATGCTGCAGGACACCAAACACCTTAACCCTGAAGCACCAGAGGCTCCTAGGGGCAGCTCGAAGCACCCGCGGGGACCAGACACAGCCCCGTTACTCACTGTAGAGGTTGTTGACCAGCTCGGGGTGCGTCTTTCCGCTGGAAGTCCAGGCCATCGTCCTGGCGAGGAGCAGTCCCATGAGTGTCAGCGTGGCGCAGGGCAGCAGGTGGCTCATCCCACGGACACCTGCCAGGGGAAAGGGGACGGGATCTCCGATGGGCACGCCCAAACCCGAGCCTTTTTTGGGTTAAAAACAAAATAATCGATACCAGGCGCTGCTCGAAGACAGCGGAGCACGCTACGCAGGGTGCCGTCAGCACTGGTGCATCGACACCTTGGTTATAGGTAAGTGCTGTGCCATATTTACCAGCTTTTTGTGTTTAAAGGGAAGAGCCGTGACATAATTAACAGCTTTTTGCGCTTAAAATTGCAAATTACCCTGCGCAGCCCTCCAAAACCCAACAACAAGGCGTCATCCGCGGGTCACGGGGACATCGGTTATCGGACCCGGGCCCCAGCCCCATACTCGACCCAGGTCCCCGTCCCCGTCCCCAGCCCTGTCCCCATACCTGTCCCGGTCCCGGTCTCCGTCCCCCAGCCGCCCGTTGCCAGGTGTCGCGCCTCGCTCGCCTACGCCGCTCAGGAAACCTTCCGCCCTTTACCAAGATGGCACCGCAGCAGCGTCACTCTCCCTCCCACCTCCTGCCCATTTTCCCGCCTCCTCTGAGGGCTGGGCTAATAGGCGCCCTCCCTCCACCCAAAGGAGCGAGGTGATTGGTTAAATCTGCATGTCAATCAATGCTCGGTCTGAAGCCGTCGCGGCTTGCTGTGTTGACGGTACGAGCGGCGGTGGCCGAGCCAGGTTTGGGGGCGTCGGGCGGTGCGGCCCCGCTGTGCCCGGCGGAGGAGGGCTGCCGAGCTGGGCGGGCGGTCGTGACAGGGGCCGGGGATTGCGGGGCCTGCAGGGTCCGGGCCGGCGAGCAGCCGGGGCCCCGCGGCCTGCTGCTGTGAGGGGTCCCTTAGGGCCCGGCTGTAACCGTGAGCCCCGGAGCGTGTCACCCCCGTGCTGCGGAAAGTCCCCTAAAGGTGCCCTAAGAGCACCTAGAGGCTCCCCTGAGGTGGCTCGAGCAGAGGGTGCGGAAGTCCCAGGTCACGCTCACCGCACGTCCTTTCTCCCCCTTTTCTCAGCTCCTCGCCATGAGGATGATCGAGAGCGTTGACGCCGCCGTCGCCAGGTCCAGTGAAGACCTCTGGGCTGAAATCTGCTCGTGTCTGCCCCGTCCAGAGCTTCAGGACGACAGCGATGCTTTCACAGACTCCTTCACGGATGCGTACGCCGACGGGGCAAGCCAGAGCAACGTGTCCGGAGGCTCTTCTCAAACAAACCTGAAGCCCTGGGCTCCACTGAATGATTCAGAGGTATATTTGGCATCCCTCGGTGAGTGTCTGGTAAGGTGTTGATTGTGCTTAGACACCTGAGGATAACTATGGCACTGTTTATGAGGCCGGGGCGATGGTGCTCGCACCTCTGGTTGGAAAAATGTCTTGCACATACTCAGTAGATTGTCTGACTCGGTTAATGCAAGTGGAAATGAGAAGCACAACTGTAGCTTCTTCAACTATTCCCTTGGAAGAAACTCTCTATCAAGTATAAACCTAAGAATTTATGCTTTTCCTGCAAAATAAATAGAATAGGGATACTGCTGTTTCTTTCTCTGGGCAGCACGTAGTTCTACTGTAGTTGACTGAGGGGAAATGTGTTTTGAACTGACTGTAGTGCCTTTGTGTTTCTGTGTCACCATCATTTGTTTCATTATTTCACAGAGTCTCAGGAGACACAACTGAATGGAAAGAAAAAAGTGACATTTATTTCTATGACCTGTTTTCTGGCTGGGGAGGTAGGGGGGCAGATATAGGAAAGAAAGCTCTGATGCTTTCCCAAATAAAGCCTGCCCGAATCTCTATTTTAAAGTGACAGATTATGCAGTTAGCCTCAATGCGATTAGTTAATTCCTGCATAATCTATAAAACCATGTAGTAATTGTTAACAGTATAAAATCTGATAGAAACACTTGATATGGGGAAAGATAAAGTTACCATTATTGGAGCCAACATCCTAGCACTGCTAAGAGCAGTCTTTAGTTCCAAGGCCAGGAAATTAGCCACCTAGTTTTAAGTATTCCCTGCTCCCTTCAGAGGTCACATTATACAATAGTATTCAGCTGCAGGAAGGATGCTCTTGGTGCCTTTTAGGAGGAGCCTTTGAGGTTCCCCTGCACTCCAACAGTTGGACTGCTTCTTTCTCCAGTTGTGTTAAAATATTTTTTATGGCTCTTCTTCCCCTTCCTTCCTTTCTATGGAGTTATTTTTATTTGGGTCAGTTTGTAATCTGGTTTGCAATGCAGCCACACAGTCATGTTGGCTTGCATACGAGGTTGCATGCAGGAACAGACCAAGAAGAAGGGGGTCAGGGTTGCAGAGGTGTTTTTTGTAAGCTTATATTTCTGCCAGAGCCTCCATTTTGACTTTGTTACTGTTTCAGACTGTTGTTTCACAGTACACTAAGTAGAGCTCTTGGTATCTGATCAAAGGTGCCATAGCAACAAGCCACAAATTGCTCTTCTGGTATTAATTGCTGCTGCAGTTCCAATTTGCTCAGAAAATGCTAATGGATTAATTTTCACAAGCAGACTTCATATTGGAACTGGATCTGTTTTCTCAGAGTCAGGATGAAAGCATAAAGCTAGCACAAAGTTTGTCTTGTGTCTTCTAGCTAAGTCAACAGAAGTATAAACTTGTCCTGGGTTTGTACATGGCCAGGATTAATATTTGAGCCATCATAGGATCAGCCTGCCAGTACGTTTGGGCAGATATGGTATTTCAAGTCTTAAGAATTGTTCGGGCCAGACACTGTCAGTGACAACCCAGTTCTGTGACATAAGATAAACTTCAAAAAGAGTAACAAGTGGGCCGCCATGTTTTGAGCTAGTGCAGTTCAACTAACAAACATACACTTTTCAATTAAAAAAAAAGTGTGAGCACAAGTTGATTCCTGACCCAATTTAAGAAGGAATCCATTATAAAGGGATTTTGTGACTGGAGGAACTCCATGAAATTTGCTTTCTTGCAGCTTTGTGTAGTGTAGTTGGATTACCCTGCATCTGGTAAAAACATGGTTTTCGTTGTAGCCTGTGACTGAGAAAACTCACAATGTTACATTCTATTCTGTGATATCCAACTGATAATACTGCTGCACTCTGCATTCTGCCCTCCCCGGTCTCAGTTTGAGCATTATTTGAATTTCACACTACAATTAGTGTGGTTTATATTCCATGCCAATTTGCATGGAAATTGTGGGCACTTAATGCCTCCAAGATCTGTGCCTTCTGCGTGAAAGTTTCATTGAAATTGAAAAGTGCAAAAGTTATTAAAACACAAAAATGGGCAGAGGTGACTGATTGCATACACACCTTATTTCCTTCTGAAACGTCACTCCAAATTACAAACACATACATAAATGAAATACTGTCATGCAGACTTCAAATGCAAGAAAAAGTTACTTTTTAAAATATTAAGTCTTGAAATGTTAATTTAAGCTTTTTAATATCAAAGTGTAGACACTTCTTTTTTCCTTCCCTTGAGAAAATTATAATAGAGACCCCTCTTTTGTCTCTTCAGAGAGAAGACTAATGAGAATAAAAGGTTTGTCTCAAGAGGTGACTTCCAAGGACATGCTGCGTACCCTTTCCCAAGCTAAGAAAGAATGCTGGGACAGGTTCCTACAGGAGAAGTTTGAGTCTGAATTTTATGTAGAGGGACATGAATCTGATGAGAGGTAATAAGCAGGTCAAAGAGATGGACTACCACTTAAGGCATAATCATCTATGTTGGCAAATAGATTAGACTTTATTTCTTAAAATGTAAAGTAAGGGTTTGTCAGGACTTGTGAGAGGGCATTATGACAGAAAAGGTCTCACTGCAGCTTGTCAAGACTCCCAAGCTTTCTAAACAACTTTGATAATGACCATTTCACAGAATCACAGAATGATTGAGGTTGGAGGGGACCTCTGGAAATCATCTGGTCCCCCACCAAGCAGATTTGTATCATGCTAGAGGGAAACACAGAGGGCACGGGTGGGTTGAACTTTCAAAGCTGTTCACTGATTTTGCATCCCTTGGACTGGGGTGATCTAGAGTGGAAAGAACAGAAACCTATTTGACAACTACCCTTGTCACATTTTGGGTAGGGAGGGAATGTCTAATACATCTCAAATTACTTTTTTTAAGGCTTGACTTTTAACAGCTAAGTACAGACCATTCCCTGTGTCTTTGTCAGGGCCCAGTTAAGTACTGCTTCAGAGACAAGTGGGATTTGAAGTTCTTTTCTGGGGTTGGTACCAGTCCTGAGATTAGATTTCCTGAGTGGCTCTCAGTTCAGTGCCTCCCTTACAATGCTTCTGCTCTCTCACCCGTTACCCTTTTACAGATGATATATGAATTAAGATGAGAGTCTTTTTCTTTAGTAATCTCACATTCCCAATCACTTATAATGCTCTCCATATTTCTATTTTCTGAGCTGACATTTTTCACGATTGCTTCTAACTGAAAAGAAGATTATCTTTCTCCCTTGAAGAAAATCTACTTTAGCTAGTTTTGGAGTTCAAGTATGACAAATAATCCACGTTTATATGTAGGTTTTAGATTCTTTGACCAGTTAACTTGAATGTGATATATTTAAAAAACAAGTTGCTGTAGGCATAGATGTTCTTCCCACTTTGTTTTTAAAGGCTGAGGATGTTATCCATGAAAATATTTTCCTCACCAGAATTTGACTGAATGAAGTTAGATAGAGGTCACCCTGAATGGTACCAGACTACTTGGTTCTCACCCAGCAATGTAATTAAACAAGCCTTAACTTTTAAGCATGCAAATCATCTCACGGACACTACCAAGCAAAACTTTGCTCTTGTAAAAGAGCAAGAACAAGTTAATTTTTCAGTGCAAGGACTGAATGGCGTGTATCACACTTCCTGGAGGATGAGCGTATAGATACACATTTCAGAATTAAAATAAACTTTAGTCAGTATTTAAACAAGATGGGGTAGAACTTTTCCAGTCAGACCAGCTATTTTGAGATAGACTATGAGTGAGTGTGTATTTATGTACATCTATAGTATCCATATCATTAGCATACTAGGATGTGGACATACTTTTTGCAACCTCTCCTCCCCTTTCTGGTATTAGTGTGGCTAACAGATCTTTTTGTACCTTCCTGTGAAACCGCTATCTTATGTTTCACTCTGTCTTTGCTTTCCCTCAGCACTCTAGAGCATCTAAAGCGCTGGCTACAACCTGATAAAGTGGCAATCAATACTGAAGAAGTACAGTACCTCATCCCTCCAGAATCGCAGCCAGAGAAGCAGGAGACTGAAGAACCTCCAGCTGCTGAGCAGTGAGATACACGCCATGCCTCTCGTCCAAACCCCAACGAAGCTGTGTGCAGCAACAGTAATAACCCAAATGCGGGAGGGAGGCATAAGCGCCAATTGTCAATCATTTAAAAAACAAAAGAAAGAAAAAAAAACAACAACAAAACTGCTCTGGACCTCCAGAGATATTGACTGGCATTTGTTGTGGGTAAGAGTGAAACAGCATACATTGAACTGAAATCCTACTTCGATCTAGTCCCAACCTGTAGCAACCTAATCATTCCAATATGAATGTGAATTGTCTGTAACTCATCAGCAGGCACTCTGAACAAAAGAAAGAGCAGTTGTTCAGAAGCATCAGAAAGCATAATGGTCTAGAATAGAACAGATAAACCACTGAATCAGGTTTTTTTCCTGTCTTATACCTCTTTTATCACTAAATTGGGTATTCTTTTCCTGCAAAGTCCACTGTGTTTTCTATCGAACTTCACTGTTTATGTTTGGACTGGCTCTGAGCTGTGCCTGGAGGAGAACAGATACTGTTCGCCTACTCGAACTTGGAGTCCTAAAGGAAACTGTCACTGCAATCGATAAATTGATGATAATATTGAGATTGTAGCAACAGGAGACTACTTAATATTCCTGTCCTTGTAGTGTCCCCTCCTAGAATATCCCACTTTATTGGCCATCCAAACTCTGATACAGAATGGGCTGGAGGAGTATTTTTATTATTGGTCATGTATCTGTTTCTCTCATCTCCTTCAGTCCCTCCAGGAGAGGGTCAGATGAGATCCTACATCAGGAAAACAAGTGTGATGACCAAGGAGGCTACAAATAGCTTGTTTTCATCACAGACTAGCACAGAATTATTTGACTTTAAATATATTCCAGTATATATGTATTTTTTCTTCATCCTGTTTCATTCTACAGAGGGTTGTTTCCCATTATTAGTCAAAGAATCAGCAATTGTGTACTTGTATAAGACTAATGCTTCTGTGAGCTGTGCTTTCTGTCTTAGCATTGACACTAAAGGTCGATAGAGGGAAGCAGTGTACATCTTCTATCAAATAAAGCTCTTTAGACAGAAATTGCAGGGGTAGTTCTAGCAGCTTATGCACACTAGACTGTTCATTATGTATCTCTATGAAAATACATTTTTAAAAAGAGCTCCTTGATACCGCCTTCATTGTTTCCTGTCTCTGTACAATTATAAATGGTGCTATTGTTTCATCCCCTGAATGTTGCTGCTTCTTCAGTGTGGTGACTTGGTGTTTGCCCACGCAATCAGCCTTACCTGTGTAACCACCCACCCCAGCCTCACCATTTACTAAAGAAGTCACACTCAGAGCTCTCCATTAGAGCAAACACAGAGGTTTGAGAAATATGGTGAATCACCTGAATGTCAATGATACAGGGCTTACAAAGCTTTGGCAGTGTTGAAGAGGGTCTCTTTGTCATCTTTTAAGTGTCCCTATTAATTTATCTCTAAAAATAAGTCTGCTATGCTGTACAGTCAGATAATGTGCTGTAAATACTCTCTCTCACCTGTGCTGTCAAACTGTAATGAAGATGCTTTTGAGTATTTATCAGAAATGGTATGTACAAAGAGAAAAATGCAGTTTCTTTTTCTGTTCCCAGGCTATTTTACAGTCAATACCCTTCCTTCTTGTGATTAACAGTGACTGTGAAGATGCTTTATATCATCTTGTCTACTCCCATTAAAGCTATCTGAGCAAGAAATGTATTCAAAATAACTGTACCGAAACGTTTAAAGTCTCAGATCCCCATAATCTAGCTCTTCATTTAGAGGAACTAAGAGAAAGCAGTACTCAACATTTTATTTAAAAGTAGCTCAGAAGCTCACAGAAAGGGCTTGGGGAAGAATTGTCCAAACACAGAATTAGCTGAGCACTTCAGATTTGCATTGATACTCCAGCAAGACATACATAGGTCCTTTGCTGCTTAGTTACATTTATCTGTTCTTCACATACAAAAGAATGAGGAATGGAAAGGCCATCTGCCTCAATTTGTCCAAAATACCAGCTACTCTGAGTGGCATTTTGCACAGCAGAATCTGCTTGAATGTAGAAGGGAAGAGCAGCTATTTCCAACCCTTTGTATTTGTAAAGCATGCTCTTCCAGGACGGCCTGGAGTAAGGCCTGTTGCCCCCAAACTGAGAACAGGTCCTGAAAACTTTAATCAGATCCAGGGACTTAAGTAAAACAAACAAAACAAACTCAGAATAAATCAGCATCAAGCAGAATGGATGCCAGAAAGTCAAACAAACGCCTTGTGATGGAGGAGGAGACGAGAACTAGTGCTGGTTGTTTCAGTGATAACTGAAGAGACCTTTGTCCGTGAGGCATGCGCCTCTGTCAGCTCCCTCCCTGAGCAGCACCAACTGTGCTGTCAAAGGGTTCGTTGGCTTCCAGCAGTGTAATACCAGCTCCACCTACCGGCTTTGGCACGGTCAAGAAAGCCAAATGAGTGCAGGACTCTGTGGTGTTTTTGCTGCGTTGTGATGCTGGACACGGGTCAGGAAGAAACACTGGTTTTCCATTTGTGGCTCTTGATTGGTAATGTCAGCACAAGACAGTAAATTAGGTCCTGAAGCGCTGCAGCATCACCCTTTCAGGAGAGAATTAGACCTGCCAAAACCTAACTGCTTAGAGATTGGCATTTAATTGGAGACTGCATCCCGATCAAGCGATAGGTCCAGCCCCAGCAACTGGCAGCTTGCTCCAAAGGCTGTCTGACTCGGTCTAACTCAATTGGTGTGTAAACAGCAGGGCTAAAAGAACCCATCTATCAGCTTAAGAGCAAAAAGGCTTTAAAAATGCTCCAAGTACACAAAGTATCTAGTTTTAAACTACCTATACTTTTACATAGAAATACTACACTCAAGTAGCATAATCCTGTGTTGCTCAAGGGGAGATAAAACAGCCACTGAAGGCACCACGTTACAGGTATTTGGACGAACTCACTGAGAGCTTTCATGTGGTCCACCCTTTGGACACACCGAGCTACAGGAAATCAGACTTGGGCTTGGTCTATACCTAAAATTATCATAAGAGTAACAGGAACTCATATTTTAAGACTTTTTTTTTAAAAAAAATAAAGGAGCTTAAACTGAGACTAAGTGGCAGAGTCATGATGTGTGCAGGTACTGTTGCACATGGGTGATGCTACACGTGGTTTAACTAGAAAGGGCGTTACGTTAAGCTGTTATGGGTTATTGTAGGAAAAGAAAGTTGTTTAGCTCCCAATCAAAAAAAACCTTGCTGATATAAACAACATTTCCACTAGGGATTTTTTTATTTTTGGCTTATACAGCAACACCAGCCTTCCTACCAGTGGCAATAATTTACATGCTGGGAGATGTGCCAATCTAAGTAACAACAACAAAAGACGAGCTGCTGATAACAGCACAGCAATGGAGAAAAACAAACCATCAGTAGGCATGGGCAGGTCCACAGTAGCACTGTCTGAAAGCAGTGTGTTCAGGCTGTGACTTACCAGCAGAGAGGTACTATCAAATAAGGAGGGTGATTTTTTAGGATGTGAGAAACCAGTAATCACAAGTGAAGTGTTAGCTCCCCGGCTCTGTGCCTTTTGACAATTCTCCCTTATCTCAGCATGAAACAGCCTCTCCCTACCCCCTTAAGCCTCCCAGGGGTATGGATCACACCAGCATTGTAACACATCACCATCATCCGGCTGCCAGTAATTTGTTCTCAAGATGGGGCAGAATAAAGTTAAAAAAAAAAAAAAGGGGAATCTAAGACAATATGACTGCAGCTTTGTCAGAGCAGGGCGAGAGCCATTTCTGTTTAATATCAGTGACCAAAACAACAGACAGGCTAAAGGAGCACATTGGGCAGCATGCAAGAAGGAACGAGGCTGAAAACAAGTTTCTTAAAGCATCTTTTTGTCAAAAGCAGCACCTAACACAGTGCGTGACAAAAAAAATAATAAAATAAAAAAGGCGATGGCTGAGGCTGATTAGCATCTCTGTGGAATATAATCTGCTGTAAACATTTGTTACACACACACCTATTGAGCACAAGCCCACGCACAAATTCAGCATATCACTAAGGCCAGGGTTCACCAGCATCCTCAAGAAAACGGGGGTGGGAAGCTGGTGGCAGCCTGATCCTCCTGTGGCTGCTCTTCCCTAGAACTCCCACCCACCAATACGGGGAAAAGAAGTAGCTCACAGTGTGCTTAAACAGAGGAAATCAATCCAGAGCATGAGCTGGCAGCGCCGTGTAATGATGCTAAGAATATGCTGCTCCTCTGTAATTGACGGGCTGTCTAGGATTTCGAGCTGAGAGAGCTTGCAGCCTGCCCCGGGAGGAAGGACCATGCTGTGACTGCCGCTTTGTAGACAGGTGGCTGAGGTGGACGTTCCCCAAAGTGGCTTTGTGTGGTCCCTCTGGGGAGATGCTGAGCACCTCCAGCTCCTGCAACCCGTGGCTATTCCTAAAAGATGACCCCAGCATTTAAAATTGGGTTGAAAACCACCAACTCAGGTTCCTGATCATCACCCACGCGGGGTAGGATGGGCACCAGGATGTCATTGCAGGTGCCTCAAGCACTGGTGCTTCAAGAACCATCGCCAGACAGCAGGGTAGGACAGAGCTTTTGAAATAGTCTTTGAGTCCACCCGTCTGGCCTCCTGTACCCACTCAGAGCCAAAAAAACCCTGGCGTGGGGCAATACAAGCTCTGGGATAAGCGATACCTCCTCTAGCTCCTTAGAAATGAGGAGGATTTGGTCAGAAAAAGACTTTTCCAGGACGAGGCCATGCAGGGGGAAATGCTTAGCTGCCCAGACTGGGGTGAAGCCTCGGCTGGCCTGAGGTGGGCAAGCTCCAGCCCAGCCAGCAACAATTTATTATTTTGCTGTCATTTTCAAGCCACATCTCTCATCTAAAATGATCTTTTAAGAGCCTTCTGCTTTCCTTATCAGATTGTTCTGCTGTTTAAAATTAACGGCAGCTCTTGGCCAGACTGCGACATGGAAGTGAAGATTATTTTCTTCCTGCTGGTTACGTGGTGGAGATGAGTGTTCCTTTAAAGTCAGCTCTCAGCCAGTTTTAATAACACCGACCCACATTCATCAGATCGAGACAAATTAACAGCCTTCTCCTGCCAGAAGTCATCATTTTGCTGAGCGTCTTCTACGACCGCTCTGAGAATTTCCATTCATGTTACCAACCAGACATTTCCATCCGATAAGGATTATTATTTTTAATTTTTCCTCACTTCAGTAAGCCACTGAGATGAAGAGATATTTCATAGGGAATCAGAGACTTCTGAAGACGAGGGAGCTGCTGGGAAGCGACCTGCTTTGGGGCTGGCACCCAGATCCCCAGCGGGTTAAATAACAAACAGCCCTGCTACGCTATGCTCCCTTACCGTGGGGCATGCAGGGATTGGCACTTCTGACTTTGAAGAGAAACAAAAATTTGGTTTTCCTTCCTTTTTTTCCCCCCTTCCAGAACAAAACCTGCAAAGCCAGGATGATTTCTGGGTGCTCATTGCCCTTGCTCAGTGTCAGTAGAGCAAAGAGGTGGCACAGCCTGTGTGTGCTCCTTCTCCTGAGCCTTTGCGTGCTCACCCAGCCAGGGACAGGGCTGCAGGGATGTGCAGAACAAATATAAAAGCCCACATCAGCTCCTTATGGAGGTTCATGCTTTTCACAATCCCCTGTCCTGCAGTAAGTGATTGGAAGTGCCGGACACCCGCTGTGAACTCAGCTGCGTGGGCTTTTTTGCAGCTTTTTTCCCCTGCACTTCCCAATGTTTTCAGCTTTGTTTTTGTCCAATTTGGGATGCTCTGAGATGAAGCCCTTCACGGTCCAGCTGAAACTAGAGTTTAACTCCTGCCCTCCCCCAAAGCACAAACACAAATCCCCCTAGCCATCTCCTCCTGCCATTCCCAAGGTAAATCACCAAGCCACTCAGATTTGCCAAGTCCTCCAAGTGGAGGACCAACCCAAATTCGCTCCTGAAGCCAGCCGGCAGCAGAAGGGCCATTGCCAGAGTAACAAGCAGCCCCTCGAGTGATTAGGAGGCACTTTTGGGCCAGGAAGGAGAAGTTTTTCAGCAGCTGCCTCACTGGGGCCTCCACCTGCATGGCAAGGAACAAAAGCACGTGGCCACCACCAGCCCCATCCGAGCGCCAGCCAGCCCTCCGGGTCAGCAGCCCTGCTCTCCCCAGGCTTAATTTCAGCTTGTTACCACTGAGCTTGTCATAACACAATTGCATAAGGCGAGGGATACACAGTAATCACTGCAGTCAGAGGACATCAACACTGTTGTTTGCCTCTCGGCAGCTATCAAATCTTTTTAGACGTCTTTTGTTGTGAACTTGATCCCACAACTGAAATCGATACTGAAGCAATACCCGGTCCCTCTCCTTTTAATTGCGTGATGTAACTACAGTGTGGTAATAAATACCCATTAAGACTAGTTTCTCCCCAGCCCCTGTTTCTAAGATCTTTACCCACACATCAATTCACCAAGATGAAATTATCTGGGAATTGCTTCCAAAACGAAAATCCAAGTGCAAAAACCCTCTCTGGCAGGGAAATAAACAGATTTCAAAGGCATTGCCAACATAAAGCCAAGAAAAAAGGAGAAAGAAGGGGCAGCAGAAGTTTAAGCCTTGCTCTTTGATCCCCTACTTCTTCAACAGCCTAAATCTGTTGAGCACCTCCCTTGCCAGCCTTAAACAAGGCAGCTAGGCTTCGTGAAGGCTAGGAGCTCAGAGCTCAATTCCTGCCATATATTTTTCCCTCCTATTTTAAGCTTATTTCTCCTTTTATTTTAGGTTTTCCTTACGGCAGAACATCCCCATCCCCACACCCACCCCCTGAACCTCCTCCAGCACTGCAGGTGAGGTTCGACAAACAGGGGGAGAGCTACAAAGCACATGGCTGCAGATAGCTCCCAGGAGGAATAAAATGGGGGTTTTAGTGAGTACTCACATTTTTGTGTGATCTCTCCTTGCTTCTGTGCTCTGTAGGAGCAGCTTCATTGACCTCTTCCATCAGCACAAAAACCCCTTTGCACCACCATGCCAAGGCTATGAAAACCCTCTCGTCACCAGCCACAGCTCTTCCATCACCACCCCACCCACCCCCCCACCAAAAAAAAAAAAAAAACCAAAAACCAAAAACAGAACATCCCCATTTTTAATTTTGGCCTTACTCTAATTTTCATTTTTAAAGCCCTTTAATTGCTAATTTCTAAGTTTAGCAAATCACTTCAGCTCCACCAAGCCCTGCCACAACAGAACAAAAGGAACGCATTTAACTTGGCTAATTCCCACAAAAAAAATAAAAAATCAACCCAAACCAGCTCTGCTGTGACCTTTCATATCTGCCCAGGGAATTGGCTCCATCTGCCCCAGCACCTTTGCCTGATTTTGGCACAGCTGAAGCCTCAGCCCTGGCCCCCCTTCAGCTCCCCTGGGTTTAATCTCAATATCTGAGCACGGTGCTCACCTGTGCTGCCTCAAACCTCCCAAAGGAAGGTAAAATCAGTGACAAAAGGGGGAATCTCATTAAAATAGCTTCAACCCTGCTTCAAAGGTCCACACCTCCAACCTGAGCTATGCTCTGTATAGCAAATTGCTTAGGCATAGACTAGATTTAGGAGAGGAATAATGATCGTGATTTCAGCCATGTGGATCATGCTTGCCTTTAATCCGAATTTTTATTTTTTAAATACCAACTGATTGTGGCTGGATGATATCTCCTGAGGCCATGCACCCATCTCTCTTCAAATCCAAAACACAAAACCCACAGTGAATGGATGTGGGTGGAAATCAATACGACACAGAAATGCCCTCCTGCCATTCCATACCCTCACAGAGTGTGTCTAACATAAAATCAACTTTTTTTCCCCCCACAGAAGAAAGCAGAGAGGCCAAAACAGGAGATGAAGAAGATTGTTTACAGTGGCTCGTGGCTTAAAAAAGCTGCAACCACTTCCATCACTTTAATAAAAACCTTAGCTTGTCGTAGTAGTGTTTTAGTGGCTACTTATCCCCCAATTCCAGAATAGCAGGAGATGGAGGAAGAGGCTGCTCTCTCAATACCCCAAGGTATTAATGCAAAGCTAAGGAATAAGAAGGGAAGGAAAAGCCCAAATTTCCCTGAAGCATACCTGTTTAAAACTAGCCTAATTCATTCTAAGGATGAAGAGATTCAGGCTTATTTTTTTTTAAAGGTATTTGTGTTGTTTGTAAACACAGACAGGAGGGAAGAGTTAAGCAATCTAAATCCAGTCCTGCTTCTTGCATGACTCAAAGCACATTGCAGCAGCTTTTTTTTTTCGTGTTTGTGCAAAGGGCATTTTAGTGACAAAGCTTTTTCTCTATGTTCTTAAAAATGTCGATATTGAAGTTACCTTGAAGGTAAAAGGCCCATGGATCGTGCAGGTCACCTATTTCTGGTGTGTGCTGCCATGGCTCCGTGATGAGAGGTGACCCAAAGTGTGCCTGGTGAAAGTTGGTGTTTCAGTGGGAAGAAAAATCGTCACATGCTGACAGTCTTTGACTCCCATTTGTACTGATATGACCCAAACTTGCAGCAATTCTGCTTTATTTTATTGTATCTGCACCCTTTGCTGGCATATGTGCCACAGTTGGTCATCCCTTGACCCACGGCTGGGCTGCTGTCACCCCACAGCTGTCCTTGGCCCATGGTTGGGCTGTCCTTGCCCCCACTGCTGGGTGTCCATCATCCCAAAGTTATCCTTGCCCTGTGGCTGGGCATCCATCGCCCCATGGTTGATATCACCCCGTAGCCACCCTCAACCCATGGCTGCCCTCGCCCCAGGGCTGGGACATCCTTACTCCATGGTTGGGTGCCCATTACCCCAACCATGATTACCCCACAGCTGTCCTTGCCCCACAGCTGGGCCATATTCACCCCTTGGCTCCTCCCGTCCCATGACTGGGACATCTTTACCCCATGGCTGGGTGTCCATCACACCATGGTTGGGTGTCCACTGACCAACGGCTGGGCCACCCTCACTCCATAGCTGCCATCACCCCGCATCACCCCATGGCTGCTCTCACCCTATGACTGGGTCCTTTTTACTCCATGATTTGGTGTCCACCATCCCACAGCTGTCCTTGCCCCATGGCTGGGCCATACTCATCGCAGAGTTGGGTGTCCATAACCCCACGGTTAGGTGTCCATAACCCCATGACTGGGTGCCCATAACCCCACGTTTAGGTGCCCACCACCCCATAGCAGGACCGCCGCCACCTCACTCTGCCCTCACCCCACAGCTTGGTGCCCAACACCCCACGCCAGGACCACCCTCACCCCACACCAAGACCACCCTCACCCCACAGCTGGCTGTCCATCACCCCACAGCAGGCCCACCCCTGCCCCACAGCCACCCTCGCCCCTCCCTCCCTCCCTCTCCCCCAGCCGGGGGTCCCGTCGGGGAGCTCCGCGTGGTCCCTGTGCCCACCCACCCCATTTCCCCCTTCCCATGGGACCGACCCCCCTCTCCCCACAGCGCAGGGGGGCGAGCAGCCCGTCCCCACGCGTACCAGGAATACCCACCCCGCGGGTGGGAACACCGCGCTCCTCCCCGGCTTTTAATCCCGCTGCTCCGGCACCGCATCGCTGCAAAAATAAGGGGCGAGATCGGGGATGGCAGTGGACAGAGGGCTTGCGGTGGACATCAGCCCCTGAACAAACCCCCCTGCCCCATCCTGGTTGGGACAACTGGGGAACGGTGGGATCCTGGAGGAGCTCCCCGTGTCTGCCCAGGTGGATCGCGGACGGTGAGTGCGCGCCGGAGCGGGGATCGAGAGCGGACTCGACTCCGACCTCCTTAAGGGAACAAAAAGAATATTTTATTCTTTCAATCGATCATCAGATTTGCTTCTACTTTCCATCCAGATTTTGTTTTCCAGGGCAGGGCGTGCAGACCCAGCGCTACATCACTTGCAGCGTGAAGTAGCAAACTATAATATCTCTCAGTAAACTCTGATTGGTTATTTAATTAATACAATTTTGACCATCCACAAGGGGTAAGGAGATTTTTCCAGGTCCCGGTGAGGGGGACAGAAAGGTAAATTTGGCAGTGTGGGGCCCTGGGGGTTAATTCTGCATTTTCCTGCACTTTCTGCTGTAATAGATTTGCCTCCCCCCCTTGTGCTGCCGTCAGGAGTTTTTTGGAGCTGCCGGGGCAGCAGCCACGCGCTCCATCCCGCTGCCGTCTCTGCAAGGAGAAAGCAACCCAGGGAAGGAGAAGACAAAGTGCCACAGGTAATTAACCACAGTGATGGGGAAAGGGCGAGAGGGAGGATTGAGCACGGGGTCGGAGAGAGCGGGATGCTGCGAGACGTCTCAGCCAGAGCAGCAGTGGGAAGGCAACGGGGAAATACCCAATTTTCCTGGGGGAAATACCCAAGGGGATGAGATAAGGGGATGGGGGAGAGGTGGTGAGGAGATAACGGGATGGGGGAGAGGTGGGCGACATCCCTCCTGCTGAGCGGGGGGGCTGGAGGCAGGGGCTGGGGCTGGCAGGTGAAACACTAAGAGCAAGAAGAAATGTGGGAGCGCCTCTTCCCCCCCCCCCCCACCTCCCCAGCATGTCAGCACAGCTCCGGGCTACTTTCCATGCAGCATCCCGAGCTGCTGCCCCCAGGCTGGCAGCTCCCTGCAGAAGCACAGCCGCCTGGTTAACCTCTTCCTAGCCAAGTTCCCATTTTCCCCACACCAAAGCTCGGATGTGTCTGCCCCTGTTCAGTCTTTAAAAAAAAAATCACTGGTGGTGGGGGCTGGAAAAGAGGACCTAGACCTTGGGGACAGACCTTGGTTCTTCTGGGTAGAAGAACCCCAGCACTTTTTTTCCTGTTCAGGGCTAATTGTCTGGTCTCTGCCCGACTCCAAGGCAGGGAGGAGAAGCAGAGCTGGTCCCACCTCGGCATGGCTCACAGCCAGCTCCTGAATAACTCCTGGCAGAACGACTCAGTCCCTCTCTTCACTGGCCTTGACCTCCTCCTGGAGCTCAAACCGCTCTTCATCCCACTCTACGCCACCCTGGTGGCTGTGGCGTGCATGGGGAACCTCTTTCTCATCCTCCTCATCGCTCTCACCAAGAAGCTGCACTGCACCACCAATTTCCTGATAGGGAACCTGGCCGCAGCCGACTTCATCATGTGCCTGGCCTGCGTCCCGCTGACCGTATCCTACGCCTTCGAGGTGCGGGGCTGGATCTTTGGGATGTTCATGTGCTACTTCGTCACCTTGATGCAGGCCGCCACCGTCTTCGTCTCGGTGCTATCCCTCACCGCCATCGCTGTTGACCGGTACGTTGTCGTGGCGTACCCCATCCGCCGGAGGATCAGTCGCAAGTCCTGCGTCTGCATCGTGGCCTGCATCTGGTTGCTTTCCATCATAGCCTCTGTCCCCACCTCCCTGCACACCCAGTACTTGGATCTCAACACCATTGGCCATGACATGATCATCTGTGAAGAGTTTTGGAAGCATGAGGAGAGGGAGCGGCTGCTGTACTCGTGCTTGATGCTCCTCCTGTCCTACATGCTCCCACTGTTGGCCGTGTCAGTCTCCTTCTGTGCCATTACCTACCACCTGCGGCGGAGGAACGTCCCAGGTGCTGCCTACCCCTGCCAAGACAAATGGACCAAAACAAAGCAGAAAACCTTCCGCGTGCTCACTGTCTCGGTGGTGTGCTTTGCGATCTGCTGGCTGCCCCTCCAGGTGGTGAACTTCATCAGAGACATCGACGAGGAGTTCACCATCTTGGACAAGAGGTACGTGAATGTCATCCAGGTCTCATGCCACTTGATTGCCATGAGCTCTGCCTGCTATAACCCCTTCATCTATGCCTCCCTCCATGACAAGTTCCGCTTCCACCTCAGCAGCTACTTCTACCGCAAGAAGAAGAGCTCCAGCATCGTGTCCTGCAAGGCCTCGCGATTCAACACCTGCTCCACGTTGGCAGATGCTCCAGCTGGGGTCTTGGATAAGATAGCTTTGCAAAACAGATTCTCTTAGCTGAAGTTCCCCAGAAGACTTACTTGGTCTCAGACCTGGCGTGCACTTTGCTTTAGGCTGGACGTAGGAGCTGGTTGTGGTGGTTTGTTGCTGTTCCCAGAAGGTCTCTCATGCCTGGCAAGGAGCAAGCACAAGGCAAGCAGCAGATGGGATGGGTGTCTTCGAGGAGCAGCTCTTCTGAGCATCTCAAGGATGTTTTCTTCTTGGCAGCAAAGCAAAATGGTGCAACAACAACCACCACAGCCATGCAGAGGTGGAGCAGTCCTGAGCAGGACTTGCTTGCTAGCCCTTGTGCAGACACACAGGACCTCGGGTAGGTGTTTCCATCGGGCACAGCTAGAGAGAAGCAAGTGCCAATGAAATAGTTGTTGCTTGCCTGTTGGAACAGAACAACGTATGTATATCCAGATGAATGACTGGACACATAACCAGTCTGATATAGTGCTCTAAGCCTCGGTTTTCACGAATGCCTACACATCAACACGTCCAGAGTCTGCCTCAACATTTGCCCTTGCTCCATGTGCCAAGGAAAAGTGCTGGGTCGTGCAGTGCGGCTGGATATGGGGTCTCTACCCTGTATGTCCAATCACAGCTGGCTATAGTAGGTGGCTGGTGTTGTATCCAGCACAAAAGACCTCTCCTTGTGGTGTATTCAGGGGTGGGTCAGCTTCTCAGCAAGGCGTTCGGTGCGTTTAACGCACGTTGGGTGCATTTAAACAAGTCTTTGGGCTGTACATCTTCATTTTGCGGGATAAAGATTGTTCCTAAGCAACAGATAGCATTTTCTGCCTCTGGAGGAGCACTAGCTCTCACAGGTAGCAGTTAAATAGCTGTGCATTTTTTTGTTTGTTTAAATTGCAGTCCATTGGTGAAGGGACAATATACGTCCAGAAGCATGCATTTTTCTGTCGGCGAGCGTGTGGGTGCATGTGGCTGCCTGAAGCAGATGGCTTGTTTTGAATGGGGGGAAGACTTCCATAATCTACTTGTCCTTCTGAAGGAGTCATCTGTGTAATCTCACTTGGAGGTCCCCATTTCTCAAGTCATCGGCATGCAGCCAAACAAGGCAGACGTAGCCAGGGCACATCAGTAAGCTTCAGGCAGTTCTTCATAGACAGGTAGGGCTCAAGGGAATGGGGTGGTTGGTGAGTACAATGTCAGTTTGTGTGCTTGCTGGGGAAGAAGTTTTAATCCCTGCTCAGAGTAGTTTAAGACCTTGTAAATCCATGTTCATGCTCCTTGGGTGGCGGTGGGAATCCCGGTGATGGGCTGCTGTAACCCAGAAACTGCTGGATATAGGGTGGGTTGGACTCTTCTTGGTGTCTCCAGATGCTTGGCACTTCTGTGTTCCATTAGCTGGGGCTGTGCAAGCAGCACAGCAAGAAGGCATCATCTCTTTGTTGGCCAGCTCAGCTTTAACCTCTTGATTTCCCGTGAGGGATCATTTGGAGACATCAGCCCAAGGGCACCAGCATAGAATCACAGAATTGCGCTGGCTGGAAGGGACCTCAATGCCCGTCCAGTTCCAACCCCCTGCCATGGCAGGGATGCCACCCACTAGATCAGGTTGCACAGGGTCTTGTCCAACCTGGCCTTGCACACCTCCACGGATGCTCACTATGAGCACTGAGTTTCAGGGTCACAACTGCTGCAGGCTACCTAAGGCAACGCCTTTGTGCCACCAGCCACTGCTGTGACCATGGGGCCAAGCAACAGATCTCCCACTGCTTTCACAGCCAGGGATAGGACTTCAAAGCCCCCAGCTGGCAGGTCCTCACCTCTGGATGAAAGCTCTCCATGGCCTTGGCTGCCACTCCTCCAGTGCAAATGAAGCTGGCGGACCCTAACAATTTTGGGGAACTGTGTGCTGTTGGCTCACCTTCCTGCTGCGACATTTATGGTCCTAATGGCCATCCCGACACATTATCGTGTGTTCAGCTGGCTGAGATGGGGACCCACCAAACACAATGCCACTCACCCCATTTGCTTCTCGCAGCTTTCCCGTGGCTATGTGCTCAGGAGCAGAGGCCAGAACTGCTCGTGCTAGAGGAGCAAAGCAGAGCAAGCCAGGAGCACTGCTTGTCCCTTCCTCTAATAAAGGCTTAAAAAGCTCAGGCTGTGTATTTGTATTGATTCAAATCTCCCAAAAAATAAGGCCTGCAGTTGCTCTCCTTAAGCGCAACTTCATCATATCGCAAGAAACCAGTCAATCTGGAGATGTTTTTCTCTGCCACCATCGCTGGCTGCTGCTCGGGGGTCAGCTGGTGATCAGGGCAGGAGCACCGGGGCTGCCTGAGGTTTTGTGAGAGCTCTGCCAAGAAATAGCTCTGTATTTTATTTTATTTTATTTTATTTATTTTATTTTTTTCATTTACAAGGTAATGACTCATGACGTGTTTTTGCTCACTTTGATTTCTCACCACAGCACCACAAATATCCCGTACCTGCATGAAATTTTGCAACAGAAATAATTGGTCTCTCAGGCAAGGGCAGCCTCTGAGCCACTTCCATTCATGCTGGGAGAAGTCCCAGCATTACAAGAAAAGGCACAAACCTCCCAAATCTCCAGGCGTATTCTTATGTAATAAACCTGCCCATCAGGGACTTAAAAACCAAACCGGTACCAGGATGAGAATGTCAGCAGGCAGCACAAAACCTAGCAAAGAAAAGGGTAATGAGGTTTAAAAGCTAGCTTTTATGCTGGTACATGTAAGGTGAATGTTTTCAGGGCTGAACTATGGAGGTTTCCTATTCAACAGGTCCAATTCCAGACGGCTTCCCTGGAGCCAGCATTGCTTTAAAGTCTCCCGTGCTCTGCAGCACCAAGAGCGGCTCTGAGCTTCTGAGGGCAGTGAAATGGGTATAGAGCTATTTTGCCATTTGGCTTTTTGGTGGAGGCATTGGAAAGGCACTAAAATGGCCTGGAGTTACTAAAAGCATTTAAGAATCTTGCAGTTTTGGTGAAAAAATGGATGTTGCTGGTAACTCTGCACTAAATTGGGCCACTACACTAAGTCCTGCTTGTCCGCATGTTGCTGAAGAGCACATGGTGCTCACAGAAGCACTGTGCTTGATATGAGCACTTCTACTTTTAATTAACTCAGGAAAAAATAATGGTATGCAAAAGTCATTAAGTCACCCCTTCCGTCACACGGTGCTCGTGTTTCCCAGCTGGGTGCGAATCGTGCTGCTGAGCACAGGCTCAGAGGAAGTCCTGGACAGAGGTGAATCAGGTGGGACTCAGCAAAGTGCTCGCGATCATCTTTAGTTAATGTTTTTCACAATAATCACATCTCCTCCCTGGCCTTTCAGCTTACTCAAGCTGCTTGGCTGCTCTGATTTCAGCCGTGTGGGTTGTGTTTCCTTGGGAGAGGAGAAGCACAGAGCCAGGAGGAGGACGGACAGACGGACAGATTATCTGCTGGGCTCATGTTCTCTGGGCAGTTAGAGCTGCTTTGCTCACCTGAGCTCTTAGTGATGCTGCCATCACGGTTTCTCTACCAAGCACAGAGCTGCCTATGAATCAACAGCAAAAAAAAAACAAACAACAAAAAAAAAAAACCAGAAAACCAAAGGCCAACTCCACGAGCGCTCAGGATGCTAGATAGTTTTTTCTTGATTATTTAAAGTGTTGCTTGTTCCAGTTGTACTCGGTAGCCAACATCAAACGGCACAAATAGAAATGCAAATGGGCCTTTTCATCTCGGATTTTCTGACTCCTTTGCAGCAAAGCCCATTGCAAGCAGGCACGCGCTGCTCCGTGCGGCTGTGCTCCTCCATGGCGAGTATTGCTTTGTTCTGCCATGCAGCTTGAAAATAAAGGACTCAGAGCCTGGGAGGAAAAAAACAACACATCAATCCTTAAAAAATATGAAAAAGTAAATAATTTAAAAAAAAAAAAAAACACACCATAGTGCTGCTGCAAAGGGGAGCTAAAACAGACAGGGATGTGTCACTCCCACCTTGTAACTGATGCTAATACCAGGGTATCATGGGGCTTGCATGTAGTTTGGGTTTGAAATAGCCAAAGTATCCAATACAATAGAGACCTGTCTTAATTAGGAGGATTTTTTTTGTGTGCCAGCTGGATGTCCCCAGGAGGGAGGGAAGGGAAAATGGACTCCACCTGGCCTGGCTGCAGCCGCTGTCCCCACTCTGTGCTTTGGCTCGCGGAGCTGCCGCAAGGAGGAGGTTTTCCCCGTGCTAAATACCGCACGGAAATCCCCAAATCCCCGTTTCACTTACGAGTTGAGCTAAACCTTTCAGTGACCTTTCCGCCTCATTACGTGCCGTGAGAACCAGCGGGGAGGATTTTCTCCCCCATGCCCAGCCCGGGCTCTGTGCATCCCTGCTGCCCAGTTCTCCGGATGCCAAGCTCCTGCTAGCAAAGCCCAGGCACACCTGCTGCCAGCGGAATTTTATTTTTCTCCTCTGAAGAGGAACAGATCAAGAAGAGGCTGTTTTAATCAAGCTGGGGGCAAGTTTTGGGTCCCACTGGGGCTGTAGGACCTGCCCCCAAAGTCACTACATGTTCCCCAAAGTCAAAGCCACCTTGAGGTGGATAAGGCTGGACCATCTGTTCCTCGATGGATGCCTACCTGGTCTTGCTGCTGCGCATGTTTCGAGGCAGGAAGAAGCTTTTCCGGACTTTATACAGATTTTTTCCCCCCATGGGATGAAGCGGTCTGGAGAACATTATCAGTGCATGGTATTGAACAGCGTTCAGGGCTTTATGAGCAAGGCTCTCCTCTTGCTCAGTCTCACAGCAAACACGAGCCACAAAAGCGAAATCTTTTTGACCTTTGGCTAAAGATGCAGAGAACACAAATTAAAGAGTCTGAGCATATGCAATGTAAAGTCTTAAATAAGCAATTCACTCCAGCGTCAGCCCTTATTTCCTGATCCTATTGCCCTGGAAAGCTGCAGGGATTTCTCCCTCTTAACTCTTAGCCAGCTGGACAGAAATGGAGCTGATCTTGCAGTGGGAAAAGACCTGCAAAATCCCAGGAGGAGGGTGTTAAGGGAACAGAGGGATTTCCTACAGCGATGGGTTTGTGTGAGTGGGGAAAAATGCTTTGGGGCCATGTGTGGGTTTATGGCACAGGCTTGCTCTGCCCAAGGTCTCAATGAAGATCTAGGGGTTAAAAAACCTCTTGTGGTCCATGTGTACCTGCTGTGATGTGAAGCTCACCTCCGCACCCATGGTGTCCCCTGAAGGGGTGCCAGTCCATCCCCACATGCTCAAGAGTACTGAAGAATCAATTTTTTTTGTCTTTGGGAGACCATACAAGGTTTGCTGTTCTATGCACCATCATACTCACGGGATGAGGATGTGACCTGAGATGCAAGCCCATTTCTTCCCAAAGGATGCTGAGAAGTGAAGGTCAATTCCTTTCAGATTCTTTACGTGAAGAAAGACAGACAGACAGAAGGAAAGAAAGAACATTCCACTTTTTACCCAAGAGAAGACAAATAAAACAAAGAGGTCCTTCTTCCGCAGGACCCTGGTCCTTTTTGCTTATTTTCACCAACTGATGAAAATCCCTGCAGATTCCAAGCCAAATCAAGCCTCTTCCAAAATCAAGGTTGTATTAGAGGCATTTACTAAATGGGCAGACTTGGCAGATTCTCTGTTTTATAGCTGTAAACAGACAAAATCTAGGTTTGTACCTATCTCCAAGTCTCAAAAATTGAGCGAATGGGGGCAGGATCCTAACCCCTCTCCCCCCCCCGCCCCCCGCCCTGAATTCATCTGCATTTCCTACTGTTTTGTCCAACTTAGCTTTAATTGACCTAAAAGGATGGCATTTTTACTACTTGCCTTAGGCTGTTAGTCCTCCCTCAAACCAATAGCACCATAGGAAATCAGAAGCTGTTATCCACTGTCGATTTTTTCTTTCTTAATTTCCTCTCATCACAAGCTCTATTACCTCACCCTTAATTAAAACCCCTTGAATTGCCCTAATTAACTCCTCTTGTCTCCTTTTTTTTTCTCCTTTTTTTTTTTTCCCCAGCTGGGTCTCAGAGGCACTAACGGGCAGCTTTGAAAGAGGATCCCCACCATCCATCATGGTGGCCCAAAGCAGGGTTGCCTCTGTGATTTCTTCCTCTCTCTCCTTCTCAGCCTCTTTTATATATTCCTATAATCTGAAATAAGTCATGTCTCCAAGACCATTAAAAAAAATCAATTTTGGGGAACTGATCTACAAAGAATAAAAGGTTTCCCTGTCCATATTTTCATGCTTGACTAGAATTTGTCATTCTCAAATGCCAGGAGAGTAAATCCCCACCCCCGTGTTTCCCCCCTTGAGTTGTTTTGCTCATCTCCCCAAATTACGTGCAGGAAATGGGAAAATACTCTTTTGCAAGTGTGAGCTAAAACCCGCGTGTCTTCTGAGAATAAATTCAGAACCACTCCACAAATTCAGGAACCACAGTCTCTGATTCAAAGAAACTGGATATATAAAGAAGAACACAATTTGCTCGCTTAATGAAAGTAAATCAGACAAATCAGTGATAAAATATGTTTGAAGGCTGACTCTGTGGAGCTTTCCTCAACAGGATCCTCTTAGCTTGTTCTACCAGGAACTGGCAGCTATAAAAGGGGCGACTTTGTTGAACCATCTTCCATTATTAAGTCTTTTGTTGAATATTTTGCTTAAGCTTATTTTCTCCACGTATACTCTCTTGTCACCTAAAATATGGTTGATAACCCAGTGATCTTGCCAGCTTAGCATTGCTCTTGATCTCAACTGCAACCCACAAATAGCCTTGTGACAGCCTGTTGCCATAAGCTAAAGAGATACTAAACTACCCAAAATCTAGACAGTTAACATTTTTATTTTTATTTTATTTTATTTTTATTTTTTATTTTTATTTTTTATTTTTATTAGAATGAAAGTCTTGAATGTAGGATATGACCTCCAGGATGAAGATTCATCATCAGCCATCTGCAATCATTCTCATGTTGCTTAAATGTTTTATCAGATGATTTGTTAAAACTGATAAAGACGCCTGGGTTGGGGTCTTTGCACATTTCAGTTGTCCAATCAGTTTTTGGCTGCACATATCTGAGCTACAACTAATTTCCAGCTCTGAGATTAATCCTTTTCTAACTGTCAAGATGAGATACAAGATGATCCGCTTTTCAGCCGAGGAAAATATTTTTGATTTATGAAATTGTTCTCTGTTAACCCCAAGACATTTCAATGCTGGCAGCATGGGACCTCTAACAAATGCTCCTTGGACTGCAACCCTCACAGTCCTTCCCGTCATATTACAGACAGGTATTTACAGACCTGATTATTCTCTTCTCTGCTGAGAGTTGGCAGTTTACAGCTCTCCCATCTGCTGGAATACGTCCCAGGAACATCTGAGACCACTTGCTTTGAGTTGTTGGTGACTTGGAAACTGGTAATACCGTGTTTACATGGATTGCCATGTGCCTTTGCTCATATGATCCTCCTTAAATTGATTATAATCAGTGATTTTGATACTCCAGGCATGTGGCTTTAGCCTGCCTATTTTGAGCTGGCCTGTGCCTGTCCCCCGTGCCTGTTCCCCCAACATCCCTCCATCCCTGGTGGCACGGTGGCTCCTTCCACCACCATCAGGATGCTGATGCTTCCCAGACCGAGTGGTTTGAGGGCGCCTCCAAGGACCACCATCACACAACACAAGTCTTTTCCTCCAGCGCAGCCCCCAGCATCACCTTTGGGCAGGGCTGTCTCCATGTCCAGCAGGGAAAACAACCATGCATCCTCTGCAGCCTCCCCAAGCCCACCCATTTCTCAGCTGTCTCAGCTTTGGGCTGTTAGGAAAGGTGCAAAACTTTCTTAAATTGAAGGATAACACCACCAAGTTCTTATCAGAGATCTCCAAAGGGGAAAATACTAGGGACAAATCTACAGAGGGATTTAACAAGGGCCCAGGTCATTCAGCCTCAGTCTGTTTAGATATCTGTAGCTCTAAGAGAAAGATAATATTTGTTTGTTCTTTACAAAGCACTTGAAAGATTATCATTTGAAAGAGCTTACATACATGCAAGGTACTACTGCCATTATTTGATTACCATTCAGTTTTCTCCTGCAGCAGCAAATGATGACATCCTTCATCCTTCCTTTCAGAATAAATTGAGACGTAGCATTAGTTATGAATGTACATGAAGGATTGCTGATATTTTTTTACATGTGTACTGAATCGCCTCTTGGAAATTTCCTCCTTTGTCTTCCAATCAGACACAGCAAACAAAATTAGCCTGGTAATTTTCCACTAGTTTTACCTTGCTGTGTTTGTTCTGCCTTGATGTCATCAGTGATGAGTGCAATTGCAGCTGACAGCCACTAAAAGAGAACCCCCTCTGCTGAACTGGGGTCGTGGAAGAACTTGGCTGGAAAATGCTTAGGAAATGTTCATTCGTTTTCTTATTATTGTTCCCTGGTTAGTTATGAATAAAATTACAAATCTAGCCTGGGATCCCTTCATTTCTGACTTCCTTGGCAGGTCTTGCAAAACAGCTCTCACGTTTCAAACCACTTGGTTGTACATGGAAATTTCATCGTCTGTACAAACTGTGCCCATCTTTCTTTTTAAAAGTCTTGGTCTCAGCTAACAAGGTAGCTTTGCAACACATACATACAGGCTTATTTTCATGTCTTCTGGGTAAAACAAACAAACAAACAAACAAACAACAGTTACTGCAGCTCAGTAATGATTATTTTTTCCCTTGTAGATAAGCCGTTCTTGTCCCATTCACCTTCCATAGGGGTCTCTTTATTCACAAACCCACTCAAATATTTTGAAATCCAAAAGCATTTTTAAACAGCAGCAAAAGGGAAATTCATGTAGACCTATCAGGAGGGAATGAGAGAGCTCTTGTCCACAGGAGGTTATAGATAACATAGAAATTAAGAAACGAGGGAGCAGGTCTGGAAAGCAGAGGGGGGAATTTGGACATTTTGGAGCCCAGGTTTAAATATCACCCCTCTTCTTCCCATGGAGTTTGGTTCAAAACCAGTGTCTGCAGGAGGGTGTTCACAACCAGACTGAGATAAAGACATGCTTATCCCTCCCCTTCCTGCCCAAGCTTTCTTCTCTGATGTCTGTTTGTTTAGCTGTTGTCTTAAATTAAAGAATTATTGTAGTTATGAGCTCAAGCTTGGCTTTCTTATTAGACATGAGCAACGAGTGGTGCAGAAATAGCTCCTGTGCAAAGGTTCCCCCGAGGAGGCCCAGAGATTGTGGCCAGACTTCCCCGGCTACGTGCCAGGCAGCAAATTTACACACTTAATGTCAAGCTCTTTGGAAATGCTCTTCTCGGTGGCCGCTATTTACCTTTGGCCGTTTTCTGTTACTGCAGCGGGGGAACGGCATGGTGGCCAGGTAGAAAAGGGTCAGAAGACACGGAGTATGGCTTTAACATTCTCCTGGACACCAAAACAGTGAGGTGATGGGGCAGACGAAGCAGGGTAAGCGTGTTTTGGGGTGATGGAAGTGCCCTAGTGGTGTTCCTTGGTGGCTGGTGCTTTCCCAGGGCTCAGCAGAAATAAATGGAGAATTCTGGTGGCCGAAATGACCAAATGGTTCAGCTTGAAGGAGAAGCAGTTTGTGATGGAGGAGTGGGAGGGGAAGTGGGAGGGCTGACGAGGTGCCCCCTTGCTTTTGCCTCTCTTACACCAATTTCAGAAAATAAAAATAAACCCATCCCTGCTACATTAAGCTATTACAGAGACGGGAATTGCTGCAGGATGATCAGATGATAGAGGTGAAGAGGTTCCACAAGAGCCTCGTCCCAGACATGAGCAGACCAGGCTTTGTTCTGGCTCAAACCATCATCCAGGTTAGCACGGTGCTGTCAGACCCCTTTTTGTAGCCCCTGGAAATAGCTGAGGTGAGCAATTACTGCATAAATAAGTATTAATGGCTTCTTTCTAAAAATGGATCACCTGCGCATGTTGTTTATGCGAGGATGCATGTGGTTGACCTTAATTAACAGTGGTCTGGTCCCAGCCACTTGCTGGTGTCCCCCAGGACAGTCAGCAGGTTCAAAAGTGGGTCTTCCTCCTACATTTTTGGGAGGCACGTATGGTTTTGGCAGGCCTCACTGGTCACTATGCCTTGTCTGGGACAGCAGCAGGGCCATGGAGAGCCCCAAGGAGCCCACAAACGGCAGAGGTCCAGGAAAGGGTCCATCTTGGCAATGAGGACTTCCTGCTGGGGCTCTACCAACGAGGAGGGCTGTTCCCTCATCGTTTGGGATTGAAAGAATCATTTTGCTCTGCCAGAAAGAAACATTCGTGGCCTTGCACGTCTTCATCCTGACCAAGGGAGGTCACAGCCCCAGGTCCTGCCTTCACCCCACCGGCAGAACTAGCCAGGATGCTCACTCCTCAGCCACGGGCTTGTGCTTCTAGGAGCCCTTTTTCCCTGTCTAGCAGAGGTAAAGAGGGAAGAGCCGTATATAAATGATAACAGTTTGCTTCCCTTTACAGTCTTTGGTTGAGAGGGTCCTAAGCGAGAGGCTCAGGCAGTGAAAGTGCCAGAGTTTCCAGCAGATCGCCCCTAAAGGAGCCAGCTGGCCCCATTTCTGCTTAGCTGACATCATCAGCCAAATTGGTGTTGAGCTCTTTCAGGCTGTCAAGCTCCTCTTCCAGCAATTTGCTCCCTGCTGGAGCCTGTGGGACTTGGCAGACCTGAGTGCTCCCGCTTCTACAGAAATAAGAAGTCATTTAGCCCTGGGGAGACAAAAAAATAATAAATAAAATAAATGAGTCATTCATTTTGGTGCAGGATGCCGGCTGGGTCAGGCTGCACGCAGGCTGCCTTCTGCACCAGCAGCCTGGGGAATGCTGCTGGGCAGGAGGCTGGGCCCCGAAACGCACACAGCTGGGCTGGCATCTCCTACCCACCTGGGTTGTCCCCTCCAGGCAGCTCTCTTGGGTTATTAAGAAGCATTTAAGCAGATGTTGTTGAGCTGCAGAGCAGGGATGCAGAGAGATGAGCCCTCTCGACCAGCACTACATCAGCAATTTTCCTCTTTTTGCTGCCACTGCTTGGGGTCACTTTTCCTTTGGGGACCACCGAGCTAGGAATTCCTGAAATGTGTGTTAAATAGCAAGCATAGTCCAGCTCCCCATCCCCTAGGTCACTGCTGGATTACAAGAAACAACTTTTGCAGACCAAGTGATGTGCTTAGCAGATTGCTGCTAACACACCTCCTTTACCTATCTCAAACTTCATCTTTTCCCATCAATTATTATCAGTGATGTATTTTCAGCATCTTGTATTGACAGGGTGAGCTACAAGAAGGCAACGCTGCTTCTGAAGTCCTGATGAATGAAACCATCACAGCAGCTCCCACCGGTACCCAATGTCCCAGAAAAGCTGCAGAAGAAATTGGGAGCTTGAGGCTAAGGAGGAAAGGGGACCTAGACAAACTGGTACAGGCAACACACGGTGTAGTTCATCAATGACCGACTGCAAGCACATACAAACCTCAACAACCAGTTCTTCCTGCTTTTCTAGCCCAGGGAGACCTCCAAGCGATGGTAAGAAATCAGGTGCACCAAATCCAGCATCACCCAGGGTGGTCAATGAGCCCAGTCTTCATCAAGAAGTAAAAACTGGATTTATTAATCTTCTGTCAGAAACTGCAGAAAGAAACATGGCTATCAGCTTTTGCATTTCCATGTGATTTGTACTGTTCGACAGACAAAAAGGCTTCACGCTGAAGCCTTAACATTTTCAGGAGCTGGAATAAGTATTTTATCCCTCCCTGGTGTAATAGCAGGCTAATGGCTCTGCTGCGGAGAGAAGAGAGCTGCCAGGGCTCAGCTGAAGGGATCTGAGCATTTCTAGGAGCTCAGGAGGAGCTCAGGAAGAGAAGGTCCAGCCACTTCCAGAACAAGTTGGACAGACCCTAGAGAGGGGAGATTTGACAAAATCACCGCTCAGCTCCAAAAAGCAGAGGTCTGAACAAAGGCTTGCTCCAGGACAGCCAAACGGTGACGGGCTATAGCAAAAAGGCCCAGTCTAAAAGCTTGCACTACAAGACCATCCCAAATGGCCTTGGGGTGTGAAAATAAGAGCTTAAAATATGGCTATGGCTTTGTAAAGCATCTTTTTCTGAGCAAGGAGAGCTGTGTGTGTCTCCTGTGCTCCAGATGGTGGACGGAAGGACCAGAGGATGGAGTTGGCTGGTGACTGGTAGTGCTTAGGTGAAGCCTGGTAGGAGATGGGGAAGCCCAGGAAAGAGGAGCTTTGGCCGAGGGGATGCTGTAGGAAGCAGGCAGAGGGCGATTGACCTAATGAGGAACCAGAAAGACGGACTTTAAATAATTCGGAGAAGCAGTTATTTCCTCAGATTTCTTCCTGCAAGACTCAGCTGCATGGCCAGGGCTGGGAAGACGGTGTGCGGGGCTCTGGGGCGTGAGGCCACTGGAGAAAGAAGAGCGTGGTCAAAGCATCAGCGAAAAGGGATGGAGGAGGGCTTTTTTCCCTCCTGGCTCACCCCATGGGTCTGAAACCAATCTGACGCAGGCAAAAAATCTCCCATTTCTCCTCATTTGGAAGTCAAACAGATAACGGGGCAGAGCAGCAGGGAGAGGTTTTCACCACATCACCTTCTGCTGTCTTCTGCCCAGAGGACCCAATGCAAACCATTGGCAAGTCTATTTTTGGCAGGAGGTAACAACCCTGAAAGCACGGGCTGCAACAACTGCTCGCGGCTGGGTGGCCGAGAGGTAAGATTGCAGAGCCCTGCCCATTAAGCACTGCTATTTACATTTATCACTAAGAGTTTTGCATTGTGCTCTGAGGACCGAGCAAAACAAGCAGTTATTATGTGCTCCTTATTTCATTATTTGTTAACTATCGTGGCTGAGTCACTCTCGCTGTGGTGTTTGCCATGGCCCCTGCGGAGCCAGTGGCCGGGTAAAAACTGCTGGGGCATCCTCAGACCCGTGCTAGCACTGTGGTTTCACTGCTCGTGCTGCCATCAGAAGGATTTTTTAGCATCGCGAGGGTATTCCGCACTGCGTGAGCATCAGTGCTTCCAGCTTGTTGGGTGGCCCGATCCGTCTCCAGTCCCGCTGGGTATTTTGGAAAGCTCCCAGTCGGAGCTGCTCTTACCCACACTTTCTTTCAAAACCATCCTTTCAAGCAGCAGGTCCCTTTTAAAGCTGTTCCTCCAGTACTATTCTGACTACATTAGGAGGTTTGATTGCCACAAAGGCATTTTTAGGAATGAAAGCTGGTGGTACAGGGGTAGCTAATGTGAAAAAAAAAAAAAAAAGAAAAAAAAACCTAATTTGAGCTCTGGTAACACTTAGCTTTGTGAATACCTATTTAAAAAAAAAAAAAAAAAA
The DNA here is from genome assembly GCF_040182565.1 of Anser cygnoides. Classification (NCBI taxonomy): domain Eukaryota; kingdom Metazoa; phylum Chordata; class Aves; order Anseriformes; family Anatidae; genus Anser; species Anser cygnoides. The sequence continues at coordinate 35,430,830 of NC_089877.1, forward strand.
GCATTTCACAGTTAATAAATAAATAAATAAAAGGATAAAAGGCTTTTTGATAAACAGCATATGCACACAATGCACATTGAGCCCCCCAGGAGCAGCCTGGCTTTCTTGAGTAGGGGAGCCCTCAACATTTAGCTCAGCCCCTGGAAGTTACTGCTCCAAGCATACCACGTTTGCTTTAACTTTGCACACCGTCCTGCCGACCTGCTGGTGCAATACTACCCAATAGTTCAGTGGCAGCTAGCTAGAAATGATGAACTTGGCATTTCTGCAAGAAGGGAATTACAGCAAAAAAGTGCTTTGTGGCACTCACGGTGTGCGAAGTGCTCTTGGTGTCTCCCAATGTTCCTGGGCACCCCTGGGCTCCAGAAAGCACCAGGGTTTCTCCTGGCAAGTCCCTGTCTGAGGAAAGGAGTGTCGCCCGCAGAGCTAGCCAGAACATTTTCATTAAAAGTTGTTTTCTACCAAAAATTCCTGTTGTCTATGCAGAGCTTGAGCTCGGCATCCCACCGTTTTTGGAAGCACCTTGGGTCCCGTTACAGCTCTGGGACCTCAGCCCATTTTTACCCATCCATAAAGCTCAACCTATCATTTTCAGGCAAAAGACTTATCTGGTGTCACAGCATCCAAACACTCACCTTTGTTTTATAGCATATAAAGTGATATATAAAATAGTCCATTTCTGTTCCTTGAACTTTTTCTGCTGCCTTTCCGTGTGGACTTCCTCCAGCCTGCTCCTGCCCACCCCTGCTGCTTCTGCCGGGGATTAAAAGCCTGATTTCCAAAAAGCTGGGATAATTATTTTGCTTAACTCAAATTTAAATGTGTTTAACTCAAAGCTATGAGCCTGTGATGATAAGCCCTCCGAGGGCTGAAGCTGAAAACACTGCTGGTGGCTCGGCAGGTGGCAGTTTCCAGTGGGCACCTGGTCCATGCACGCTGCCAAACATCACCATTTGTTTTATTGCTCAGCTTAGGCCATCTGAATCCCATTTGCCCTCCACAACACCGAAAGGGAGGCGGGGAAATATCCTGGATCCATTTGGATCAGACAACCGTAACGTCTCCACGTGGACGTTACCACTCCATGACCTGCCAAATCCTTCAGCAGCAGCAAATTATTTAACGTGATTTACGGACGGACTTGTTTCCATCCCATTATGTGCTCCCCCGATATCTCCTCTTCCTTAGCTCATCGCAGGATGATTCCGAGAGCTCACATTTTAATTCCTTTAAGCACAGCAAGGTCTTGCTGTGGCAAATTAATGAAGATTTCTTAAACCCTGGTTTACCTTTCATTCAGTTAGCTTACCCTTCATTCAGCTCCCCTAGCAGACGGTGAGAAGCTCCTTATTTTTTTTCCACAGTTACCAAATCCTCTCTCAGAGTAAAAGCTGGCATTTACCATACTTAGTTCTTCATTTTTTCCTGAGCTGGTGGTGAGAGCCTTGTACCATTCCCCAAACCACCCAGACCCATCACCCAAAGCACTCCCATCTGGGTACGACCACCCGGGGCTCAGCCACAAGCCAAGGATGGAGCAGGGCTGGGAGCATTCCCCTAAAGAAACCCACAACTCAAGCATCACTTGCATTGCATTTCAAAAATGAACTTTTTTTTGAGGGGGGTGATACGGAAGCCCTGGGCATTTATCGCAGCAGAGATGGGGTCATGCTTCATGCCCTGGTTTGCTACACCTGGCAGTAACGTTTTGGGGACAGATCCTGCTCCACTCAACCTACAGCTGTGGCCCCAGACAGGGGGTAATCGTTTCAGCCTCTGGTTTGCTTCAGCTGATGTACTGGCTGCTGATTAGTATAACCATGTTGACAACACGCAAGCGGCACCACAATGTGCAGGGTGACTGGCACTAATTTCAGAAAATGAGCGTGAGCGCTCTTTTATTGTCAGAAAGGGAAGAGCTGCCACGAGCGGCGCTCTGTTGCTATAGGAACCCCTAAACCCTGGGGAAACGCCAAATTGCTGGACTGACGTGGCTCCTTCCGAGGTGGAAATGGGAATTTGCGGTCCCTTTCTGATGCCACCCCTCCTTGTCCACCAAGGGCGTTGGGGTAACCTCAGCATGCAAAACACAGACAGGTGCAGGGGGTTGCCAGAGCCCCGAGCGCTCTGCTGTGGCTACGCCATGATAAAAGCACTATCCTGCAATTCCCCTCTCCAAAATTTGGCCTTTCTGGCATAGGTGCTTGGCTCTGAGCTTTCAAATACGCAGCTGGAAGTGGCCTCAGCTCAGCTCTGTGCATCCAAACCTGTCCAGATGTGCTCTGGAGTCCCTATTTCTTCTGTTGTTGAAGACTTCGGAGGGCCCTTTCAGGTGTCCCTGTCTCTTGTAACCACCCAGAATTCGGTGACATCCATCCCTGTTTGGTAAGGAATAGTTCCCCGTCCCCAGCAGACCTCCAGAGCAAGCAGCGAGGAGGAACGAGGCCGGAGCAAGGACGTCCCCATGGTGGAGGCGCATGGGCACAGCTGTCTTGCTGGATAGGGCGAGCTCATGGGAAAAGAGGTCAAGTTTGACGAAAGCACCCTCCAGAGTTACCTTAGGGGATGGAGATCCCCCTGGGATGCACAAGCTGCTGGTTGAAGGATGGTAACACAAGCAGTGATCCTGGTACAAACTAGAGGCAATAGTCACGGTCCCATCCTGACACATACAGACAAGGAAAAAGAATTGAGCCCCAGAGCTGTCAAAGTCCAGCTTGCTTCCTTGCAGCCAGCCCAAACAGGTCAGATTTAAGAGTAACTAAAAGATGGATGAGATCAATGCAAGAGCAGCGTGGACGTGACAAGCGGTGGTGTCAGCTCACCAGCCGCCCAGCACCGGTAATGCTTTCTTAACTGTCCTGAAAAAGGAGGAAAAAGGCAGCTGTATTTGTTGGCAGTGTGCACATGATGCTTACAAATGTCCAAAGTTTGGGGCTGAGATACATTTATCCCAATAAATATGAAAAAAAGGGTATTGCGATAATCCTGATGGGATGTAACAAGAGCCTGGAAAAAGCATGACCTGGCCATGGGTGGAAAAGGATGAATTTTGAAGATTTATTCCCACAAATGCATCCATGGGCACAACCTCACCCTTTTCACCCCAGCAGGGACCATCACTCTACAAAAGCGACACCAGCAGATACCCGGGCAGGCTTTCTGATGCTCTTTGCTCACATATTAACAAGAAATCTTCATTCATCTACTTGCCGCAGGGAGTTTTCAGGCTTCCAGCTCCTTCCATTCAGAGAAGACGACAGAGTTTTCCGGGTCTCCGTAATTATTTACATGTGGGCTGTATTTATTGGCAATTAAATGGTTCAGCGGCTCCGAGACATCAGTCTCCTCTAAACATGTTGTTTGCCAGATTGCTTCCTGCCAGCAATCCCTGTGGGCTGGGAAATGTTGTCGAGCCCTCCGGGGCTGCATGTTCGGGAGGGAGCAGCTGGCAGAGCCCCCCCGCTGGGGCCACGGCGCTCCGCGAACGCTGGGAAAAAATAATGTGATAGCACAGCCTCACGTTCAGCAATTCGGAGGCTGCGGGGGGGATTCGGGTTTGTTTTAAACACATTTGCAGATCGGGGCACCGGGGGGTCAGGGAGGAGGTTGGGATGGTGTGCGCAGCATCCGCGGGAAACGGCTTGGGAAAAGCACAGCGATTTGGCAAAACGTGCAGTGGCGTGGTAAAAAATCCAGTAGCTATGGAAATACCTGCAGCTAAAACACTCAGCAAACCTGGCAGGGCATGCAGCAGGCTGGTAAAGTATGGAGCAAGCCCAGTAAAACGTTCAGTGCTTCTAAAAAAATGTGCAAAAATCCTGATGAAGTAAGCAATGACTCTGGCAAAGCATGGTGTGATCCTTCCAAGCAAGCTGGTAAAAGATACAAAATGTGCAGCAGTCCCAGTAAAACATGCAACAACCCCAGCAAAATATGCAGTGATCCCAGTGAAACAGGCAGTGGCCTGGTAAAATGTGCAGTGGCTTTGGCAAAATACGCAATAATTCTGAAAACACATGCAAGCACCCCATCAAAACACGCAGCGATTGCAGTAAAACACAAGGCAGCCCTGATAAAACGAGCAGTGACTTGACGAAACTGAAAGCAATCCCAGGAAGGCATGTAGGAGACCTGGTAAGAAGTAACCCCGGTGAAACATGCGGCAAATTTTTTGGAAACAGCAGTGGGGGCTGGATGCAGAATGTTTTTGGTACCTGGATCCATTGCACGTGAAGTATATTTGTGACCAGTAGCGAGGTGCTTTAAGCATTCACCTACAGCCTCAAGACGGCTCAAAATTACCCGAGCTAATAACCAGAACGCAAGGAGGCACTAATTACACACAATCTCATGTGGTCCAAATCCTCCAGGCCCGCAGGGGATGGCAGCAGGGTGTTTCCGAGCAGACAACAGCCTTAAAATATCCCCGGTTTCCTCTCTCACTTCCCCTGCAAGTTTTATTTCAGGGGATGATCCCACTGCTGCTCTCCGTCTCGTGTTCCTACCAGCAGCCCCGTCTCCTCCCTTTATTCACATCCCAATGCCTTTAACCATCATCACCGGCAAAGGGGAAAGGAGGAGGGATGGGAGAGAAAGGATTTGCCGCAGGGAAAGCCTCTGGAATAGGAAACTCCACCGGGCAGCTCCAATATTGCAGAGTCAGGGGGAGGCCACATTAATGCTGAGAAATTGGAGCTTTAAGAAGGGGAAAAAGCAACCCCTGGGCTGTGCAGCTCCCCAGCTCACGCTGAGCATGGTGCAAAATGGTTTTAGGGCAAAGGACTTCATATCCCGATGCAGGAGTGTTTGTCTCCAATTTGCTTTTTGTTGGTAAAAAACGAAAAGTTTAGCTGCAATTTAAAAGTCTGGGAGGTCGCTTTGCTGTGTGAGAGCTGCTGCAGCGACAGCAGGAGGAACTGCATTGGCACAAAGGGCAGCAGAAAGCCGTTGGGTGACGAATTTCAAGACCAAGAGGACGTGGGAACTGTCACGCCCTGCCACCACGGCTTCACAGCCCCACACGGGGCCGGGGGGGGCACACTGCATCTCCCCAGCAGCAGCAAAAACACCCCAAAAGATTCATTAAAATAAGAGGCAGGGCTACCTCTTGCTATTGCTTTATTATTATTATTATTTTTAGTGCTGCTCACTATGGCAGGAGGCTTGCTGGAAGCCCCGCAGCCCCAAAGTGCCTCCCTGCAACCTCTGCTAAGGCAGAAAAACTTTATTTTCTCCCAGGCCAGGCTTGCTCCTGGCGGGGCTCTCATCAGCTTAGGACCCACTTGGACTTGCCAGTGAGCACCTGGAAGCTTTCTGAGTGAGGAGCGCGAGGATCCAGATGTTTAAGTGCATTTACTGTATTTTCATGTTTTATATTTCAAACTTTTGTTCAACATTTTTCACCTACACAGCCCTTTCCGTGGGTTGAGCTGCTGTTTTGCAAATTGGCCTGGATTACCTCAGTTCTGCTCCTTTGCTGTCAGAAAAGCAGGGCCCATGCCCGCCATACTATTTAGCCATTTATGCTTTACTTTTCAATTTATAATTCTGACATCTTAAAAAAAAAAAACAACTATTAAGCATCAGTCACAGTTTCAGAAAAGTTGTCATGGGGGGTGTTTGTGTTGCTGCTCTTTTTAGCATATTCCTATTTTCCAAAATTTCCTCCTTACCTGATCGTACACAACGGAGAAATAGCAATAAATATGATCCTGCAAGCACATTTCCAAGCCTCCAGCCCCCATGTGTTTGACTGGGGGGGAAACATAGCTCTCGCACTTCCAGAGGAGGAGAAGGAGGTGATTCAGCGCCAAAGCGCCCCGTTATTTCCCATTTCAAAGAATTTTTGCACGGAGGAGGAAGGTGAATCAGCACGGTGCTGCTGTTTTGCTTTGGTTCGCTCCTGCTGCACAGCGAGGTTTCACGACTCAGGCTGGCACTTTGGGGAGGTACAAAGCAAATTCCCCCGGCTTCTTGGCTCAGGCTCTGCAAGCAAAATCACACCAAGCTGTGCTAAAAGTGAAGGGAAAATACAATCTCTCATCTCTAATTCTGTGTTTTGGGCTGGCAGGAAAAGGCTCTTTGGAAGTTATAAAAAACAAAGGTGCTTTTTTTTTTTTTGGCCTTTTATTTTTTTTTTCCACCCAGGAGAAAAGGAAGCCAACTCACACAGCTTTACAGGCAAATGCAGAAGATTACCTTTTTTCCTTTTTGCAGAAGAGACGGAGAGGAGGTCGGGTACAACAAAGCTGCATATGCGATGACATGGGATTTCAGTTTTGGATACCAATCCCACTAACAACTTCCTTTGAGTCCCAGACACCCCATCCACCACAGACCCTTTCGGCTGCTACAAGAAGAGCAGGACTTGTTTGCATGAGAGATTAAAATGCCACAGGAACAACACAAAAATTTCTTCAAACTGAGCTTCCAACTGCAAAAATGCCATTTTTTTTGCCCTGTTTCTCTGGATAAACCCCTCCAGGGATCACCATCTCAGGGGTGAGGGTCTGGTCTCTGCATGGGTGAAAGGACCCACAAACCACTTGCTAATAGCATTTACTGGGATGCTACTCTGATATATGCCATCTACAAACATTAACTGATTTTTTTTTTTTTTCCTTAAAAGAGCCTGGCCTGGAGATCCTGGGCTCTCTGGGTGCTGGCTGAGGTACAGAAAATGATTTTGAAGGTATGCATACTCGAAGCGGGAAGCAACTCAGGTCCATCGACGTGCTTTGTATCTCGCAGTCCGGGACCTTTGCTGTAAGGCATGGAGAAGGCATGGCATGGAGAAGGTGGATGGGCAGCTCGGCTCTTACTGTCGTAGGCTTAAAATGAGAGGAAATAAAAAGAAATCCCACTCTTGACAAACAATAACAACAACAAACTATTAACCAAATACCCATGGCTTTCTGGGTTTTCCCAGACAGGCACTGCTAAGGACAGGAACTGCCTGTTTTTTCCCCAAAGCCCCTCACCAACTCGCAGCTCTTGAGCCTGATGGTTGGCTTTGACTCCAGCCAGTGGAGAGGCAAAGGATAATTTTGCAAGAGCTAAAACAGGAAAAGAGAAGCAAAAAAGAAGAGGGATCCCAATATATGCCTGTTCTGGGGGGTCTGGAAACTTGCCATCCAGTACGCACTGTACTTAACCAGCTACAGCCATTTGCATCCACTACAAGCCAAAAATGCCACCTGGGGGACCCTTAGCATGCTTTTAACCAGGGCTTTTTGCACAGATGACATACAATAGCATGACATAGGCAGGCTGATCTTTTTTTTCCATTTCTCACACCCTGGAATCTCTACCAGGACAAACAGCTGCCTCTAGTGCATGGGCAGATATCACCCTTCTGTGCACAAATCTCTCTCTTTTTTTTTTTTTTTTTTTTTTTCCTAAAAGCTGCCAAGCTTTACGAGCACTGGGTCTGCTTGTGTGTGTTTGAAACCCATGCTTAGTCAGATGCAAATAGCTCCAAGCAGTGTTTTGCTTTAGTTGCCAAATACTTTTCCTGGTATACGCATTGATTCTTTTTTTGTTATTATTATTTATTTTTCTCATCAGGCTGCAGTCAAAACACACGCACAAACGCTGGGTGTCATCATCCCGTGCCTTTCTGCAGCCTCACTGGCACAGACCTGATTTATAGCTGAAATACCACGGGCTGCCTTAAATTTCTGCTAAAGCTCTAGGAAAACTCTTTGTGAAAACTTTGGGTGCTGCTCCAGCTTTCCAGATCTATCGGGTCCAGCTGCCCTGTAAGCTCTGCAGACCCAGTGTGTAGCTTAAGGGTAAACGGAAATTTTTGGCTGAGACTTCAGCAAAGTGACCGTGCAGGAGGTGCTTGCCAGCAGCCGATGATGAAACACAGAAATCCAACAGCAGCGGACAGACATGCTGGGATCGAGCTGCAGTGATTTATGGGCTTGATTTTGGGGAGAAATGCAGCGTCTGGGAGCTGTGGATTGGAGTTACCCTGTGCTGAGCAGCTGTTCACATCCGTGATGGTGATCTCAGGGTTGCCACACATCCACATTGCAATGAGAAAGGAGAAAAGAGCTGTTTGGTGCTGCAGAACACTCCGGGATTAAACCATTAAAAAACCTGCCTACAGGCAGGGATGTGCCTATACAATGAGAAAAAGAATGAGGGCACTGCTCATGGCTCACTGCTGCCTGGCTCATCACTCATCCAAGTTGCAATCTCACCAGGAGAGTCGAAAATATTACAGCCCTTTTCCCACGGTTGCTTCTCTATTATTCTTTTTAATAGCCTGTGACGCCATGGTTGCATACGGAAGCGATTTGCTGAATGGGGCTCTAACATAAAGCACGCGCTGTCAGCACCAGGAAAGTTTGGAGGGATGGAAAAAATCCCCATCCTGTCTATTTTTCTAACAGGTAGTAAGGAGATGAGAAAACCCAGGGGTTAAGGAGGTTGGCAGAGCCTGTCTCACCCCTCACATGGGGTTGCCCTACAAAATGCTTCCTGGGGAAAACCTACAAAACCCCTGGGCAGTAACGCTGGGCACCCTGGGTGCTGGGAGCACGATGGCAGCATCCCCAAGAAACCCACCTACTTTTTTTCACACCCAACTGGCAGAAAACCTGGGGGCTGGCCAGCGGCGGGATGCCAATGAGCAGGGAAGTGGATTTTTAGCACGATGCTGTCCTCCCTCTCCTCCGGTTCTAGATGTGTATTTTCTTTTACCGCTTTTTCAGTCTGCCTTTGAGAGAAGGCTGCATCGACACGTCCTCCTTCACTGCACTGCTGGCGGTGACTCCTGCTAGGAAGTGGAAGGTGATGGGTAAATCCCGTTGAGAGAGAGCAGATCTGTGCTAACTTGCAGCTTTGGGCTGGAGCCGTGCCTGGGGACCCTGCCACGGCGCTTATTTTGTCTGCAAAGCCAGGACTGCATTCAGGAAAGCGGGGTCACAAAAATGACATCTTTCCTCCCAAATCCATTCCATGTGTGCATGCCAGAGGCGTATCTGCCGAAGCGAGCAGCTGCTAAAGTCTGTCTTGTTTTCTAACAAGCCAGCCCGATCGTGATGCTCGTCCATCAGCGGAGCTCTTAGCCAAAATCTGCCCTGAGGCCATGTGGACAAGCTCTTTGAGGGAGCGGGTCCTCAGCGAGGACAAGCTGCAGACAGTGTCAGCAAAGCAACCATGTGGTGGACAGCCACAGACGTGTCCATCCTGCAGAAGTCCCTTCAGTCCAGCTTCATTTCAAGAGGATCAGTGGAAGTTTGGTTGTTTAAATACGTTTCTATTTCTTTCTCGTCTGAAGAATTGGAAAGAAATCACTGTGTTTTCTGAAGAGCTGAATCAGACCTGCCCCTGGGACCCCTCAAGCCTGACCTGCACGATGCCGGATCTCCAAAGTCCCCTTCCAGCCTTGATTAAAACCCCTTCACTAAGGGCCTTGCAGGAGTCGATGCGATTCTTCCTAAACGAGCATTGCACATGGGGCTGCACTGATCTCTCCTGCTGGGAGCAAGAAGATAATTAAGAGCAACCTCTTCAGACCTCGTTCGCTGGGAAGCAAGACCTTTCTCCATCAGCTGCCTGCTACTATTCGTGGCCTGGAGAAAGCTGCAGCTTTTACACTCCTGCTCTTTCCTAATTGCCTCGTTTGGCCGCTGATACCCAAATGTTGATCAATGATGGCCAGCAGGCCATCAAAACGAGCTGCAAGGAACAGCGGGCATGATTTTAACTGTGGGAATTTAAAAAAAACAGCAAACAAACAAACAAAAAACCTACCACCCTCCCTTTCTTGCTGTGAGCTTGCTATTCCATTCGCAGATGGCCAAAAAAGCAGTTTAATGCTTCCTATATACCTATACAGTTTCCTATACTCCCATATACTGGGAGTATATAGTAAGTCTGCACACAGTGTGAATCCTCACTTCTCTCCATGGCACTACCAGGGCACAGTTTTCTCTCTCAGACCTCAGCACCTCTCCTTTCCTTTTTCTCCATGGGGACATTGTTAATGTCTTCCTTCTGGCATCAAGGAGAGGCATGGCTTCATGCCACTCTGCATTTTCCATTATGACCGGAGCCCCGATTCCTGTTCCCTCTCCACCTTCAGGAACACCATAGAAGATGAAAGAGCTTTTTTTTTTTTTTTTTCTTTTTCTTTTTTTTTCCGTTCTTTGCATTCACAAGGCCATGAAAAGGTGCAACCCTTCCAACAACTAAACATTGCAGGTAGAGGCATGCTGCTCGAAGCCTGACCACAGCCTGCAGCAAAGCCAAACCCTCTAATTCCTTGTGCATGAAGTTAAAAGGGAGCAGCAGCACCACGTATTATCTTTTTCCCCCCAAAGTCACATTTTTGAGAGCTGATATAGTAAAATGATCCGTAAGCATGTTACTTACCCAACTCTTCTCTGTGTGCTTGGCAATGGCACATTCCCAGTTTTCCTGGATGCCGTAACCTGATGCTTGCAGCCCAAGCCAGCACTGATGTAAATATGTTGCTTTTGAATGACGGAAGCTTTCAGATTAAAATGCAGTTCTCTGAGTTCTGGTCTGAGAGCTACATCCCTGTTGCATCCCAAATTCACACCTCGACTGAAACAAGGATGAATTTCTTTTCTGCTGCCAACCTGCAGAAGACCAAGCTCCCTCTAAGGCACAAATCCTGAGCATCCCGTGGCTGCTCTTGGAAATCCTTGCACTCACAATGATTTCAGCATGCATGATTTGCTTGGATAGTCACTCCCAGAAACAAGATAAACATTTTGGTATCCTCTTTGCTAATTTTTAGCATTGCTCTGACTCAATGAGAAAGCAAGGGCAACACCTCATTGTTTAGTCTACCACCAAACTCAATGGATGGGCACTGAGCAGCAGCAAGCAAGAGTTTTAGCCACGAAACTGTCCTTTCCAACTGCTTCAAATAACTTCTCAAAGAATGAAAATGTTGTTGGGCAGATTTTTCATTAACCTGATCAGGGCGGCTTTTGAATGAACGAACTGATTCAAGCCTTTTAAATCTGGAATAAATCTGGAATAAATCTGCACCTTAGGGTGATTCTGCTGAAGTCAGTGGAGCTAAAGACAGAGGGAGATCAGACGAGGCTTGTTCAACGCCCTTCCACACAGTTCTGATGTTTCAGATACCTCCATTTGCGGTGGCTTTCGGCCAAAGGGCCAATTGCCAAGATTAAACATATCAGAGCTCTCTGAGCCCACTGCTGTTCCGGCTCTGAGCCTGTTTCTCCTCACCTGGGGACCCACGGGCTCCCATGGAAATTGTGTGGTCAGCAAGGTGTGAAGATGATGCAACTTCCATTATTTCCATGGAAACCAGCTTTAGTCAGGGCTCAGACTGGAGATTTTTTTTTTATTATTATTTTTTAACAACTGCTTCTGCCTAGCACGAGCTTTTTACTGCTGATAAATTATAAATATTTTTGTGATTTGCTGTCCTGCCTTCCCTAGCTCCTTGCTGGAATATGGGGACACCAGCCCATACTTGGCTCCTTTGCTAACTGGAGTCCTGTAAACCCCCTGCAAATCTAAAGGATCCCATTGGCCTCATCGCTGTCCCCAAAGGTCTCACCCAAAGCAGCTTTGCCCTGCTTCCTACAGTAAGATGGGTATTTCTTCCAAAAGATGATAACATCAAAGCCAACCTTCTGTCAATATAAAATGGTTGTTCATTAGGAAAAGTAGCAAACTAAACAAGAAGCATTTTGTGCTTGTGCATTCACTTTTTTTCATTGCCACTTACTCTTGCAGCAGCCTAGAGCCAGCAGCATCCCGTTGTGTCCACCTCCTTTAGCAGAAGCTGCGTTCTTGTTGTCTCCCAACAAAACCTAGGACAGAGCTGGGACTGGAGGCAGCCTCCTCACTGGTGAGGAGGGGACAAGCAAGCGGGGCTGGCAGCTGAAAAAAAAAAAGGACAGCTTTGAATATCCCACCTTTACCCACAACCTTTCATAATGCTTTTCAACAATGGCTTCGCTGTCCTTTTCTGGGAGTTTTGTGGGGCTGGCAGAGCCCCGCTGCCTTGGCAAACCTTTGCTGCTATCGTTACCCACAAAAGGGCTGTAAAAGCCTCTGCGATGTTTTCACTGGATGAAGTGCTTTTTTTTCCTTTGCTGAATAAACCCTTCCATGACTCAGGCGGCTGCTGGGGCGTGTGTGTGTGTGTGTACACCACGCTGCAAGGAAACCCCTGTCTCACAGGGCACTCATTTTGGAAAAATCCAGCTGAGTTTTCAAACCCACATCCATTTTTTATTTTTATTTTTTATTTTTTTCCCCAAGCACCTTGATCTTAGCAAAGGCAAAACAGGAAAGACGCATGGCTTTCAAGACAGTATGAAGTCCACGTCAGCACCTTGTGAATTCATTGCTTTTATCTGTAGCTGTTTTGCCACCATCTGGCCTCGCATTGCAAGAGGGCAAGGCAGGGCATGCTCTGTGTGGGTTAAGCAAAAAATCAGGCAGGGGTGTTTACCTCTTTTCGAGAGCCCCTGGACAGGGGCTTTTCAAGATCCCCTGGACACAGGACCAGCCATTTTGGGTGCATTCTCACAGACAGCACGGAAACATCACTGTTGAAGTTATTCCTGAGATACAGAAAAGAAAAATGAACCAACCAACAAAAAACCCACTGTGGTTTTCTACAGATTTTCAGCTTGCTGTTGCACACAGACACTACGCCTTGCACCTAAAAGCAGACCTGCAATAAAATTCTAGCATCCACCTGCAGAAAGAAAGCAGAAGAAAGGGCAGTTACACTCCGGACAATGCAATGCTGGTATTCACACTGGAATTGGCATGAACCAGAAAAAGGTAAGGCTACAGTTTTGTTTTAATAGCTTGTTGTATTTTTGTAGTGCCTTAAAGTCAACGTTTGCAAAAGATTTTACCAGCTCTGTTTACCTCCCAGTCACTGGCTATGAGGTTTGGGCTAGATTTTGATCCAAGGAGCTTTGCTCTGCTCTGTTCAGCAGCATCCCAAAAGCAAAAATCTCATCAGAAGAACCCTTCTCATGAAGCTGGAACCAAAAACTTCAGAAAATGACCCCGCTCTGTTTGACCTGAGCTCTGCTCTCTGCTACCAAACTGTGTGCAACTGAACAAGCTCCTCTAAAACCACAGGCAAAAATTCCCTCACGAGGGTATAGGTGGGAGTCCTCGATATTCGCGTAAGGAATCAGATTATAGGGGCTCTTTCAATATAGCTTGGACCCTCAGAAGTACGACACGTGACTGTAAGCGCTATGGATGAACCCCGAGGGGTATGTGCAGAGTACTGCCTCCACCAGTAAATCTTGGCCTCATTATACACAACGGCCCGTTAAATACATTTTCTTTCAGAATTTTCAAAGTGAAAGAAACCTCCTGAGGATGATCGCACTCCCGCAAGAAAAAAAGAAATCCCACCTAAAAGCAAGAGGAACTGTCTGCAGAGATTCTCCCCCATAAAAAAATAATAATATAAAAGGTTTGAAACAAAGAGGAGGAGAAGCAAAGCTGGTTTTACACCTTGTGCAGACATCGAAACAAGCGTCCGCAGTGCTGCTTGCTCCCGCCGTGCTCCGGAGAGCTTTATTCCCGTTAGATACGGGGTTATGGCTAGCAGCCAGCGAGGCGACTGGCAGCGTTAATGCACTTACTTCAGCACCAGTGCCTGGCAAGGAAGTTATTTATTTCTGCAAAAGCAATAGGAAAAAGCCCACAGGAAAGAGGAAAAAATCTGACGCATGCACCAGAGCTCAGCTGTGGAGCCCAGAGGGACCATGCTTAAAACCCTGTTCTTTCCACGAGTGGCTGGCTGCAATGAACCTGCTTTAGAAATTCAGAGAGCCCAGGCTGCAGATGCCAAATGCCAGCTCAGGGAGTGCTCCTTGTCACCAGCACTGGCTCTGTGATGCTGATGCTCCCTCCCGAGTTGTTCGGGTCCAAGCGGTTTCTTCTGCCTGGTGTGAAATCCCTGAGCTTCGACGAACGCTCCTCGCATCGCACTGCCAACAGCCAGCCCCTCGGGTGTTAGGTATGCTGAGATGAGGCTTTCCAGACCTGCTAACATTGGAATTGGTAAATGAGGCAATACGTAAAACGATTTTTTGAAACAATAAGGGATCGTGACCTGTCCTGCTCCCTTCTCCAAGGGGGAAAACAAACCAGCAGCCCTGCATGTTAAACTCAAATGGCTCGCTTATTCCCATTCCTGTAGTCCCGGTGCAATATGGAAATTATTTAAGATGTTGGCTCGCTGACACGCTGTTATGATCTAAACAAGACAACACAGAGCAGGGATGGATTTTCCACACCTCTCAGCTGGTTAACCCCTGGCAAGCAGGGACCTTCTCACCATGTGCCCACGGTCGTTCCTTCTGTGAGCACTCAGACCTGCCATGCTCACACCGCTGCAGAAACCAAGGTCTTCTTCCACGAAGCAAGTGGATGCATGAGTCTCATTTCACAGGAGGATCACCTAAATCAGACCTGGTCCACGAGCGAGTGAATCTGTCTCAAGTGTAGCACAAGCTATGAGAAATAACCCAGCAAACTGATACAACAAAATCATAACGGCAGGTTGCAGTTACCTATTTTTAGTTCTTTGTGCAGGGAACATGATGCTGGTTTAGGCATGTACATAGACACACCATCTTGACCATAATGAATTCCTAACGTGGAGAGAGAGACAGTCGAAATTAGCACAGCACAAACACTTGCCTGTGTGAACAGGGAATTCTTTGTGATTTCATGCTTTTGGCAAAAAGAGATGCCAGTGAACTGGAAAGACACGAGCACGCAGGACTGTGTGGAAGATGACACACTGAGCACTGATGGACATTTAGCTTCTGATACTGGATCAGTAAATCCCTGAGGAAAAAGAGAGAAGAGAAGAGAAGAGAAGAGAAGAGAAGAGAAGAGAAGAGAAGAGAAGAGAAGAGAAGAGAAGAGAGAGAGAGAGAGAGAGAGAGAGAGAGAGAGAAAGAGAAGAGATTTTATGCCCTTGCCCTCTCTCCAGCACAAAATCCCACATCATTATATATATATATGTATTATGAGGGATATATAGATTTAATAAAATATATAAATGTATCCCAGGCAGGAATCAGACACAACTGTTGCTAGCAAGCAGTCCAAGACCAAACATGCACCAAGCATAACTATGTCTGCTAACAAACCATGGCATGAAGTAGGTATCTGTTAGCACAAACCACGGGAACTTGACCTTAAAAAAACGGGTTTTCCCTGCTCTTCATCAGACTCTTCATCTGTTGCCTTCTCTGATCATTGCATTTCTTACATGATCAATTAAATCCTCATAAAACACTCTGGAAGTATTCCTCTGTGCAAAAAGCATCACTCCATGCCACAGGGAGCTCTGGATGTCGTACAGGCATTGATTTGGGGGAAAGAGAAGCGTTAGGGCTGGGTCATGACCAGCACTCACATGGGGGTAAAGCACTCGACTCCTTTCTGTAGCCCCCCCCAACTACAACCACGGGAGCTGCAAGCGATGAAAGGATCAGTACAACATATTCTTTTCTTAGATTTGGTAGAAATCGGTAGGTCCAAGAGTCACCAGGGAAGGAAGAATAAACCAGCACGCACAAATGGAAAAAACTGAGAACACAAAATGCTTCTTTTTTAAGGTAACCTTCTTTTAACGTAAGAAGGGATTAATGGCAAATTAAAATAAAATCTCACTGTAGTAATCTAGAGGGACATTGTCAGAAGGTCTCCATATAATTAGATGGAATTAAGCTACCGGAGTGTCTCCAGGTATCCTTGCATGTTTCTGTAGAGAAAACATGAGAGTGGCATGGTCCGGGCGATGATTTTGACATGAAGTTAGGAAAAGCAACAGAGAAAAATGCAGTGCCAACACCCCAGTGCTAAAACCTTCAGCTGTTCAGCTGGGGAAGCTTGGGGCATCCCATCTAGTGTCGAGGCTTCATAAATAATAAATCAAAAGAGAACAGATCATCTTTTTATTCTGCTTGGTGACTGCAAGAATGGAGATGGAAAAGTGGAAAAGGAGCTGCCAAACTGGAATAGATCAGAAAGGAGAAGTGTTAAATACGGTTTGATCAAACCAAGACAGCTTCTAACTTCATGGTTACCTCCTCCCAGTGCGTACCTGAGCTGCTCTGAAGTCCTTCTCCTCTCTGCTTTCAGTTTCCCCAGGTCCCCAGGAGGAGGGCTGGATCCTGCTCCATGTCTCTTACCTCCAGTAGACAATGTCAGCTCTGGAATTTGCTCCGGATTTATTCCATGCCAGAGAAACACTTGACTAAAAGAAATAATAGAGCTGATAAGAGATGAGTTTCTTTTCCTTTTTCCTCCCTTCCTACTCAGCTGAAAGGTTTCTCAGGAAATTGTATTTTTAGCCACGGATAAAATGAAGTATCACTAATGGGAACCCAATTGATTTTTCATACTTGCATTCACCAGCTTACAAGTGGCTGACTTGCCACAGCGAGGTAAGAAAATCAAAGACAGATAAGAAAAGCAAAGACGTGACCCTGACCGAGGAAGAGGAATGGGGTGTAGAGGCAAACGACAAAATCCCCCCCTGCCATGGCTTTTGGGAAGACTTTTCCACACTTTGCCAGGTATAGGACAAATTTTTGCTCAAGCTATGAGGTTTTGTGGGTTTTGCTCACGTTCAAGCCTTCCTTAAAGAAGGGTACAAGGAACTGGGAAAAGGCTGTCTGCTTTTATTTAGAGAGAAAAAGGCAATAAATGACATCCAGTGAGCACGTAAGTGCAGAATCCATGAAAAGCAAAATCCGTCTGTGTGCAATAAATGAGATTAAGGGGGCAAGAGACTAAAAAATTAATGTGGAGAACAGAAGGTGCAGCAGATAAACAGGCAGCACAAACTTTTCAAATTTCTGAGAAATAAGCATTTAATAAAAACCCAGTTTCTGAACAAGTAGGAAACATTCCCTCAGCCTCATTGACACAAAGACAGTAAAGTCTAACCAGCTTATTCCCAGTTAGAAAGACCTGAAGGTTGAGATTAAGATTAATTAAGAAGATTTAATTAAAACACAGACCATCCCATCACTGGCATCTGTATCACAAAACAAAATAAAATCTGATTCCCAGCTGATATCTGGTGTGTTTGGCTGGAGAACAAGGCAGATCCAGATGAATCAGCTGTTTCCAGTGCTGGGCCCCAAATATTCCTGCACCATCACCAAAATCACCAGGGGCAGGCAAGAGTTTTAGCCACACAGACCTGGCACAAAGAGAGCAAAGCCCGTTTCTAACCCATTTTTTGAAAGGCACAGGATGCAGAAGTAAGGATGAAGCCAGAAGCTGAAGCCCATGAGCGTAGCACTCATTGCTCTCATACACAACCCTGATCCCATCAGAAGTAAAAATCACTGAGCTCAGTAAACTCAAACTGCCCTGCTATTGACTTGAGCAGAAGGAGGCGGCAATTTCACCGTGTGCGTTCATAGATACAGTGAATCTATTGTCATTTAAGGCTATGCCCTAGGCAGGATTTTCCATCCCTCCACCTTGAGTTCAGTTGAATGGGGCTCCATGCCCTTCTTCCAGACAATTTTGGAAATCTTATCAAAAAAAAAGAAAAAAAAAGAAGAGAAAAAAAGAAGAGAGAGAGAAAAACTTATTTTTTTTCTGTCACTTTCTTGAGATTAATCCCAGGAAACCACCAAGTCCCTTTTGTATCTGTAATCCATCTGCGCTGCTTTGTATCAACACCACTGCAATTAGGTGCCTATTTTGCTGCTGACTGCTGCTTTTTATCCAATTGCCTGCGTCGTCCAACTGTTTTGCTGTTCGGCTTGGATGCATTTCCTTCTCCACTGGTTACCACTGCTCTGACACTTATAACAGAAATTATTCCAGGCAGGAATTGCCTATTTGTCATACTTTTAACGCTTAGCATAAGGGGAAGAAGGCCTCTCACAAGAATTCAAATAAACATTAACATCGAAGGAAAAGCACAAAGCAATAGAGTCGTTCATATAAAAATTTTATTAAAAAGGAGGACACAGCCCCCAAAACAGCACTGTACATTATGTCCCAAACTTTTACAATTTAACAGTCATAATTAAATACAAAAAGCTACAAAAATGGTGTGCACATCAGAAAAGAAGAACTAATCCTCCAATTGCTCGAAATGTGGCTGGAGAAAGTGTTTGTCCATGGTGGTTTGCAATGCATGTGGAGACACAGGTACCCATTGAGGCTGTGAGCATGCACATTTTGGATTTTTTTTTTTTTCTGTCATAAGAGCCACGATGGCTTTTGATCTTATCAGATCTTTAGCTTAAAAAGAAAGAGAAGAGCAAATTGTTAGGGCTTGATGCTGCATCTGATAATGTTATGCTGGGTAAATAACTTGTATTTTCATATCATAAGTCCCACTCTTTCTATTATCACTAGTTTTGTTTCAATTATTAGTAATTAAAAGAAAAAATACGGATACTACTGCTGTCACAGGAAAAAAAAAAAAAACAAAAAACAGTCTCGCTTAACCACCATCTATAGATGTGAAAATAAAGAAGAAATAAAGCCGTATTTTAAAGGACTTTTTTTCTATTCATACTTGAAGAACTACCTCTAGTCTAACCTGGGACCAGTTTTAACAGCGCTAACTTTCAGCGCATCAACCACTATTTTAAGTTATGATTGTGAGTCAGCTGCACACTATGTAGTAGTAAACACAAAAAAAGGAGGAAGAATATTTAAAATATATCAATTTTCTTGACTTCCTTACAAAAGATTTCCATGCCGTGCCATAAAAAGAATTTGAAGCAAAATAGATTTACAAAAGCTATTGTGCTCGAGTCAGCGGCATATGTACACATTAAAATTGGAACAATACAAAAAGTATTCTTAGTAGAAAAGGCAATATATAAAATTATATAAAGAGTGTTTTAAAAGTATAAAATTAGGAAATTATGCATAGAAGAGTGTTTCACAGGCCCTGCAGCAACACATTATTTGTAGCAATGGCCGTCTTAGCAAATCCTTGCCTGCGTAGGCAGAATTTCTGCCAGATCCTGAAACAAAAAACTCATTGCCTACAGAATTCGCTGGTTATGTTTGGAAGGGGATAGGCAAAAAGGGAGAAATCCAGGATATATTTTGGTAGCAGCTCTTTTATAAGCTTTTGTTGGGTGTTGCATAGGTAGTAATGGAGTGTTTCTGCTGTCACGGGCTTGTACCACGACTGCCTTTCTGGGAAGCGGATAAAGGAAGGTGCCTGAACTTTCTCAAGGACATGGTTTGCGTCCTCGTTCAGCCGCTCATAGGAGCCGATGAAGTCGTACCTGACGGCGCAGGGCTGGCACAGGTTGTAGATGGGCATCCAGTGCTCGTTCATCTTTTCCACATCCTCATCCAGCAGGTAGCGGAGAAACTCGGAGAAGGTCACGTCGTCGCCTGCTGACTTGCCCCCGTTTTTTCGGTACCTCCTGACAATCTCCACCCCGTACTTCAGCTGGTACTCCTTGATCTCCCCAAACTTATTCCTGTAGGCCGACAGCAGCCTCTCCGCGGGGTTTCGCACAAAGATGAACTTGTAATAGTTCTTCAGGCGGTAGTTGATCTCGTCCGGCTTCATGTCCCCCAGGAACACCAGGTCGCTCTTGTGGTCCATCTTGAGCTTGACGTCGACGCTCTCCAGCGCTCCATCCAGCACCTTCAGGATGCGCTTCCAGTTGGAGCAGGCCACCTTGGGGACGTAGCAGTACAGAAAGCGGTACTTGTCGCTGACCAGGAGGTGACGGAGCACCGTCCGCCGCTGGCCGGCCGGCAGCTCCCAGACGCTGTGGGGCATGGCCCGCTGCCCGCAGACCGAGCGGATGGTGCGGTTGCGGATGTCCCGCAGCACCTCACGGTCGAGGTCGCCAGGGACCTCCCTGCCGCCCACCCTCCGGACGAGCTCCCCTGCCGGAGGGTGCAGCGGGGGCGGCTTCACCTCGGCCAGGATGCCCTTCTCGATCATCAGCAGCAGCCCGCTGGAGGCCAGGATCACGCCGAACATCAACATGGAGGGCAGCAGCACCGTGCCGCCGGCCCGCAAACGGGACCGGCTGCAGGCCGAGGCGGGCGCCCGCCTCAACTCCCCGGAGAAGGGGGACCGGGGGAACATGGCCTCGAAAGAGCCGGGCCAACGCCGCCTCAGCCTCCGAGCCTCATGCCCGGGTAAGGGGGGAGTTGGATGCCGGCTCCCGGCCGCCGGCACCGGGGAAGGGGGTGAGGCGGGGCAGCCGCCGGCAGTGACGGCCGCGCGGGGCGGGCAGGGGGCCGGCGGAGGCGGCGGCCATTTCGCGGCGTCCCCGCCCCGCGCTCATCGTTTCCCCTTCTCTCCGTGCCTGCCTCCTTCTCTCTGTCACGGGGGAGTGGGAAGGGAGCTTCGGAGGGTGTCCCTCGGCCCCTTCAGGCGTCTCCGTGAGGGAAGGGAGCCCGGAGCCGCCTGCCGCCGCGTTTCCAGTCAGGGCTGCAGCTCCCGCCGCGTTCCTCAGTCACTCAGGGCAGGCGCAGTTATTAGGGTGAACGAACATGCCACGTTCTCCTCTCCCCACAATAAGTATTACATTTAAGAAAATAAACCATCCCCGGCCTTGGTTCCGGATTACAGGACAGATTTGAAGGGTGCTCGTAGCCCAGAGGAGGCTTCAGTGCTTCAGTGCTGCGTTTTCTGCACCCAGACCCCACCTGCACACACACTTCTTGCTCCTGTAACAATAACTGAGTTGCAAAGAGTGGGTTTTAAACACACCGAGTCTGAAGCTGCACCTTTTGACTCCCAGTGCTTCCACGCTTGTATTTAGTCATTCTGCAGCATGATACAGGCTTTAATTAGACAGCTATAATCTGCATTTTCCCCAATACTTCATTAAGACAGACTACTATTAATTAGTTATGACATGTTTTGTTTAACCCGTTAACATTTTATTGCATGGTTTCAGCATTGGAAGTGGAAGAGAAAGTGATTTAAATTACCTTGCGAGCTCTCTGCAGCTTCTTGGGCGCTGTGCACAGAGGGGAGTCTAAGCCAAGGACAGCTGTGCCACCACCTGGAAGGCAAAGAAAAATATTTCTAAATATATAGGTATTTCCCCCAAGCCTTGCTCTTTAGATTGTCTGAATGACTCGAGCTGAAGTTCTCCTCACACCACCTCCACCTAAAGCAAACCCTAAGAGCAGCAACAAGCTGTAACCAGAGGCTTGTAGTTGGAGCCAGGTAGGCAGCCTGAACAGCAGGTAAATGCTAAACTAGACATAAGGATGCAATTTCTAAATAGAGCTCTTTCTGGAGCAGAAATCATGCCATACTTGCATTGTTCAACATATTTTTCTTCATTGCACTTTCAGAGCATACCACAGGGTTTGTGCTTCTTAACTAGTCTTCCAGGGACTCTGTCAAAAGCTTTCTTAACATCAAAAGAAAACAGCTTAGTTTTCTTTGATCAAAAGCCAAGAGTGTTTTGTCAGCCAAGACAGACAAAGTATTTGTAGTGAAGTGCAAGAGCCTGAAGCTAGATTATTTTACATTTTACAGTTTTATTTTGATGTAAATACAGCATTAGTTTTAGGAAGATACTGAATATTCTACACTGTGATCAGCAGCACAGCTGAAAATCTGCACAATCTGTAGCATTACCAGATTTCTGATATGATTTCAGAGGGCAGGTCTGAGGATCTGATCTTGATCTCAATACCAGAGTAAACTGAAGGTGTGCCAACGTATGAGATGAGAATCAGACCTACTTGGAAAGCCTGCATCTTAGAGAAGAAGATTGATTACAGTAAACACTGGTAAAGGCACTAATACTATTTCCAAAACAAACAAGGGAAATTTTTATTTCTTAGAAGGCATACTAGCCTAGCACCGCTTGCCCTCCTTTGTTTCTATTCACTTGTGATATCTATAGGCCTAGAGTAGTTACATATGGTAACCAATGAGTTCTGAATATATATTCCAGACTGCTAGAAATCGGAGACTGCCCGTGATGTCAGTCAGTTCATTTTTTCCTCCTAGGTATGCAAGGAAACTTTGATTTAAGGATTGGTCTTAATAGCACAGGTCTTTGGTAGGATGCAAAGTCTCTATAGAAACAACATAGCTAAGAAAATACAGGATTTGTGGTGCTGTGTTGTTTGTTTGCAAGACTAAAGCCCATGTCACTGAAAAAAAATATTAACTAGTTATACTGAATGTGCCTAATGCTCACTCTGCATGGTAATAAACTTGATCTTCAAACAGTTAAAAGAAGCACCATGTTCAGAATGTGCAGAACTACTGGAATATATTTCAGAGATCCATT
Organism: Anser cygnoides; assembly: GCF_040182565.1. Taxonomy (NCBI): domain Eukaryota; kingdom Metazoa; phylum Chordata; class Aves; order Anseriformes; family Anatidae; genus Anser; species Anser cygnoides. The sequence continues at coordinate 35,453,137 of NC_089877.1, forward strand.
TCTTCAGAGAAGATACATTTCGAACATAAAATGTCACTAAGAAACCCTAAGTTTAGGCTGCTGTGAGTTGCCTATAAAGCTTGTACTGCAAAGCACAAGAGATGGAATTTAGTTCTTTCTTACAGATATATCAAGGAGGATTTTGTAATAATTGACAGCCCTTTTCAGGATGCTTTCAAACTCTACCTGTTTACCTTTGTCACTTTATTCCAAATAACTAAAGGCAACTGACCCTCATTTTGGCCAACTAGATATGTATTCTGGCTCCGCTACAATTACAGGAACCACGCATAAGATGCACATGGGAACAGAAGGCCCGCTGATGACTGCATCTGTGAGCTTCTCGCTGATCCTAATTGTAAACTGTGAGTTTGGGAAGGAAGAGGCTTGCAGACATGCTGTTTCATCTAATTGATCTGCTGACTTCATGGTGCACTCTAGACAAACTTTGATGCTTGTTTCTCCACTTCAGGTAAGTATTTCTGCAGTAGTTGTCATCCTAGCCCAGACTAGTGCATAATGACTAGCCAGTGATGTTATCACTGGATCTTGCCAGAGCATGTAGAGCATTGTGTTAAGAAACTACCTTCAGCACTGCCTGAAATAAGTTGTACTGACTCAAATGTAAAATTTAAGAGTCTGTTCCTTTGCTTTTTCACATTTAAAAAGCGACATCTCACAGACACCGTAAAAATCCGTGTCTCCTGTAACTCAGACAGCACATGCAGCCCACAGCACTGTTTGTCCCCAATACCAGCAGCACTTACAACTCTGCACAGAGCAACCTTCTCAATCCACCCCCACTGTGAGTGCCTGGGAAAACAGGCAGGCTTTACAGCATGCCCAATGGATTAACCAAATCCAGCTGTCGTTACTATATATGGGTAAAGTATGGCTGCACTTAAACTGCACCTTTCATCTGTAGGAATCTTAAAGTCCCTGTGCAGAAGAGAGACACATTCATCCACACCAAGTCACAGTAAATTGTTTGCATCCCATGGCTATATGCAGCACCATGGAACAAGGAAAACCCTCATAGCCATACTCATAGAGATGCTTTGCCAGATCTCAGTGTGATCCTCATCTACCTAGGGGTGTAATGGCAGCCTCTTCCCCACAATTACTCATTTCTGAAGGATATAAAAATAGGATTTTTATAATTCACAGCACTCTTCAAGCTGCTTTCAAACCCCACCATTTACTTTTGCCTTAGGATCACAGGGTTGGCATTGCAATCCATAGCAGGACAGCTCTTGCCAGCCCAGCAAAGACCATTCCTGAGAGCAGGAACGGAAAACTTCAGTCCGTTGCCTGTCCAGACCAAGGGGTTAGGAGCATGTTCCTTCCATCCCCAGGTAACAACCAACTGGTGTTGAATAATTCTCTAGTTTTTTTTTTTTCTTTCTCAATGCGAACTCACATGAGCAGAGAAGCAACATTATAATGCATTGTTTTATATACTTAACTGCATTACACTGAGCTGGTCTCCCAGTATCATTTATGAGGGTGACACTCAGGTTTAAAGCAGACTGTAGTATTCATCCCTGTCTAACAGAAATGGTCTTAATAAAAAAAGTGTCAATTCCTATAGGAGATGGAGAGAAAGACTGAAGGACATACGTGTCCCTTCCAGCCCAGCGTGAGGTCAGACACTGATGGTCATCACAAGCACTGCCACATGCCCTACCAAGGCCCTGCTGGTCTTTCGGGTAGGATCCAATATTTACTTTGGGCTGAGAAACTGCAAAAAGTAAGAACACATGAGGCCCCAACAAAAAGCTTAGGAAAAAAGAAAAAATGTTTGAAGAACAACCATTTGAGCTGATGCCAACTTTCCAAACAAGCACAGTACAGCATGACAGGACAGTGACAAGTAAGTGTGGGCAAAATAAGGCCTCTTGGACCAATACGAACAGCTCCAGATCAAAAAGCAAAACAAGCAAAGCTTGAAGAGAAGAGATCTGATGTTGTGGCTTGTGTCCATAGATTATCCAGTAATTTAGTATAATAAAGCCTCTTAAGGAAGTGGATAAGTGTAGTGAGCTGATTGTGAAATGGCTTCTATGTAAAGCAGAGTTTCTTATCTCTAGGAAAAAAGTCTTTTTAAAACAAGTCAAACATGCTGGGTGAATATGCTAAATAATTCAGAGATTATTATGACAGGCTAGGTCTATCTTGCTCGTAATAGAAATCACTATTTTCAAGGAAAATGTAGCGCTGAAGGATCTGCTTATCTTGCAACTGCAAATTAATTGATATGCAGCTGGCTGAACTTGCAAAGACCTTATGCTGAGTTATGCCATTTTTCCCTGCTCTGTTGTGCATAACTGTGCAATTGCCTCGGAACTGAGCCTTTTCAGGAGTTTTGGTTCCTTTTTTCAAGGAAACCACCACCACACATGGTCATTAGAAGCCACAGCAGCTTGTCCCACCTTGGCTTTGCCAATTTCCCAGTGTACTGATGCCTGGAGGGAGGAAGAGAACACACTCAGGTCCCCGGGATTGTAAGGACAGTAAATTCGTGGGGCAGGCTGCAAGGCTGTATATTCGCCACTGGGGCTATATGCACCATATAGGTGCCAGCGCTCGGATCTGCTCCAGCTGGGCAAGAGGTGAGGGGAAGTTCAGAAATAGCGCAGGGGCCGGCATTTCGGTAACAGCAGCTCTGAGTCAGAGCTTTCCTGGCACTGGCCGTGGGCAGCAACTCCCAAGTCTTCTGAAGAAGAGCAGATCAACGTGCAGGAGCCCTTCCCAGGCAGAGAACATACAATTTTAAGCAGTAGAAACCAAAACTCCCTTTTTCTGCTCTTCATCCTCCACTGGCCAATCTCAAATCTCTCCCAGCCCTTCCATACCAGGGCTGTGTATCCCTACCAGTTGCATACACGTCGGACATCACTAACATCAGCAGTCAGCTGTGGCTTTATCATCAAATTTTCAGTATGAACACACATTAAATGTGTGCAGCTATGAAACTCACGTTGCCAGAGGGTCTCAAAGTCTCCAAACTAATTCTAGGTATATCTGCTCCTCTTTACAACAAGTGGTTCCCCGAGGCTCCCAAACAGCTCTTGTGGGGCTGTAATGAAGTTACGAGTCCTGCAGGTCATCTCCAGTGATTGCCACCGGCCTCATTACCTGCTTCAGCCAGCCTTGCACACTTAAATAATGAGGAAAGTTCGGAGTCAGCACAGCGATCTGCTTGAGCAGCAGCACTGAGCGACTTGCCATACAAGGCAGTGATGCTGCAGTGGCAGGACTGATCCTTAGAAATGAAAATTGCTGCAGGGCTTATGCTTTGCCACATCCTCGGTAGATGACTTTTTTGGGGGGCGTTAAAGATCTCCTACAAACGTGCTAGACAGGACGTTATTTCCAGTGGGGAAAAAGTGTCAGAAGGGTTGGCTGTCTTGTGAAAATGCGTTGTTCTCACTGATGCAGGGCTGATAGATGGTTGGAAATATTCCTTCTTCATTATATATTTTCCTCCCAAGTCTTGGTTGAAAGGCAGAAATATCTGTTAAGGAAAAGCAATGCTACATGGCACCTAATAACACTTTTCTGGGTCTGAAAGGAAAGAAATTGCTTACATTCCTTCATAAAACAAATCAAAACCAAATGTCAGGGTAAGAAATAGCAATTTCTTTCCTGGATAAATGAGCAAAATGGATGTAGTGAAAGCCCAGGACACTTCACCATGCCCAGGCGGGCTTGCCAGCATGCAAGTTTTTGGTACTTGCTGCTTGAATATGACTAACGTTTTTGTGAGCCAACTAATTTCACAGGCAGGAAAGCAAGGACTGAATCTGCTCTGACGCCTCCCAAATCTGCAGCATCTCATCTCTGATGCCAGAAATTATTACCACAAGGCAAGAAAGTAGGGCTGAGGTCAAACGAGTAGCTGTTTTCATTTGCAATGTCTTTTCGTGCGTCGGGAGCAAGGAACAGCCTGCAAACTGGATGCTTTGCCCCAGGAAATTTATTCGAGAGGGAGGCTGGACAGTGATAGTGATGGGTACTGGGAGATGAGAAATATTAGGTGTAAGTTAAAAGAAAGAGAGGCTCAAGCTGGAATTAAGAAGGAGCTTGTCCTCAAGAGGACAGTCAAGCACTGGAGAAGGTTGGCCGGAGGAGTTGTGCCACCTGCATGGAGCCCGGGCTGAAAGACTCCAAAATAACGAGTGCTGCCTCGGCAGGGCGCCTGGACACAAGAGTCACTCAGCCATTCCCTTGCAACCACCCATCATCCCAACCAAGCCTTCAGAGAGCAGCAGCAGTTACCTGATGGAGAACAGCGTGGTCTTCTGGACAGCTGCATCAAAAGAAAAGGCAAAACAACTGAGCCCCCAAAAGCCCACCTATTTCACCAAGACAATTCCATTAAACAGGGTATGCCTCAATGCGATTAACATCCCCTGAGCATTGGGATGGGCAAGAAATGGTGCGAGCTGGGCTGAACTCGATGAATACATCTCAAGAGGGCACAAAACAGCTGGGTGGTCCTCGCTGGAGTGATTGAGAGCATCGTGCATGTCTCGAGGTGCTTGGCAGACACGGGTTTTCTCCTTGCAAATGTATCAACATAAAGGTGGGTTTGGATATGAGCATTCAAGAGTAGAAAATTAAGGAGGCAGCTCAGGATCTGGGTAGCAGGAAACAGAAGAGAGAAAGCTTCATCTCCTGAAAAATGAATTGTTAGAGAACATGTGCTGTTTTAATTAGGCAAAGCAGCAGAAGTGACTCGAGCAAGAACTCCAGGACTCCATCCATCCCATCTGGATAATTTTAAAAGAAATGTCAAGAGCAATAAAATAAATAAGTAAATCTGCTTCCCCTTGCTTCCTTACCACGGAGAAATTGGTCTTTCTGCAGAAAAGCACTGGAGACTGTCTTCCCCCTTCTATAAACAACAAAAATGGCACATTTTTTTTCCCCAGATTTTAGAAAAAAATGATTAGGAATCTAACACAGGCATTGCAATTCTTACACTAGAAGATGGAGGACTGGGGGGGTCTGACCCTTTAACAAAGAAATCCTTTTCCACATGGGTTTATTACAAGAATATAACAGCACCTTCCCTCTGCAGTGGTCCATCCCAGGGGCTGTGCCCACTGGGGACATTTTGCATGGGACAGAGGAGGCTTTCAGCGCTGCGGCCCCACTCTGCCCCACATCTTGCTTCGGGATGCCCTAATCCTCCACACCATGCTCACCTTGACCTTTAGGCCATGCAAAAGTTGTTTGTTCTCCTGGAGGCCCACAGTCATCCTCCTTAGATCACAATTTCCCATGAAAGCCCTTACAAAGGAGGAAATTTAAATTGCAAGCCAACTTTCTCAAATATCAGGAAAAAAAAAAAATCAAAGTCGGGAGCATCTCTTCTTGTTGCTGGATGAAGACTCTGGAAATGGGGTTGGCTTTGCAGGCAAGCCCTGCTGCTTTTTCAGATCCGTGTTTACAGCCCCACATGCCTGCGGGGTTGCTGGCACCGGGCATTCGAGCAGCTCCCGGCGTCCCTGCTCCCTTTAGGAAATCCATTCACAGCGGGCGTTTCGGCTTTCATCTCGCAGGGAGGCGAGAACAAAACCCAACCGTGCTCATTTGTGTGCACGACAGCAGCTAATACGGTAAAATAAATGGCACTAACATGCCATATAATTCCCTCTTTATAGACTGTAATTATACAGTGTGGTATTAACTCAACCCTACTTATTTGCTGCACTCCAGCTCCAATACAAAAGGGAAGGATTTGGGAGCTGTGCTTGGAAAAGAAGAAACATCCCCACCGCCCCATCCCAGCCTGGGACGGAGGCAAAGCATTTAGTCGCGAGGTCACCCTCAATTTTGAGCAATTTAGAGCTTCATCCCTTTGAGAATTTCATATTCTTGGCCCCAGGCGTAGCAGGGGACAGCTGGTGCACGCACGTGGTCCTTCCTGCACCCAGCACCCTGCATTTTAAACTCCGGGTTCAGGCACTGCCAAAAGGACGCTCGGTGCTTCGAAAACGTGCTGCTATAGACAGGTTTTTACATATTAATCTATCTACATATCTACATATTAAAAAAAAATAATAAAAAAAATCAGCATGTTTATGTCACAGGAGAAAACCCAGCAAGCCTCAATCACGGCACAAAGGAATATGGAGAGTTCACCTTTTGGAGAGGAAAGGAGAAAAGTTTTCTTACCCGCTCTTCCCAGCGCACTCGATGTTTTCCAAACCATGACATCCCCGCTGTGGAAAGCAGAAATGCCTCGGGAACAGTCCCAAACCGCTTCCCAAGGGGAAACCCCGCCAGGTTTTCCACAACCATCTCATTCATCAAGCACTCAACAGGCCTGGCACTGCCATTGCTGCCTAGCACACCGCCTTGCGAACCTCGTCATTTACGGGAGCAGAGAAAACTCGGAGCAACGAAGAAAACTGCTTCTAGCAACCCAGCCGGTGTTTAAGAGACGCTTGCACAGGGGCTGCTTTCTTTTCCCCTTTCTGTGAAGTCAGACAAGCACAGCACTATCTGCAGCGAGGTGTGTGACACGCACCTCTAAAAACAGAATTAGTTTTGGGCAAGGGTCAGTCGGTGCCCAGATAACACCTACAGGCGTCACCCTGCCCCTCCTGGCTGATTATCACGCACTGCGTGCTTCCCCTGTAGGGTAAACACAAACCAACAGGCTACAGGCAAAAATCTCCCTCCTCGCTTCCCCTGCACGACAGAGGAAGTTTGCTGATGCAGGTGCCGGCTGCTGCTGAAACTGGGTTCTCCTGACCCTGCTTTGCCAAGCTTTTGCTCAATATCCTTTCAAAAACACCTTTTCTCATTAGAACAGTTCGCCTGTTTTCTAATGCCCATATTCCAGTATCCTGACCACCACGGAGAACAGAAAATCTTCATCGAGCTGCTGGCGTGGTTCAGCATTGCTGAATAGGTTCTCCTGTAAGAATTATTGGGCAGCCGAACCCACTCCAAGCGCCGCTTGTTTCTACAGAGCGCTCCGAAGAGGTTTACGGAGATACAAAAATTAAATACAAAGCCGCAGAATAAATGGCGCTTCCACGCGGCGTATTGTGTAAATCCAGTTTAAATTATTTCCTTTATTAAATATCCTTTCCACTTAAAAATGGATTAGCTGCTCTCACTAGAGGCTCCGGCGGAAAAGCCATCCCATCCCTATAGCAACAAGTGACAGGAACGCCACGCTCGCTCCCACAACAGGTCCTCGGCCTCGTGTTATCCAGAACCGCTATTGCGGCACTTCCGATAAATTACCGATTAATTCCGATAATTTCAATAAATTCCGATTAATTACCTCCATCAGCACGGAGCGGCGCTGCGGATTTGTGTCATGCTGGGGGCCACGCACATGGCCCCATCCCGTGTTGAATGCGCCGATAGCACACGTAGGAGCTTTCCAGCAAGGAAGGAAAGATGACTTACAGGTGGGTTGGTGGGGGATGCCTGCCCCAAAATCTCCTCCAGGAGCACACAGAGCTCTTAACCTACATTTTAGACCAGTGTTTGGAAGAACAAGAGTAACTGAAACAGCGCGTGTGCCCTCAACCCATTGTTTGAACACCCTGCTGCCATTGCAGGGAAGATTAACCTAAAAAGGGCAGATTTAGCTGAATTTCTGGGGTTTGCAGGAGACTGGAGCAGCGTGGTTCAGCTGGTCCCCACCCCGCAGCCTCCTTTCCCCGGGGCTGAACAGGATATGTTACCTTCCTGCTGCTGTCTTCCCGCAGGAGATGCCCTCCAGCACCACCCACCTCGGTATTTCTGGAAAAACAGCTTCGCAGGGCGAGGAAAGGCTTCAGCCTCCGCTCCCGACACGGGGCTGCAGCGGGGACAAACGATACAGGCTGAGCTTGGTTTTTATGCAGCTCCGGGTGCTGCTCGTTGCTCGGCAGCCGCTTGCACAGGACCTAGCTGAGCGCTCCATCGCGCGAACACCACAGCCGAAATCGCTCCCGTCTCTTGGCTGGGGTGAGCTTTGGCACCATTACAGCCGGTGACAATTAGCGCTGTTAAGGCAGCGGTTAAACGCAGCCGTGGCTTTTGCTCCAGGTGGGAAGACGCTTCGGTAACCGGAGCAGGCACCGAGAGCTGCTCCGCTTCTGCTCCGTGGGGAGGAAGGTGGCGATGAAACCCGTGGGGAAGCGACCGCAGAAACGTGTGCCAGAATCCCAGTCATGCCTCCCCTGGCAAGGAGCTGCCCTGAAACACAGCCCCGAGGCGCGGGGCGAGCAGGCACACCAACTCCCCGAGGCTGCGATGAGCCACGGGTGAGCAGTCCCCTTCCTCTGCACGGATTTTAATTCCCCAGCCTCTGGATGGGCTTTTGAACGCCTCCCGCCCCTCCAGCACGCTTGTCCCACTGCCAAGCCTCACCCTGCAGGTGGCTGCAGCCCCGAGCGCCAACATCGCCCCAGCAGCCCACCTCCGGACACCGCATGCGCAAGCCAGGGCAGATGAAACCTGCAAGGAGCCCCTGCCCGTTACCTTCATCACTGTCGTAAGGGCACAAGAGCCCAAATTCATTCAATGCTAGCTCCAGAAGGGCCGGATGCCCTCGGCGCAGGTAGCCAATTTCAACAATAAACCCATTTTTCTTCGATGTTAATCACAGCTTTTCAGCTCACTGTGCACGAAGAGCTGGGACAGAAAATTTTTCTCAATTTTTGTTTTCTGTTAAATCGACCCCTGGGAGACATCGTCACTGCCTGGCAAAGCGCAGGAGCTGTCCAGAGGTATGGGGTGTGCACAGAGCACGTTTTGGCCACCACACCACTGATGTCTCGGGGTTTCAGCCCTGGCACTCACATTAAGCACAACTTCGAAGTTTCAAGTGGGTCTTTAGCAAAAATACAGGGTCAGGCATATCACGCCCACTCACCCCACACTGGCTTGCAAATTTAAATGCCACAGGATGAGCTCCTATCTCCCCATGGGAGATAATTCACAGTTTACTGCGCTTCATTATCAAGAAGGTTTTCCTTTTTCAGCCCAAATTCTCTCATTTTTGTCTACTCCTCCAGGTTTGTGCCTAACCTGTCCACAGCTCCCCACGAGGAGCAGCATGGTAAGAGGGCTCCTCATTAACGGTGACGGGCAGGGAAATCAAAAAAGCAAAGATCCTCTGGCAAAAAAACAAAAACAAAAAAAACCCTAATCCCACAAAGATGTCAGACCAGGAACTTAATGAAAACGGGCTAATGAGGCTGGCAGGGCTGCAAGGGCACACTGCTTAAGGTGGTGGGAGCGGTGGTCCCACCTCGGTGCATCCATACCCTGCTCCCACCAACAGGGCAATCTCAAAATTTCCCTTTCGAAGCAACCTCAGGGCAAGAGACGGTGCAAAACCCCGTTGCGCTGCTGCCCTGTGTTTTAAGGCCGCTGTTACTGTGCCCAGCCCATCTGCATTCATGCCACAAACCACGCTTGCCGCTCACTCCCCTCTCTATAATTAGGAGCTAATTCAGCATCGGTAACAGCCGTCGCTTTTTCATCCTGCTCATTTTGTTCCCAGAACTCATTCTCCCCCTTCCCAGGCATGCAAGGGTCCAGCTCTAATTAAAACTCGGTATTATTTATAGAAATAACCCATTCCAAGGGCCAGCCACCCAGCCAAGAGCTAAATCACGGCTCCTCCCCACTGCTCCATGCCTGGAGCTCCATGGATGCTCAGCCTGGCTTCGTTGCAGAGGGCACCAAAACCTGACACCAAACGTCACAGTTTTGGGGTGAGCAGCTCTGGCAGCAGCTTTTTGCCAGCGTTTTGCTTGCAGAGCTGCTTCTCATCGCTGCCTGGGCAGAATCATTTCAGCCCTACTCCCAGGACCTGCTGCTTACTGCAAGCACCCGAGCTTAGCACCTTCAGCCTGCACTCACCTGCGTTCGGATGCACGGAGGTTTTCTGGCAGATCCTGCTCCTCAGAGAAGTGCTGACCCCGCTGTGTGGTTTCACGTGGGTTACCTTATTCCCCTCAGCACTTGCACCCACTTGGGATCCCTCTCATGCCTTTTGGGGATGTCCACGGAGGCGATACGGTTTGTCGGACCTGTCCTCAGCATGCACACGTTTGGTGCCGTGGGGCTGGGACGCTGCTGGGCTGGCAGAAATGCTGCCAAGTGGACTGTTGGCTTGTAGAGGTGATGCTCCATGTGGAATGCTTTTCTCAAAGCAACATCTCAAAATGCTCCTGAAGCACGGGCTGACACACCAAGCCTACGGAGACGCCCTTTGCCGCTAACACCTTCCCCTTCTGAAAGGCAGACTTAACTATTCCTATGACAGCAGCTGTTGAGAGCAGACCGGAAATGAAATAAAAATTCATCCCCCCAGACAATCCTCCATGCTCTCGCTCCGTTTTCACCCGATGCCTCACCGGTATTCATTTTGGGGCTGCGTCCCAGCCAGGATGGGGACGCCTTCCTGCAGGGACAGCCCCAAGGACCCAAGCACCAAAACTCGCTCTCCCATCGGCCCCCTCCAGGCACTTCAAGTCCTGCACCCCGCAGGTACCCATCCTGAAAAGCTCGGTCAAGAAAGAGAAGAACAGCGTTGCACCAATTTTGTTTTCTAAATCAATACGATTTTTCAAATTTATTTTTTAAGAATTACTTCTAATATATCTTTCTCACAGAAGGAGGGTATAGGGAATGTTCTCATTCCATCTGTAAACACTGAAATACAGATCTGGGAAACCAGGGAAGAGACACAAAAAAAGTGCATTTTACAAAATTATCAACTAAAATATATTTTACATGTATTACGTTTCAATTTAAATTCTACCGGCTGCATTTTCAGTTTCAAAAAATATTTCCATATCTAATAGATTAAAAAAGCATGAAATATTTTCATTATGGATAAGACATTTCGATTCATTTACATGCTGTCTGCACAACAGCATAAGCAACCACGTGAATCTCAAACAATGTTCTTGGCCTGAAGCAGGTTCTAACATGAGAAGAGTCAGGATTTGTCCTCTCCGGACACGGAGCAGAGCCCCTTCCAAACCCAGGGCAAGCGCAACTTCTCTTCTGCCTGGAGAGGAGCCAGGACAAAGGTGGGAGCAGGGGGGGAGAGGGGTCAGAAGAAGGAATTTCATCGAGTTACTGTGGTTTCCAAGGCTGGGTTTCAAACCCTTCCCTGACTGTGCAGCAATGCTCAGGGTTGGCCTGGCAGGTGGGTCTTGGAGCATCCTGCGTCTGATGGCACTTGTGCTAGAGGGAGGCGGCCGCAGGCAGCTTGCCTGCTCCGGGCCGGGTGGCAGCAGCGTCCCTGCCGAGGCCAGCACATGTGTTTAGGGCTCCCCGTGTCCTCCCCGGCTGGCACCGTGCGACCATGGCCGCAGGGCACAGCTGCTCTGTTCCCTGTGTGCTGGGTGGCCACGATCCCCTCTGTCGTGATGGGCAGGAGCAGCTCTGCTTCTCCAGCACCCTCCCGCCCAGCAGCAGCAGGGAACACTTTCTCTGACACCTCCTCGCCCCCCTCCCCGTGGCATTTTCGGTCACCCGAGAGCCCCAGAAGCGCTCCCAAGTCCTATCCCAGCAGCTCACTGCTGCACGGGCAGCCCAGCTGCGTCCTTCCAAGAGACCACCAGTGCCCAAGCTAATTGTTAAGGGGAAATCTGAGCAATTACTTTGACACTAACAGTATCTTGAGGTATCAATGAGATGCTTCTCCTGTGAATTCTTGCCTATGCACCTAGGGTCAGATGTCCTAGAGCAGGGTGTTTGCCCCGTGGCAAGAACAACAGGGCTTTTCCAGCACCTTCTGCAACACTGAGCAGGAATCGTCCACCAACAGCAGGGAGACGTGTGCCTTGCTGTCCCCCGTGGTGGGTGCCAGTTCTTGTCATCTCCTCTTACGTCGTCTTCTTCTAGACACGTTCCCCTCTTTGGTATGTAGAGCAAATCTCTGGAGACCTCCTGGTTAACGAGCTATTTCCACATCATGGATTCAATGCCATGGGGTTTTCCTTCCGGGCGCGCAGCCGTCGGAGCGAGCCGATGCCGTTCCCACCAGGGCAGCAGGCAGTGCAGGTAGCGCCACTTCCACCGACAGGATGACATTAAAGCAGTTTCAGTACTTCCACCATTTAATGTGAGTTCAGAAGCCCCCCAAAAAAGCAGAAAGATGCAGATCCCTAGCTCACGTGAGCGGCTCCAGCCAGCAGGCACGTGGCCGACGCAGCGTTGCTCCTTGTCCTTTACATTAGTGCAATCTCGACATGGATTCCCAGCTTGGCGAGGCTGACTCGGCGGACTCTGTTACACCGTCCTTTGGTTTGCTTTAAGATCAATTCCGACAGCTTGCGTTGAAGATAAACTAAAGTCTATCTAGGATCTATACACATAAGGCAAGAGGCAAAAAATATTTGCGGGGCGCGGGCTGCATCTGTCAATGCAAGCCCTTCCCAGTACTCAGTTCCTTTCAGGAGCCACAAAGCCACTTTGGTGAGCTCGCTCGGATGACAGGAGGAGTTTGGAGATGAGGGGAAGCTGCAAGGCAGCGCTGAGACAGCTCTGCTGGTGGCTTCAGTGGGACACCCAGGGTTACGACAGTGACGTAAAGGGGGGCTAAGAAAAAAAAGCCAAAAACCACTCAGAGTGTGTTTGCCATTTCTCCCCCCAGGTGTCTAGCTTCACACTGAAGACATGGGGTTAAAAGACATTACAGAAAAACAATCTGGGAAGAAAGAGTAAACCCACTTCTATCGCTACAGCCCTCTGCGCCATCAGAGCAAGAGCAGTACTCAGAAGAGAGGAGAAAACGTGGTTTTCACCAACGGAGCCCACTTTGTGTGCTCCCAGCTCCAGAGCAATGCATGCCTGCTGGCAGCGTGCCTTATGGGATGCGTGATCCTTCAGGGAAGGGCACCTAGGACAGATACACGGCTCTCTGCAACGCCACACTGGGAGGTAAATCCTGCCAGCTCCCTCTCTGCCTCTGAGCTGGAGCAGATTTCCTAGCCTGGCTGCCAAGCCTCAGTCCGGGTGGTGAATCGCAGAACGACTCTTAAAAAGGTGAGGGGAAGAGAGAGATTAGGAGGGGAAAAAAAAAGGTGGGGGAGGAGGCTACCTCTTCCCCCCCAGTGGAGCAAAACCAATTCAAGCATGACACAACGCCACTCTGCGTCCAGGTAGCTTCAAAAGCAACTCTTGTGTTTCGGAGGAGCTCTCGCTCACCAGAAATCTTCCCTCTTCCCTGTGGGACAGAGGAGACTCCTGCGCTCTGCCAAGGAACCGGTCTCAGTCCTCCCACTTCACATCAGGGCACGAAAACCACAGAACTATCACAGCTTGATTCATCCAACGCACCACAGCATCCCTCCTGCACCTTCCCACCATCCCCACCAACGATGGCTCTGGATTCAGCTTACTGGCTTTTATCCCCTACAACCCCCTCCCAATATATGCATCTCTAGATACATATATAGATATAGATTTACATATGCAAGTACCTATATCTATATACATATATTTATTTTATACGTATATATTTTCATTTATGCTTTTAACGAAGTGCTGTGCTTTCAACTGCTGCCTTCCTCCGCAGGGATCTGCTCCTGCGCGTGCTGTTCAGTCCGAGGAAAGAGCGCTGGGCGCTCTCGTCTGCAAGCAGCACGAGGTGAGTCGCCACGAGCGCACGCATGTCCCAGGCTGCCAGCCCGCCGTCGGCTCTCCGGTGCCGCTCGCCCCTCACCGTGGTCCCGCTGCAGGGCTGCACTACTGCGGGTTCTTCAGGATGCGCCCGTGTCTGAAGTCGTAGACGTGACGACAGAGGAAAACCAGCTCGGGGTCAGTGTCCTCGGGCACCTTGCGGTGCAGAGGCGTGGAGTACTCTTCTGAGGGAGGAACCATAATGGTTTTCCTGCCAGGGATCCCTTCGACTCGACGCTTTGCCAAGGCACAAAATCTGCAAAGCAATGACATTGGAAGAGTTAGTGTGGACTCCTTTCATCTCTCACTGCACAATTTTCACTGCTTGTGTCAGTCTTTCTAACCAGAAGCCACGAGTGTGGCTGCCCAAGGATAAGGAGCATGGGGAGCACGTAGGAGAATTCACCTTTGCTCAATAGGGTGACACAGCTCTTGCTTCTGATCCTACACGGAACCGTACAAAGTGACACGTTGGTTTTGCTCTCTATACTGGCAGGTTCCATACAGTATGAAAGATGATTGCAGTTAATCCACCTTGCCGTTACTATTTTGGCCTTGTTGTTAATTAGCCCTGGAAGAGTCTTATACATCAGCATTGCTTGGATGGACACAAAGGGGCTGGGTACGATGAGGGCAGGGTCAGACACTGCATTTCAAGCTAACTGTGCCTGTTCCAGGCAAATACACAGTACCTTCTACAGCATTTTAGAGCCACCCACACCTCTCTGAATAAGTGACAAAAGGCATTCTCTCTAGAAGAAAACTTTTGTCTAGCTGAGCTGTACTCCAACATTTTGCCTAACAGCCATCCACGCAAAGTCAGGTGCTGACCCAAAACAGCAAAGAGCAAGGAGCACATACTGGCTTCAGGTCACAGAATCATTAAGGTTGGAAAAGGGCTCCAAGATCATCTCTCCAACCGTCCCCCTACCATCACCCACTAAACCAGGTCCCCATGACTAAATCCCCCGTGCACCTATGGGGGTGATCTTGGAGGAGTGGAGTCAAAGCTCATACAAGCTCCTGAGACAACCTCTAACAAAAAAGAACATCATTTTGTAAGCACTCGAGCCAGTTCAGCTTCACGCCAAACACTGGATACGTGCATGTTCCTTACACATGCATGTTTCAAACACCAACCATGCTACCTGCACCTAGGCTAAAGAAGCTGCCTGCAGCATGGCAAGTCACACAGCCTGGCTCCGGTCAGGGATAAACCTGCTGAGTCTTTCACACCAGGTAAGAGCAACAGGAAAGCAACAGCTTCATGCCATCAACTGCACTAGCACTTCTAGGATTCATAAACCAGAGCAAGAAAATCCCCTGTTCTAGGTGCTCCTCTGTTCCCATCCAGGATACATTAACAACCCTTTTGCAGGAGCCTGTGGTACAGACTAGATTTTGCAGTCTGCATTACTAAATCCTTTGGGTAAAACTGACCAAGGACAAAAGCCATCTCAGAGCTGATCAGAGCTAGCTCGAGCAGTCCACAACTCCTAAATCATTTAAGAGCTACTTCTTGGCTTCTGAAAACCTTTATTTCTTCGTCAGACTTCCACACAGGCAAAAGATGAATTCAGGATGCCTTCAGGGAACTTTGCTCAAAGGTAACCTTACCCACAGCAGCACAAAAAAAAACCACCTGCCAACAGCTGTTCCAGAAGAGCAGACTCTTAGAAGCAAAATGAGCTGTTTGAGTCCAAAGTCCTAGGCTGGTTTTTAGTTTTCAAAAGAAGGAACAAAATTTAGTTTAAAATGAGTTTGGAAAAGTTTGGTTTTAGAATTTCAAACAGTGTAGCCTTAGGCTAGGAGCAGGACAAAGAAGAGAGCCGCAGGACTTAAACATCCCCTCTGTGGTAAGACTCCAAAGTCAACAAGATACAGCCAGCAAAACTGAAGACATTTCAAGCACTATTTTGCGTTATGGACTTGTGTGCCCATTCAATCCCTGTTTTCATTCTGCTCTGCACATCCATACAACCAAGGATGGCAGCCTCGAATATGGATGCTCTGAAATTCTTACTGACCGAGTTTCAATTCAACCCGCACGAGTTTAACTGTAAGTGCTTTAGTCACTACTCTGAGTGATCCTGTCGCCAGAACACCCAAATCTGCGAGCACGCCTACTAGGATCCAGTAGCAACACTGACAACAGCTGATCAGCAGGCATTTGAGCTAGCTAGGGCATCCACGTACCAGAGGGGACCAACATATAAGACTATTTCCAGCCTTGCTCAGTTTTAATTTACCACTGAATTAGGTCCATCATTATGGGTTTTCCTGCACTGTCCTCCACGGATGTCCACATGCTGTGGTATCAAGATCATACAAGTACAAACATTTGCAAGCCCCTTAAAGAATATCTCGTACACAAAACAACGAGATACGTAGCGAGTCTAGCGTGGAAGAAGCGCTCCCAGATCCCAGTACCAAACTTGTACGGAGAGTGAGTGCAATTCATCCAGCTCCACCTGGACCAAAGCTTGTAGGGCAAGGGAGGTTCTGCTGGGTCATGGCAGGAAATGGAAAGAGTGACAAGAGACAGACACAGGTCTCAGGAACAGCAGCAAGTTAAGAGCACCACCTACCTGCAGTACTCTGCAAAGGTCAGCACGTAGCACTTCTCCTCTATGCAGGCAACACTGTTTTCGTCCTGATGCCGGGATGCAAAGATCTCATTCTGCGAGAAGAGAAAGGAGGCGGTCACCCAGCTGGCCAGGAGCTGCAGGGAGACAGGGCCAGCCCCACTCCTTCACCCATCACCTCAAAGAGAAGGCTATCACAGCATGCTCATAGCAGATGCTCTTCAGAGCCAGTATTTCAAATAAGTCAGAGACTTTCCAGGTGTCTTGTGACCCTGCAAGAGGTTGCTTTTGCTCCAGCTTTGTACAGGGTCCACAAGAAAGGAGCCTTCAGACCACAGGCAGAAAACCCAGTGAGCAATGCTTCTGCAGGCAGGAGGTTGAAGTGCTCCCCACCCACACGTTCCTCTGAGCTCCTAGGGATGAGGGATGTTCTTCATTCATTTCCCTTTCCTGTGCTGGAAACCCTTCCAGTTCATTTGTACAGCTAAGAGTAGAAACAGAGTTTGAATAGCACTTTGCTGTCTTACCTAATGGCCTGTGACACACTATCAGAGTCTTTCTAATCCATTTCTATATCAAAGATAAAGCAACCCATTCCTTTGCTACCATTTCTTCATCCTAATCCAATTTAAAAGGCTGTTTTAGTGAGGGAAGTAGCAATAGCCTCTTCTCCCAGGGTAATTTAGGAAACTTGGCTCTGTAGCAGGCAGGATTGGTTAGACACGGGGCAAGCCAGACGGAGCCGTTTTAAAGAATTTCAGATGTGGTTAGATCAGCAGAGATGATCTGCGGCAATAAAGATGCTCTGCACAAGGCTGGAAGCGCTACCTGCAGGCTTTGCTTCTGCTCACAGCCCCAGGGAAGCAGGCTGGAAGCGAAGACTCAAACCAGGGTCACCATTTGGGGCCAGGCTTAATCAGAGAAACTGAAAATGCCACACCTCGCTTCTGCACGTTGAGGTTTTGGTCTACTCCTCACATCAAAATGATCTGAGTCATCTTTGGCAAGCCCATCGCAGTTACTCAGCCCACATGGCAATCTCTCATTTCAAGGCTTGTATAATTAAGCAGGTGTGCAGAAAAGTGGCTCAGTTCCTCCTAAACAGATTACTGGCTCTCTCCCTACACTAAAATGCAACTGGATGCATTCTTGCTTCATTTACAGACCGGTATGAGGTAGCATATTTTGGTTTAGAAACTCCTCTGTGCCCTGCAAGTCAGGCAGGTACAATTCCCTGGCTGTTCTCCAGTCCTGTTCTCCCACACCATTACAATTTTATTTAAATGAAAAAAGGCATCAAGGATTTTGGTGGGTTGAAAACAGCAGTAAATTCTCCCTTCCTGGTTCAAAAACAGCTTGTTCTGCCACCCGACACTAGTCCAAGCAAAGCAGAACAAGGCATGAAGTCATAGTGATTCACACATTTTTCTTCTTAGAAGTGAACTCTATTACTCTGGCACAACATCCTCAAATCAGTCCAGTTCTTGTCATAAATTTAAACAGGGGTGGATGATGCATCCGCATTTCTGCACAAAACAAACACATTTCCAGAGCTGAAGAAGCAGATTCAGGGATTTTTATGATAAAAACGCAGCACGTGACATATCTACTCAGACATCCTGCATAATCAAAACTGCAGAATTTCAGTGGGAGTTTCTGCATCAAGTTCCACGTTTCGGTGTGAATCAGAAAACCCTTTTCAGAGAGGCTCCTAATCCTGATTCAATATAAACTCACTCCTCCTTACTCCTAAGGCAGAAGTCAAAACAAGTTTTCACTTAACGCTCAGGATTTTCTCCGATTAAACGGAGAAGCATTAAAATTTACCAGAGGCAGCCACGAGAAAAACGCAGCAGCTTCTGTCACAGCCCAGAGCTTCCACACACGACAGCAGACCGGGGGAAAACCCGCGTGTAGGGCAGCGCTGCTCCGCACATCTGGCAACAGCTGCGCCGCCGCCAAGAGACTGCTCCATTTTCCTCCAAATGGCAGCTCGGCCCCCCAAGTTTGAGGCCACCCAGGAATGCAGGAAGATACTCAGGCTAATCCCCTCTTCTCGCAAAAATATAGACGTGCCCCGGCCTCCAGTTTCGCGTCCGGGAGGCTCACCTGGTGCATACTGGGGTTACGGCCTCCCTGAGTGTGCTCCGGTCTGTAATACCACAGGAGGCTCATCATCAGCTCCCCTGCAAGAAGATTTATTGCAGAATGTCAAGGCTCAGTGCTGTCACAGTGTTTTCCCACTAATATCCAGCTTCCTCCCTTTCATTTCCATGGTGCTCGTGTAGAGGCAGCTGTGCCGTGATAAATATTTCATGCTGAACTAGGTGTCCTTTTGTTACAGCAAGGAGCTGCACTGAGTCAGTCACGTTGCTTCCCCATTACACCTTCACCCCCCTTCTACTTGCATTACATCGTCACAAAGAGGTGGGCTATGCACAAAAATCAAACGTTTCCCTAAAAAATAAAAAAAAAAAAGTAGTTTCCATTGCAGCTTGGGGTCAGAGGAGATCCTCATCCAAAGCTTGCAGCGTGACCTCCCACATTACCACCGGCACTGCTGCTGCTGGATGGCACGACCACGACTGGCCTCACCACACACTATTACTCTTTACAAAATACATTTTTTTTTTTTTTGCCCTTTTTCCTTCTAAGCAAGAGCTGCGCTTTGCAACACTTGACACGGCTTCCTATGCTCAGCCCTCAGCAGGCAGATTCAGGACACCAAAAGCACACCGCTCCCATCCCCGCCCCTACTTAGGTGCTATCAGAGCCTCTGTAGATAAGCCGTGCTCCACACCAACTCCCAGCCCACGTGTCTGCTGGCGTTTGAGTAAACAGCAGCTCCCCAGATGTCTGCTGCAATGGAATAATAAAGGAGATCATTGCTAAGATGTGCACTTGGCTGATATTATGTGCTTTCATGACCAGGAAGATTTTGATTACCGGTCCCAGGCTAGTGATTAAAGAGCATTTCAGCTCCTGGAACAGTCTGAACAAAACCCACGGAGCTAATCTCCTCCCCTGTCACCCAACCTGGCAGCAGCGGAGTAGCCTAACGAGCCTGCAGCTCTCCCGAGATCCATCACTTCCCCAGTTCCTCATCTGTCAAGCAGGGAGGCAAAACGTACTCTTTTGGCACAGTACCTGTTTTGGGGTCTTCCCACAGAGCCGATATCTTCGCAACGTACGGCATAGATTTCTTCCTGGGTCCTGATTTCAAGAGGACGGTGTCTCGTACCCGGATAATCTCCCCGTCTCTCTCCACAGCCTGATAGCTCTTGCGAACAGCTGGCTCAGGTTCATTCTACAGCATTGGCACACAGAAGAAAAAGCAGCCCAAGCAAACAGGCAAAAAGTTACTTTATTGTTTGCTGGCTCGATCCAAGAATCCTTTGGTCCTGCTGTGAACTAAAAGCTCTCAGTAGGCTTAGACAAGTCAAGTGCTTCCACTCCAAGAGAAGCCATCACCATAAGACCACCCCTGGCATCCCTTTTCCCACTGCGTTGGTTTACGAAAGCAAAGATCAGGTCAAAACAACTACTCAGGGCATTCATAGGTAAAGAAAGTTCAGTAGGGAATAGCATCCAAGTGCTTGCAGTTCGTATGTGGCCACCTTTTTCAAACAGAACACGAGATAAAACACAACTATTTCTCTTGTGTTGTACTGGCAGGAAGGAACAGCTCACCAACCGGACAGCAAGTCTCACAAAAGCATGCATCTGTGAAATTAATACCCTTATTTCAAATTAAACCAAGAACAATTGCTCCTTCAATTATGCAAAAAGACCCTCCTTCAGAGAAATCACCATTTTATCTGCCTACTTGTGCGTTTTCCTCATATCCGAAGGCACTGGAAGCTAGGCGTATTTTGAATGCTCTGTGTTTCTTTGATATAAACATCGAAAGAAAGCAAATAAAAAATGAAATGTTTCATACGAACAAGGCAGGCAGCAGCAGTGAGGCAGTGGTGTAAAGCTTTCTGTAACAAGGCTGCTGGCATTTCCTTAGTACCTGCTCATGTTACAAAAGGATTGCTTTTAGGACCATGAGCTTTATTTTTTCATTTTTGCTCTGAAAACTGAGTTCAGAATGCCTGAGCAGGATGGGTTTAGCCTTCTGCCAGATCGTCCAAGCAAAATGGGAAGCATTCCGTGCCAGGACTTCAGGAGATTAATGGTGTGCCGCCCCTCTCAGGGCATCACAGCCTGAGTGCAGGGTGAAAGAGGCCCATCTCCAGCTTCCACAGGCTTCGTTCTCCTACAGCCCTTGCTACCCGTGTGCAGCCCTGAGAGCTGAAGCTACAAACCTGGGTGATGCTCGCAGCAGCTCAAGGTCGTGCCATCACACCAAGCGGCAGCACAGATGTGTCTGCCCAGGCCACGGCTCCCCTTACTGCTGACGTTTACTGAACAAGCTTACAGGAGCTACCTTTGGACAACTGATCCTTAGAGCAAGGCTAAACCATCCCTTGTTTTCTCAGTGTTGACCTAACCCAGGAGGAAGAAGCTGGAGATGATCTCTGTAAGACGGACTCACAGGTGCCACCCTCATAAATGCCAGAGTGTTCATCACCACAGCATTTCAGCTGATGCTAGCACAGGAACAGCAGGTTTTCCTTCCTTTCCAAACCTCCCATCACACAAGGCAATGTAGGGTGTGCGAGAAAAACAGAGCCAACAGCTTGGCCTCAAAGCCCAGCCAAAGGGCTGCTGACTCACGTGTCCAGGTTTTAGAAGACATCAAGTGACCACCTCTGCCTTGGAGCAAGACCCCAAACCTTCCCAAACCTCCAGGACCTCGGTAATATGAAGATGCTCAAAAGGATTTGGAAAAAAATAGATGAGGAAAACAACAAAACGAACAAAAAACCAGTGCTCCACAGACACCTACCACGACGTAGACGGCCTTCTCGCAGGCTGTGCCGACGGGTATCCAGCCGTTGGTGGCCCGTCGCCGGCTGATGCGCTGCTGCTTTGGGTGGCCGTGGCCGCCCGCTGCCTTGCTGTCGGAGGCGTGGAGGCAGCCCGTGGTGTTTCGGAGGCCGGATTTGGAGCCGCTGGGGGGCTTTGAGCTCTGCGGACATTCCCGGGCCATGGTCTGAGGGTCGGAGTTGGGGGTCTGCAGGTGAGGAACGGGTTCTGCAGCTGGCGGCACGCTGGGTACAGGGCATCCTGAGAGCGGGTGGGCAGGTGACGCAGGGTGCCCTGCCACGGGGATTGTGAGGTTCAGCTGGTCCAGAGACTTGCAGCCTTCTAAGAGAAGGGAAGAAAAAGAGGCACGAATGTCATTTGAAATATAAGAGGACTACAAAACCAAGGCTGTCCCAAAGCACCACCACCGTCCTCCGAAATTCTCTTTATTGCATTACAGCAGCAAAGCCCCTTCACGTCGTAATTTCATTTTGCACTGTCACAGGATTCTAAAAGCAAAGATGTTTCTAAGCTTGTGATCCTCCAATATGTTGTTGCTGATGACACTGCACTACAACAAACCCCCCTGAAATCCCACCAAGTCCTGCCAGCCAGTAATACACATCAGACTGGCCAGTGTCCAAAGCGCTCCAGCCTGTCAATATGTATAAAGGAAATAAAAGGCTTATCAGAGTGATGGGAAGGATCCATGCTAGTGGCAGAAGCCAGCTTCCTTCCAGAAGCTGAATTCAAGTAATCAGGGGAAAAATGAGAAGATTCTCCAAATTAACTCCAGAAATATGAAAAAACGTGGATCAAAACTACACGAAATGATGCACGGGGCTGCCTTCAGCAAAACCGCACCCCCAGGGCAGAAGCAGTGACCACGACAGGTAACTCGGCTGCTGCTGCCTCTCAGAATCAGCCTGGAACAGCTCACACTGCTCCAGGAGTCCTAAAACAAGCCCCAAAACCAGGCTGAGGCCAAGAAAAGAGCAAGTGTGATCTGCGTTACCTCATGTCAGCAGGAAGACAATCCCCAGACCGAGACATAACACGTCCCTATCCCCTGCATCCAAAGGCATGCTTTTAGTGGTGACTGAAAGAGCAGCTGAGGGCAACCTCGAGGAGATGCCTCCAGACTAGAACATGACCTAGCAGGTCTGCGGGAGCACGCTGCTGCACAACAGAGAGCTGCTAAAGAACATAAAAAGGTAATAAAACCCATGAAGTTACTGAGCTCCAGCTGAACAATGGACGAGATCCCCCTGCAATAAGGGGAAATGAGCCTCCCTCTCTACGAGGGCTGCATTGAAGCCAGTGGTGAACCGCGGACCCGAGGGCTGCTGTGGGCATCGCTGGGGTTTGCTGACCCCGAGCAGCAGATGCCAAAGCAACTTTGCCGGTGAGACGTCAGGGTGTGAGTTCAGGAATCCTGCCTGGCCTCGGCGGGCACAGGACCTGCGGAGCAGTGAACCACCTCTTCCCTGAATCCCCTCTTCCCTGTTTTGCTCACAACAGGCTGCAACTTGAACACGCCACCTGAGACAGATATGCCCCATGTCACATATCGTGTTGGATCCACTCGTACCGACACTCTCAGATGGGAGCCTGGCGCTTCCAACCGAGTAATCCTTTAATTCCCTAAACTAACCCACTTGAGGGAAGGCTGAGATTTCAGAGGCAGACCTATAAAAACCAACTCCTAAGCACAAACTCCTGTTAATATTCTGGGAGCCTGCAGAACAAAGTCTAAATTATTCTGATGCGGAGACTTTTAAGCCCAAGTTGCTCACAGGAAGGAACTGAGAGCCCGCGAAGCATTTACACGTACAGGCAGCTTTAACCCAGAACGCGCTGCATCCAAAAATGTGCTACAGCAGGAAACGATCCTGCCGCTTGCTAATCCACGTTGGGAAAAGATCAGAGCAGCAGGGTGACACATCGCTGGTAAATACACACCCTGGAACTGCTGCTGCCAGCTCCGCGAGAAGCCACCGGGTTTTTGCAGGGAGGGCTGAACTCAGAAAAAAGCCCGTCTGCTTACTCGGAATCGGGGGCAGCAGCATGCAAACTTTCAGGAACGAAGCAGGCTGGCATGACCTCGGGGCACCAGGCAGGGAGGTGTCAGACGAGAACACGCTGCCGAGCTGGTTGTCTTGCGATCGAAAAGGCATCGAAGCTGCGAGGGAACGCCGCCTAGCCCCTGCCGTAGGAAGCGGCACTACGACAGCGGAGATATTTAGGGAAAACGGAAATTATACTTTGACCAAACGCTCCCGACTTTCAGCAGCTTCCTACAAGGGAAGACGACAAAGCCTCGCTCAAACCCAAACTTCATCCGCCTACCTGGAAATCTGTTTGGGGTGGCTCAGTCGTGCCTCTTCTGACTCGAACGCGTGCCCGTGGTTAGGTGAAACGCTAATGCTTACACCCCCAGCAGCCGAGCAGCAGCTCTGCCTGCACATCGCACCATTTGGAAGCGGCAGCGGTGCCTTGCTTGGTGACTTGGTGACTTTTACACCAAGTCCTGGTGTCTGGTCACCACAGCGCAGCGATCCAGTTTTAAGTATTTCAAAAAGATGTTTTTCAATAGCAAAGGCAAAGCTCCGAGATAAAGCCTGCTGAAGGACAAAGCCTGAACAAACGAACTGGACAGAAAACAGCCAGGCAAACAACTACCCCACCTTTACACTGCCACTCACCCCATTTCGGGGCCTGATTTTTCCAGTTTAATAGCAAACACAGCACCGCTATCCGCCGAAGCAACGATCTACCAGCACTTACATCACTGCAAAGAAATTCAAGCATCGGTCCAACCAGTAGACTCAAACTGAATCACAGCTCAGCCCTGCCAGATCAGATCGAATGAAACTTTAAAAGACTGCATCCCCTGCGCAACTTTTACTGGGAAGAGTCTGACAACCAAGGCAGCGCTTGCTTCTTCGCGCTGCTCTGCCAGGATGCTTCGGTTGTGAGAACAAGATTTTGGGACAGGATGGGCAACACAGCCTGATGTGTTTCAGACCCTCTGCTCAGCAGCAGACAGCGAGAAGCCTTGCAGAGCATCTAGGAACCGAAACCATGGATTTTACACAGGGCAAAGCAGTCAACTCCAGCATGACAAGCCCTCGGTCACCTCCTTGCTGCCTAGATTCTTTCAGCGCTTCCACGCTTTCCACACCAGTCAGACTTTTCAGGGGGCTTTTTAGCCTTTCTGGGCTAAAACTGGGGGAAAGGGAGGTGAAACACGGATTCTTTCTGATGCCAACCTTTGATGAACCGTGAGACACCTCCAGTAGCCACTGTGCCCAAGCAGCCCTCTTCTCCTAGGAATGCCAACTGAGATTTTGCTCGCGCTTTGCACCTTACCTGCTGCAAAAGGCATTTTGTAGGGGTAGCTGTTCCGTCCCGCGTGCACGCTGCTGATCCTGCCCTCCGGCACGTGCACGACGCCGCAGACGCTGTAGCTGTTAATAGCCGTCCCTTCTCCACAGCAGTACGGGGAGTTGCACCAGTGGAGGGGCTGGAAATGAGCACCCGATGGCAAGGAGCCCGGTGATACCAAGAGCCCCTCACAGGTCGCAGACTGCGAAAGCTCATCCTTGGGGTAAACCGAGCAGTGAGAGTAGCCACTGTATCCACTTTGGCCATAACAAACGTAAAACCCGTTCAACGGAGTCAGATCTGAGGACTCATAGAGACATCCACAATCCGTGTGATTCCCGGGAACGGGCAAGGGAGGGAACTGCTGCACGGGAAAGGAAGGCTGATGAAATTCCTGCTTGGGAGTTGGGGATTTCTCTCCGGGTCTTCCATACTCAGGCTTCATGGAAGCTTGTCCACCCATGAGCAAAGGCAGTCTGTGGTAGAAACTCTCTGTGCTAGCATAGGAGCTAGACAGTGACTCGTAAGGGACAGGTTCAGCCGTCCTGTAGAGCCTAGAGGAGTCCCGCTGCTCCGCTTTCCCGAAAGCGCCCAGGGTAAGCCCCCGCCAGCCATGCTGGCCTTCCATTTTTAAGCTCGCTGCTTCCTTTTTAGACTTGACGCAATTCTTCCGACTGGCTTTGGCCCACTTGAGCGTAGATTTTGAACAGTGGTTCTCGGACTTGCCCTCCCCGTCTGATTTACTCCTCTGCTTCAGGGGCTGGTCCTTCTCGTGGGTCAGCTTCAGAAAGGCCACAGCATTCAGGCTGGCCAGTCTCTTTGGGGTGGGATGATAGGGGATGGTACCATCCTCCCTCTTTGTCCCATCATCAAAGACCTCATCCAGTGAATGCTCACAGCTACTGCATTTCTGACTGGGCTCGTGTCGGTTTTTGCCTTTACCTGTTTTCACAGCTGGTTTCTCCAAGGCAGACCAGTTGTCACCAGCTTTGCAATGCAAGCTCTTGACCGTACAGTCTCCGGCAGCTTTGGCGGAATCCCTCCGAAAGCGCCTGCCAGACAACAAGCCATCGTCCCGCTCAAAAAGCAGATTGTTCACAGCCTCTGCGTTCAGTGAGGCCAGCCTACGCTTCCTGGGCTCCGAAGGAGCGCTGTCAAGGTCTTCGTCTGTCCCCGGATAAGTTATTGTGCACTTTTCCCCAGATGAATCACTCTTCCCCGCTCCCACGGGCTTAACTTGTTCAGCAAAAAAGGTAGGTCCCAAGCCCTCCACCCAACTGGGAAGGTCCTTTTTTTTGCAGCTCTGGGTCTCCTTCGACAGAGATCCGGCCACATCCTCCAGCCTGGTGAGGAGCACTTTGCAGGTCTTTTTGTTCACCGAAGGGAGCAGGCGTCTCCGCAGCGGGTACGTCTTGCGGACTTCCTGCAAATTCTTGCTTTTGTTCGTCCCCGCAAACCCACTCGGACCATTGGTGCTTTCGGTGGCATCCCCGTCCCTCTGCTCGCCGCACTCTGCCCGTGTCCTGTCCATCCTCCCGCTGCCTGGGGGGGACGAAGCCTGGCCAGCAGAACCAGCTGGATGCTTCAGAAGGAAAAGTTGTTTCTTCCGGGCATGCGTCATAGGATCAATGTCCAATCCTGAGAACGAAGAGAGAAAAAAACACATCCGTTAATACCGCTGAGAGGGACCCACCTCCTCACGAAGCACCGGCTGCCGATTAGGAAACACTCGAGCCAGCTTGTTTCTGCACAGAGCCGAGTCTTTTTGGGTGACGGCCAGTTAAGCCAATTAGGAGACAGGATGCAATGAGCTGCGGTTTAATATTAAGCCATAGAACATGGCAGTAATTAAAGGTGAGGTGCTGACGGCAAGTGTCACAGGAGCCAGGAAAACCAGGATTTATCCAGAAAGCCGATTCGCCAGCTCCCAGCCCAAACGCATGCCCCGCTAAGCCGATGCTGTCTCTGCCACGTTACAAACTCTCATCAAATCTACCAAAGCTCATCTGAATCCCGATCCAGGCTAGGCACAGAAATAAATCCCAGGTATGTGATTGCTTGCGTGTTGGTACAGGCAGGCTGTTTCATTGTCATTTTCTGAAACAATTAGACAGAAGAAAAACAAAAAAGTCCACCTACTCACATAAAAAGTAAACGTGGGTCTATTAGGTGGAGATCTGCCAACGTTAATAAAATAAATACATGCAAATCCCTATACAGGTTAGGACCTGGCTACCTGTTGCTGCTGTCGTTCCCCACAATCGCATTTTGTAAAAGCTGCGGACTCCCAACAACCAAATCACCACGTTTGGCAGAGGCTTGAGCAGATATCCCAGGCTCTCAAAAGAGGAAAGGAATTACTTAGCCGTGTCATTCCTGACTTTCCATCTAGATGGTACGCCAAGACACCGTTAAAACAGACACAAATGTCCAAAATACAAGAAGGAAGAGATAAGCATCTGCCTGCAGGGCTGAGCAAACCACCTCCCAGTGCCCCGACAAGCTGCTGCCCGGCCGGCCCCACCGCCTCCGGACTTTCCCAGCCAGGTAAAAAGTTAAAGAAACGGTCCGGCTCCGATTTACTATAAGAGGGAACTTTTCCTGCCAGTGCAGGAAGGCCTCGGAGGAGAATGGCTTGCCCTGAGCTCTATGCTGAATGCCATGAAAGGGTGCGAGTTTGCAATAACCACAAGCATTGAAAAAAAAAAAGTCTAATTGAGTTATGTTGGAACAGATTTAACACAGCCTGTATCTGAGCACAGGAAACAGCAGCAAAGGGCGATCGCTTGCATTTACTGGTATTTATGAAGCAGTCAGATTCCCTTTATTGGGACCAAAGTGCCAGCCTTCGCACCAGCATCCGCTCAGGAGCCGTTTGATGTCCCCTGTACCAGGTATTTACTTGGCTGCAGCACCCCACGATTGACACGATCGACGCTGGCCTGCTACTTGGAGGCTGGCTAATTAAAGCTACTGCATCTGTAGCGATGAGAACAAAGCTACCAAATTACAAGAACTGTTCATTTGATATGGCTTAATCAAGCTGATAATTAGATTATCTATTTGAAATAAGCCCAGTGTGTTTTAATTGACTTGCTTATGTATGCATTAACTAAAAGAAAACCAGGAATTGAAAGCCACTGTGGTTTGCACGTTGCTTTTGCAGATGTCAAAGCCTTCCTGAGATGTCTTGGAGTGCCTGAACCCTTTACACCCCGTTATGCACAGGATAACTCCTCTGGCTACTTCCCAAACTGGAGTGCTCCATGGGGAGCAAACATTTATGTACATCCGTGTTTTTTTTTTCTGATAAGCAACACAGGTTCTGGAATTTAGGAAGATGGTTCATCAGTTCAGACAGACAATTTCTCCCCAAATCCGAATAATTCTTGCACAAGCAGCTATATTAACCACAGCCAACCTTGGGAGTTAGCAAGAGGACTTCTATTTAAAAAATAAAATGCGCAAACGAGGTTTGTCTCCCAGCCCATACAGACCAGTGGTTTCTTTGCAACTCCAAACCTATTTTCTGCTGTCCCCAACAAAAGACTGGACCTCTGGCAGAAATGCTCAGCAGAGAGGGGAAAAAAATGAACCAACTGTGGCTTGCCTTAAAAACCAGCATCAGCTGCCCCATCTCCTCGAGCTCTCATTGCTCTACTGAGAGCAGCGGTCGTCTTCTGGCCACCACTCCACATCCTTCACTTGCAGAGGCTATATAGCATATCAGCGTTTGAAAAAGAAAGGGTATCTCTTAAAAACAGAGTACTTTAGACGTGACTTTGTTCAAACCAGACCTGCCCAAAAGATAAAAAGAAGTTTGGTACAGGTTGAAGGAAGGGAATTTCTCCACCGATGAAGTGGAGAATCATTAACATCACGGCGGCTGCCTTCCCTGTCGTACCCCATGGGGAATGCGCCAAGACAAACAAGAGCTTAAATAAAATATCTTTTCCAGAACCTAAGTTCTGCCTTTAAGTTATGATACTCCAGATGAAAATGGCATTTTAATACACACATTTCCTCCAACTGCAACAAAAGCACCTCCCTCTCCAAAGCTCAGATGTGAAATCTGCATTCTGGTGCAGAACAGGTATCACTGTCCTGCGTGCTGTAGCGTATTTCCAACTACTACTGTACACCAGCTTTCATCACTGACAACTGCAACCGGAATGTCAAGAGAAACACTCGAGTTGAACACAGAGATGACATTAGAGATATCGAGTCAAAAATGCATTAAAGTGTGAAGAACACAGAGATTCGACGCGATCCTTTTTAAGAGTTGCGGTCGCGTAAGCTCTTTGACACAATGAGTTCTTAGGCACAACAGTAATCAAGCCATCACAGGCTTTTTATTTATTACTTCTTAGTAGAAGGAGGCTACGTCTGCAGAGATCTCCTCCTTTTCATCTGGTCTCCAAGTTTTCTCTCCCCCACTCCGAGCTCAGCTGCTCGCCTCCTACAAAGCACTTATCTGCAGATGAAGAACTAAATATCTGGAAATTTGTGCAAAGACAAAATAAGCAAACCCCACACGTTTTGGTATCACGGCCATACAAATCCTTTAAGCAACAGCAAAGAAAACATCAGCTCCATCCAGCAACACTTCCACATGACTGTAAACCCTCCGAAATCCAGCTTTATTGAAGAAACACCAGGCTACCCGCAGAAATACAATCAAAGTTAAGTAATGCTGACTTCTGTATTTGCTCCCTCACAAATTTCTGCAAGTTCCTTGGATAAACAAACCTAATCAGCCAAGTTTCTCCCCAACCCGCTCGAGCATTCAGTTTGGAGACCAAGAGAAGCTCATTTTTCCAGATCACACCCCGCTAAAAACCTCAAGTCAAAAATTAGGTGAACTGTGTTTGTTTTCAAAAGCATGACTGCATCCCATTTGCTCTGCAGTAGCTCAACATTATCAGTAAAAATAAACTGATTTTAAGCCCGTAAGTGGTCACTTACGAAGCATGGTTCAGAAGGTTCAGTTTCTACAAAGGTAACTTCCCTGGGATATTACCACGATAAAACAACTGCCACGACCCACAGGGCAGCTTGTTGAAGCTGGAGTGTTGTTTTTTTATTCCCTTTTTCTGACATAATTCTCTAACAGAGGTGAGAACAACCAGGTTGAGCAACTGGAATGAATTTGGTTATTCTAGAACAACGTGCAGCGTGAATTTATTGTGACTGATGGCAGGGGGTGGACAATACCATCACCCGGCTCCATATCCCACAGAAGCCACCTGCAACATTTTTGGTCTGGTCCTCAAGATCACTTTTGGAGAAACTCTCTTACCATCCCACTGAAGGCACTCTCAGCCCAGAGAATTGGCTGCGTTTTCCAGTTGTCTGTGATCTGTCGGACACGGGTGCAGAAAGGGCCAGGAGGATCTGCTACGAGACCACCGCAGCGATGCTGCTGCCAGTTTTGGAGAGGTACCACGACAGGAATGAAGAAAACGAGCCCGCTAAATCAGCAATTCATCCACATTACGGGCACGCATCCAGAAACAAGCAGTCTTACTAGATTGCTCCATTGAACAAAAGTCATCTTTCACACACAGGACCAGCAAGAACTCATTCCCTGCCTACCAAATTGCTTGCATTACAATTGCTGTGGGGCTAGTCCTGCTCACTCACTTCTCAGCAAAAGTCCTGAGTACTGACTTACCTGGGATCCAGTAATCCCTTCTCTCTGCCCAGCATACGGCACGAACAGAGCTTCTGAATGCTGCTTGAAACTGAAATATCCGACAGTATGTATCACGCCTTAAAAATCAGAGTCACGCAGAGCTTACCGAGAGCTCTTATCTACAGCCAGCACTCAATGCAGCTGCCAAGGGGGAGCGTCAGGGCTGCTTGTCCCCTTTCCACCTCTGTATGGCTTCATGAAGCAAAGAGGAAAACCCAACTGTGCCCAGAAGTCTCCAGGAAATCACGATACAAGCTGAAGAACTGAAAGTGAAGATACTTACGGCAGAACCACCCCTCTCCTGCTTGCAGCTGAGGAACTGGATTAGCAGCAAGGAGACGGTGATTTATAACTGCTAGAAGTGAAACAAGTTTGGCGGAGCAGCTTGGTGTAGCCAGCTGCATCCAGAGCCCAACAGGCATTTTAAAGCTAGCTGCAGTCGCTCTCTCCTTCCTCAAACTGGACCAGTTCGGAGAAATTATACTGGCAGCTGCAGAACCCTGATCCGACTGCAGAAATTCAAAACTAAATGCAGCGGTCTCGTTTTCTGCCAGAATAAAAGCACGACCCAAACAGCAAAATCAGAAGAGAGTTGATGCCTCATTAGCAGGAAAATAAGCAAGTGTGTTAACAGCTGCATTTTCTGTAATCATGCAGCTGTAGCATCTGTCTCTTCCTCTCCATCACTTGATTGCAAGTGAAATTAGAAGAAACCAGTCTGGGACTACCCATTCAAGCACCATTTCCCTTCCAAAGCTTCACTACAGAGACGCGCTCGTTCCAAGGAGACGATGCCAAAAGCACAGAAATCTAAAGCTTTCAGAGCTTCTAATCCGTTTGGCACTTCAATAACATACAAAGAGTTACGACAACAGGAATCTTCCTCTCTGCGCACGGCATTGTGCTGTTGACTTTCAGCCCTTGTCTACTGGAAGAAGTTATATTCTTTTAAATTGGTGCAGCTTACACTGTGACAACAACCCCATAACTGCAAGTGTCTGGAGGATTGGCTCCTTTCTCCCTGCTGCTTTTAAAGTCGAATCACTTTCGGTGCTATAAAAGACGCGTTGCATGAAGGAAGCCTCCCAGGAGCTCTTGGAAATCCGGGTAAAGCACAGAAGCATCAGGTATCCCAGGCTGAATCGCCTAAATGCTGTGCGAGTCCCACGAGCAGGAGCATCCTTTCAACCTCAAACATTTAGAAAAATTACAATCGTTACGGGCTGCAATTTGTCTTCGTGGGGTCCAGCCCTGATCTGTCTCTGGAGGCTCATCGAAAGCTCGATCATCCACATGCTCCAGAGAAAACTGTTTATACAGAGCTCATTATCCTGCAGAAAAGGCTTGTTTTTCTCTCTCATCAACACAACCCTCACCATTTGCCAGCACCTCTCGAAAATGAGGTGAAGACCGCACCAGCTGATGCAGTCGGTGCCTCTAGCTTCAGAAAGGCAAGCATGGAGGGATCTGGGGTTTCCTTTACCTCCTGCACTGTCCAGAGAGGATCTCCAAGCTGCACGGGCTGCTCGCTCCCCTCACTGGTCCGACAGAAGTAATTATGCCTCGGTTGTGAAAGCCGGTGCTCCAGGCACATCGCTGTGTGGCCCGTGATGAATTACAGTGCTGAAACAACTGCAATTATCAGTGGATGCTTTAAACCAGGGGCGCTCTACCTGTCTGAAAGCAATGGCAAGCTGCGAAGGAAACATGCCGGGGTGCAGTCCCTGCTTGCACAGCTGACCACTTGCATAAACATGAGCCAGACCTGTTAACACCCCAGCAGAGAAGTTGCACGGCTGATTCCTTGGGAGGGCCTGTCCTATTCTTGATTATCTGGTTTCAGATCTTGCCTAGTGGCAGTGCTCCGGAGCACTTTGCAGGGAAGCCAAAATGAAATTTCTCTGGCTGTTCTCACACTCTCCGCAGCCCCAGCAAGGACTGCTTGCAAAAGAGGGAAAAAAAAAAAAAAGGCAGGAAAAAAAAATGGAAAAAGGAAAAAAGCTGAAACCTGACAGCACCACACAAGAGCCCAACGCACTGGAGCCTTCCCAGCATCCAGAGCAGGAGCAGAGCCCCGGACAGACACCCTGCGTTACCAACACCACCACACGGCTTGCCCTGGACAAAATGGCCCTTTTCAAGTCTCCAAGGCAAAAGTGGACTTCAAAATTCCCTGGCCAAAGCAATTTGGAAGCCCAAGCACTGGCAGGGAAGGCATCTCACACTTGCTTCATCTCCCCTGCCCCTGCTAACAGGCTCAGCACGGCTGGCAGCAGCATGGAAGCTCGTGCTCCCAGGGCTGTGTTTCACTGCACAGGTACGGCCACAGCTCCGGGGAGGTCGGGACTCAGATTTGTACCTCTTTTGGCAAAGAAAGGCACCTGCTTTTGGAGAGGAGATTGTATCAATCTGCTCGGTTAACTACCTTCATTCACAGAATAGGTTTTTCCATTTGCAAGTTGAACTAAGCAGTTTATCCCTATCTACCTGGGCAAGGTCAATTCTTTCAATACCAGTGGAAAAGAAATACGTTTGAGTATGGGGGAGATTGGAAAGATGGCTCCTTGACATCAGTGACAAAGCGCGTTATTTGTGGAACTATCACGGTGTCTGGGAAAAGCACACTCCTTTTCAGAAAGGCCCTGTCTTTTCTTTCCCTGTTCCTGATGCTACGATACCATATTTTGTATCACATTTTCAGCGAAAAGGTACCGCTCGGGCTGAATATCCAGTATATGCTGTACTAAAGGAGAAGCGCAGGAAGTAATGCACGACCCAAGCAACCCAAACATCAGTCACCAAAACCAGACAGAGCCCCACAGCCGTGGTCTGTTCACAGGCTTGAATTGAAGACCGATGTTTCCGAACGTGAAGCCTTCACTCATCACCTCATAGCACAAGCACGACCAACACTTGCAAAAACCACTTCCTATGGCCTGTAAGAACTAAAGATTTCCACCGCCAATAGTTGCCACAATCCTGATTGTGACCTGACCATAAAGCACTATTCTTCTGCACATCCGCAGAAAGTTTCAGTGTTTTTGCTGTTGTTTACAGCCTCCCCAAGCAGCGGACAGAAATCAGCCCGGGGCGATTTAGAGCAAGGGCAGCCACAGTTTCATGCCTGCTCTCTCAAGAACAGATGCAGAGCTGTGCTAACCTACAAGCAAAACTACCCTAAAATTCCATGGGGACTTCAAAAAATAATCAAAAATCAGAAGTAATCAGAGATCGGGATGTTGCTCTGTCCCCTTCGATTCCTCAGAGAGGTACAGAACAACATCCTTCCTCACTCAGAGGCATTTCTTCTGCCTTCCAACAGGTTAGAGAGGAACGTACAAGGATGCCAATGAAGCTTTGAGCTATCAGACATCTTAAGGGTGATACAGCATCCAGCTGCTCCTGCTCAGCATCTCCATCCCGCAGTCATCCCCTCCTACAAGGGAGCCTCTCAGCTGCACCAGCAGGAACCAGTGGCCACCCTAAAACTCACGGCCGGTAGCCACCAGCTTTGGATATTTTCTCCGAACTGTCTGCTCGTGCACAGAGCAGTTCAGGGACCCTGGGGAAAAATAACACGCAGCCATGTCATTAAAGATACAAGCAAACAAACACACACAGAAAGCCAGCCCCTGCCCAAACAGAAACCATTTCTTTGCCAACGCAAACGCTGTAATTATTCCCGCAGTGCAAAGCCTACCATCGGCTTCTCACCTCTCAAAACTAATCTTTTTTAAAAAAAACAAAAACAAAAACAAAAACCAAAAAAACCACAAGGACTGTGAATAACCAGCCCTGAGCATGCCGCTGCAATGAAGCCCAGGGATGGCAGAGGAAATCCCTGGCGTCTACAATCGCAGGAGATGCACTTGTACAGGTGGGGTGGAGATCAGGCTCAGCTCATCTCAAGGCTGAAAGCTTCGTACCAAGCACTCGAGCCTAAGAGAGGTTTTGACACTCTGCCTTCGCTGCATCATTGCCCAGCGCGGTGCTTGTTAGGGTTTCCTTTTAACGAAGGCAAGCAAGCTACAGGGATCGAGCAAGGGGAGCGCCAGGAAAGCCGGGAGGGGCGCCACCTGAGAAACAGGTGAGACAAAAGTTTCCAGATTATTAAAGCAAAGTTTTCAGTAGCAAGCCCAGCCTGAGAAACATCTGCATTTGAGAAATCATCACTCGATTTCTCCTTTTACACTGCTTTGACACCATGAGTCAGAAATATCGGATGCTCATCCCTGCCCTCCCATCCACAGCAGCCTTACAGATCCTGCAATTCTCATGAAATACCCCAGAGATCGTCAGCAGCAACCACTACTACATATAAAACACTAGACGCGCTGAATATCCCTTGTTTACAAAGACTTGCCTACTAGAACTTTAAATAGGTTCAGCGTGAAGCTGCCTACATGACAGCTACGCTAACAGCACCCAGTACGATGCCTATAAGTAGCTTGAAAAACCAAGCAAAAAATATTTCAAGAGCTTTGACAGTTGTGTTTTTAGAAGGAGCACAAGCTTTGCCAATCAAGTTAATCAAGGTTTTTAAAAAAAAAAACAAAAAACAAGCCCTGCTCATCTGATTTTCCATATATGCAAAACGCAAACTAAATTCCTACACGGCAGAAGGCTGAGTCTGGTGAAATATCAATCATGTGTCACTTTGCTCAGATCGCTCTGGCACCGTTCCTGCTCACACGGACAAAATGGAACAACAAATTATTTCCAAGATGCTATATCTTGAAGAAAAAGGTGCGAGATTTTTCTAAAGTAAATATTAAAGCTCTTCTATATATCAGCATCACCCTCTCCCACAAACACTTTAGCAATTTCCTCCAAGCTGCTGAGCTTAAATAATTCGAGGTGTGCCGCGATTTCACGTATTATAGGAGCATCTGCAAAACTGTGCCGCCTTTGGGGACTTCGAGGGCAGGTTCATCCCTGCCAGCTCCTCTCCGTTTTGCCTGGCTGTCACTGCCATCCTGTCTCTGGACCTGGGCTTGTCCCCTCTCGGGTAAGTCTGCCTCCACAGAGGTCTCTATTCACTCTCTTAACTCCTTCTGGAAACTGTCAGCAGGACACCCTTGAGATCTAAAGGCAGCAAGTTTCTACTCAGCACGCTCAGAAATTGCTTTAGGGGAGGGAAAAAAGCAACACAGGAGATTCAGGGAAAAGCAGGGCATTCCTTCAGTATAACGTTTAGTTAACCATCAGACCCAAAATGCACCTAACAAGTACATTTTTATTTCCCCCTAAATAATTTCACTGTATTTTTGTAACTTCCGAGCATCCCTCGAAATGCGGAGCCCCACCTCAGCACCGGAATCCTTGGCGCTGAGGCTCCTGGTACTGACTCTATCAGTTATAATCCCTAAGGGGGGTTCAGAAGAGAAACTGGATTTTTAAATTTACAACATGCATGTTTATAACCTTGACTTAAACTTACAGAAGCCTTAAGGTCAGGCAGGCAAAAAAAGCCTACGTTCAATACTTAAATACCAAGTTCGTGTAAGGTTTTAGAGGATTCCTGTGTTCTGACTCATCCCTAGCTGAAGCACCCTGACCATAACTACCTCTTCAGACTAAAACTGCAATCTGAATGTATTTTCAGTTCTAGTGAAGTCCTTAAGACAGCATTGTCCTTCATTTGGAAGCACCTATTGTTTCTACACAATTTGTTCAGAAGCATTGTACGACTTCAGCCCTGGATCGCTCTGTACGAAGCAAGCTGTCCGTAAAGCTGATGCTTTCCTGCCATTTCAGATGTCACCACTGTAAATTTTGATCCCTCTTTATACTCAGAGCGCAACAGACAACTCCCACTGGCATCCACGTAACCCAACGCTCTCCTCACCGCGTCCTATGTGCTGCAGCGCTGTGCGCAACGCTAAGCGGAGCTTACACCTGGAGCTGAACTTTCTGCCTTTGAACTTACTCCTGGAAAAGTAGGTTGGATGGAGCTGAAATTTAGGCTATTCTCATCACATTGGACAGAACTCGTGTGGATCAAGAAACTTGAAGCTACAAGAAAGGAAGAACAGAATGTTAAGACACCGTACCTAATTGTTTCCACCCCAGTACCTAAAAATGGTAAGGTGCCTACGCTTCATTGAGAAGCAAACCCACCTAAAAATATCTCTACAGAAATATTTGTACGCGTTTAAAAAGGTACATTGGTTTTTGTTTTTCCATAAAATATTGTCTCAATTAATACCACCCACAGAGGTTTATATCCATGCATATTCCAGCACCGCAGTCAAACCACCAAATGTACCCCAACTTACTGCAATTCCTGCCTCGCTCCCCTCTTTGCAATGCAAGCGCACAGCATTTACGAGTGAATACAAGGCAGGTGAGAAAGTTCCTCTTAAAATTTCACAGCTCATCTGCTTTAATGAGCTAGGTCAGTCAAAAACATTAGCCCAACCAACGGGTGCTGCAACACCTCCTGATTTCTCAACGGAGAACAAGCTTCATAATTCCTGCGTTGGTGTCAGGATGCCCACCTGTACAGACAAGGATTTTCTGCCGTCAGGTGTGTGAGGTTTTTTCTTTTTTGTTTTAAAGAGCAAATTGGCTCTCCAGGAAGGTAATTAGACACTGAAATACGCGCTCTGCTAAGGCAGCAGGTAGACAGGTAGGTGATGGTTATGGACTCGAGGGCTCAACCTGCACGTGGAGCACACTGGAAATCTGGATTCGTACAAGAAACAGAGGAGATTTTAGGTTTGAACCTAATGTTACTAATGTCTTCATCAGACCAGCCCCAACCTCCACCAGCCGCTAAGCGATTAAAGTTAATTGCTCGGTCATTACACTTTTCATTACTAAGCAATTAGCCCTTCAAGGTTTTAAGTGCCCAGCGTTGGCTCTTTGCCGGGTTATTAGGGGTCTGGGGTAGGCTGGGGAAACTGGAGCATCGCGCTCGGACCAAGCACCGCGATGCCACGGCAGCTCCCGGCTGAGGCAGAGGGACCTCCACCCCCTGCACAAACCTAACGGGCATCATTAGAGCCCAGGGAAGCAGGGGGATGTGATGCCACAGGTCCTGAGCAGGGCTGGCAGAGCTTTCCTAACCACCAGCAGCCTGCACTTCCAGGGAAGCCCATTTAAGTCCCATTAGGAGCTGGCCCTACTCCTCCATCCTTTACCCGCGTCGTTAGAGGTATGTATTTAAGTGCACGTGCGTGCTCGCACCCAGGTTTGATCAGTCATGGCAACAAATATCCCCCTTAAATGGACCGGACAGCATTTGCAGACCCGTGCTGGGAGAGATTTGTTTTATATCCCCTCATTAACTTGCATTTATCTACCTACACAGGCATGACACTATTTGGCCATTTAAAGAGGGAGTGATTAAACGAGCTCGGCTTTCGGTGCAAGAGGTACGAGGAGGCGTTCTCAACACGGCAAGCCATGTAACCACACCGAAGCACTTTTCAGGTTGTGTTGGATCTTGCACAGCTGGAAGGAAAGTCAGACTTTTAAAAAGAACCAGGAAGAATTAAGAACAATGAATAAATTAAATGCTCCGTCCGGAGAGTTCTGGATTGAATTATCTGGAGCTCCGGTCAATGAAGGTTCCCCCTGTCCCACAGGGACTCTGTGAGGTTGTGCTACGTGACCTGACCCAGAAAGCGTGCCCTAAGAGCTACACGTGCACAGGCCCTGCTAACGGCAGTTGTCTGCAAGGAGAAGTATTTGGGAGTCATCTGTTTAATCTGTCTGGTTGCTGCCACTTAATCTGGTTAGCGCTCCGCGGGAGGAGCGGAGCGCTGGGTATTGCTCCTCAATTACTCTCCGGCTGCTCCCTGGGACATCCCCAGGAGCCAACAAGGGATACGCGGCCTGAAGAAAACTGCTGTCGGGTAGCCTCAAACATGGCCTTTTCCCCCAAACTTAACAATTCAGCACCAAAACACAAGACATAGCAGACTCCCTGAGGGCAGGCCTGAGACCATTCAATATTTTATTAGCAACTCAGAGGCTCACCTGCAGGCAACGCTTGGAGAGGGAGCAAGCAAGTCTTAGACAAGCAACGGGTCCACAGTATTATCTTGATGGGCCAGAAAAACATTTAAAAATATTTTTGAATGCCCATCAATAGGGACAAATCCACAACTTACAGCCCAGACAGGCAGGAGCGAAATCATGATGAAAGCGGCCAGCAAGGTGGCACTTAGCAGCTGAGGTTTATTGAGGAGCACAAGCTGAGTGAGTCAACAACATCGTGCTGTTGTGAAAGAAAAGCAAACATCGTCCTGGGGTACGTGCCCAGGAATGCGGGATGGGAGCAGGCTCCGGCTCACGGCTCTGCGCCGCGTCCAACATGGGATAAGCGAGGCAGCACCGAGGGACGCAAAGCGACTGGCAAGGGGAGGGTGTAAGGGCTGAAGTCATGCAATTAAAAGGGTGGAGAAAAAAAAAGCCTGTAACACACAGAACGGCAGCATGGCATTCTCCAGGGGATACGGAAAGGACTTACACTGTGCCAAGGGAGATTTAAGAAGATTTTTCCTACATCTTTCCTTCCTGCTGGGCTAGAAAAAGCATCAGACTGCCTGAAGAAGTTCAGGTTGAAGAGAAGGTTAAAAGAATATCCGTCAGCAACCTTTCGGTACAACTCATCCCCTGCCGCGCAGCAGAGCTACAACCACCCCAAGGTCCTTTTCTGCACCTGATGCTGCCACGGGTACACAGCAGCAGGGGCCATGCAGTCAGGACAGGTGCCCAAAAGCTTGACTGTGATTTTCACTGTCACGTTCTAAGAGCACACGCGTTCGGCAATGCAAACCAACCTCAGATGAGTGGCGAAGGAACGTAACTGAGAGGTCCTCTTTGGAAGCACAGAGCTTTTAAGCAGTTCAGCCTAGTTGTATGGGAACATCCCAGGTGCCTCCGACTGGATTTTCAGGAAGGCCCCCTGAAGTCAGGCTCTGGCTTCAAAACATCTAAGTGTGTTAGGTAGGGACAAAAACCCCACAAGCGCTACACAAGCTGCTCTTCTCAAATGAGCACCCCGATACTTCAAAGTCGCCCTGAATTTTCTCCACTTCTGATTTCAAGGATGATACGGCGAAGGGAAGAACAAAACTTCCGAGGAACTCTGAGCAAGGGGAGAAGCTAAAATAACGAGTATTACCCCTGGATCATCAGCTGTGGGATTTGAGAATATCGACTGAGCTACGAGAATGAACGCACACCGAGATGCTCAGCACACGGGGCAGAGGGATGGGGAAAAGCCAAATGCCCTTCTACACCCAAGCCACCCGCACAAGAGGGTGGAAGAGACGAGCAGCTCGGAGCTACAGGCTCCACTACTGGCAGACAAAATCCGACGCTGGACCATCGCAGACCTGACCCGCGAGGGATGCCTGCAGCTGCAGGAGCTGCCAGCTGACGCCGAGCCAAAGCGGGAGACGCTCACCGCTGCCGGTCAACCGGCAGGAAGTTTCCAGGAGCTGCTGGAAGAGGGCAGAGAGCTGCAGCGAGCGTTGCTTACCCCAGCTGCGTGCAGACGTGGACAGGAAAACAGCTGATAAGGGGAAAAAAATAAAAAAGCACGTGCTGCAAAGCCCCCCCCCCCCCCCCCCCCCCCCGTGCACCACCGCATCGTCCCAGCACCCGAGCCGACTGCCCTGGAGCCAGTTTTGCCGCTGGCAGCCCAAATATCCAGAGATTTGATCCAAAGAGGATCTGATGCTGGACGACAGCTGCAAAGAGCTTTGAGCTGAGGAGTTTCAGCCCCTGACTGCAGTTGCGATACACAAGGATCCAATATACCCACGCAGGATATCCCCAGATACCAGGATTTCAGCTATTTGTCACAGTAAAATATTTTAAACCTGAGCAAACCAGCAGCATTCTTTAAAGTAAAACGACAGATAATATCCCGTTTTAGAGCTCCGAAGTGAGAACCTTGCTCCTCATTTCAATAACCAAGATAAACATTTTATTTAATGGCTGTATTAGCAGGCAGAAATACACCTCTCTTTGGAAAGCAAGGCAGGCTCACAATTCTGCCTGCTACAGAATTTAAGCTCCCAATTAAAGGAAAATTCCTCCTAATGGGGAGGAAAAAAAAAACCCACGCTCATTTCTTCTGAGCTGAAACCAAGTGCAAATCCTCTCTTTGAATCTCCAGACCACTCCGGTGCTTCCTACCCTGGGGGAGTGCTAGCAAGGCACGGGGATGTTTTTTAGAGCCCCGTGGATGTAAAAGATGCCCAAGGAACCCACACAGCTCTCTGCTCAGGCTAACCTTACAGGTTTCCTTTCGCCTTGGGTAAAAAGGATGAGCCCCGAGGCCACCACAGCACCTTCAGCCTGCTGGAGTGATCAGAAACCAATAGCCAAATATTCGCCCCTTTTTTCCTTGCTCCTCGGGCAAGGAATATCCAAACCAGCCCAAAAATGCTTCTTGTGTAGCACTGAGACGCCTCGACGCTGTTTGAGCACGCTCAGGACACTGAGCTTTGATTTGCCTCAACACTTTCAACTTTTTAAAAATTTTTTTTTTCATAGAGACTCCTTTGGGCAGGAGGGAGAGAAAGCATTCACAGCTCGCTCTGTTCAAGCGAGGGGATGGACAGGGTTTTATACAGCTGCATGAGTTTTCCAGCCAGCTAGAGGGGAAGGAAAATGAGACTGCACTCTGTAAAGCCATAATCTACAGGAAAGACCTTGGGGGCAGCACCTTAAGCCACTTTCCTTTTTATTTTAGTAGTCCAACCACCGCTCTGTACAGGGTTATTACAGCTAACCAGGTTTTA
The DNA here is from genome assembly GCF_040182565.1 of Anser cygnoides. Lineage (NCBI taxonomy): Eukaryota > Metazoa > Chordata > Aves > Anseriformes > Anatidae > Anser > Anser cygnoides. Next base: position 35,494,149 of record NC_089877.1, read on the forward strand.
ATCATGTTTGAGTACTGGAAAGTGGAAATGCTGCTGGTGCGCTCGCTTTCCTGCCCCTCCGTGGTCCATTTCTCACCGTTGCCTCCAATGGTTTCCTTGGAAACATATGCAAGCCTAAATTGGATTGACATTCACTTAGTGGGCAGATGGAGTTTCGAACAGCCCAGTGCCTGAAATTCAAGGCCGGGTCTCGGGGTAAGTCATGTTATCGGTGCAGAAAACACCTTCCCCAAGTCCCCCAAACCCCAAAACTCGGCGGCAAAGTCAAGAACCAGCTAATTATTCCGTAATGAGCTTCGAGGTGGAATCTCAGGCAAAGCCAGCGAGATTCCCCATTGTCCTTGCATGAAAGCACCGGGCTGAGAACTCCGCAACATTTTTGTTTGTAGGGAAGGATTTAATTTTTGTTAAGCACCGAGAAAACAGAAGAGTTGTTAAGCTCATTAGCGGTTTCAGGCAGGACGAGCGATGCGTATCGCACATAGGCTGCGCACAGACAAGAGCCCTTCGCAGGTAGCAAGGCACTCCACACTGTATTTATGCTGCTCGCACCAAAAACTCCGGTGCCAGGCTGAAATTATCCCTAATGACTGCCAGGGAGCATATCTAATACGCAGATGCTGACCCACAGTTCCTTAGCGAAGCTGCATCCTCCTTATTCCCCAGCATCAAGAGGAGCAGGGCGTTTTAAATCACACCTTGATAGCCCTGGGGGCCTCAGAACAGCGATTTCAGAGAAGCTGGTAATGTATTCTGAAGAGGAAATCATCCTCTGGCTCTTCTTCCACTATATGAAAAGAATGGATATTGGAACAAATGGAAGTGATTTGTATTATTGTTATTATTTTAAGGCTGGCTAAACAGTGCTTTCCCAATCGTGCTGGCTGTCCTCTCCAGAGTCCAAAAGGGTTCACCTCTTTGCAACCAGAAAGCCAGAAAGATGGTAGAAATCCCAAATAATTATATTCCTAAATATCTTTCATTAATTCTAGCATCTAAGAATGGGAGAGATGACGATAGGGCTCTCAGGAGGGAGAAGGGGGGCAGATATCATCGTTGCATATTCTGCCTCCACCAGTACGTGCTGGGATAACAAATGTGCCATCATTAAATAATTAAGGATGCGTGGGAGAATTGGGGTTACTAAGTGAGGGTTTAGGGCACAAATCCCCCCAAAAGCCAGGTTTGCTTCCACTGCTCCAGCAATTTGCTCAAGTCTAAAGAAATCCCAGTTCGGGATTTGCCTGTCCAAGACGTCAGGATTCTTGTACCTGTCCTGCCACCTGGCGTTTAGCCAGTTATTTTAAGAAAAAGAAACCTTTTCTTCTCGGTCTGCACATGATAGCAGAGGAAAAGGATTTGGCAGCTACAATCTTCCCCGCTCTGGAGAGATCTGCTCCGTCTCCTTACTCCGAGCCACCTCCAGCCCTGTTTTCCTGCACTGCCTCTGAGCTAGACAAACAAAGAAACAAAACCAAACGTGCTTCTTGTGCGTTTCTTTTTAAATAAACAACAACAACAAAAAAAAACTTGTGCTGCCCACTAGTTTCCTTCACAAGCCTGCGCTTCCAAACCTCCCCTGCTTCTCGATGCGATCCTGGCTGGTTACTTCCCCCTGCCCGAACCCCCCCGGTGCCTCTCCAGCCTCCCTCCGCAGAGGGAGATGTCAGTGCCCCCCTCCTCTCCGCCCCCCACGGACCCTTCTCCTTTTCACGCTCTTCCCAAGAACGCGCTCCATCCGCCCGTGCCTCCGGCGTGCTCACATCAACGCCGTGTCTCCCGCGAGGCGCCGAGCCCCCCTCCATTTTAGGGTCCGCTCCCAACGCTCCTTTACTTGGCACAACTTCCCCGGCGGAGGGCTCGGTGCGAGCGGGCGCTTGCCGGCTCGGGCGGCATCGGCGATGCTGCGGCTGCTCGGCCGCGCTCCCCGCCGCGGTGCTGCCCTGCAAAAAAAAAAGTCAGCTCCGGCCTCGCCTCCCGCCGCCGCTTTCGGCCCCTTCCAGGTACCCGGCGGGCGCCGGGAGACACAAAGACGGCACGGCACGACGGCGGGCGAGAGCGTGCTATTTTCAGCGCTCTGCGCAGGCCACAGCCGGGAACAATAGAAGGCCGTGCGCGGTGCGCGGCTCCAGCGCTACCCCTGGCTCTCGGGGCTGCTCCGGCGCTGCGCTTTTATTTCCAGGACGAGAATTCGGGCGCCGAAAAGCAGCCGCCGGCCAAGCGGTTTGGGTCGAGGCAACCGAAGGGAAGGACCTCGTTTTCGGTTCTGAGAGCATCGTGAATAATTTGAGGCGTTGATACGCAGGCAGACGCTCAGAGCCGAGATCTTTTATACGAATCAAGCCTGCCGAGCCAGGCAGGCTGCACACTTTCAAAGCCGAGCGTAAGAAAGCCCTTCAAAAAAAAAAAAAAAAAAACTGCTCGAAGAACAATGGGTGCCAGAAAGCATTCCTGCGATGCGGCTTACAAAGCCGGGGGGAAAATCATAATTTCCTTGTTTAGTCACACCTTTGTTCCAGAAAATTGGGACACGAGAAACACGGCAACCTGCAGCTCTGAACCGAAACATCTCGCCGCGGAACGCGAGGCGCTTGGCATCAATCCCACGCTCTTCCATGCCGAAAGCAGCCCAGCGCCGCCGCGCCGCAGCCCACCTGCTCGCGGCGTGCATCCGTCCGCCGCACGCGGGACGGCATCAGCTGCACGACGGAGCTGCGGTAGGGGATGGAGGGGGACCCGCGGTGTCTTTTGTAGGGGATGGAGGGGGATCCAACGCCTGCGCATCCCAAACACCCCCGCAGCGCCCCACCAAGGAGCTCGTCACAGTGCCGTGCAGAGAACGAAGGGATGAGCGGCCGGACGCGACCCTCAGCAATAATTAAAGAAACCGTCTTTGACGAAGATGACGCTAGAAGTCAGAACGTTTAAAAGGTGATAAAAGCACTCCCCGCGTGAAAAGCTTTTAAAAGCAAAACCACGAACGCGCTGCGCCCTCGGTGAGCTCGCGCGAGCCGATGCACATCCCTCTCCCGTCCCAATAGGTGTTTATTTGCTGTACTCCACGGCTAACGGCGCACTCAGAGGCAGCCCGAAGGCTCGCTCGGTGCCACCAGCCTCGCAGCGCCTGGCACGAGGCATTTTCCCCCGTTTTTAACCAGCCGAGGAAGGGCACCGCAGTCCCCACCGCCGCCTAACGCCTGCCTCGTGGCGAGCCTGCTCATCGCTTGAGCGCGCCCAGGCAAAACTCAGAAGCATCCCACCTCTTAGTTTTAATTTGTAATAAACCACACACCCCCTGCAGAAATACTCGTGAAATTCCGTGTCTATCGATGATTAGATGAACATGGGAAAGGGAACTGCTCTGCCAGACAAGGTATCCTCATTTCGGCTACTCCCACTTAGCCAGAGCCTGGCTGTGGATGCCCTCAGCCGAGCGACTCCTACCACAAATTAACCTGAAATGTTCTCTAGGACTTGTATTAACGCGACATCGATAGCTCAGAGATTTCAAAATAAATACATTTAAAAAAAAAAAGAGGTTCAGGCTGCTTGCTTCTCTCAGCTGAGCACACCTTGCACGTCCTGCCAGCTTCTCCGTGCTCTCATATTCTCCTGTTTTGTACAGGGTTTTGCCTCCATTGCAAGAGAAGAAATACCATTTAACAGATTAATTAGATTCCAATTCCACAAATATCGACAGGGTGAGAGAACAGGTGCAATGGGGTTCGTCTTAAGCCAGATTTACATCTATTCCTCTTAATGATACCCTACAGTTCAACTTTAATGATAACACCACTCCCTCGCTTCATTTTGCATCAAGACAAGATTTCCTTCAACCCATTCTTCCAACGGAAGAATTTTTATTTTCTACTGTCACGTGAAATATTGCTGAGTTCTTACTTTACTTTTAATAATAAAGCTGCATGCCAGGACATCAGGTTCGGACAGTAAGTGGGTAAAGGCCTGTTGCACTGTACCAAACAATCACGTTTCTTTTTGTCTTCAGAAAGAAGCCCTGTGCTAGATTTAAGTGTGTTTTCCCTATTTCAAGAACATCAGTTGCTGATATAGGGGTTGCGAGTGCAAAAACTTGAGAGGGTTAAATCAGAATGGTCTGGTTACAGATAATTCCTTCACTTAAGACAGCGCCTGGCCACGAAGGTTATTTATTTATTATATTTTTGTCCTTAAAGGCATGCCCTTGGTGCAAATGAGAACGGAGACTGCTGCGCAGGATGGCTACGAACATTTCCAAAGAAATGCCCTCTGCCCCGAAGGCTCCCAGGATTAATCAGAAAGCGAGGGGCACAGCTCCTTGTGAGCACCACCTAGAGCTTCTCCCTTTTTTTCCTTTTCTCCCCTTAAAAGCGCTTTGCATCCAGAAGTTACCCACGCTCCATAGCTGTCACACTTAGAGGAAATACACCGAAGACTGACACAAATCTGCAGTGGCTAAAACCAACCGATTTCCTCACGGCTCGCCAATAAGCTGCCTTCAGACGGACGCAAATACATTGGGAAGCAAAACAAAACATAACAAAAAAACACAAACCAACATGCCAGACCATCAGAAAAGCCTCTGGATGGGGAGGAAAGCCCCTGGAAAGCATCACCCATCCCTTCCCATCGCGCACACAGCCGTCCTGGCTGGTGCCAGCCCGTGGCACAAAACGCACAGCTTGTGCTTGAAGCTCTTTTTAATTTTACGGCTTCTTTGGGGTGTTTATTTTCCAGTTTTTGTCTTTCCCAGTTATCCAAACTGCTGTTTCATGTATTATTAACGATATGATGGTTGTAACTTAATTAGCTCGGCTGCTCGGGCAGAAAGCAGGGGTTTTGTTGCTTCCGCGGGGTGCGATGCCATGGTTAACCGAGTGTCAGGTGGGGCACAAAAATCCACCCACCGCTGCTGCTGGGACCCAAAATTTGGGCATACCTTCGTGTTTTCGCAGCACCAGATACAACCCTTCATTTCCCAGGGGTCTGAGCTTAATGCCAAACTGTGAGCGGGCATTTACCTACCATTCCTAATTATTTTTCAGCCGTTTGCTCTGGATGGACAGATTTACTTTTCAAGGCTTAGTTACGGTGCTGTGACAGTATGAGATCTGCGTTTGCTGAAGGGTTTATTTCCCCAAAATAATGGCCAAGCACTAGCTCAACAGGATATCCGCAGGCTGTTCCAGCACGTGTCCCCCAGTCCATAGAGCGCCTCGATCACACAATACCAATTAACATCACCAAAGCAAACAATATTCATTTAAATCTTCTGCCCAGAGAGGGGAAAACAAAACAAAACAAAACAAACAAACAAAAAAACCTCAAACAAACAAAACAAGAAATAATAAGGCTGTCAGACTGGAGACAAAAAGGTGATGCAGATGACGGTAAGAAAGACAGTGCGCCAGCCCCGAACTAATCGATCTGGTTAAAAAGAACTCAGCAGCTCCCAAAACAACAACATTTCGGCTACAGAAGTGAGGTTGCAACTGGTTTTGCCCCCCAAGTGCCACGCTTCTCAGCAGCATTACATCGCTCTGCGCAACTGTCACCATCAGCCCGCACCAAACAGAGCATCCAGGAAGGATTTTCCCCTCCCACAAAGTTGTTTTCATCCGCAGGTTTGGGGTTTTCCAACTGATTTTACACCTCTAAGCAAAGCTACGTCTCACTGCGGTAGCATTTCTGCTCAAGAGGAGCAGCTAGAAACCTACGCTGCTGCTACGTTGAGAAAGCTGCGCTGAATTCATTAGGCAAACAAGTAGAAATCAGTGCTTAAATCATAAAAAAGTCCAGTTAAACCAGAGCAGCGCACGCGTTTTGACCACAAGGAAATATTTAAGACAGTCGCAGCTGAAGCCGGGGAACGACTCAGGTAGCCAGGACATGCCAAACGTGAAGGATGGCTCGGGATGAATATGTTAGCAGGACGTTCCTGTTAAAGCGCTCGGCGGCGTGCTGATATTTAAATCCCATTAAGATTTCAGGAGCACCGGTCCATCATGCGGCCGGCGTCGCCGCCATACGGGTGGGGAAACTTCGCCCGAAAAACCGAGACCCCAGAAGCGGGACCTGCGAGCCCAGCGCCCGCGACCGCACCGAGCGCTTCCTAATTGCGGCCAGCGGATCAATTAAGCAAGGGCCTGGCCTCTCGCTCCCGACAATTAGGGCTTGAGCCGAGGGGCGGCCGCGTCCCTTGGAACACCGCCGAACCAGAACCGCCTTCAGCCGAGCGCTGGGGGGAAGAGAAAGAGAACGGGAGGGAAGGAAGGGAAGGGAAGGCAACGAGAGCAGACCCCGAAGGTCGGGTTTTGACGGGTTTTTTCCCCCCACCCCTTTGAGTTCTCGAGGATGCTCTGGTGGAAGACACGGGGTCCCCGTGCCTTCCCGGCATCCCCGTGTCGAGCTGTCGCCGCCGGCCTGCCGCGGTCCTGCCGGTCACATGCGCTGGCTCCTGCGTCTCGTGGAAGCAGCTGGAAAAGAGGGAGCCAGCGAAGAAGCCGCCTCCATTAGGAGCCACCGCTACACAAAAGGAGAAGAGGAAACCGACCCGCGGCCACCGGGGCCACTGAGGGGAGAGGAGGGCCGGGAGGGGAAGGGATAAAAAAAAAAAAAAAGAAAAAAAGAAAAAAAAGGGGGGGAGATGGGAGCCCAGAAGTCCCGCACCGTGCCCCGGGCAGGCTCGGAGCCACCTGCGCCCCACGCGTGGGGCCAGCGGGGAGAAAGTGCCCCGAGTCGGCGGGTTTGGGGGCACCGGGAGCGGGACCGGGGCCAAGCACCATCACCCGGGGCCAACTCGTGTGCCCGGGCTGCTGCCCCGAATGGGGCCGGAGCAGCCCCACGGGGGCCGGTTTTCCTGGGGGATCGCCCCCCGGCTTTGTGCAGACCGGGACCGGGAACCGGGACCGGGACCGGGACCGGGACCTGGGGGGAAGGTAACCGGGACCGGGGCGGGGGGGGGGGGGGGGGGGGGGGTTAGGGCCCGGCCCCTCTCCCCCCACACCCCGGCCCCCCCCGCTGAAGGAAAGTTCCCGGTATGCCCGGGCGGCCCCGGCACCTGCTACCGGGAGGGGACACGAAGGGGGCGGGGGGGGGGGGGGGGGGGGTGCGCGTTCCCGCGGGGACTCACCGGGGCGCGCTCCCGCGGGGCTGGATCCGGCGGCGGCGGGAGCCCGAGGCCGGGGCTCGGCGGTGCTGCGTCAGCGGCGGGACCGGCACCGGGATGGGGACGGGCACGGGGATGAGGCTTCCCCCGCCGCCGCCGCCGCCGCCCGCCCGCCCTCGCCGCAGGGCGTCGCGATCCGGCGCGGCCCGGGCGGGCGGCGCGCAGAGGCCGGGAGCGGGGCGGGGGGGGGGGGGGGGAGGAGGAGGAGGAGGAGGAGGAGGAGAAGGAGGAGGAGGAGGAAGGGCGGGGGGGGGGGGGGGGGGGGGGGAGGCGCCGCCGCCGCCGCCGCTGGCTCCCCGCAAGCCGCTCGCCCCTCCGGCCTCCTTCCTGCTTCCTCGTCCGCCGCCAATCGCCGCCCGCTCGCTCCGCCGCGCCGCCCAATGGCGGCCAGCCCTGACCGCCGGAGGTGGCCAATGGGAGCGCTTGGACCCGCCCCCCTCAGCCCCCCCCGCTCCCCCCCCCCAACACCCGCCCCCCCCTCACGCCCCCCCCCTTTACCCCCCCCCCTTCTCCCCCCCCCATCTCTCCCCCCCCCCCCCATTCCCTTCAGGCTCCCGATGCAAATCCCGCTCCCCCCCAGCCGCCCTCACCCCCCCCACACCAGTGCCGACCCCTCCCCGCCGGCTGTCAGCCCCCCTCCCGCCTTTATTTTCCGTTCCCCCCCCAAATAAAACAGCGAAACTGTGGAAAAGTTTCACGTCGGGGGGGGGTGGGGGGGGGGTGGAAGCTACCCCGAGGGGGTGCGCGGCGCTGAGGAGAGTGATGCCGGGGGGTGGCGGGGAGGTGTTGGCGATTTGGGGGCGTTTTGGGGTGGTTTGGGGCATTTCCACGCGCTTCAGCCTGGGAGACCCAAGCGTGGGCATCAGCTTGGGGGGGGGGGAAGCGCAAGGAGCGCTCCTCCATCGGTCAGCAGCCCTCTAACCCGGCATCAGGGAAACCACCAAGTGCTTCGAGACAGGAAAACGCCAGCGGGGCAATATCAGGCGCCCCAAAGCCCCTCCACAAGTATCGGGCACCCCAAAGCTCCTCCACAAGTATCCAGTTCCCCAAAGCCCCTCCACAGCCGTCGGGTGCCCCAAAACTCCTCCACAAGTATCCAGTGCCCCAAAGCCCCTCCACAAGTATCGGGTGCCCCAAAACCTCTCCACAGCCATCGGGTGCCCCAAAACCGCTCCACAGCCATCGGGTGCCCTAAAGCCCCTCCACAAGTATCAGGCACGCCAAAGCCCCTCCACAGCCATCGGGTGCCCCAAAACCCCTCCACAGCCCTCACAGGATTGCGTGCCCAGCCCAGAGCAGGACACACTCAGGTCTACACGGCCCCCACCACAGGCCTGGCACACGGCGGCAATTTCTTCTTCTTCGCGACCAGGAGGGTGGCCATCAGCCTCAGTATTTCTCAAAAAAAAAAAAAAAAAAAGTATTTAAAGACAAAAGAGATGCAGCAAGTCTTGGCAGCTCAGCGATGAGGTGTCTTCAGCTGAGCTTAAGGCACAGCCACAGTTTCCCTAACACTGAAGTCTCCTTCATTAGTTTCACGTTACTTTTTTTTTTTTTTTTTCTCAGTGTTTCTTTTAAACCTAGGAAACTCCTGAGAAGCAAGCAACTAGCACATGGGAGAAGCAACCCAAAGCGTACCAGGAAGGCAAAACGCACACAAAAAATTAAACCCCTCAAGCCCTGAGGGTCTGCTTGACAGGCAGCAAAGCTGAAGGAGACCCAGGAGGCTACGGTGCTTTCTCTGCCCTGTTTCTGGAGATGGACCTCACAAGCAAGAGCAAGATAATAGGATCTTCACGGGACCCAAGGGCTACACAAAAAAAAAAAATAAAAAAAAAATGAGGGAGAATTCAGCTATTTGGAGACACTGACTCTAAAAACGCGTGGTTTCCTTTTTACCTGAAGTTTCAAGCCGAAGTTTGATGAAGCTGGATAAACCCAGCCTTTTCCTCCTGGTGGGATTTGAGGACCCCGTGGACAACATCGGGTCGGCAGCCCCGATTTCTCGCGTAGGAAGAAGGACCGCCATTCCCCCCACACCCACCTCCCAGTCAGAACGAACCTGACGATGTATCAGCAAATACAACCGGGGCAGACAAATCTCGTTGGCCGCCGTGTTTCTGGAGCGCCCCATGAGAGGAGGAAACCCATCCAGAGGGTCGGAGCTCTGTCTGGGAGCAAGAGCTCAATCTGAGCGCCATGTCCAAATAAACCAGAAGCCTGCCTGAAACAAATACCAAATGTTTGTGATGCAGCAGAAGAAAACCAAGCTAAAATAACCCTAACAGCTACAGACAGCCCTGGTAGCCAGCAAGGGGCGGGTGTGCGTACCTTTAAGTGCATCTGCAGCTTCCCATGTCCGCAGATCCCTGTCGGAAGGTACTGCACGCTTGTATAGGACTGAACAATAAGGTTTCCTGGCTGTTTAGGCAGCATTCAAATAGGAAACCACTCATGCAAGGAAATGTTTATGAGACCACCGTCACATCAGTATCTAACGAGAAGTAAGCAAAAATATTACGTAGCAAACAGAACATAATAGGTGGAAAGACAGGTATGTGTCAGGAGACCATCCCAGGGGATACAAGTGTGTTTTACAATGCAGGCACAGCCACCATTTAGTCACTTACTAAAACCTGCAGTTAAGGATGCAGCCCCGTGCAGGACTGTACTCTTTGCTGATTATTAAATAAAGGGGTTTCTGGCAAAAAGCACATAACAGCCTGCTCCATCGGTGCAGCATTGCAGAGTCATTCCTGATCTCCACCAACTGCCTTAGAGGTTAGAAACTGTCCTTAAATGTAGGAACCACCAAGACACCCTTATTTAACCCATTTTTGCTGTAGACATATCCATTTTGGTTGGGATCTCCGCAGACTCCATTTAACTTCGCTGAGCATCATCCAGAGCAAAGGACTGCCTCTCTCCTCAGAGCAGATAGTTGCACTGCACTGCTCCTCCTCTGAAGCTGATGTGGCTGCCAAACTGCCCTGTAAAAATTACATTTTTAATAGAGTCCTTCTTCCCTTTGCTGTGAGCCCTGACCAACAGGAGGGTAACTAATGCACTGCTGAGCACCAGAGTGAGTGAAATTTTAATATAATAGAAAGCACGCTCACACCAGTCGTTAGATGTGTTTGAGCAACTTCAGAAATCGACTTCTTGTACTTTGTTAGCTAAACACAACCAATATTTGGAGCAGAAAAGTGAAATTGCACAATATTGGGAACTGTATGTTGCTATTATGACATTTGCTATATGGCTACAGTAATTTAGCAGGGAATTTGGAGGCTGGTTTTGCATGGAGACAGGGCCAGAGCCCCTTGAAGCACAGTTGCAAACGGGCTGCCAGACACCTGCTCCTGCACAGAGTGACCCACAGTGAGGCTGCAAGAAAAAAACAGGCAGCCTGTTTCAATCACACTTGGAGATAAAGCTCTAACCCAAGGGTTCAGACAACACCGCCAGAAAAGGCTTGCCCATGCCGGGGATCAAATGACTACAGCAGGGAAGAGGTTCTCTCTCCCAAAAAAGAGGAGAGGATGCCCAGGGCATTGAGCTGGGGGCATGGAGACCCTGACCTTGGCCAGCAGCTTGCTGCTGAAGCCATTTCTAAAATCTTCCCTCCTCAATGGTTCTTCCTGGGGAGTAGCAGTGTCCAGGTAAATACCTCCCTCACACACACAATGAACTGTTGCACTTCACGAAAGAAAAACACACACACACACCCCTAAAAAAAGCCACACGGCACATGAATGAACCACACATTTTAGTTGGTGGCTCCTTATTCGCCCCTAACCCATCCCCACCACTATGCCTCATCCATTTTAGATGTAGCTTAGGTTGTACTGGAATTCCTGCAAATCAGCAACAAACCTAAAGCTTCCCAGCAATCGGATGCTGTACAGAACTGATGCTGAAGTTCAACGATAAGCAGAGGGAATTCAGACATTTGACAGCTCCTTTTGGTGAAGGCAGAGGTGGGGCCACCTCCCCTCTTCCAGGTGTTCGGAGTAGGAGAACACCTTCAGCACCGACAGGTCGAGGATGGAGGACTATGTGCTCCAGAGCTGTGCAAGAGCAGGAAGCATGACACAAAGCCGTCTGCAGAGCTCCCTCCCATTTGAAAAAAAAAACAAACCTACAAAACAACTAATTTAGTCTGAAGTGGGGCCTTTCCTCATCCCATTCTCAAAGGGTTGGGGGAGGAAAAAATATAAAGCTAATTGCTGATTACAGAACAACATTGCCACAGGTCTGCTGTTCTTCAATCCATCAGCACACAGACGCAGACGAAGCCTGGGTTGTTTTACTTCCCCCTCACTCATTACCAAGGAAGAACAGACCACCAAATCCCCAACAGGAGATATTCCCACCCCAGCTTCTGGCCTGCTTTTTGGGAAAGGAACAAGATTCAGGACTCCTCTGCTACCTACTGCCTGAGGGTATCTGCTGCCGCTGCATTCCCCGGCTCACATTTTGGGCTAAGAGGCTGACTAGGAGCAGAAGAGGCTGCAAAGCCCTACAGCTCCAGCATGATCCATGTGGCAGCGGGGATTAAGGGCCAGCTTTTCTCCCATTGTACCCCTCACTCGTCCCAACAGGTATCAGGGTGGGAGAGGCATGGCCGGCTGTAGCAGAGCAATCAGGCACGAGAGCCTCGCACGAACCCACAACAGCACCTGCGAACCGCACCGCCGCTGATGGAAAGCGTCATTACACGGGCAGGGAAGCTTAAGCAACAGGCTTAAGACGAGTAAGTTCACACACTAAAAGCAGCAACTTGCAGCAGCCTGGAGGATCCTGCACTGACTGGTTCCTCAGTCGGGCCTCGGGGAACGGCACGGAGCAGGAGAATTGCCAGCTCCCACCTTTCCAGGCAGCCTCTGCATGTGGGGCTTGAGCCCATCCGTCCGCTCAGGATCCCTGAGGTCACATCTTCATGTGGCTCTCAGCATCACTGCAGTGATGGGGCTGGGTTAAAAAGTCCTCTTTACTTCAGCTGGATTCCCTGCGGTTCAGGAGAAGGGACACCAACGTACAGGAGAGTTAGATGCCGCCAAGTACAGCTCCACTTCCCGGGATGGTCTCTTTGAACCTATAAAGAGAGAAAACAACACACCCGTGAGCCTGCAGATGGATACGAAGTCACGCTTTCCATGCACCAAGATGAATTTGGTCTTTAACAAAGGTGCCCTGATATTAACAATCAGGGGGAAAAAAAAAAAAAAAAGATACAGGCTATCCTGAGAGAAGACTTTTAGCTTCATTTAATAATAATAATAAAAAAATCAACCTCTGCTCCCTCAGCAAACTATAACATGACACGCAGGTTTTCCAACCTCAGGTACTTGCTTAATCAGCTCTACCCTCCCTGAAAGGAAACAGCCCAGGCTTACTCACATGCAGCTGCCCTTTCTGTTGCAAACCTCCCTGCCCTGAAAAAAAATCATCCAGCTCCTCAGGCTGCTTTTTGTACCGAACCCATTTAACCCCCACTTCTCCCTCTCGGTACTCTTCCCAACTTGTCCAGGTGTCTCCTCAAATAGGCAACCTCAGACCAGAGTCAGCTGAGATATCTCAGCCTGCCTGATGCCTCGACATAAAAAAATTGCTTGTGCTACACTGGCTTTAGCTGCAAGAGATGGATTTTAGTGGTCCCCCTCCTTCTCCCCCCAGCCCTGACTCTGGGGCTAACCCAGTAAATACTAAAGGCCAAATTAATCCCTGGTGGGGCTCTATTGACTGACTTGGAATTATATTACACCAAAAAGTAAATTGGCTGTCAGTATTTAGGTACGCAACATACCAGCTGTGGTTACATAGGCAGTTTCCGTTGAGATTTCTGTTCAAACATCAGCTTTTGCTCATTCTTAGCTGGGTGAAATATTTCCCCTTTTCCCTTGAAAGCAGTCAGGAGGGATTCGGGCTAAATGAGAGGGGTCTGACTGCGCAGAGGTGCCCTAGATGATCTCATTACCTACAAAAACAGCGAATAAAAAGCACAGGATTTGAGTCTCAAGGAAGCATCTGCAAGATTTTAGCTTCTTTGCTGAAGGTTTCCATTTTTTTTTTTTTTAATTTATTTTTTTTTATGTTTTAAAAAAGTTGATGCTGCTTGTATCAGATGCAGTCTTCTACCAATCAGCAGTGCCAGGGAAGCCCAGCACATGTGCACTGCAAAAGAAGGGGATCGCTATGTAACGTTTCTTATTTCGCCTTTCATCTTAAGACTTCAATGTGCTGTGGTGAGGAATGTGTAAGCACCATGAGCCAAATGTATCAATGGGGAGAAAAAGCTGAGGGACGATGAATTTTGCCTTTGAGATGAGCTCGGTGGGGACCAGCACAGCCAAGAAATGAGGTTGGGTTAAATTAAAATGGAAAATGACAGGAGTAAGAGTTAAAAACGTACCTCAGTGTTATCGTGGGCTGAGGTGAACGTAGGTGTGTGCTTCAAAATATTGCAAAATAAGGATTAAAACCGAGGGCTCTGCTTTATGAGCTGGATCATAGCAGTGCTAGTGAAAAATTCATATGCACGGGAAGAATCAAATGTTATGCCTTGCGTTCCCTGGGTAGCCATTATTTTATGAAGTGTGATTCACAAGAACAGCGAGACTGGAGAAATCTGAACGCAAAACACATGTCCCAAAAAGACACGATGGGAACGCAAACAGTAATTATATGACCATCTGCAAACGGCTAGGCTCGAGGATGGGGTTTTAGTGGGCTCCGAGCGCGAGCGCAGCTGCGAGCGATGGCTGCGCTCAGCGGGGATGCGGCGAGCAGAGGAGCTTCCTCACCCCACAGCTCCTCGCTGTAGCCCCGGTCAGCGCGGAGAAGCCAGCGGGAACAAAACCATCACTATGTTTACAGCTCAAAACATTTACTTTTTTTCCCCGCGCAGGACTGATGCAGGAAACCTAATAAGAAATCCCGGCGGCGTGAGCTGAGGCCAGCCCGCATTTCCATAGGAAACAGCTGCATCACCGCTAGAACTTCAGCCCTTTTCTCTCCGTGTCCCTCAGGTGCACCAAGCTGGTGCCAGCACGTGGACGTGACGGGGATATTCCTCGGCGCTGCTGCCCCTGGCAGGAGGACGGGATGTGTCTGCTCCTCCAGGCTCCCGGGTGTTGCTTTCAGCCAAGCCGTTTTGCTGGCTGGGCCTCCGGGGAAGCAATGTCTTGGGGGGTAAAAGCAGTGGTGGATGGGGGGAGGCAGCTTTGTCAGTCCCCACAGCTGGCTCCTCTGCACCCTGCTGCCACTGAAGTCCCCTGGGCTTCAAACAGAGCTGGTCCTACTTACCCGATGTGCTGCGTGAGTGGGTAAGTAGCCATGAAATGTGCTAATGCCTCAGGGCAGGTGGGAGAGCCCCAGGGCAAGTGGAGAGGAGGAGGAAGAGGAGAATGGGGAATGGGCCCCTGGTGTTCCTCCACACCACCCCCTGCATCCGCATCCACAGCACACCAGCATCCCGGGCAAAGGGGTTATCAACAGTTCAGGACTCAAAAGAAAATGGTGTGGTCTTTAGAAGCATCCCTGCTCTCTGCATGGAGGTTTTATCCTGAGCACCGTGGCACCGAGGCACAATCTGCCTTCCCCTCTGCAGCCCCAGATTTAACAGCCCAGGGGTCTGAGCTGCTAAGGCGAGCCATCCCTCTTCCATCCTCCTGCTCTGCCTGGGCTACGTTCTCCAACCTGACGCAAGCATCACCACCGTCAAGGCTCGTGTGTACAAAAGCTGTCTCAAATATTATGAGACTTCCGTGAATTTTGTGACCTTCTGCTCTCCTAATTTTCAGACCCATTGAAAGATGCCGTTGTGCAGAACCTCATCGGTTTGCGGTGAATCCAGCTGCAAATCACTGGGGTTGTGAATTAGCACCGAAGAGGACACAGCGCACACAACAAGGAAGATAACGTTTCTCAAAATTGACTTTGCTCATTTATTTTATCATTTGTATCTTCACTTGAATTATTTATGATAATACTTTGTAGCAGCATCTGTAGTGGATGTTGTGAAAATAATGAAATCCAATTCACATGAGAGCTGACTCTTATTAAATTTTTGCAAAAAGGTGAGGTGAGCCTGCCCCTTTTTACAGGTTTTAAGGATGTTTATTAAAGAATGGATTTAGAAGGTTCCCTGGTAGTGAGAAGCAGTTTCCAGGGCTCATTCCACTCTGCATCTATTTGCATGCATTGCTTGATAGCCATCTAAAATAAAAATGCTCTGGAATTGAATATTCCTTGGCTGGTGCCAGCACGAAAGCAGATTTTTCCCCAAAGTCCAAGCTAATGCGGCACGGCTCATTTAGACTGCACTCACATAAAAAAAACGCAGCCACGTTAAAAAAATGAAGCTGGGAGCATTTAGATCAGCTCAAGAAAAGCACATCCAGGAGTTTTGCAGGTCGTGGCATTCACATCAGGAATCCCGGTGCCTCCATTTGATCTGGGGAGGATATTTTCCCAGCTTTCTTATTCTGCTGAGTTTCAGACCGCCGAGCATGCAGGGAATGCATTTATCTCCGGATCGCTCTTACTCGTGGATTAATTTGTCAGGCTTTCAGACTAAAGGTGGCTCAGGCTTTATGAAGCAACGCAGCTCTGAGGGTGTTTGTTGTAAAACCAGGGCTTCCGTACTCGACAAATTCTTCTCCACCACTCTTTGCACCACACCATGATCCAGGCGTGTGCAAGGAAGATCTAAAACACAGCCACCCCCAACCTTTGCTCACACTGATTCAGAGGTTTAATTTGAGCAGGTGTATCACAGGCTGGTTGTAAATTGAGCAGGTTTGCCCTGTGGTCACTGAGACTTCCTTAGCACAGGACGCTCTGATACTTTTTGGAGCACAGCCCCCCGTGGTGCCTTAAGCACTTTAGTGATGCTCTTAAGCACCACAGGGCACCCTCAGCACTCAAGTTTTTGTGGTAAAGGTGCATTTGAGAGCATCTAAAGGTACACTGTCAGGAGAAAAATACCCCCACCCCATTACTTCTTCCCAATTCCCCCTGAATGCTGAGCTGCCATCACTTGGCCATCCTTTCCTGCATCCTTGGTAGCAGGTTGTGCCCTGCGAGGTGTCTGCTGGGGCAGGCAGAGGCAGCGCCGCGCACAGAGCCCCTTCCCTCTGGACCTTGCCCCGTACCACGCCGGCATCCCGGGACAAAAGGTGACGGCGGCTCTTTGCTCAGCAATAAAATAGGGTGGGAAACGGCAGTCTCCGAATCGATAGCGGGTGCTGCCGAGAATGAGGCTGCACATCTGAAGTGCCCGAAGTGGCTGAAACCCTGCTGTCACCGCTGGAAAACTGTCACTCCACGCCAGGTCCTGCTTTGCTGCAGGTTTTTAGTGCATTCGGGGCCGCGTGCATGGGCAAAGCACCCGCTGCTGCCTACGGGGCTGATGGCAGGGCAAACACCCTTAGCTGGGCAAGTGAAGCCACAGGGAATGCTGTCGCAGGAAGGAATAACAAAAAGTGTCATAAGAAAGCACTATTATTTCTCCTTTCTAGCTGGAAAGCCGTGCCAGCTTCCAAGTTACGGCATCTCCTGCAGGTCAGGATTGTGGGACTGTTTCTAGAGAGTTTCTCCCCATTTCCCACTGGGTTTTTGGTGCTGTGGCACCCAGAAAAAAAAATAAATAAAGAATATCAGATGATTGTTTTCAATGTGAAAGCGGGTTGCCAAATGTTGGTGTTTCCCTAGGAAATGACACCTTTGGGCACCCCGTACCTCACTGCAAGTGGTGTCTGTGCTCTTTTGTTTCAAAACTCTCCCAGGTGCAACACACCCAAACCTTGATTCCCCCTGCGGGGCTGCAAAAGAGAGTCTTCCCTGCACCTCATCCCAGATGAAGGCACTCACGGGGTGTCCTTAGGAAAGTCCAGGGCATGCTAGGAAACTCGCTTGCCTCACTTTTAAACAGCTGGAAAGCCTGGAACAAAGAGGCTGGCATGGTTTTGAAATGATTTTCTACACAACAAATAAGGAACATGGTAAGTAGAGGTTTTGCAGGCAACCTCAAAAGCTTTTTTCTTTTTTTTCTTAAAAAAAATCCCATTATAAAATGAAACAACATGGACAACGTATGTGCAGTTTAAATACGAAGGGATACAAAGCTCTGAAGTGACATTTGCCTTTGAAAACATGATCAATCTATTCACCATGCACATTCACAGTCGTGGGTACAGATTGCCCTGAAAAATCGTATAATGGGAATTTCTTTGCCCCTACACATGAGCTGCTCTCATCAGGAAGCTAATGCAGTTCTGGGACAGCGCTGGATCCTCCTCCAGCTTCATCTGCTGAATTGCTAGAATTAAATTTTAGGTGTAAAAGATCTGTCGTTGTAGACGGATGTTTCACTTCGGGTCACAGAACTGGCAAGTCCGGCATGCAAAATTGTGTTTTTATAGATATAATTCAATAATAATAACATATATAACTTCTTTTTTGGGGGTATATGTATCTCAGTTTTAAAGAAAGCAGATTCTGACCTAGGAGCTGAAATAAAGGAGCTTAGCAAAGCCCCCCCAGTTACCCCCTTGCTGCCAAGGGCATTGCTGCAGGGATGCTCGGGATCCTGGCTGGCATCGTCTCTGTCCTGCCAGCTTCCTGCACACCGTGTCCAAGTCTCATCATGTCCAGAAAAGATCTGAAACCCAAACACACAAAAAAACCAGCACCCAAAGGGGCTGCTCAGGCTTGGAGTGAAGCAGAACACCCGACACACACCCCAAGACCCCCAAATGTGCTTTGTTAACCCAGCTTACATTCGGGTCTCCAAAATGGAAAGGCTTGATTCAGAGGTTGTTGTTTTTTTTTCTTTTTTCCTTTTTCTTTAATGTAAAAAAATGCCCTTCCTGGATGCTTTGTCTTGTCCCCACAAAGGTGCCCAGCACCACGATGACCACTCAGCACCCCTGTGGGGCTGTTGTTTTTCACTGCATCTTCCCAGTAGCTCAAGACCAGCAGCAACACCTCTGTGAGCTTTGGCTGGAAAAAGCTCCAAAAGCCTCATTAAAATAATAACAGCTCGATGGCAGGAGGAAAACGCACATCGTCTATCAACCTCTGCTCAATCCCGTGGGCTGCGGGGATTAATTTGGGTTCAGCACCCACATTTTGAAGCTGATGCGGATGCTGGGGAGCATCTGCATCCCCACCCCGTGGTGTGGGGTACCTGGAGGGCAGCAAAAGAGTAAAGATAACAAGGGGCAGGAAGTTTTCTGGTGAGGCTTGGAGTTTAGCTGTACAAATCCTATTAGCATTAACATCAGCTGTGCGGCTAAATCCTTGCGTTCTGCACAGAAATTGAATCCCTAAGGGTCCGGCTTAAAACAACAAATACTACGAAGGGAGAGCAGGAACCGACATCCATGTGCGTAGGAAGTTTTGTCCGAGGATGGTGGGAAGAAAATCAGGCATAGTTTGGAGATTTGGAGGGCGAGCAATTATCTGAGGCAGGTGATGTGCCCTGAGTGGCAGTGGCCAGGGGATGGGCAGAGCCTGAAACAGCGAGAGAAAAGAGGGAGGGAAGCTAAAAGTGAGGGGAAGGGGGAAAAAGCAACAAGGGAGAAAGGGTTTGAGCAGAAGGAGCAGAAGGAAGAGGGATTGTGGAGTGGCAAACATGGACAAGAAGGGGAAAATGGGGAGAAAAGCAGTGAGACTGTTTTTTTTTTCCAGCCAGGATCCTTTAGAGAGGCACCGGGTTTCTCTTTAATTTTCTTTTCCTTGCTTTTCCTTCTTACTGTTTTATTACAGTGAGAGAGAGAGAGAAAAAGGGGAGAAAAAAAAAGAAAAAAAATGAAGGGGCAATCCACCGTTTCCTCCAAGGCTTTGAAACACGTGTCAGGATCCATAGCAGTTTTGATAGCTCAGCTTCCACGAGAAAAGAAAAGCCACTGCAGCTCCCCTGCCTGGGAATTAGGCACCCGGAGCGGGAAGAGGAGAGCCCTAAACCCGGGTCCCATCTCCCCACCAGCCACAAGCAGCTTTGAGCTGGGGCTTTGCTCCCCATCCCCTTTCGCCTGTTTATTTCTTTCTTTGTTTGTTTTTGATTGTTTGTTTGGTTGGTTTTTTTTTTTTTTTTTTTTTTTTTTTACTTTTTTCAGCCCTGAGCAGCAAATGTTGCTGAATAACTTGGCGAGGTCAGCGAGTTGTAAAGAGCGGGGCCGGGGAGCCTGCCGGCTCGCTCACCGCCATCCTTTTGATCGGGAAATGTGCTGGGCTTTCAAGAAACCCCAGGCAGTGCTCGGCTCGGTGCAAGCAACCCGTGGAAAGGCAGTGGCGACCCCGATAAGTGCTGGAGGAGCCGTCACGAGGCCGCACGAGATGCCGGAGCGGCACGGCCGCACAAAAAGGGCTTTTCTTTGGGGATGACGGATCGGTGTGTGAACGCTGGGGGAAAAGGGGAGATGTGTCATGCCATGAGTCGGCGGCGGGATGAGCTGAGCCCGTTTTCTCAGCTCGTTACAAGGGTGTGATGTTTTCCTGGGGTGCGCTGCCACGGAGGTGGCACCGAGCAGCAGCCGACGGTCTCGCAGCTCCTGTAAGGTCCTTTCCTGGTGGCAGCATCTCCCCGTGGGGTGCTGCAGATGAGGGGACGTCTCAGCAGCTCCTTCTGTGGGTGCTGCCACATGGGCCCTGGGCTTGAGAAGTGACTTACCCCAGGGGCCTGGCTGCTGTTGCTTTTGCAAAAGAAACGATTAACCTCGGTATCCTCGACAGGTTGTCACTGAGAACTTCAGCTCCGCTAGCTGAAAGTATTCCCACAGTTTGAAAATTCATCTTTTCTGATCACCCGAGTGGGCCTGAAGTAAAGCGAGCTGCCAGGGCTGCAGGAACCTCCCGGTGCCCAGCACGGAGAAAGGCAGAGCCCCAGCACCATTACCTGCTGCGAGCAAAAGTCTCTGCCCAGGGAGATAATTGGGCAATAATGATGATTCTTGGCCTCAGACTTAATAATCTGTTGTTTATTCCTCTTAAGCATCTCTGACTGCTTTATGGGGTAGCCTTGCTTCTGCCCCAGCCATCTGAAGCTGGGGTTGGGGCCATCGGGAAGGGATCAGGCAGGCAATCGGAGGTGCTGGTGGACGCGGCTCCTCTGAGGCTCTGCGCTGTGCATGGATGGAGTTACCCCCTCGGAGAAGCCCCATGTTGCAACCTAATCACAAATTCTGCATTTATGCAAAATAGTCCTTGCGTCAGAGCACTCGCGATGAGCAAAGCATTTTGGGGTGGGTTGTCTCGATGCAGGTTAGTGCAATTTTTCTTGACCAACACAATGAGGATTCACTTGCAGAAAGCTGTGCCAAATGAGGTTTTGGATGGACATTTTGACAAGCTCAAAAAAACAAAATGCATTCATACTCGTCATGGAAATCATGTCGGCCTCTCCCAAGTGTAAGCGAGGTGGGTCGTTAGCTCTGTTTGGACAGAGCCTTATATCAAAAGCCATTTATTCTGCTATTACCATTCATTATTCCCTCCAGTGTTCCCCTGGATGTTTGAGCTGGGATCTGCCTAATCCCATAAAGCCCGGCTCCTCCTCGTGCCAGAACGTGGAACAAAGTCATAATTCTCATTTTGCAGCCTGGCTGGCTGTTGCTATGGGAATGCTGGCCGCACCACGGACCCAGCCGTGCCGCTCTCCTGGGCACGCAGGTAGAAGGCGCTTTCGAACGGCGAGCGTGTCCCGGTGTGACCGCTGGGCGCTGACAATTAGCTGGGGAAGTCACAAATCAATCAAAGTGACAGCGCCAGGCTCGCAGGGGACCCGCTTTCGGAATTGTAAATGCCGACCCGAGCGAGCCTGGCTCGGCTGGAGGGATCTGAAGGCGCTGGGATTTTGACATCGGGGTCCTCAGATGCCTGAAATACTCCTGCTGGATTTGCTTGGGAAGACAGCGGAGCTGAGCGATGCCAGGGGACCTTGGCCCCATCCTACATCTCCTCCCTCAGCTGTACTCAGCCAGGATCCAGTGGAGACTTCTGAAGTACAAAAACCCCCCTTGGAAACAACCCCTGGGGATGCTGAGGGTGTATTTGGGTGCGAATGACTGGCGGGGCAACTCCTCTCCAGGCTGGAGGCTCTTGCAGGATGCACAGAGTCCACTTGAGAGCAGCAGTGCTGATAGATCCTCTTTCGTCCCATTTCCATGGCTGGCAATTGCTGCCAGACCCGCTGCGTCCCCCAAAAAGGGGGAATTGGGGCACTGACCTGCTGGGAGGCTGCCGTGGGTCTCAGCCAGCATCACGGTGTGCAGCACCAGGGATCTTCCTGAGCTCAGTGGCAGAAAAGCTGCTGATAGGTGTCACTAATGGTGTAAAATTCAGATTTGCATGGGGAAATTCAAAGCCAGGTGAATTTTCAAAGCTCAAATGCACAACAAAGCTACTCCTGACCACGGACTTTGACTCCTTCAAAGCTCAGGGAATGAAAGTGCTTAAAAGTAATGAAGTTACAAGCAAAGAAATTCACTTGGGCATCACCTATATAAACTTTATCTTGAGTTCAAAACCGCGTTGTGCCGTGAGTTATTTCTCCCTGGAGCACACGGAGGTTGCAGCCCATTTCTCCAGGACTTTCTGCTGTTCGCGGGGCGATTCAGCTGCCTCTGTTCTCTCCTGGACCCGCTTCCCAGGAGGGTGAACAAAACTTTTCAGACCAGGAAGATGATAAAAGGTGAATGACAGACAATAGCAGGCATTTTAAGAAATACTCATTTTTGCTGAAGAGTTGCTGCTGGCAGGGTTTCTGCACGGACCAGCAGCAGGGCAAAGCCACTGCTGCAGCCATCAGGGCATCGTCAGATCTTCCTGCAAATCTCTGCTGTGGTTCTGTTGTTGTTGGAGAGCTCTGAGGTGCTGTGGGAGCACCCTGAAACACAGCAGGCATCAGCACTTCTCCCTTTTCCCTGCTCTTTTTTTTTTGTTGTTGTTCTCTGGAAAACCCCAGTAAAACGGAGCCTTGGCAATGCCAGACTTGGCAGAGCAGCACGGGCATGCTCTCGGCCCTGGCCGCCTGCTGCTGCATGCAGACGGGGGGCAGAAATAAAAGAAAAGAAGCCTTTTTTTCCCTGCCATTCACTGAAAAGATTAAAAAAGAATGAAAATCCATCCCAACTGCTGCTCTGTCACTAATGGTGGGGGAATTTTGCTTTCTCAAACACATCTTTTCTGCAGAGTCCTGGACCCGTAGATGGGGGGGCCTCATGGAATCATATGGTCCTACATTTCACCCAAAATTTGGCTCAGAGCACACCATCATCTCTGCATCAAGCCTTTTCTTGTTGTTCTTCAACAAATAAAGCTCTTGGACAGCCCGTGAGCCTCATCCCCAGCAAGAAGTTTTGCTGGTGCCCAGGCAAATCCCTTCTGCAGGGGCTGGGTCTTGGAAACCGAGCGGTCCTTCCCTTAAAACACCATCCCCTGGTTTAGGAGATGGAGGCTGCCAAAATGGGCAGCGTGTAACGAGGGGCTTTGGAGAGTTGCATGTTAATAGCGCTGCTGGAGGCCTCCCAGGCCGGCCCGTGCCATTTTGCAGCAACTTCTTATCATGGGTACTCGAAAGGCAGTCGCTCGCTGGTGTCTGATATGGGGATGGTTTTAATGCCTGCTGATGCAGGACTATAAAACCCTGAGAAACCCACGCTGGCTGGTTGCTTGAATAGGTTTTTAATAAAACCCCTTACTGTAGAAGCTTTCCAGGGATGAAAGAAATGCTGAGTGCTTTATCATCCCCCTGGTCTTTTTACATTTGGGAAGAGCTGTAGGACTCGATCTACCTTTCTCCTCTCCTCCACCACCACCGAGTCAGAAATCACTGGATCCTTAAGCTCTTCAGCATCGATGTCAGCAGACCCAGGGGCATTGCATAAAAACACCAAAATCCCCTTTAATCTGCTGCTCCCCTCCTTGGTGAGCCCCCTGCTCTCCCTCCTGCTCCTCCGTCCCCCAACCCCACTGGATCGTGGCTTTAATAGCTTCAAGAGGAATTTCTAAAGCAAATATTTTCTTTTCAAAGCTCCGTTCATTAGCTATAAACACACGGAAACTTCGCGTATCACAGCCACATTTTAAAGAGGGTTGTAGCTCTGTGGTTGAAGCAGGAATTGGGGATGGGGAGGGTTGCAGATTGAGCTCCTACTTTGTGTTATTTTAGAGAAAATCATTAGCCGTGCACCATGTCAGGCCTCCTTACCTTTTTGGCTGAGCTAGATCCTCCCAGATCTACAATTCACCAATTTACCCTCCCAGCGCACAGCATCTCCCCAGATTTTTACCAGCAGCATCCCACAAGCATTCCAGTAAAAAACAAAACAAAACGAAACTCACAATTTGCAGTCACCTGGGGAAAAAAAGAAAGAAAATAAAGGAAAAAAAAGTCCTGCAGAGTTCAGACACGTTTTTTCTGCTTGTTTAGTATGGTTTTTAACAGCCTGGGTGATGGACTTGATGAGCGTAGCCTTGTTTAAGCCAGGAGCTCCTCGATCCCCCTCTTCTCAGGGGGATGCCCAGGATGCCTGCCTTGTAGCGGTCCCCTTGGCAGCCACCGCGCTCTTTCCTCCTGGAAACCTGATAAGATTTCCCACCTGAGGAGGTGGCTTCAAAAGGACATCATCTCTCCCGGCACAGCCTCTGATGTGGTTACAGCGCATTAGAGGTGAGGGGGAGTGGGTTTCGCTCACTGCCTTGAACTAAAGCCTCTCCTCTAGCTTCTTTAAGCATCCAACTCCATGCAGCAAGGACATAAAGGTCCCACCAACCTGTCATCCAACTCTGTTCAGAAATGGAGAAACAGGGAAGATAAATGATTTGCACACCTGAAAGTCATTAAATCCCCAGGATTTTCCCTTGTGCCCCTTGTCTTTAGCTAAAGGGAACTCCAAAAGAGCTCAGCCCATT
This sequence comes from Anser cygnoides, assembly GCF_040182565.1. Classification (NCBI taxonomy): domain Eukaryota; kingdom Metazoa; phylum Chordata; class Aves; order Anseriformes; family Anatidae; genus Anser; species Anser cygnoides. The sequence goes on from NC_089877.1 coordinate 35,518,234, forward strand.
GACCACGGCCAAGATCTGCTCAGCAGCCTTTCCGCGCTGTGATTACAATCCTTAATTTCTGATTTTTGCCACCTGCACTACATTTCATAAAATTTTAAAGCTAATGCTCTGCCAACCTCAAGTGGCACCAGAGCAGATGCTTAAGTGCAGCCCAGGATGAATAAATTATGGGGTGCGTGGAAGGAGCAGTGAAGGAAGGACGGGTCTGAATGGAGAGATAATTGATTTAAATGACATTGTCCATTGTACTCACCTGGGATTTGCTCTTTGGGCACAGGCAGAATAAGAGATGCAGCAATTAAAGCTACTGGTCTAATGACTGCATGCAATTCCTGCTCAGCCTTTTGGGGCAGCTCCGCAGTTTCATGTCTCTTTATCCCACCTCGAGCATCAGGTGGGGAGAGGAAACTGCAGTCCTTAGCCGCATGCTGCCGCTCAGACCTTGTATTAATGAAGGGAGAATTTCTCCTCTTTCCTGTGGCAGGTACCATAGATCAAGAAACTGTGAAGGAAAGCAGAGGGGCAGCAGCCCTGCAGCAGATAAGCCATGCCAGTCTTGCTCTGCCTGTTTTGGCCCAGGCCTGACCTTGTTTTTTGGGGAGCCTGAGGTTATGGATGGACATTAGGGAAGGGGAGAGCTGCAGAGAAAAAGCCCAGAGATGATTTATTTGGTGCTGGAGGAAAAGCTTCACTGTGAAATGCTTACAGAGATCAACCCAGCCACGTTATCTGCCAGAGCGTTGATGCATAAGCACCTGCAGAGGAGAAAATATTGGGTGTTAAAGAGCTTTTTAATTTCACGGAGAAAGGCATGAGAAGAGCTGGCTGAGCACCAAATCCAGGTCCAGCAGCACCAAGCTGCTTTTTGGATTGTGGAAATGTTAAAAAATGACCACAAGTGCTATAAACTTTTGTGACAACCCCAGGCAAGGTACTTAACCTTTCAGCCACCCCTTGTGATGGGTAAGATGCTCACCTGGCAGGGACAAAGGTGTTCACTCAGCAAAGCCATGCCTGCCATGGAGTTATTTATTCCTTTGTATTCCATGAGCTCGCTGCTCCGTGCCACCCTTGCTACCTGATGGACGCTGCTGTGACATGCCAATAGCCAGGATTGTCCCTGTGACCCTCCAAGAAATGGCATTTTGGGGCCAGCAGCAGCTTGATGCCACCCATACCCATGCAAATCTTGGCCCCAAGAGGGCAAAAAGATGACAAGAGGAACAGATCTGTGCTGTACCAAAGCCTCCCCCCCATCACTCACATAAATAAAAGTGCAGGAGGTGAACGATTCCTGCACCCCAGATCGACAGGGATCACCTCTCCGGATGCTCAAACACCCATGCTGTCCTCCAAGGATGTTCATCTCTGTCCTAAAGCTCCATCCTAAAGGAGGAGGCGGTGACCGGAGGCGCTGCTGATGGCAGCTCCGGGGCGTTCATGGGCACTGTGGTTTTGGAGCACGCACGAAGGGCGCCTGGTGAAAATGCCTTGATCCTGTTTGTGGCTGCTGGGCAATGCTGCAATGAAGATAATAGGTGTCGTGGAGATGAAAGACCTTTTCTAACAACAAAAGCAGCTGGGTGGAAAGCTGCAGGGAGACGTCACTGCTACCAGAGAGAGCTGGTTTCTTCTGAATTGTGCTGACTCAGCAGAAAGGAGGACGCGTGTGGCTGCATGCTGCGATGGCAGCCGCCTCCTTGGGAAAAAAAAGTCCCTCGTGTTGGGATGCTTGGGGTTTTAAGGGAATAAAAGTGGCTGCATGAGGCCAGGGTGAATGTATATCTGTGCCGATGCCCTGTTCCCAACAGTGGATACACTTGAGGACAGGGATTAGGGATGTTTCCCAAGGGTGATGGTAAAATTCTGCCAGTAACAGGGTCCTGAACAGCAGCAGGAAGGGAAGGAACTGCAAAATCAAGCAGGGCAAGCACCGCTGCCATGCTTCCTCAGTAATTGCACTCCCAGCTCCTCCATAAGGCGCTGTTGCTTTGCACGGAGCTTGCCCTTCCCTCCCTGGGGCTGGCAGCAGGATCAGGAGGAAGAGGAAGGAGCGAGCACCCATTTCCCCCCTCCTCCTGCTGGGTACCGCCAGCAGCCTTCCCTCCAAGCATCTTGGAGGCTGTTTGACCAGAGGGCAGAACATCAGGGGCTGTATTTGTATTTGTATTTTGAAACACAACCGGGCCGGCCGGCCGGACAGCTCACACCAAGAACAGCTGAGCTCTGCATGCCGAGGAAGGGCACAGCCATGTCTGCCCCATCAGGTTTGCCCCAGCTGTATTTTTTTTGTTTTTAAACCTCCCCCAGCTGATGCTCGGGGCCAGTGGAGAAGCTGTGAGCTTTGGCTGTACCCAAGCAAGGTTTGCAGCAAGAGAAATCATTCCAGTGGCAAGGCTGCCGGGGGATTTCGAGTGGGTCCTGGCAGCTGCCCCAGTGCAAGCACCTGGGTGCTGAATCCCACCAGGCTGGAAAAATAACCTTTCCCTTTGTTTTTCAGGGTCGGACTGATGGCCAGCTGCCTTTTTGTTTCTCGGGGGTCTCCGGTGAGTTGAAATATCATCAGACCGATGACAGGTTTTTGCTGGCTCTGGAGAAGCTCCTTGCTCTGCAGTGAGGCACAGGTTGACCACAGGCTGTGTGCTTAGCACCCAGCACAGCTGTCAGAGGACATGGCTGGCTCTATGGGGAAAGCATCACGCCAGTAAAATCCCCTTCACCCTGGAAAAGCCTGGGGCACGCGAGCTATGACCAGGAACAGCTGCAGGAAGGGAAGGCACCCTGCTCCCACCACTGTGCCCGGAGGCAGCTGCAGCGAGCTCTGCAGGGCGCTGGGAACCTCGCACTGAGGCACCCCTGGGTGATGATGCCAAGCGATGCAAGCGCTGCTCCCTGGTCCTGGTGCTGCAGGGTACATCTGTCCTACCGTCACCAGCCCCACGCATGCTGTATGCGACTGGCCCTGCCTCAAATCCTTGGTTTTTTGGGGTACGCGGTACCCTCGACCTCCTCATGCCCAAGGGGTGCTGCTTCCGATCCCCACGCGCCAGCCTGGGCTGGAAGGACAGACAGACGCTCCTCCTCCAGCCACACGGATGGGATGCCTGCCATTTCCTTTGGCGAGAGCACTGATCGGAGGCTTTTTATTTTTTTTCCCCCCACATTCAGGCTGACAACTGGGCCTCAGCATCAGCTGCTTGCTGCTCAGCATCAGCCTTTCAGCAAACAGCAGGTGCAAGTGGTGCAACCCCGGGCTCCGCTGCAGTAATCCCCGCTCTGCCCCCCCAGGGCCTCTCTCGCACAATATTGTCCCCTCGGCTCAAGAATGTTTTTGTCTCCCCTTCACAGTTGCAAATTCTTTTATAAGGAGAAGAAATCTCTTTCTAATCTCCCTACCCAGCCGCTGCTCGGGAAGAGCGGGTGCGTCGCTGCGAGGGGCAGCGTGGCTCAGCACAGCTGTGCGGGGCTGCAGCCACCACCGGGGTCTGCTCCCCCCGCAGCAGCTGCTTTCCACCGCCCCTGGCTGAGCCCCTTCCCTATTTCCAGAAGGGGATTTTGCCATCTCCCTTCCTGCATCTGGGGCAGCAAAAGCACGCGGCTGCATGGGCGCCCCCAGCAAGCAGGCAGCTCAGCCGCATGCGCGCAGGATGGAGGTGACACAGCAGCAGGGCTCTGCTCCAGCACCAACCGTAAACCACAGCGGGGGAAGGCCAGAAGCAAAGCAAAAGCCCAGACGAGCAGAGATTTTTAACACCGCTCCAAGCAGGGCCACACAATTGAAGTGCTGGTGCATGGGGAAGGAGCGAGGTGCAGCACCGCAGGGCTGCTTCGCCTCAACGTGTCTCCTCCGCCCGGTGGAAGTGAGACTCTTTGCCACTTTCATTATGTGTCACCTCGTACCACAAAGCCTCCCTTCCCCTTGTGGATCAGCCTGACGGGCAAAAAACCGCATCCTCTGCCGCACACATGCACAAACAGGGGCGCATGCACGCTGCCCCCACCGCAAAAGCAGCTGCAAGGCCTCCTGCTTCCCCCCAGGGCCTGCGGTGGGACGGGAGCCGGCGGGTGGTCCTGCAGCAAGGCAGTGGCCTGGAAAACCCAGCTAGCAGCCCCAGCACGGCTCTGGAAGGGCTTGAAGGGGGAAGCAACAGGCACAGACCCCCCTGAGAAGCAGGGATGGCCCTGGGCAAACGTGGGGGCCTGCATCCTGCTGGGTGCGGCGGGGCCTGGCCCTGCTTTACCCTCACACTGTGCCAGGGCTCTGAGGTATAAGCAGGGCTGGTCTCATAGGAACCAGACCCTTCCACAGCAGTTTTTTGTTCTAAAACCGCCGTCCTGATGGTGTTTATAAAGGAAACACCTGTGGGCATCCCCTCCAACAGATGCCAGGTTTGGACGTGATGTGAAGGAGCCATGGCCCCACCTGCCCGGGAAGCACGAGGCGGGACAGAGGTGGGGTCACAGCCTGTCTTCTCCTTGACATCTTACACCCAGAGGTAATAACAGTCGTTCACGTTCTTCCACCTTTCTTTCAGCATGGGTTTCTGCAGCAGATCCATTTCAGTGCCTTTTCTGGCCAGGCCCTAGCTCAGCCCCAGCCCAGCTTTTACACAACAAGCTCACAGCTCCAGCGAGGGCTCACAGAGCAAAGGGGCATCAATTAAGGACACAGAACAAGTTTCCTCTTGCAAATTGGGTGTTTATCGCAACTCGGCTGTACAGCGAAAGAGCTAGAAGGGAGCAGAGCAGCAGCACGCAGCAGGAAAACTGGGCAGGAGGACTCACCCCAGACTTCCTGCGCGTCCCTTGCACAAAACAATTTGAGAACCTGCTTTGTTTTGAACGCCTCGGTCTCACGCACCCACCCACTGCAGCAGTTGCAGCTGAGATCCTGAGATTAAAGCATCCTCAGGTCCACATGAGCTGAGGGCAAGCGTAGCTGTTGCTCAGCAGAATGACTTGAGCTGCAAAATTCACCTCTAAAAGATCAAACCAAGCCAGAGCTTTGCTACCTTCAGGTCATTATGCTAGGACTGCTCTTTCATCAGGTTTGCAACCTCAGGGAATGAGTTGCAGAGCAGTCCTGAACGCACACAACAAAAAAATAAATCACCTGAGCTGGATTCCCCAGGAGCAAGCAGCTTCAGCAAGCGAACCGAGTGTGGTTTTTCTTTCAAGAAATCAATAAACTCTTAACCTGTGAAACCTACCCAGCTGCTACAGAATGGATGCTTTACACATTCAAAACAATGATGGGAGTACCTCAAAGCTCATTCCGTGGGCAGGTGCTGCTGAGTGCGTGTTCTCACCCCTGCCTTTCCCAGGACAGGAAGCATTTCTGAATCCCTAGTAAACTAGGAGAAGCTTCCCTACAAATCTGCCTCTTTCAAAATCTCCCCATTTTAAACACGCTGCTAAAATAAACTATTTTTAACCTTGTGAATAATTTCCTATGCTCTCCGTGTTTTCTCTCTCCCCATTGCTGAGCAGCCAGCTGCAAACAGGGCAAGCATCTTCAAAACCAGGAAGGGTGCAGCACATCAACCCTGCTCTGCTAACAGCCACGTGTTTATCAGGCTAGGAAAACCTCCACTGCAAATTCAGAGCTGTGCCTCTAACATGATCCCTCAGGATCGTGTTAGAGGCACAGTGCTCTTGCACATTTTCCCTGTTAGCCCTGCTGCTCTCCAGAGGGGGCCCGAGGCACAGCCTCAGTGCATCACTATCTCTCTCTATATACATACATATTTATTTTTAAACAGTTAGTGGGAAAAAAAAGCTGTAGTAGGTAAGAACGACTAAGGGTGGGCAAGAGAAGGCACTGCTGGTCCCTCAGCTGCTGCCAGCCTGGAGACGCTGCAGCGGGTACCAGATGAGGTCTGCACCTGCCCTCTGCTGGGAAACACCACAGGGACACGGGCTGTCCAGCAGAAGCTTATTTCATTATATTGCATAAAGATTAAAAACCCCCTTACCCTTAAACACTGGAGCACTCCCCGGTGCGCTGGGAGCTTTGTTTTTACACCACAGTGAAAACTGCCCCGTGCAAGGAAAGGCAGCCCGTGCCATGCTGTTGTGGAAGCAGACAAGGTTTGATTAACATAACCCTGCTTGAGATTTATTAATCCCTCTCTCCACCCTGTCCCATGATGCGTTAGACTTTGATTCATTACACCTTTAACTCAAAGGTGCTGATCAGCCTAGAAAGCGAAGGCATTATTTATTATTTGTATTAAAAAAAATAGAGCTCTCTGGTGTTAGAGGACAGGTTTAAAAAGCTGCGGATCCCTTCCAGCCTAGAATATATATTTTTAAACAATCTGAATCTAGCCACATCCCGATGTTGCTCTGACATTCATTTCAGAAAAGCTCCTCTGGCTGGAGACAGATCATAACACAATGATTCAGCTCCAATGTTCTTTTGAGAGTTTTCACAGAAAATTGCAGTGATTCATTCCCATATTAAAGAGCTGCAGAACACGCAGGCAAGATACGAGTTTCCGATGCGCATTAGAGACACCGTGCTCACACTCCTCACCTCCCTGGCAAGCGCTCCCACCACCTCTCGGATGAGGTTTGCTTATTTACTGAGATGTGGAGCTGCGCTTACCCTGGAGAGCAGACAGCTCTGCACCATACCCTGCAGCACCGGTTCCTGCATACTTGCTCCGGCCGCAGCTTGCTGGAAAAAATGCAAGCAGACCACAGTGCTCGGAGGTACAAGGGCTGCACAACTGCCACTACTTGTCACAGCAGGATCTGCTACCAAATCACTCGGGCAGATCTGAAAACTTCTGCCCCAAGGCTCTCACAGGGACACCAGGCTGGGGTGCAGCATCTGCAGTTTTGTCACTTGCAGGTACAGATGATGACATCTGTAATCACTTGGTGGTAAAATATAAAATGTCTGCTCCAGACAAAGCTTATTTCCAAAACATTTCTAGGTGCAGCTCAGTGAGATATTCTTGACAGGCAATGTCACCTCTGTCCCCTCTCCACTAGCTCTACCCAGAAATGAAGATTGAAAATTAAACCCTGGGACACTTCCAGAATGATCCCACTGTAGCTGAATAAAAATGAAGTTTAGGAAGAAAGTACTGCCCCCATTAAGAAGCTGTTTCTAACTCCAGAAGAACTGAAGCTCTGCTTTTACTTTTTTAAAATAAATACTTGGGTGACCTACCTGGCAATTCAGGAAGGTGAGCTTTTCTTCAATTTGTAGTATTTTAAAATTCAGCATTAGGCTACTGTCACCTAGTACAGATAGATGTCAATTGCAACCAAATAATACAAAAAGCTTTAAATTCTTTATGTTAAGCTTCTGGGAGTTTGCCTATATGGCAACTGTTTAATTCATTCTCCTGTCATATTTACACCATCCAATTTTTCCGTATGATTCACTCTTTAAAGCTGGCAGCATACTGTGCCATTTTCTTTATTAAGGCTAGATAAACTTCAACTTACTGTATATAATGTGCTCTGAAGACACCCACAAATACTGTTGTGCTCATTGACTTCACTAGCCAACCAACAGCGGAGTGTGAACGCACGCTTTTGCCAAAAAAACAATCTTCAGAGAAAAAAAAAAAAAGAAAAACAAAAACAAATAACCCCAACCTAAAAAGTCAGCCTCCTCCTGCCTGCTTCATTCATGGATGTCACAATACAGGTCTGACATTTTAACTGTTCCCAGAATGATGGATAGTGACACATCGGAATGAATAACTCAGCAGGAGGCAGTCAATCAGAGAAGCAAAGACTTTGGGCTGCATTGAAATATCTTGAGAAGCCGCAGGAATAGAAAGGCAGTATGCAAAGAAACAGATGTGGTATTTTAACATGATTTTAAGAATCATCACCTAACACACCAGTTGTGCAGCTATGATGCTCAAGCATTCACGGTAACGCCACCCACATCACGGAGGTGGCTGAGTTCCCCAGAACAGAAGTTATCAATCCCGCTGCAAGGTGACAATAGGAAATTTCCCTTTCCAGCGGTAGCATGCTAAATGCTAGCTATTTAGTGGCACTCAATTTTAAAAAGAGAACTAAATTGTTCCCTCATCCCTTTTTTGGATTGAGTTTGTGCTCAGCAGTGGCCGCCTCTTGTTCCAGATGTGCTGCTCAACAGCCTGCTTTGATAGCAACACGTCTCCTTGATGAACCTCAGCTCTGCAACACTGAGAATCAGGCTGATCACGAGAAGAAAAAAGTATGTATTTTTCTCTTTCCCTGCTACAGACTGATTCATTCTGCCCAAGCCCAGTCTAGCAGCATCTGTTCACAAAGCGGGTCGGAAAGAGTCCACGAGTGACGATCCCAGAATCACAGGAAGAAAAGAGTTGTGCGCTGCTGTATCTACTGTCAAAGGCCTCACGGTGGTCAGGGTGCTGCCTTTTTCCCTGGCAGACATTACTTGAAAGCTGCGTTGAACGCCCTGCCGATGATAAGTCTGCGCACTTCACTGGTGCCTGCCCCTATCTCGTAGAGCTTGGCGTCACGCAGGAAGCGTCCCATCGGGTAGTCATTGATGTAACCATTCCCACCTATGAGCAAAAAGATGTCACGAGTTGCTTCTTCTCTCTCATTTCAGGGGATGAAGGTGGGATAGGAGAGAGCACGCTCAAAGCCACAAGCCCTGCCAGAGACTGCACCTTACCGAGGCACTGAATCCCATCCAGAGCCACCTGGGTAGCGCACTCCGCTGAGTAGAGGATCACTCCGGCACAGTCCTGCAAGGAGAGACAGAAACCATGACAGAGTCAGGAAAGATGCCACCTGCCCTTCTCCAACCTTTTCATTACTTCACATACATCTGCTGACAAGCCCGAACCACCTCACAAAGGCACGGGATTCATTCCCCAGCAAGCAAGAAGCTGGGGCAGTCTTTGTCACTGCAGAGCATTTGTGTCAGGCCGCGTGAAGACAGGAAAACAAGTGCAGCAGGGGAGCTGGTCCTCACAAACACATCATGCCCACAGGAGACCAATGTGATTTGATTTGGGATGCAGGGCTTTGCTCTATCACTCAGTTCTCTCCTTCAATAGGCATGTGGTGACAGTGCTGGTGTGCAGAGGCGATAACACCTCAGAACGACTGCTGAAGCCCCGTACAACAGGCAGGATACTGTGTTTGGGCTTCCAATAAACACCTACTGATCCTGCTAAATCTGTTCCCTTGTAGGACTGCGGTTTCTTTTTCTCTAGTGGGGAAAAACAGCACCTGGAGAACTGTGAGCACGTCATTTTAACCCCCATACAGAACATTCACCCTCTCACAATGTGGGGCGGAAGGAAAGGGAATTCCCCCTGCAGACACAGCCCACCTGGGAGCAAGCTCACCTTTGCGTTGAAGTGGCCCCGGTCACAGGCCTTGGCCACGTTGTAGACGTACTGCCGGCATGCCATCAGCCGCGTGTACATATCAGCCATTTTGCCTTGCATGAGCTGCACGTCACAGAAGATGAGATCCATTTTACAGCTGTTAAAACTTCACGTTTTAATACCACAGGGAGTAAGGGGGGGGGAGTGGCCTCAGGTAAACAGGCTCAGAGATCCTTTCACCTCCAAACCACATTGTTACTTCCCAGCCCCAGTACAAACTCTAAACTACCTCCCCACGAAAAGCCCTTCCATAAAAGAGCTCCCCATCTTCTCTTTAAGAAAAAAAAAAAAAAAAACAGAGAAAAACTTCTAACTCCTTTTCTGTCTCACCTGGAACTGGCCAATTTTCTGTCCAAATGCTTCTCTTACATGTAGGTATGGAATTGCATGGTCAAGAACAGCTTGCATGATCCTAAGAAAAAGCACAGATAGGAGAAGGAAGACAACAGAATAATCAACAGAAAAATAATGATGAAATCTTGCAAGCTCAGTCTAAGGCAAAAAGGTTCTTCTACCTAAAAAAAATAAAACAATTGCTGCTGTCTCTCTTATAGCTCCACTCAAACAATGCTATAAAATTCAAGAGGCCATATTTTCTCCGCAGCGTTCTCCACGTTGCCCATTTGGGACATCCTGTGGCAAGGCCTTACCTTCTTAATTCAGGGAAATGAGATGGGGAGTTGAAGAGCTTTCTTACAGCTGTAGCTGGGACAGCTTGTGCTGCCTTATGTCTCCAGAGAAGACCAACAGAAGGAGCATTAGCCGATGACATAAAAAAGCGTAGAGAAGAATGGTGAAAAACCCTCTTCCTGCTTTGTGGAAGATAATCTGTCCACATGAGGGTTAGCACAGAGAGACCACTTGGGAGGAGACAAAGGGGCTGTGCGGTGAAAAATAAGTTGTTAGGAACCTTAAGGACTGAGTAAGCAAATAACAAACCTTTTATCCAGTCTGACGATCCTTCTGTGTGGCAGTCTGGATAGTGTTTTTAAGTTTTAAAGAATCAGTAACACAAATGCAGAGCTGGCTATTCCCAGCTCTCAGGGACTGAAGCAGACTTACCACTCCTGGTAACATTTATGTCAAGACCAACATTTTCAAAACCATGTTCTGGATGATCAATCCAGAGAACAATCTTGCCTGCGCAACACCAGAGGGCAGGGATTCCCAAACTTTCCTTCTTGCATTGCTTCTTTTATCCCTTAGCCCTCAGCACGTTTCACCTAGATGCTTTCAAATGGAGAAAAGGCTCCATGAAGAACGGAGAGGTAAGGAAAGCTAACAGAAAAGACGGAGCACACGCAGAGCAAAAGAAGAGCGCCCTGCAGCTGCCTAGGAGTGCCGAGCTGAGCACTCTCCAGCAGGAGCCCATTAGAGCAGTTATAACGCAGCTAATGAGTTCCCAGAAGCTACAGATCTCCCTGATCCTGCTTCCTTCGTACAGCTCCGACCCAGCCACCTCCTCCAGCCACGCTTTCCTCTTCTCTCCAAAGCTGCCCCAGTATCCCAGTATCCTACGGAGAGGTGCGATCCCACCTTGAGACTCCACTGGGCTAGGTGGTTGTGAACCTTCTTTCCAGCCTCATAATCTATGAAAGACGACAAACCCTTACCCCAGTGGCCCACCAGACAGCACGAGTCTCTCCAGGTCCAGCCCACTCATCAAAACGTAGACTCCCTTGCTCAGTGTCCCCAAGATATTTTCAGCTGCAATCAAAAGAAAATGATTTACCAAGCTTTTACTCATGCACAACTTTCTTTCTGGCTTGAGATGCAAACATTCAGGGCAAACTAGACAGGCTGAGATTCGATGTATACACTCCCTGCCACTGAAACATCTTTTCAATCCATACAAAGCCAAAAAGGAAAAGCAGTAAATGGTTATAAAGTGTATCTGAGCTGAGACCTTCCAGCTTAGCATTTGTATCAACGTGAATAGGAGACTTAATCACCTGGAGGACAAACTGGGAGCCCTCTTCGCCATCCCATTAGTTTGTATCTAACCCAAACTGACAGTGACCAAAAGGTGTTACCACACTCAGCAGACATCGGATGGTATTTGAAATGAATGCAAATTCTCATCTGATATACTCAGGTCACCTCACTGGGCATTCCTAATACAGGAATCAAAACTTGCACGGGCAACCAACCAAAGCTCACCACTCATAACATGTTGGGGTTATACATTGGCCTTCTGAGACTGGAAAATGCAAACTTATCGCCCTTTCTGTGAGGGCAACTGAGCAGAACATTGCATTTGTTACAAATACACATTTTCAAAGATGAGTACATGATGAAAATGGAACAGAAAAAAAAACCACATTTGATAATGGGCTGAGAAAAAGACTGAAAGCCATGTCATTGTGGGACAACCTAAAGCATGCACTGATGTTAACAATATAAACAGAAGCAGGAACAAAAGGCTCATCTCAGTAAGGCTGTATTCCTACTGTCAGGAGAGAACTTACAGCCTACCAACTCTGCTTTGCAGATGGACAGAGATTATTCACTTAGCATGCCCCGCCGAAGAACTGACATATGCTTCAGGCTTTGATCACAAGAGATCTGAGAGGTGCAATATGCAATGAGAAAATGTGGCAGCACTTGTGGACACGTGCAGCTAATCTCCTGAAGTAAATAATCTCTTTCAGTGGCTGAAGCTCAAGGACTGCATTGTCTTCTGCTGCTTGTTGAAGAGCGTGCTGGTGTACTGTACGGAAAAGTGCAGCTTCTACAGGACCAGGATCATGAGTTTAAAAGAGGAAGAATGATGCTTGGCTCTCGGAGAAAAAACTCAGCATCTGTTCCCCCACACGTCCAGAAACAAAGAAAAACACTAATAGCAAACATCACTTTGAAGAACAGAACACAAATGCCAGAATCAGTAATAATAAAGTGACGTAACTGTTCATAAGTAATGACATCTTACAGCTTGAAAACAAATAAAAAGGACCAAATAGCCTGAACGTTTTCCTGTACGTCCTGGGAAAAGGGATGGATATGTACACAGGTTGCTAAAGGATGTGTGTTGACCGCACAAGGAGGGGGTGGGCTTGCTGGCTGCATGTCACAGCAATGAAAATTGATGCTCTGAACCAACTTTTATGAAAGCAACATGACCAAATGAATCCACTAAGTATGAGAAAAAACACTCGGTGGAGCATGGCTGACAACAAACCCCCTGTATTTTAAAGCTGATGGAATTGCAGTGCTAGAGGAAGACATTTTGATGTGAGAGAAAGATCCTGCAGACATATGAAACAGCAAAACGCTTCAGCTCCCAATGCAGAAAATCAGAAGCAGCATTAATGGCCATAGTGCAAAGTGTGTTAACTTCCAACATGCAGCGATGTACTTCTCCGAGCTATCAGAAAATGGAATCTTGTTACCATGAGAACATGCTGTTCTGTGCAGATGATTACCCAGAAGATGATCTGAAGACTCTAGGTACTGGCCTTTCTGATTTCAGAGTGGAGGGATTCAGTCAAGTCAGAAATGTCAGATTTCAGCTGAAACCCTTCCACAGGCTGCAAAGCAGCTGTTCTGTGTACGGGGAGCGGTGGAGTTGCTTGCTCTGCAGACATGCTATTGGGAGTTTCTGGAGTTCAGATAAGGGATCTCCTCTCCTTGCTGTAGAGTGGCTGTGAACTTTCTATCAACAAAAATAGCCACTACAGTTGCCCCTGCTGTATTAACAGCGGAAAGGACATTTATTTTCAGGCCCTGACACCACAAGAATTCAGAAATGTTATAAACAAACCAGAAGGCTGGCAGGTAGCCTTCAATCATTTTTGGAGAAAAGAAACTTCAAGGCAAATAAGTTCTCCTATGTACTATTTGGGGAGCTCTAATGGAAACAATCAGAAGTTTCTCTGCAAGCCTCATCTAGGCTTTGTAAAAGCAGTGGTTAAGAGTTAGGTCCCTGAGGGAGAAACAAGAGTGATCTAACATGGGACGTGCTCGTTCATTGGAATCCATCAGACTACACCTTCCCAATTTCACCAGCTCTTAGGAGGTTGCCAAAGAGCAGATAACCATCTACAAAGCCCTCTAGGTCACAGTTTGAACATGCATGTAATTGGTGATCCAATTTATCTATGCAAGAAGAGAAGGAACCACCCCACATGCATACTGCCATGATTTGAAGCCAGCTTACCGGGGATCTTACAGTCCTCAAAGATCAATTCACAGGTGTTAGACCCTCTCATTCCCAGCTTATCAAGCTTCTGTGCTGTGCTGAAACCTGGGGTTCCCTGCAAAGAAGCCAAGACATTAAAAATGAGTCTCAAATCTCTCAGTTCTGAAAGACAAAAAATCACTACAGATGTGTGAAATTTCCCTGACCACATGAGTACATGTGGAGCACCAGAAGGGAGTCAAAGAGGTGCCCACTGTGGGAACAAAACCAGGAACAAGTACAAGCAGGAAGCAAATAATCAGAGAAACGTGGACACATGGCAAACTGAGTGGGTCCACTTTTCAAATGAAGTGGATTAATTTTCTGTTGCACATAAATATTAAGCAAATAGAGATTTGGCCAGCTGCCAACACGAGCACTTTTCTACAGCAAGGACTGCAAGCACTGACAGTGCCTGAACTATTCTAGTCTCTCAGTCAGGTAAGGCCATCAGAAGGTTTACTGATCTGAGATCTTCTATTTCCAGTACCATTTATTGTATTACAGCTTCCTATCTTCCTTGTGGGGATGAAAATGTGTCTAGTGTAGCCCCAATTAACTAAAAGGGAAGAAAGACCCCAAAAGATCCCTGTTTCCCAAGAGGTCCCTATCAAAAGTCCTGTTTCTGATCACTTTTACTTGCATGTTTGGGTCATTGCAGGAATCCAAAAGGGCAGTGAAAGAAGGGGGCGGGGGGGGGGGGGGGGGGGGGGGTGCAACGAAAAAAGTTATTTCAATGTATTGGCATAAAAAAATGCAGGGATAGATCACAGGACAGTAGGACAGATTTATAGGGTCTCCATAACTCCTGACAATTTTGGGCAACAAGCAAAGTCCATTTTTATTAGGATCTTGTCCGTTCTCTCCACATTTCTAGCCCAAAAGGCTGGCTATGTGCTTAGATGCCAAAATCCAGGAGCTCCCAGCTGGCAGTGCAGCACGTCATATCACTGGGGCAGAGGCCTAACCTCATGAGTTTATAAAATTCAGGCAGGAAATAGCGTGTCTTTGAGAAAGGGGGTGACAGTTGTGGAAATAAAACTAGCTGGTTTCTAAACAAGCCTGTTAGGCTGAAGGAGGTAGCTTTAAAAAAAACAACAACACTAGAATAAAATTGTGAGAGTTACTAAACAGTAATGTAAACCTACCTTCTCCACGATGAACGCAGTTATACCTTGGGAGGCTGGTACAGCATTTAGGTCTGTTTTAGCATAAACAATGAGAACATCTGCGTCGGGCCCGTTGGTAATCCAAAATTTGTTCCCATTCAAAACAAAGTAGTCCCCTGGAAGCACAGAATTGCAGTCTGTTAGCTCACAACAGACAGAGCAACACCGACATCCTCACCCCATTTGTTTCAAAACAGGCTTTCAAGGATGCTCTAAGATCCCCACAAACAGCACAAACAAATCTTTCTCAAGCTCAAGAAAACTCATTTCCTTCATTTCTGGAGTCCAAAGTCAGTTTAATGAATCCCTGACAAACGAAGGCTCCTAGCACTAGGTCCATCATACCACCATATTCCACCACCACAATCAGAAGTCCACTTTTGGACATGAAACCACCCATCCTGTGTCTTCACTACCTTGCTTTATCACTCTGCTTTTTCACTATGCATGCTTTACCCCAGATTATTCTGGGAGGTAGTACAAGGCCACTAACATTGCTTGGTAAATCCAAGGCTAAGCACCATTTCTGAACGGTGTTAGGGAGGTTAGTTTAAGTTTACAGGAGGCATTTATGCTGGCTTCCCACCCAGGAAGCACCTGACAGGTTTTACCTTTCTTATCTGCTTTCAGCTTCATGGACACAACATCAGATCCAGCATTAGGCTCGCTCATTGCTAGGGCTCCAACGTGCTCCCCACTGATTAGCTGGAAGAGACAAATAAAAGAAAAAGAGGTGGAATAGTAGCACTGTTCCTGCTCCTTCCTTAGGGTGCCTTCCACTCCTTTTTCTGTGCTGTATCTCCATACTAGCTATTCCATGCAAGAGCTGCCAAAAAAAGAGAGTTTGCTCCTGGTGGAGTCCTCACAGGGAGCTCCCCTGTGCTGCTGTGCTGAGGGAACAGAACCAAATCACAGCGGGAGGAGCAGGATGGCTCAACTCACATCTGAGCGAGTGTTTTATAAACAGAGCTGCACGCAGCTACCTCCAGGAAGGTGCCAAAAGAACCGTGCCGGCAGCCATATGCCTTTCACAAGCTCCTTGCTCCACACTTCACAACTGCCCTTTTAGATCAACAAGAGTTGTTGAACACAAAAGGCCAATAAGACGGGTGGAAAGAGATTGGGAAGTTGTTAGCAGTGTTCCCATAGCCCTGTCTCCCCACACTCCTACTGAAATAGCAGGTGGACACACTGCTTCTTGTTTTTTTGTGTTACAAAGTTTTTTTGGGCTTTATTCTGTTGCTGCCTACTTGAAACAAGTAGACCCTCCGAGCAAGAAGGGTATGCTTTTTCATTAAAAAAAGTATTAATTCCACAAGCATATGGATACAGTGGTAACTCTGACTCTTCACCCCTATAACTACAAGCAGAAGCCAGATAGAAGAATCCAGGCACAAAAACATGCTTTCAGAAAACATGAGTAGTGACAGACCAGACCAGCAACAGCAAAAACATTAAATCTAGTGAACTGTTGTATTTTAGTGTCCCAAATCTCGTAATGCAGCAAAATCTATTGTATTCCCTAACAATTCTTTAAAGCATGCAACCCCCTTCCCCCAACTCGTCCCCAAAACCACCACCCAAACCAGGATGCTTTCCGGTCCCCATCCTGCCTTATACCTTGGGCAAATACTTCTCCTTCTGGGCTTCGTTGCCGTTCCGCACCAGCTGGTTGATACAAAGGTTGGAGTGGGCTCCATAACTAAGCCCAACAGCTGCTGACGCACGAGAAATTTCCTCCATCACCAGCACGTGGTCCAGATACCCCAAAGCAGATCCACCATACTTCACTGAGAAGAAAAAACCTCACGTTAACCACCACGGGACACAGCACACATGCACAAGACCCCAGGGCTGGGCTCAGTCTTGAGAGAGATCTGAGACAGTTACAAGAGAGCTGCTGGTTTTGGCTGCTGGTTTTTGCTGTTTTTTTTTTTTTTGTTTGTTTGTTTTTGTTTTTTCTCTGAGCTGGGCACCTCTGGCTTTCCCCATCCTCTCAGAATTTGAGTTTTATCTTAAAAGTACAGCGACATTACTTCTTCAGCACAATCGATAGCGATTTGTTCTTGTAAAGCACATTTCATAAATACATAATACATATATTTCATAAATATATAATATTATTTTCATAAATATAAACTGGTAAGGATATACCTAAGACATGCTACCAACACTTGCACAGCAAGAAATCTTTCTTGGCAACTATCCTTAAGTGCAACGTTAATACCATCATGAAGATTAAATCATAAAATGCCAACCTGTATTAGGAGAGGGGAAAAGGAGCAAAGTTTGCAAAGTCCAACTACGTTTGTCTTAACCAGGACCTTTAAATAAAAAAAGGAACCCTCAAACTGGTCTAAGATCTGGGGTATTAGCGACTTCTAATGCCCACAAACATGCAGGAGATCAACACTTTGAGGGACGACTGGTCTGGAATGAGAATGATCCTAAAATTTAACTGCTGTAATTCAACAGCAGCAAGAACGTGGATTTCAGAGATTAAGCGAGACAGCAACACAGCCATTGTAACAGCGAGTCCAGCTGGGCACCCTGAGCTGAGTCCAAAACCAGGGGCTGATAAGATTAAAGACACAGGGTGAGATGAGGAGGGAGAAGGCAACAAAAAACGAAACAAAACAAAAAAAAGGTGGCTGAGAAATGCATGATGGCCTTGAGCAGCTGACAGCCTACATAAATACATCTACTTAAACAGACATTTGTATACACACAAACACAGTTTCATCCAAAAGTAAAAGCTTAGCAGGCAAGAAGCAAGTGACTGTACTGACAAGAGAAGAACTAAAACAGGAGGACATAAGCCACCACAAACTAGCCAGGGAAATAATCTGCGAGCACCAACTAGTCATCAACAAGAGTGCTGTAAGCAAGCAGCAGCAACAGTAAGAGCAAGAATGTTTGCACGTGCAGCGACCACAGAGATGAGTGAGTGTATAACCTGGGCTGAAAGAGAGCCGCTGCCCCTAACCTGAATTAATACAGCAGCCACTACCATTAGGTGCAGCTTTTCTCCCACGTCACTCATTCTGACTGCTGTCTTTATCTGCAGGGCTCTTTATCCTCCGAAATCACCTCTCCACCCTGAATCAGGGTTTGGGTTTTTACTCTCCATATCCTGAAAGATGGGTTTAACCACTTCTCACGTGTGCCGAAACAAAAGATTTTCTATACTGCCTGCTGGGTTGGATGCTATCGCCTCAATGCAGGAAAGGCAACTGCCTGCTGTAAGCAGTACAGGTACGTAACTACTTTGTACTGCAAGAGGTACAAGAAAATATTCCTACCAGACAACTATTTATATAATACAAGCTACAGTGATCTAGGCTGGCGGTGCCCTTTCAAAATTACTCTTTATATATGATGTGCCTGTATGATTATTCCAAAGTATTTACATTTCTTTTTTTTTTTTTCTAAAAAATAAATACAAAATTACCCAAAAGCAACACAGGTTACTAAGTTTTAAAAATAAAGTAAAAAGCACTTATTTAAAATGTTTCCTTAATAGACTTGACCCACTGGTGCTGAAGCACACCATTTAATTGACCATACACTCCCATAAGATTTCACATCATCTTCACATCCTCAGGTCCAGCCTCCACCTCCTACAGCAAAACCGGTGCCAATAAAGAAACTGCACATAGCAATACAATCAAAAATTGCACGTTTGGGCATAGCAAGGTTTTAGAGGTAAATCTTTCAGGAAATCAGAAAAGACAGGACTCATGAGGGGATAGCTTATTTATAGTGTGGGAAACTGCTGTAAGCCTCAGGCACAACATCAAAGAAGAAAGAAGGTAAGAGTGAGAAAAAACAGGAGCAGCAGTAAATTGGGAAGAGTAAAGAGAAAGAAAGCAGAAATAGAGACTCTTTCAAGCAGACTTGGTGCCACGGAAAGAAATGCAGAGGCATTATTTCAACGCATTGCTATTCAGCTTGCTTCTGCAGAAGCCTTTGCACACACACATCTAGAAACACAGACTTTACGATGGGGAAATAAAGGCCCCATTGGCTGCTTTTCTCCACTAAGGGCTTCTCCTCATTACACTGCGTTAGTGCATTCAGCATGACCACGGCAGGCTCAGTAATCTGTAACATTAATCAAAACACTTTTCAACTAACCTGGACAAGGCTGAATGAGATTTACCCGATTTTTTTTTTTTTTTCTGACGGGTTGGATGCTGTCAGCCCTCCATTAGCTATCACAGCTTTTCACAGCATTGTTTTATACCCTGTAACTTCTTCTATTAGAGATGGATGCTTGCTCTAGGATACTTTTATCTGTAGCTCTCAGGCTTCAAAACTTGAAGCAAACGCTTCATATGGGAGAAGCACAAACACATTCAAGTTGCATGTGTTTATTTTACGTGTATATCTGGAGAAAACAGTTCTGAACAGTACTTGTAAGTTGTAAAAGCCATTTCATAATTGTCCAGAAGTCTACTGACTCAAGCTCCTTTTTCCTTGTTAAACAACAACAGAAGTGTCCAAAGAGTTTTAAAAAACATGAAAACAGGAACTTCTGGACAAAAACAGATGTGACATCACAGACAAGGAGTGAGTTTAAGTCGTCTCTCTTTTGTGTGAGGAATCACTCAGCAGATGGTAGGAGGCAGGAAAACACTTACCAGGAGCCGTGATCCCCAGAACTCCCAGTTCCCCAAGTTTCTTCCAAAACTCCTACAAATACACAACAAAAGAAATCAGTCCAGACGTGTGGTCAGGGCAGCAGGGTGAGAAGTCTTCCCAGGTAGCTCACTGGACACACTGATTTACCTTGTTTGCGTGAAACCTCAGAGATAACCACATCAGTACCATTCCTCCTGCAGCAGCAGCTCCATGCTGCGAACCAAGAACCCACACAGGCCTAAGGACTCCAGTTATGCAGGGAGGCAACTCACAAGCCTAAATTTAATTTGGGAAGGACAGGTCCTAAGATTTTAACACATTACCCAGTTTAAGAATTTAGATGAATTTAAACCTCCAATTACCTTCAAAAATTCTAGGCTTTTGTGTGCTGTCTCTGGCTAAAGGTAAGTTAGGATGTCATGTCTTAAATTTATGCTTGCTTTTTACCTCACACAACCCTGTCACGCTGCTTTGGCAGCACTGTGTAGGTCTATTAGCCTGTGATTGCCATGGCTAGAATAAGTTATCTGTGACTGAAGGCCTGGAAAGTACTGAGAAGAGTTGCAGTCACTGAACAGTTTAAGACTAGAGCAAAACCAGAAACTGGTGAGTAAAGCCAAGGAAACCTCCTTGTGAGAGATTATGTAAAAAAAAAAAAAAAAAAAAAAAAAAGTGCTACAGCTGGGTCAGGCAAAGCAACTGCTGAGGCAGGCAAAGGTATTAGAAAAGTTATAAAAAACGATGATTTCTGGTGAACACTCTGGACTTGTGAAGCCAAGAGAGCTGAATCCACAATGGCCACTCCATACACGAGCCTCTAGGCTTTTGAGCCTCCTGGGAGACCTGAGGCACACAGGGACTGGACAAGGCTGCTTAGTTGTGTGCAGCTGGACACACACCCTACAAAGTCCATCTGCTAGAGGGCAGCCTGTCCTTGACTGCCAGCTCCTCCCTTCGCCCAGCCTTACTGCCCTGCAACAGCAGCACGCCATTAACCGCTGCTCTGCAGCCACGCAGCTCGAGGCATGGAGCCGCTGCCTGACTGGAGACACAGACATCAGCTGTGCGGGGCACACGGCATCACAGAGGAAGAAAGAAGCCGTGGCACAGCGCAGGGGACACCACCATCGAAGGTCACACGTGCTAGGTGAGCCATCGCTGGTGTTGCTTCAGGCTGCAGGCTCTCCTCCGTTAGGGGATGGACACGCAGGTGAATGCTTCCCACATGGACTCGGTGGCCAGCGATTACAGTTATCTGTGAATAGCCTCCAGAGACTTTAAAAAGTATTATTCAATAGCACTGGATGACATCTGGTACGCCAGACTAAATCTATATAGCTAACTTCAAAGCCACGCACATAGCCCTGAAAATATCAGCATCAGAGCTGTAGGAAATCCTAGCAGATGTTCTGAACGTTTTAAATCTTGTGGAGCTTATGAAAACCAACAGTGAGGTCCCTCGGTCTCTCATTTTTATCAATCAAACCTTTTTTTATCAATCGAATTTTTATCAATCAAACCTTTTCTTTTGCGCAGAGTTTGTTGGTTTTGTTAGGAAGAAAATTTTCAGCTCAACAGTCATACCATTCTACATTTCTGCATTTGCACACAGTATTTCCAAAGCAAATTTGAGAGGAAGCTCAGATATCCGGGCTGTCCACAACAAGAGTCCTAGCTAGGAGAGTACAACACACATATTAGAGAAGGAGTCTTTGAACAGGGCCAAGCAGAAATACCACGAAGAGAATCCAAACAAGACCATTACCAATCCATCTCTTTTTTTTTTTTTTTAATTTGACACTAGCTCGGTCTTTCCCCAAGTTGTTAAAAACTAACAAAAGAAGAAACAGGAAACTAAAGTTTTGTTTGTTTGTTTGTTTGTTTTTTCTCTGTAGCTTATAAGTTTGAAGAGTTGACACTTATCTTCCTGTGGCACGGGCTGGAATTCCTGGTCTGAGCCTACATACAGATCAAAGTACAGACTACCACCTATTTCACAGGCACGCATGAAATACTTACCCGCATGCCTTTGAATTCATTCTCCTGGTCAATTTGTTGGGCCTTCGGAGCCAAATGCTCTTGACAGAACTTTGTCATGGTCTGTCTAAGCTGGGAAAAGAGGTGAGGAGAAACGCATACATTACACCCCATTAATATATTGTCATCTTCTTCTCTAGGATACTTCCAGTGCTCCCCTGACAGGCGATCCCATGATCTCAAACCCAGAAGCACAAGATCATAAGGAAATCAGTATTTCAGGTTATTAGCTGAAAGAAAATATGAAACGCCCTTTAGCCATTTTGCGAGAGGACTTAAGAGAAGTCCTCAAGAGAGAACCTAAGTTCCTCTTGACAGTTAACTTAATCTTACCCCACATGAGAGTGTGCTGGGGAACTATTTCCTGCCTGCACTGGGGTTTCAGGGGATGTTTGGGTCAGGAAACTTTGAAAACTGGAGAACAGAGCTCATAATTCATTATCCCCATCGAGTACCTGCCGATGGTTTCATTTAATTAAATGTAGATGAACTCAAAGTTCTTTTAAATGTTAAGATCCAATTACTTACACGCGTTCTGCAGAAGTCTATACGCACTCAAAAGAAGCTTATACAATACCTTAAATGTTTTTAATGTGAACATTTAAAAATTTTGTACAGACATTACAGTAGAGCTTAAAAATCCTATTTTTCCCTCTTGGTTCTTTATTCCCACACATTAATGCTGGTGAAGGAACATTCAGACTGAAACCCTCTGCTCTTTAACCAAAACCTGTAGAAGCAGCAAATGCAGCAAAGCAAAATATGCCTGAGCTGCTCTGCCTTTCTCTCGCTTCAGATTAAAAAGATATGTTAGTTTCCATGGCTACCCAGACATTGGATTCCAGTACCACCAAACAAGTTTATTCCTCTGTCGATGGGCTTTTCTCTTTTCTTGTTTTTTTTTTTCCTCCTTTTTTAAACTTTCCATTGTAACAAAATTGACAGCAGTAAACTTGAGCATAAAGCTTGAAAAAAATAGCTTAAAATTGTTAATCATTAGACTGGGGGAGGATGGGGGTAGACTCTGACAGGCATCCCAGACACACTAAACCAGCTTATAACAGTTACAAGTGCTCTTAATTTACAGATTAACATTACCGAAAATCTGTTTCTGATCTTCTCTTAACTTTTCCACAAGAGACGCACTAGTTACAAGATTATTTTCTCCCTTTTATACTTGTTAAATTTAGAAGCACACAGAAACATCAAGTTGATTCAAGCTGGTGAGCCTATAAATCACAAACACAAGCCAGGTAAAGAAAACAGTAGTAAGTGCTACAGTACTCCACTTCTCAAGTAAGAAAGTAAGAAGTATGAACGAGTTTTTTGTACACCTGTACACTTGCACTGTCATAATTATGTAGCAAGTGTGGCAATAGCTGCAGATCCGAGAAGCACCAACGCAAAGTTTCATTGGCAGAAGCCTGTGAAGACGCTGCCTATCATTCCGTTCCCTGGGGCAATCGGGAATAAATACTATGACGGCTGGCAGCAGGCAAGGCGTCGACTACGAGCAAACCGTAAAGCTCAGAACTGACATCCTAAAGCTTCAGGTCCCTGGGTGACCACGAGAACAACGCTGCAGAGCCTCAACGCTCAGCAGCCCCCTCCCTCCCCGCGCTGCGCACCGGGGCCCGGCCACCCGCTGGGCCCCGCGGGCAGGGCGCACACGTGGCGGCGGCGCGCCATGGGAGCGCCCCGGGGATAGGTCAGCTCCCCGCGGCCGCAGCCAATCAGCGGCCGCCGAGGCCGACACACCCCCGCGGGAAGGCGCGCCGCGGGGCCGGGGCCGGGGCCGGGTCCCGCCCGTACCTGCCGCTGCTCGTCGCTCAGCCCGTTGACGGCGTCGTCCACCGCCAGCCCGGCGCAGCCCCGCCGCGGCCACCCCAGCGCTCGGCGCCGCCCCGCCCCGCCCGCCGTCAGCGCCGCTCTCCGCAGCGCCGCCGCCGCCATCGCTGCCCCCCCCAGCCGGCACCGGTGCGCAAGCGTGGCCCGGCCCCGGGGAGAGGCCCGGCCCGCCCAGCAGCCGGCCCGGCCCCTCGTACGGGGGCGAGGGTTGGCGGAGGTCACAGGGAGCCGTGGTGCAGCGTTGCCTCGGAATTAAGAAGAAAAAACTGCGGAACCGTGCACCCGTACGTCTTTCCGAAAGCTTTAATCGAAAACACTTTATTAACACTTAAAAAATTACTAAGAAAGAGTCCAGGCTAAGCCCCACGGAAAAAACAGGAGCTCTGCGCGCTTCACCAATGCTGCTGCTGCTTTGTTCCCACACCGCAGGTGCTATTCCGCCAGGGATTGCTCAGGAGCCTGCCCAGCTCACTGTTTTGGACCTGACAGAGGGACCAGGTTTTAAAGTAGAGACCTCTGAACTAGGAGTAAAACGAGAAACGGCAGCGCAGTCCATCCCTGTGCCTCACATAGCCAGGAGCTGCTCCAACTCATCGAGTATTGCTGAACATTCCTTTATTTCTGCTTGGAAGGAAGAATGCTTCTCCAGGGACTGCTGCCTCTCTTCTTCTGCCAGTTTCCACTTAGCCATTGCCGTCTGTATGGAAAAGTCAGTGTACACAACATCTCACTAACATGACAGTGCAAGAATAGCAGAACTAAACTTCCAAAGCAGCTGCAACTAGAACAGGGGAAAAAAGCTCCAGACATTTTTGAACTCTTCAGTCTCACCTGCTAAGCTAAGGTTAGCCTAACTTGACTGGGACATCTTTCACCACGGTTCCTTGAGAAAAATGTTAACTTAACCACGACCAAACATTTGGCCTTATGTAATAGCAATTTCATTAAGTAGCTCAAGCTTCTTACCAAGAATTGCAGAGCTGTAATTTAATGACTATTTTGGTCAGTACACAGACAAGTTTATTATTGAAGCCGCTTGTGCTTGCATACTACTCAGCTCCCTGAGGTATCCCTGAGGTCACCGGTCTGCATGACTTCAGGTTAAGTCTTCTCCGTGTTCTTCCAGTGGTGCTTGCAACCACCTGCAACAGTCTTGAAAAACCTTTCTTTCTCGAGAAGAGCTGCTCTAAGCAGAGACAGCTCCATTTCCAGCACTGACAACCATCTTTACACAGGAACTGATCGAGCCTAATTTGAAAGCTATCAGTCTTTAGCATCGCTTCCATCTTCTATCTCGTTCCAAGTCGAATTGTGTATCATTAAGCTTTAAATGACTTTGATAAGAACTACCATTGCCCCTCCCAAACTTTGCTGTAAGCCCTCTATTTATAAGAGGAGTAACACATACCATTCCCTTACTGCACTTTGGGAAGATTAGTAAGGCTGCAGGCATTTGCTATCTAGAGACCAGAGCAGCATGAGGTGGAAAACAAGCTTTAAAGTTTCTCTCAGCACCAGATGCTCACTACCTGTCTGACTCTGAAACAAAGTCAGCCTTACCTGAAGTGCTTCCTTTTCTTTTTCAGCCGTTTGATTAAATACCCTCAGTTCTGCTATGAGCTTCTCAGTCAACAGCTGAAGAGCCAAAAGAAATGGTTTAATATAATGCAAATAAACACCTCTCAGCAGCCGTTTTTACACACAAACTTCTCACCAGAGCCCATTTAACTCACTGCCATTTCAAAATTCTCTTACCATTGTCTGCTTCTGGCATTCCTTTGTCTTTTCTTCCTCCTCCACAATGTTGCTGCCTGTAACTGATTTATGAGATACGTCTGTATATTAGATGTTCTTTGATAACTTCGCTTGTAGGAACTAACAGCTTCTCAAAATTACTTTCTACAGCAAGAGAAAGTAAATCGCTTTCAAAATTTATCCAGGACAGGACTGCCTGAAGGAAGTGTCTATTTCTCTTACATTAGAAAAAAAAATCCCCCACCAGTATTTCCTTGACAAAGGAGAAGCCAAATATTTTACAAATACTAACAATACAAAAAAAATAAGAGGAAAAATGTTCTGAAGAACTACCAGAACAGTATGTAAAATGCATAGCCCTTACCAGGATCAATGTTTCTGCTTTCTAAAATGACCATGCACGTCTCCTGAAATTTCTTGAGCTTCTCGACTTCTTGCGCCAGGCCTTCATTCTCCTCCTTTAATTCCTTTATAGTGCTCTGTCATTAACAAAGGTTTTAAGTGAATCAAGTTTCCAGGGGGAATTTCTTCCCATTAATCGGTAATGCTCAGTGCAACGCTAATGGCTTAACAGGTGCTCCTCTAGTACCTAGAATTACATCTTACCCTGCCATCTCTACCACTGCAGAGAAACAGACCCTTACTCCTGCTACTCGACAGGATTTATCACTTGCAAATGTCATAGCAATGGCTCAAAAAATTAATCCTAGAGATAAATTCCTTTTAGGCAGTTCTAGCACGTCTTTTCTTGTGCTCTATATAAATATTTCAAGAGTTTTATGTATAGAAGAGCAGCTAACTCCAGGAAGAAAGGGGCATCTTAGAATCTGTAGGCCACAGCATTATTCCCTGCATAATTCAGATATTACCAGGCAATCAGATAAGCTGATCAACCTCACGAGTTAAATGCAATTCTCCAGGAGAATCAATAAGCATGTGGATTAGGGTGATCCCGCTGATAGTGCCAGAAGCTTTTTTGAACATCCCATAGGAGGTCTCAAAGGCTCTTAAAGAAATTAAGCTGTGAGATAAAAGGAAAGATCATCTCACAGATTAGTAACCAGTCGAGAACTAGGAAATAAAGTGAGCTTGTACAACTGAAGGCTACAAGTAGGGCCTCTTGCACACGAAAGAAGCTGTGCTGTGTTCTGAAGTGATCAGCAAGAGGTGATGAATAACGGGGTACCAATTCTGAATCTAAACTTGAATTAAGAAAGTAAAATCTTTGGTGATTTTCACAGAATCACTGGGGTGGGAATAGACCTCTGGAAACCATCTGGTCCAACCCCTGCTCAAGCAGGGAATTCAGATGGAAGCTCCTGTGTTTGAGTTTCTGCCCATTGCCTCTTGTCCTGTCACTGGGCACCACCGAAAAGAGCCTGGCACTGTCTTCTTTACAGCCTCCCTTTGCATATTAATGTACATTGATAAGATTCCCCCAAGCCTTCTCTTATCCACACTAAGCTGTCCCAACTCTCAGTATTTCCTCACGGGAGAGATGCTTCAGCCTCTTCAATATTTTAGTGGCCCTTCATTGGGCTCTTCGCAATATGTCTTTGTCTTTCTGTACTTGGGAACCCAGAACTGGATACAACGCTCCAGGTGTGGCCTCCTCACCAGCAATGAGCAGATGGGAAAAAATTGCAGAAGCCTATCCAGATATTAAAAGACTATGCAATAATATGATACAATAGCACATGAGGAAACGTAAGGCTATGTACACCGATCTCTCAGTTGAATACACAAAAGAGAACAAGGTCACTCCCTCACAACTTTTAGAGCACAACAGTAACCAGAACTCAAATGTTCTTAGTCACTAAAATGTGACCATAAACACCCCCAAACCCACATCTCCAATGCCATGTGCTGTGGCACACCACATTTGTGACTGGTTAACACAACTAGGAAGGACTGGGCAAGTGAAACAAGGATGACTGAACAAAATAGCTTATCTACTGTAATAATATATTAAGACGAAAAAGATGTAATAGATCTCAAAGGATCAGTGTAAAGTACTGAATGATTATGTACTGTTTCTCTTCATGTAGCTAGGAAGAATCTGGTAATAGTGAGGCTCTTTTATTAGAATTTCATGCAAGTATATCACTGTGAACTGGAAACATTCTCCTGCAACGAGTTTGAGATGGAATTGAGTTCTGGTGGCTGTTAACAGCGATATGGATGCATTATCTAGCCATCTAGCCTTATCTATTTGCAGCACTGATGATTACCAAATATCTTTGGTGTTGTTGGCAGAAAGAACCCATCCCATTCAAACTCTACTGGCTTCCAACGGAGACTGGAAAATGAGTAAGCCAGTCCTTTGATCTAGCCCTGTAGGGGAGCAGAATATAAGAGCTACTCAAGGATTTCTACCCCATTCCCATCCTTACCTGTGCTCCTGTTAGTCTGGTGTGTAACTGCTGCTTGGCTGTTTCTAGCAGCTCATTCTTGGTTTTCAGCTCTGCTTCTAGTTTGTATCTGCTCAGAGGCCTATAGAGTCAAACATCAAAGACTTAAGTGCACAAACATCAATATCAGACACCTTTTACTTTCATAAACGTGTTCTTCTATGAAGGATTTACTCTTATTACTGACCAAGAGATTTCATCAGCAAATTTGGCAACAAAGCTGCATATGGTTAGAGCTCATCATAACCCTCTGAGAAGGAACGTTACTGCACAAGGACAACTAAGAGCAATGTGAGGAAACATACCCTCTTGTAGCAGTCTTCTTCAGAAGTGGTTCTACTTTCTTGGCAGATTTAGGAAACCTTAAAAGATATATAGAATACAATTATCAGATCACTGCATACTTACAGATTACTAAATCTGTTCATGTGACAAGATCTGATTGTCCCTCTGTATTCAGCACTGGTGAGACTGCACCTTGAGTACTGGGGTCAGTTTTGGGCCCCTCACTACAAGAAAAAGTTTGAGTTGCTGGATATGTTCAGAGAAGGGCAAAAAAGCTGGCAAAAGGATTAGAAAACAATACAAATGAGGAGCATCTGAGGGAACTAGGGCTGTTTAGCCCGGAGAAAAGAAAGCTGAGTAGAGACCTCATCACTCTCTACAACTAGTTGAAAGGAGGGTGCAGCAAGGATATCAGTCTCTTTTCTCAGGTGAAAAGTGATAGATAGGACACCAAGAAACAGCCTCAAGTTGCACCAGGGGAAGTTTAGGTTGGATATTAGGAAGAACTTCTACATGGAAAAGGTGGTTAGGCATTGGAATGGGCTTCCCAGAGAGCTGGTGGTGTCACCAACCCTGGAGGTATTTAGGAGATGTGTAGATGTGGCACTTAGAGACATGGTTTAGTGGTGGACTTGGGAATGTTGGCTAGTTGGACTTAAGGGTCTTTTCAAGGCTAAAGGGTTCTGCGAAATGCTACACTGTCTTTAGGACATTTGTCAAGTAATAAATCCATCTATACTTCACTTTCATTTACCCTTGATTTGTAGCTTTGAAGACACCATCTACTGGAATATTGGAGCTAAAGTTAAAATTAGGATCTTTGTTGAACTCTGGATCCAGTGTTTTACCGACACATTGTTTCTTTGAAGAAAAAGCCATCTGCATTTCTGCAAGAAAAAGACAACAATGAAAACACTATGTTCTACAACAGATCACCAAAATATGCAGTACTAGTGGATCATAAGCCTTCAGTTTGAGGAGATCACAGTTATATCTGACTAGAGTAAATACTTTAAGGTAGCAACAACTAAGGGCAATCTTCAAATTCCTCCCAGGATAAAGGGTCCAGGTAAGCTGCAAGTATCTCCTGGTAAACACTCTCAGAATGTAGTTATCAGACTAGCGCTAAGGAAATGAAGTTTGAAAATGATAACGCAGGCACAATAATAAACAAAATCTCAATGTCAAGTAGTCAGCAAGCCACAGTGTTCCAAGCAAAGTTGTTCAGTACTTGAAGTAAAACACACACAGCCCACTTGAAAGTTCTCAGAACTTTACATTTCTCTTCATTAGGAGTAGACACACTTCTTAAAATAACTAGAGAGAAGTAGCTTTCTCTGTAAAGTTTATAGCTTTAAACCACAGCTATTTGAGTATATAATGCCTTGTTAACACAGGGGATTTTTGATGTCGGTTTTATTTTTATCTTTTTTTCTTTTAGCAATTTAAGTCTCTTTAAGTGACATGGGACAGTTTGGGTTGGAAGGGACCTTAAAGGCCATCTAATTCCAACCCCCTGTCATGGCAGGGTCACCTCCCACAGACCAGGTTGCCCAAAGCCCCATCCAGCCTGGCTTTGAACACCTCCAGGGCACCCACAGCCTCCCTGCGCAGCCCGCTAGAGACCAGCTCCCACATTTTAACTTTTAAAGCCAGGTTCCTCACACAGCAGGAAACCGCTACAAGCACTAACAGCACCACCCCCCGCACGCGTAACAAAACGGGACCTGACCACCCACAAAACTCCCCTGACCGAAACCCACGGCCGCACCGCAGCTCCCTCCCAGGCCTCCCCCCAGCACCTTGGGCTCCCCCCGGGGCCTGGACTCACCCGCAGGGCTCCGGTTCCGCTCCGGTTCCGCTCCGGTTCCGCTCCGCTCCCGCACGGCCCGCCCGCACCCTCAGCAGCCGTTTGAACCGGAGCGGGCGCCCAACGGTCGGGCGGTGCCGCGCATGCGCACAAGCGCAGCGCGCATGGCAGCGGGGAAGGGCTCTCCCCTGAGGGGAGGCGCCGTGCAAATGGCGGTCGCCCTGAGGGGGCGGGCAGGGCTTTAACTGCCGCCCGCTGCCTCCCACCGCCGGGTGGACGCTCGGGGAGCGGAGATTTGGAGGTGTTTGAGGCCCTCAGGGGGGTTTTGCTCGCTGCTGAGCCTTGGGTGTGCCTCCTGTGCTTGAGGTGGCTCAAACCGCCCCGAGTGGGCTGTGTGAAGTGGTTAAATTTCTAAGTTCCTTTCGCTGTGAAAAAAACTGTGAAAACAGGGTTTTCAAAATGGGGGGATGTCCCTGCAAATGGTAACGGGAGGAGGTTTTGGTGCTGAGAGGATTGCAGTCGGCGTTGCTGCACAGCCGGGGAGCAGCTGTGGTTGCCAAAACACTGCCCCGAACGCCCAGTACTTGAGAGCTATAGCATGGAAATTTAAAACTGAAATATGCTTTACATTTCAAGAAGGGCTTTAGCTTTAAAAGAGCACATTCCTAATCTACATTAGGCAGTCATGAAATGTGCTATGTATTTCAAGAAGGGTTTTAGCTTTAAAAGAGCATATTCCTAATCTCCATTAGGTAGTCATGGTCCCTCTCCCACAGAGCCCAGAAAACTCCTGGATGTCAAAAGGAGTGATTCTCTTAAAATGTATATTTTCCTTCTGCTGATGATACTGGAAAGTGTGTTAAGCACTTAAAGAAAATTAACTGCAGCATTCTTGGTGAAAATGAAGCATCACGCAGATTTAGAAAAGTTTGTCATAAGCATTTATTTTACGTCAACGTGTAGAGGGAATGTTTTGTCTTTTTTTTTTTTTTTTTCCACAGACAAAGGCAAGGAAGTACCTGTTTTTCTGTTTGTTTCTGGTAGAGAAAAAACATGTAAAATTCAAGATTCATCGGAT
Organism: Anser cygnoides; assembly: GCF_040182565.1. NCBI lineage: Eukaryota > Metazoa > Chordata > Aves > Anseriformes > Anatidae > Anser > Anser cygnoides. Next base: position 35,548,831 of record NC_089877.1, read on the forward strand.
ATGCAAATTTTAAAAAGTTACATCTTTGTAGCCTTGAGTGGAAATAAGCTATGGAGACGAAACACAAAGCACCCAAATCGCTGCAGGAACGAGGACACTTTTCTCAAAGGAGAAACCTCACACTGAAAATCTTTGGCAGTACCAGTAATTTGTCTGATAAAACAAATTGAAACTGTTCCTAAAAATAGATTTGGGCTTGATTCTACAGCCTTCTCCATGATCAATAAGAGGCTGCATCAACTGAAAGGTCTTGATGAGATTTTTTTATATCGGTTTTGTAGAGATCTGTGAACTTGGACTTCACATAAAGCAGTTTCTGATTCAGTAGAAAATGAAAGACTTTTTTTTTTTATCAATACACTCCACTTGAAATCTAGATTTTCTATAGCTGCAGGTTTGGGTTTTGGCTCTTTTTTTTTTTTTTAACATGAGCTCTCTGTCTTTGAATATCTGGGGAGTTTCATCTCTCTCATTATGTCTCTCCTAGGCAGCTTGACAAGAAAAATCGAATCACTGTTTAGGAAATGACAGAACAGGTTTACTCGATAAGTTCTGCAGTACAGCTGTGAACATGGCACAGGACACTGGAAGGGCAAAGGGCTTGTTCTCTGTCATGATTGATCTCGCACCCTCTCACTAGTATTGTGTTTGCTGGTTCTGTGAAAACACAGGTATTTGCACAGCTGATATACTATGAAATAGTCTCAGCCGAAGGAGAGGTGGGAAGAAAAAGGTGATATTTACAGTTCCAAGGAGATTTCGACTTCCCCTTTCCCTAGCAGTACAGTTTTGTTTTCTGCAAGATTTCAGCTGTTGTAACCAGAACTTTGTGCACTGGATCGCTTGATCCAAACATCAGGCATGTCTGGTTGGCTGTTCGGTAACACCACCGGGCCTTCACTCCCTAATCCAAATCGATTTTTCCATGAAGAGCTGTTTTGCTGTGATGCTGCTGGAGAGATATCAAAGACTGTCTCCCTCAGGTCCAGCCGCAGGGTATCTCTCTTCCCGTTCAAGTAACCTCTCTCTGTTTGACTGTACGAATCAGACAGCTCTAAGACATCAGGACAAGAACTGGCTGATTCAGCAAGCTTTAGGCCTTGCTCAAAATCGCTAATCGATGTCTCACTGGAGATGTTGAGCATGTCAAAAGAGCTGCCAAGAGAACAAAGGCATCTGTGAATTTTGTAGATGTCAGCAGCAGGAAGATGGCTGTTGTCTGAGGTATAATCCGACTGCTGCTGGGCAGTGTCACTAGAGCACTGTGATTTATTGATCTGCCCTTCTTCTTTCATGCCAGCTGGCTGGATATAGTCCAGCCCAGACCCATCCCAAGCTTTTGGACCGTACTTTTGACACTGACAATCTCTGCAGAGTCTCTCCCTGTGAATTTCTGCTCCTGAGCTGCTGTGCTTGTAAGGAGAGGAAGTTTGCAAGGCAGGACACTGGCACAGGCCAACCTGCTGCTCTCCGAGGGTCTCCTGCAGATTCTGTCTCTCTCTTTCAAGGGAAGGGTGCATTCCTATTCTTGGGCATCTGTTATCTTCAACCTGCGTGTCTTCAGAGAGCACTGATGGCCTGTTGGACAGCTTGCTTGTAGAAGTGCTGTTGTCAAAACTGTCGCTGAGTTTTCTCGACAAAGGCTGGAGCTCGTACTGTTCGTTTGCAGTGTTGGACTCCTGGACCTTCCGCAATCGGTTTTGCTTCTCATTTCCCCCACAGGCATAGCTTCCATTTGGCCCAGAGTCATCAGAATAGTCTTTCATGTTGTGGGCACAAGGCCAAAGGATCTGTCCGCAGTTCTTCTCTGGGCCAAAGAAGCAGCACAGTGACTGGAAGAAGAAGCTGGCAAACCCACAGCTGATACACTTGATCATCATTATGAATATCCCTAACTTCCGATACGCCAGGACCGTAGCAGGCAGCATAATGACCCCTGCAGAGAAGAGGGCAGAAGCTGCCATCGCTGTGGCACAGCTCATCTGCTTCAGGGAAAAGGCCACTCGGCTCAGGCGGTCCGAATGGGGGCACAGGTGATAGGAGATGCAGTAGTTGACGGTAAAGTCAACAGAGAGACCTACTGCAGCTGAAATGAAGAGAGACTCCACTGCGTTGAGCTGCCACTCCAAGAGGACCAAAAGGCCAACAGTTACCAGCACAGTGCCCGCAATGGCAGTAACAGAGAAAATGCTGAGGAGAACGTTCCAAGTAGTGAGCAGCAGCACCACGAAGGAAATGGCTATGGAGAGCCCCATGACCACCATCGTTTCTGTGCTCAGACTGTGCTGGAGGTTGTATAGCTCTAGTTTACTGGTAAACCACCCATTCTGAAGCCCCACGGGGGCAGTTTTCATTTCCTCTGTTACCCAGAGGTTGATTTCCTCATAGAAGTGTTTGGCTTTGCTGTAATTGAAGCTGTAGTGATAAATGGTTTGAAACTGCAGTACCAAGGCAGCAAGATTTCCCTCTCCGTCAAACCTGAGGCCCAGATCGTATGTTTCTGCCCCTTCCCTGCCTTGTTCCAGGAGCATCATTTTGATACAGTGCAGGAAGACTTCGCTTCTGTAAGGGAAAGAGAACTGGTTACAGCAAAGGTTGAAGCTGTGGTCTCGCTGGGAGCACTGCCGACTGTCCATCCACCTGATAAACTCCTCCATGAAGCACACGGTAGACTTCTGCTCTGCATCGGGGAAATAGAAAGTTTGGTTCTTCACCTTTTGGCAGAATTCAAGGAGCCACTTCTGGGCATCAGGGCTTTGGATTGTGAAGGTGGCATCAGTCACTAGGGTACCATTGCTTTTTGGGTTGAAATGGTCCCCATTATCCACGGGCAGAATGCCCCAGACTATTGTGACAGGCATATGCTGCCCTTCTCCATGCTCTAGCCTCTCAAACATGAACTGGTGGCAGTACTCAGAATCGTACCTCTCAAAGGGGTGGCTCAGCCGAAACACCTGAACAGATGACGTCTCAAGAGTCGGGAGTTTGAGTTTCGGGTTGGAACAGGAAATGTAGGCACCTCCTATTGCTAAAGCAGCAAACCAGCAAATCCAAATGTACCGAAACTTTATTACCCCGCAAGGCAGAAGCTTTTCAAATAGCAGCTTGGAGGTTTCACACAGCGTCTTCTGGAGACCCCTGAGAATGTAATGGAGGGAGAGGGCGACTCTCTTATGGCCAGTGTTTTTCCAGTAGTCTTCTGGCTTGTAAATGCAGGTTGTTGCTATGTAGCGCTCATACAGCACAGCCGAAGAAGGAAGCCAAGTCATCATGAATACCAGGTTCACCAGTACAGAGGTGCCCATGTAGACAGCAAAGCAGCGGATGGCTGTTATATTGCTGATGTAGCTGGCGTAGAAGGCAGCACCCGTCGTGAAGCAAGACGCCAGCATGAGATACGCAAAGTGGTGCATGGTTTGACTCACCCACTGAGAAAATCCAGCAGAAGGATTCTGGCTCTTGCTGAGGTTCCAGAGGTCGAAGAAGACAAAGGTGTGGTTGGCACAAACGCTGCTGAGAATGATGACCGCTGTCAGGTTTACAAAAGGGAAGTAGGTGAATCTGAAGGCCACCTTGTACAAGAAGTAGGAGATCATCAAAGAACTAACAACAGCGAGCAGGACCATCAAAGTAATAAAGACTGAGCGTAAATAAAAAGAAATGCTTAGAAAAATAGCTAATATTGCCAGAACTGGATACTTGGTATCCAGTAAAAGATAGTGCTGGAATAGTTTCTGTTTAAGGCCCAGGTCCATTCCAGTGATAGATGTATAGTTATCAAACAGATCCCAGGATTCAAGATTGTCTAAATAGATCCCCATCATAGATGCACCTTTCCTTGTAGGCAAAAACAGCAGGCTGTATTTGAGGGATGGCACTTGGTACTCCATTGTCTGGGGACTAAGAAAGTCTCTGTCGACCAAGAAGTGAAGAAGCTGGTAAATAGCATTGAAGCGGGTACATTTTTCTGGGACTTTGGCACACTGAGAGTGTTTCTGTCTCACAGTCTCAGGACCTATGCAAGATGGAGTGAGGATACCTTTGTGGTAGTCTGGAGCACAGGCACGAAGGAGGGCCAGGGTGTGGGAGATGTCCCCTTGGGTTATCTCCAAACAAGAGGACCTGTTGTACAGGACAGCGATGTAGTTTCCCAGAGACCAGCTTGGGCAGCATTCATTGGCTTCGGTACGTTGGCAGAGGTCTCTAAAATGAACATGTGAACGTATCTGAAAAACAGCCGAGGGAGCATCGTGTCAGATCCTCTGCACGCTTCATCTTGCAGCCCTATGGGGTTCTTTGCTTCTTGCAGTAATCGTCCCCTCCCGTCCTGGCATACAAGCCATGGCTTGCCATCCTCCCAGTGACAAACTGCCCATGCTAAAGATATTGAAACACACTGGCCTTTTGTCAAAAAATGAAACCCTGTTCACTATTTATATTTTATAACCTCTGATTTGAAAATGTGGATCCTTCTCCACTCTGTTAGTGACAGCAGTGCCCTTCATTTTACAGTTTGCAAGGCTAGAACAGAGACGGGATACACCTTTTACTATTTTATTTTATTTTATTTTATTTTATTTTATTTTATTTTATTTTATTTTTTAATTTTTATTTTATGCCTTATATTATTACTAGACTTGCCAGTACCATCACTGGCTGTTACTGGCCTGACAGCTGCTGCAGGCACAGCACTGCAGTGAGGGTGTTGTTGGCAATATCACTGGCAGCGCAGGCTGAGAGTGCAATATTCAGTGAGGCGGGTGGGTTTGGGAGCCTGCACTCACCTATGTGCTGTGGGGTGACTTAAAACCTGACTTGGCTGTGGCTCCTTGAGCTGCGTACCTGGCAGGGTGCAGTGTGAACATGCTGCCTCCTGCTAGCGGGACGTCAGGCTCTTGCAGCAGAGGTTTCCTGGGTCTGATCACTTAGAGTTATTACAGATCCTACAGCAAACACAGCTAATCCAATTAAGCCTCCCACTTGCAAAGCTTGCTGTGGCAGTCCCCACAACAATAGCTCCATTTTGGTAATTAGGTTCTGCTGCTCAAAATTCACAGCAGCTTCTGATGGACACCGCTGGCTTCTGGACCAAGTTCTTGTTCAGGGTCTGATTATTCTTGTTCAATGGCAGCGGCTACATTACTTCAGACCAGCTGATAGGTGAAATCATTCTTGTTTTGCTAAGTCAGTAAAATGCTTTGGAGTCCTCTAGGCTGAAGCCTGTTCTGTAGCTTACGTTATTTTTGTCTGCTACTTCCTTTCAGCTAGATATTAAAGATGGGAAAGTCAGGAAAGAGACAGCATGTATGTATGTTCTGTGTGACATTACTAACCTTGTCTTGTTCGATTTGACACATGGACTGAATAGCTTGCAAGTTCCATAAGCTCCCAGCAGTTGTGGACATAAATACCAGCTGGGAATAGCTCTTTTCTGAAAGAAAAAAAAAAAAAAGGAAGGAAAAAAATAGAAAGTATTAGGTAATGATGATGAATTAGCCAAGCTGGCTGGAGTAGACTCTGTGTGCATAAAAAAAATAAATAAATCTTGCTGTCTATAAGACTGCTATGGAGGGCTCCCTGGAGGGAACCAGGTCACAGATAGCTTGTAGTGAGTGGTAGCATCTGCCCTGTGCCGTCCGACCTCTGCTCTCCACCCATCTGGCAGCAGCAGGAGAGCAGGGGGAGGACATTTGCAAAATCCACTCTCCATGTTGTCAGCGTGCTTCCAGTGAGTGTTGTCACCTGGTTCTGCAACCCCCTGTTGCAAAGCAAGGAGCTGAAGTTCAGCCAAAAACTCCCAAGGACCCGAGGGTTTGGTGTTTGCCTGGTTTCAGAGGTGGAGTAGAGGCAGGGGAGGGAGTCAGAATACCTGCGTGCTGCTCCTCTTTCCTCTACTTTTTAGCATCCATCTGGGGACAAATTTTGTGTGTCTTGGAGTTTTCTCTCTCTTTTTTTTTTTTTTCTTTTTTCCCCTTTTTTTACTGTCACACGTTTTTCAAGAAGAAAAGAAGGAACAGGGATAGACTAGAAACAGAGAGGGAGGGGGGAATATGCATTTTTTTCATAGTATTCACTTTTGATACAGGTAAATGGTGAAAATGTTAGTCTTTTTATTTGCACCCTTAAAGTATATTTCTAAAGGGTAAAAACAAATATGGCAAAAAATCAGACAGAGAAACAACTCCAGAATTTCGGAACGAGCCTTTTCTAACCACTTGATTAGGAAGGGCTGAAAGATCACTATCCCAGAGGTGGCTTAGCCTTCGCAGAGTGGTATTGTATGCACTGCTTTCTCAGAGTGCTTTCACAACATTTCCCAGTGTCCTAAACTATTTTGACAGTTCTGAGCTCTGAGTGCCTGACACTTACTACCCCATCAAGACTTCACTCACCCGGGGGACCGCAAAAGAAACCATCTGCTCCGTAGGTTTGTTCCACCATTCTCCGTGTCCTGGCTTCTTGTCCTCCCTGATCAGCCTTTTGTCCTCTGCTAATGCCAATGTCATCATAGCTAGCAAGAGAAGAGATTGTCTGTGTAAGTAGAGAGATCTTCTGGCAATGAGTTACGTTGACCGGCAAGGCTCTGGTGCCATACACCTCGCTGCTGCAGCAATAACTGTCACTGTAGTCTTAAAAGACAGCATTGCTTTGATGAGAGCTTTTTGATATTGCGCTCACTGTGCCCTCTGTAGAAATCTGCGTGAGGCTACGTGAGAACTTGCATCCCCTTGTGCAGACATGCTGAGTCCCACTGCATTCTCTTAAAGGTAAACAGTGAAGTGAATGCATGGAGAGTTTAGAGCCTAACTCCTGGATTCCAGAGCAGGGAGTCCAGGTGCATTGCAGAGAAAGAGTGCAAGGCACTTCCCAGTGCCTTGGTTGCTTCTGAGCATAGGATATAGGATGTAATTCACGTAAATATCTTGGAACAGTGAGTCATTAACTTTATAGCCAACATTTTCCTCTAAGCCCCCAAACCAAACTCAAATACCTTTTCTTCTCGGCATACGGTGAAAGGGAGAAGGTCTTCTTGTAGCCTGTATGGCTCTCTACATTCCTCCACACGACGAGCTTTCTGCCAATGTCTGTATCTCGTGGCTCGAAACCCTGCAGCCAAGAAAAAGTGTTTTGTCATCAGCTTGCTTTCTAGTTTAGCTTAGTTTTCCTTAATGCTTCTCCTAGACACAGAAACTATACGAGATTATTACTGCATCTTGGAGAGATATAGAAATCGAATTTTCCCTGGAAATATGACCTCCCTTACATACCAGAAGCTGGTGAGGACATACCACCAGAGCAGCATGCTGGGCCTCAGGGAAGGAAACTTAACGCTGAATACCAACAGAAATGCTTCAACAGTGAGAGCTATTAATCAGTGAAGCAGTGAGATAGCAAGAAATGAAAGCCTTTCACTAACGTCCTTTAAAGATACAACAGGCCAAGTGGTGGCACATGCACTGGACACAGTCGTGGCTGGACAAAAGAGTGGGTGAAGTCACCGTTTCTCTTTTGGTGACTGTGGTATCAAGAAACAGCAAGTATTGTGCATTACTCTCAAATATTATGTCCGTCCAGAAGGAATCTTGCTTTGGTTGCACATTGTGAAGACGAGGGGAAAGGACAGCAGACCACTGAAAAGCACTGCCATTTTTTTCTAGTGGCTTTAGTGTCCTCCTTGATTTGCTGTCCTGCCTCTATCTGCAGAGAAGGAAGGAAGCACAGACTTATTTTATATGGCAGAAAGACTGTATCAATGGTTGGCCTGTGGACATTCCTTACGTTCATATTGACATTTTGTCTGTAAGGACTTACCATTAGGGGTTCAGAAAAATCAGGCAAATTTCCAACAAGCAGGCCAGCTAAAGTGCAAACTACAACCGTCACTGAACACAGCACCAGGACGGCTATGGGCCACTCCGCGATCATCTGAGAGTAACTGGAATCAACAGAAGAAAAAATGCAGCTGTTAAGGCACTTCTGCTTCGAGCATGAAACCTGCTGTTGAACCAACACAATGTTAGTGAAAGGAAGTAAAAGAGTTAGGCCTTTCTGGTTTGAGCATTTATTTATTGAAGAGCTGCGAGGCTCTAGTACAGCTATTAATGAACATATTATGCCTCCAACTGGATGTTTGCAGGCAATTCTAATTAACTTGGGTAATTACATTTTGCCTCCCTACATTTTCCTGCTTTTTCAGTCAGAAACAATAAAATCCAGACTGTTCTGTCCTAAGGCAAAACGAAGCTTTAAATGTTTAACTTAAAACATTGCATTTAGAAAGAGCTTTTTAGTTTTTTGTTTTGTTTTATTTTTTGTTTTTTTTTTTTCCTCCCCATTGTACAATCTAAGCTAGTAGCTACATTTACCATTTGGCCTGCAGATCTTCAGCCCGTGGACCCTGAGAAGTCATAGAATATTCTGAAGGCTCTTCTACAGATAACTATCTTAAGCAAGTCCGTTGTCATTGCTCTACATTCACTCACTGTATGGGGGCCTGCCTTACTGCTGGGAATTATGTAGGCATCTGCAAAATTAGAACGGGATGGAAACCACCGATCTGATGTGCGACTGCTGTTAGGATTGTCAGCAGCAGCCACGGAGTGGACAAGTGGCTTCTGGATCTGCAGGATGAGTGAATCTGTTAAAATATTGGAATGGGTTCCTTCTCTGGCTTGGCAGGTTTCTAAGTTTTTAAGATGTATTTGGATGTATTTCTGAAATATAAGAAAACCTTTGTTCACAAATAGTTGACAAATATTTGGGCTTCATGGGGAAGTGAAATATTTATGAAACTTTGAGCAGCTGTGCCAGTGTTTAGCAGCCTTGAGGATCCTGCTTGCTTGATCTTTTGCTTCTCTTTCCTCTTCACTGAGTCAAATAATGCAGCTTTCTTCTCCTAATTATAAATCATCTTAAACCCTTCAAACAGCTTTTTGCATGACTTCAGGTCAGGTCTGGTTTGGTTTTGTTTTCAATTTAAGGCTCCGTTATCAAATTTGTTTTCATAGATGAAGTCTACACTATGAAAATGAACAAAAATTGCCCTTTCCGCATTAGATTACATAATATCTGGAGGCTATTTTGGGTTAATTCCATGACCAATTAACAAATAAAAATAAAAATAAACTGCAGTATCTGATGCCATACCCAAACCTTCCAGAGAAAAACAGTTTACAAAAATCAGCTTTTAAACAGAAGTCAAAAGCAATCAAAGTATTTTAATTTTGAGAAACATATTAAAAATCCTCTGTATTTTGGAAAGGGTGAACTTATTCAATTTTTTTAAGGATGTCAAAAGAGTTCCAGGCATGTTTTCATGTTTATTCGGTTTAGGCATTCCAGCTGAAGCTGTTGTTTAGCAATGTTACATTCCACAACAGTACTGCACGCCCACATGCAAAATCCAAGTTCTTTGCGAGGAAGGAATTTCTGTTGCCTATTTTCATGCCCTAAACGAGAGTTTCCTAATACTGTAAAGAAACTCAATAAAGATAAAAACTGCTATAAAGCAAATACAATGGAAAATGTTCCTTTCACATTTAATTCTGATCATTAGGGGATCTTTATACTTTAATAATCAAATTTGAAATGTTTATGTAATTTCTTTTGTATTAAAGGTGAGCTTCATGCTGATAGGATCTCTTTATATGTTCACTTAACTTGAAAGCAGAAAACTGGAGATAAAATAATTGTGGTACTTAGCTTTTCTATTAAAATGCTATTTTCCCAAGCATGGCTAGACTAGCTGTACTTCTTCTCACTGTCAGGGAGCATCCTATACTTTTGCACAAGGATTGCCTCTTCCTAAACCTAACCTCCTTGGAATATTTTACATCTCTTAACTTAACTGCAGATTTTCTGGTATCTAACTGTATGAAAAACTAGGAATCGTTGCACGTAGTCTGGGTACAGACGTCTCTTCCACTGTAGCCTGTGAGAAAACACAGGACTCCACTGTTACTGCTATTGCTGCCCTCCTGATTCCCCGTCTGGTAGGCCAAGCTGGATTAATCCAATAAATGTGACTATATATATATATAAAGCTGTCGTATGGACTAGAGCCAGGCACCTGCCCTGAGAACGGCTATCAGGACTGCGTTGCTATTCATTAACGCAGGTTAAATTGATCTCGCAAGCAAATTGAGATTTTTCCAAGCAGATGGGAAGCACGGGGCAGGGAGCGCTGACCTTGCCTCTGAAGCAGGGCCTGCTGGGGACATAACCAGCAATAATGCTCCGCGTTTCCTAACAGCGGGGTAGGAGAGCGGTGATAATAGGGCAGAAGGACAGCAAGCTTTTGATATTAAACATACCTTTTTGGCATCCTGAAAGCTTTGTCGTGTCTGCAGACGGAAAAGAAAAAAAAGAAGGCGTCATGATCATTTATTATTTTCCTACAAAGCACAGTCCCGGGCTGCTAATGAGCAAGTTAACCCATTCAGGGGCTGCAAAGCACCAAGCTGAGCTGCGGCTGCAAGAGTTGTTTGGCACAACGTGGATTAGTCTAATGAATAGCAGAGCCTATTCCTCTCCCACTGGCATTTTAACTAAGCGTGATGGGAAGACAGGTATTAACTGCTCTTTTTTGCTCCTCTAAAAAACACCACAGAACATAATGGACATACACAGCAATCCCACATAAATTGCCCCGTAACACCTATCCATGAAAATCTATCTGTTTTAAGTGCTTTCCTACCGAATTTTTAAATTGCTTCTTGACAAGAGCATAACTCTTTACAAAATTCCATGAGCTGGGCTAACAGTGCCTACAGTTTTTATTCTCCGTTCAACTCAGCAAGGATTTTCCAGAAAGGTGAATCTCATTTGTTTCCTGAGCCATTTCAAAGATGTTTGTCCAATCTAGAGCAGTAGACGGCCAGTGGAGCTGCAAAAAACCATTTTACTGGTGTTTTCCTCACAGGGGAGCTTTTGTCATTCCTCTCATAGAGCTCTGAGGAACAAAATAGAGAAGCGTTCTCCAGGGGACCAAGGTTACATTTATTAACGTGGGGCTGGTGCCAACTGGTGCCCCTGCGGCAGCTCATCCCTCCTGGCACGTCGTCGCGAGTGGAAGGAACAAAAAAGTGACAAAGCAGAGCTCCCCACGGAGGAGTCACTCCTTGTGGCACGTGTAATAAATCACATTGTATTTTCCTCATTGTTCTCCATAGGTTTGAGAGAGAGGGGAGCAAAGAAAAATCCTCACTAGGTTATTAAAGAGAGGTCTCCTTTTGGCAGCATGCTGCCCATTCTGTGCTAATTCTCTCACAATAGCTTCTCGAGCAGATTTGCTCGGATTAAAACCCCCTTTCTACCATCATTACAATATCACTTTTCTGTCTGCTAGTCCTGCACATTCTGCCAGGGATTTGCAATCCAGCTGCATTTCCTGCTTAACTAACCTGTTACGGAGAACGCAGCTGACAGTTTTGTTGATGTAGTGTTGATGCAAATGCAAACACAAGCAAATTAAAGCCTCTGTTAATGGTTACAGAATGAGATCATAAAAGGCTTTTGTGCCTAACCCCACACGGCTGTACGAAGGCAAGGAATGCTGCACCATCTCCTAGCAGACACCGTTTGGTGCCTGCTGCTGTGGTAGCCAAGGGATCGTGGTCTGTGCCAACAGTGGGCTCCAAAAGGCACATTCAGTGAGGCAGGATGATGCTGGATGGGGCAGAGGATGTACTTCAGGCTGTTGAGGACGCCTGTGCTGTATGTATTGTTACAGCACTGCCAGCAAACATCCACCAAGCAAGCAATTTGAATCCGTGTGCTCTGCACACAAATGGATCTTACCTGACTCTGTCACGGACAGCACAGAATTTATATCCTTGTTGCTGTCCAGCCTGGAAAACCAAATCGTGCTCCCCAGCTTTGTATTTCTCACTGCTCTGCGGTAGCCAGTGCTTATTACCCTCTGCTGCCTCTCTCCTCCAGCACAGGCAGCAGATCCAGTGGGAGCATAAAAATAAATTAATTGTGCTTTTATCACTCAGAAACTCCACCAAGATAAAGGACTAGCCAGCTGGGTATCTTGCAATGCAAAAGGAGAAAAGAGGAGGACCACAGAATTGGCCGTGATCACAGCTGGATGATCTAGGAGTAGCGGGGTGACCTTGGCTTTACCCAGCGAGTCACCTTGAGAAGCAAATTCTGCGGGAACAGCATCTGTCTGTACGCCCCCCACAGAGGCAGAGAGAGCAAACTCCATCCCTCCCGGCTTTTGGGGGCAGCTGCTGCCTCAGACGGGGGAGAAAACCCACATTTCACGCGTTCCCCACTCAGACCTGCCTCATCCCCTCCCGCCGCCCACCACGAAGTTCGGGAGATGCTTTGCGAAAGCCTCTCACCTGACTGTCACAACGTGATGCTGCACCGGCCGAGAGGGTCGCTGCCCGGGGGACCACTGTTTCCAGGGGGTTTCTGAGACCTGGCGGTGGGGAGCTGGCATGGGGTCGCCGCTGGAAAGGTGGGAACACAGCACGGACCTCTCGCCGTGCCCGGGGAGCTGGGGCAGGCCGTAGCTGCCTCTGGGCTCCTGCTGGTTGCAGGGGTAATACAGGTGATGCTGCTGCGAGTCCTGGGAGCTCGACGGTACCTGCCCGTTGGACTGGGTGGGCGCTGGCCCCAGCGTGCGACTGGAGGAGGGCAGGTGGTCGCCCCCCAGCCTGGGGGATGCAGGAACGGGGCAGTGATGGACCGGGCAGATTCTCTCCCAAGAGGTGCCGCTGTAGCTGGGCTCAGTGTTGGCGATCTCTGGCATGGCGAGGCAGGTCTGGCAAGGTCCTGCATTGCGTTTTTCTCTGTGGGAGGAAATAAAGGGAGGGTGAAACCCTTCTCCGTTACAGCACCGTATTGACAGAAAAGCTAAACGGGGGAATCTTGCCTCCCACTTAATGCAAGACCTAAAACCTCCCCCTCTCTTTGCTGTATCGGGAGCCAGGGCTGAGCTGGACCGTGCTTTTTACAAGAACATCCATGACTCATTCAGGGACTCCAGCTGATGGTGAATCCATCACATCTTTGTGCATGTTGCTCCAAAATTATGAAAAATTGTGTAATGCTCCCTTGAACAGTGTTCAACTCCTCTACTGGCTGTGGTTTTAGAAGCGAGGTATGGCTGCAACGTGTAAGCAGAATTAAATTTTGCTTATGGCATTTTACTTGGATGGACCTCGTTGTTTCTTCTTATTTCTCCAAGATATTTCTGTGTGGAAGGGACAAGACAAACTGGCTGCTGATAAAGGCCTGGTCCTATCCCAGGAGCACAGAGTAATTACAGAGACCTGAGGGACCAGTTACTGTGTGACACCAGGAAAACTTTTCACCAAGAGCAGAATGAGGCCGCACTGATCCCAAAATGCCTCTCAAATTGCCATCTCAGTGTGTCGGGGAGCTTGAGCAGCACTGTGCTATCTGGAGCTCAAAGCAAGCACGATATGGAAATACCAGTAGTCTCTGGAGCTTGATCAGAGCACGTGCCGTGGTGTCTACAGCTGACTTATGTGCCTGCTCTAGTGTCTGGCATCGAGAATTAAGCATGATGGATGATATGGGCCAGCTAGAATCACAAAGTGTCTCAAGGCGTCACAGAATTTTGAGTGCTGGAGCGAGACAAGAATGAGATGAACTTTAGCCTGAGGCACCTGATGCGATGTGGAAAAAAAAAAAAGAAGGCAAAATATGTTTGAGAAAGGAATATTTTTGAAACTTTGCAGAGTTCATCTCATTTCTCTTTCAGACAGCCACAAAAAGACAGAATTCTAGCAATTACACGTCTCTGGAACTGCACCCAAATTTAACTAGCACAGTGATATCAATGACAAAAGAGATTTGGAGATTGCTGTTAGCTCAGTATTGCTTGAAAATTGGTATTTTTTTCCAGAAAGGAGGACATACTGGCCTTGGCAGCGCGTGCTATGTACTTTCCAACATCAATTGAGCTTATCAACACCGAGAAACTGTATTTCATTATTATACAAAACGGGCTCATTTCACTAAAATCATTACAACAGAGTAATGTTTGCAGTAGCTGCTCTTCCTGCGCTGGTGCGGAGACTCATGGTGCAGGCATCATGCTCGGCATTACTTGCACACAGTCCCAGTCCTGGGGCTAATAACAAGGAGACCCTGACTGGTTGGACACTCTCCAGTGCCAGTTTTTATGCCAGAAGACAACTGCAGACAGGGACGGCACGGTCAAGGATGCTCATTGCAATGACAGCGACTTTGGAAGCAAGAACTGATGTTCACATGCAGATTTGGGGTCACGAAATTCATTTGCTGGATATTTTTTGGCCTACAAAGGAGAGGAGAAATGGCAAAATGGTATCAAAGTAGTCAGCACATGCCCACGGCTGTGAGTGAGCTTCTCTGCGTCCCTGGGAGATGATGTACACCCAATGGCAGCAGTCAGACAGGGTCCGAGAGACCCTCGCCATTTCTTACGACAGTAGAAGTACAAATCGGTGGAAACGAGCCAAAGTTTGCCCTGAAGCAGGTGCCAGGAAACCCGCAGCCAGATGTGTGCACACCTTGCTGAGATCAGCTTGACGGGTCCTTCCCGGCAGTGCCAGCACTCAGCTGCCTCCGCTCCGCACTACAGAGGACTGGTAAGATTTCAGCCAGCTCGCTGCAGCGCGAGGGAGTGCTGTGTGCCAGAGCACAAGCTCCTGAACAGATTGTGGCAGTGACATCCCATCCACCCGCGGAGTTTGTCAAAAGAAAGAATACAAAATCCCATCGCACGAAGAAGTCCTTGCGGCCCTGTCACAGATGGATTAGCGGCAGGATTACCCAGACTTTCAGAGACCCTTGAGTTGGGTTACAGCTCCATGTGAAGGCAGTTTCCAACACAAGGCTACAAATATGTCGTTGGTGTGTGCGAATGCAATACCGGAGAGTGCAAATCAAACGGCAGCAGTTCACGAGGTGTAATCTGAGGCCTCGTCTGGGCTTGCTACAGCCCCATCAGAGTCATCCCTGATGCAGCGTGGGCCAGGTGCAACACAGGCAGATGAAAGCTTACGGTCTGCAGTCACCCATCTAAAATGGCATATTTAGTCACTGCCTATCTACAGTAATTATAGAACCAACCATACCGGGACCTACTAACCACCACATCCCTTACAGCTCTGGTGAGCTGCAGGGGCAGGGTTTAATTGTGAGAGCCGACCTGGGGAGCATCTCACTTCCACTCTTGAGATCAAAGCGTAATTCATCGCTCTCTTCCCAGATTTCCAGCGGCTGGAGTGCAGGGTGATTCTGCTTTGTAGCTTTGTACTAGCAGTGATGGGACGGGGAATTTTCATCAGAAAGCTGGGATTGTGGTAGTGTCAAACTTTGGCAAGGTCTAGACCTTTTCCCACTCCCTTTTTGATGTCTCCAAGTTATTATTTTCCCTCTACCTTGAGCCTATCAAGCCTATTTTCCCTAATTTAGGTACACTTTAAATAAGCAATGTTTTCCTAAAATGCATAATTGATTCACAGAGGCTGCCACACTAATGACTTGCACTTTTTGTATTCCCACACCAGTAAAATATATATATATATATATTTCAAAGTAAAAAGAAAATTATTTTCCATTTAAACTGCTGGATTTGCATAGGGACCAGAGGCTTTGCATAACTGAATTCATCTGATGACTGCACCGCCAGGTCTGCCCGCCTCATCTGTAACACTGGACAGAAGAGAAAGGCTTTCACAAAAAACGCTTTGAAGATGCTCAGGGAGATGCAGGAAACAGGCAATGAAAAATTCTTTCTCTGAAACCCCTCAGCTACAGAACCTCCTGGTGGGTTGCAGATTGCGTCCAGGTTTTTTTGCACATACATCAATGTTCTCAAGGCTAATATTTCACACGCAAGCCCATTCCCCTTGTTTACCATCTCTGCTGCGGATTTCTGTCTGGTTCCATCCTTCCTCCACATTTTGTCTCAGCTCCATCCCCTGGCTGCTCAGTGGCTTCATATTTTAGAATAACTTTAGCTAGTTCAAATCATTCACTCGCGACTCTTCTTCATCATCTCCTTTTCAGGCTAAACAATTACAGTTCTGTCAATCACCCTCTGGATCCAAGTTGCCTTATGCTCATCTCTCTCCAACGCCGTGACAATGTGACCTTGGTTATCCAAAATCTCCAGGGAAACCTGGAGCTCACAAATAATGATAGCTTTGGGTAATTACTGGTGGCAGTTCTGCACATTTTGGGTTTTCGGTTGCTACGCTCCCAATTAGCCAGGATGCTGGCGGGCTAAACATTTGATCTGCTGAGGGCTGCACCAGAGACGTGGTCCTTGTTTGTCTGCCTGTGAGCAGGTCACGAGCACTTTTCCGGGCCCACGGGACCCTGAACTGTGCTTGAAAAATGGTTGTGGGGGAGTTTCTGATTTCTGTTTACTGTCAGGCAGGAGAAGAGGTGAGCAGAGTACTGCGCTGGGCTCTGTGCCACTAACAAAAGCCAACACCACAATTCTTTTGAATGTTCATTCCCATCCTGGGACGTGTCAGATGTTTGACATCTCTGGGATTGTGTGGGCAGAAATGGTCTCTCAGCCTCAGAAAAGCCTACCGAAGCAGCCTGACAGCCTCCTTTTTCTTCTTCAAGCTCAGCTGGATGCAGCCGAAGTGATGCAGAGAGAAGAAAGAGGAGGTGTAGGGCAAGTGCCAGACTGGAGCTAACTGCTCCTGTTACCCACAGCAGTCAGTTGCGTTTCTCATGCTGCTTTCCCCTTGAGATGTCTAGACAGTATAATAATCCAATTTATGAAACTGCCCGAGTCAATTTGAGTGCAGGAGTGCTTTTCTGAGACAAGTGCCAGGGCACAGGCAGCCCACCTGATGTGGGGGAGACAGCAAAAGGACTGAAGCCTCTTCCCACGGTAAAGCAGTCAAGATAAGGTCAAGGTCAGGAAAGAGACAGCTTGCTGCCACTCCACCTCCGCTGGGGTGCGGAAAGCTTTTTTTTTTTTTTTTTTTTTTTTTAAGAAAGGTTATTTATCTCATCCTTTGCATACTAAGGAGAGGATCAGAAAAGCAGCTCTCTGCATAGAAATGATGGGCATCACCTACCAAGCGATGGAGCTGATACCAGAGTCAAATGGCAGCGTCTCCCATCGACGGGAGAATCTCAAGGGGGAACAAAACCAAGCGAGAGTAAGGGCGGGAGCCTGTGCCTTGACTACAACCAGATCCTATTTCCACAGGAACCTTCGCTCAATCAGATATTAAGCACTGCAAAATTTCATTCACAAATAGAAGCTAGTGTTATTTTCTTTCCCTTTTTTTTTTTTTCTAGCCAGGTTTTCCTTGCACATCAGCTGCACGAGTTTTCCCAGATGAATAAAAGGAGAAATTCTTTCTGAATTAAAACCATGTGCTAGAGGTCAGCTTCCACTGAGACGAATGGCTTTTTCTTCGGGAGTTGTAAATGACTTTTTAAGAATGGGATTTTATACTAGAATTTAAACAGAGGTTTTCTCTTTCAACATACCCCCAGCAACACAGCAGTGAAGCTCTCAGAAGAAAAAAAAAAAAAGAGCTTGTGTTTGCTTGTGTTTTTTAAGGTGATGAGAGCACCCCTTTTCAGAAATTAGGGAAGGGTTCATTGCATTTCACTCTCACCTATCATCTAGATCCAGTGCCGAGCTGACAGGGAGAGACGGGCACTTCTCGAGCAATTTGTCTCCTCCTTAGGCAGGGTCAAATTCTTGTGCACAGGAAAATTTCTGTGTAGCTGCTCCTCGTTTTGCTTTTTCACTCTAGCAGCAGAACAGTGCGTATCCTTGAGAAGAGCTACAATCTTTTTTTTTTTTTTTAATGAGACTCCTGAGTATGTTAAATCTTCATGAAAAATTAATGAGACTGCAAAACTCTGCTTCCCACGTAGTCTGCCAAGAAAAGTTTAGTTTTATAATTCCTCCCATTGACTCGCCCGAACAGCCTTACCTTTATTTACCCCAGGCAGCCCGTGCTGCTGTGGGTACGGGTATGTGCGACGGGATGCAAGCAGACACAAAGGGCTCGGTGGTCCCCACCCAGGCTTCAGCGCCAGGGTAGGTCTGGATGCAGTTTGCCGTATGCACACTGGCAGTGGAAAATGTGCAGGTAAAATTGCGTTTGCTAACTAACCCCCATTTGGAAGAAAACGAAAGAAAACAATACCTTGCTATCCCGGTCCTAAAAAGGTCGGAAAGAAGGGGTTGTTTTCAAACACGGGGAGTTTTCTGGTGGTAAATTCAGCAGAGCATTGGCTAGGGCTGGAGGACAGGCAGTGCTGAGCTAACCATTCGGTGGCTAGTGAAGAGCCGTGCATGAAGAAGCAGTTACATATGTGCTTGCTCAGGAGTCGGAGAGCGATGCCTGCACTTAATTGCCATAAATTCTAGTTCTCAAGTATGCAGCACGAGTGAGATTACAAACACGCCACTTTCAGATGGCGCAACTCCTAGTGTAACTTAACTCTCCCAGCCTGCAGCACTCATTGCAAAGGACCCAGTCAAATGAGCAAGGATTACCGAGGCAAGCAAAGCTAACGGGGATGCTGGTAGCTCAGCCCCCATCCCATGCCACGAACCGAAAGCAGGGCTGGACTGCATATATAGTCACTCGGCGAGCTCCGAGACCCAAAACCACCCAGCCTCAGGCTGAGACCTCCAGAGCTAAGGAGATGAAGACAGAACTGAAACTCGGCTTTCAGAACGGATTTGGGTTTTGTTCGCCTCGGGGTGTGCCCCGGTCAAACAAACCGAGGATGTGAACAGCTCAGATCTGTTGCCTCCGGTCTACCAAACGGCAACGTGCTTGAAAATTTGGGGCGGCTCCGTGCCCGTGATGCTTGTTGACATTTCCAGAAAATTAACACGACCGCGGCCGGTGTAAGGCACCAGGTAAGGGAGCACAGACGGCACGGGGGGGGGGGGTGAGCAGGAGAAGGCTGCGGGGTTTTATAGAGAAAACCTTTGGAGTGAAAACCCAGCGCGAGGAGGACCGAGCACCGCCGGCGACAGCCCGGCAAAAATCCTCGGGGGAGGCCAACCAACGCGGCGGGCCCCCCGGAAAACGGGGAAGATTTGGGCGCAGCGCCCCACCGCCACCCCCCCCAGCCCCCTCGGCTCCTACCTGGGCGAGGCGAGGCCGCGGCCTCCGCGAGGCCCCTGGGGCCGCTGCTCCCCCCGGCGCGGCGAGGCCGAGCCCGGCGCGGCCTCCATGGCCCGCGGGAGGCAGCGGCGGAGGCTGGCGGCGGGGCGCTGTCCGCGGTGCTGAGCGCTGCCGGCGCCGCGGAGGAGGAGGAGGAGGAGGAGGAGGGTGAGGAAGAGGAGGAGGAGGCTGCGGGGGCCCGGCGCAGCGCTTGCGCGGCCGCGGAGGCGGTGCCGGTGCCGGTGCTGGCGGCCAATGGCCGCGGGGCCTCGCGGGCTGCCCCCGGGGGAGGCTGCGGGGTGGGAGAGCTGGGGGGAGGCCGGAGGGGAGGCTGGGCGCTGTGCCGGGAGGGGTTGAGCGGGTGGGGGGTCCCCCGAGCGAGAGCTCTGAGGCTGGACACAACCATGCTCGCCCCGCCAGCCTCACCCCCAGCCTCACGAGGTGGCGAGGGCGTGCAGCGAGGCCGGCGGCGGGTTCCAGCGGTGCACCCTTGGGTGGCGGGTCCCCCGTCCCGCCGGAGTTGTGCTGCTTTGGCCCAAGATGGGAGAGCGCCCAGAAGCACTCCTGGACTTCATGCGGCGGGTGCAAGGCAGCGTTTTGAAGAGTTTGGGCTCACCCTCTGGTTGCAGCAGCATTAAATAGGTAAACAAGGTGTCGATGTAGTTTTGACATGACGTGGAGGACGCAAGGAGGTCAGACCTGCTGGCATTGCTTGTCAGCACTGCGGTAGCCACACATCGCCCTGCGCCATGGGCAGATCTTCCCAGAGAGCTCACAGAGCCTCAGGGTGGCTGCTCCTTCTGCAGCCTCCCTCATTGCGATGGCCACGGTGTTATTTGTGCCAGGAATGGCCTAAGCCTTTCCCATAGCCATGCATATGGCCAGGGGAGTGGCAGTGACCTCCCGTGTGACCCTGCCTGAGGCCATGATGATGACTATGACCTTCTCCTTTCTCATGGCCGTGGCCCTCACGGGGGCGGTGACCTTCTTTCTCATGAGGACGGCACCCTTTTTGCTTCACGTGCTACAAAAAAGCCAAAGCAAAAAGGGAGAGTATTAGACCGAAGGGTATCCTATAATTCCCACTAATCCTCTAGCTGCTTGGAATAAGCCCTTCCTGCCTTAATGACTTAAATGCCTGAGACAGTTTAACGAACAAAAAGCTTTTCCTAATGCTTGTGTGCTGACTCTCCTACCTGTAGGCTCACGCCTCTCTGAACCCAGCAGGAGACAGTTTCCATGGACAGGCTTCAGGCAGCGCCGGCGTCCTGGCGTGACAATCCCTGCTGGGCTGGGCTGTGGGGTGCTGCCTACGGCGAGGGGAGCAGCCTGCTCTGCTCAGCCTGAGCCACAGAAATGCTGCTTGCCCGGTAGGATCGGAGCCGCCGAGCACCTAGTGCTCGTGTTGCATTATGTGGCCCGGCAGGAAATACCGAAACCTGGTATCTGCTGTAAAGATGGGCTGGGATTAACGCGATGGCAAGAACATGGGTGCCGTTTCCTTTTCTTTCTTCCCGATGCTAAATAATAATACTTACAACAGTAAGGATAATAATAAAGCCACGGGAGCTGAAAGGTGGGTGGGAAGAGGCTGAACTGCAAACCTCCCACCGCTTCTGACAGACAGTCGCATCCCACAGCTTATAGTTTGGCTCAGCCCGATGTGTGAACTCCTTGTCTGTGAAGTGGGGGCGATAACACTTCCTCACTCCCACGGTTTGGCAGGATTCCTCTGTGGCTTGCGAGGTATTCGACGTGGATTTTTTTTTTTTTTGCAATTGCCCTTACACGGGGACTACAGCAGGGCTCGTGCCACCAGGTCGCTGCTAACCACGGTGCGAGGTGTCAGTGGGGCTGCCCGCCTGCCTCTCGGGGCTGTTTTCACAGGGCTGGGGCTGGAGTGGTGGCTTGGCACGTCGCATGCTGGCTTTTTTTCACCCTTCGGCAGTGCGGGAGCTGGCTCCTTGCCATGGCAACCCACATCCAAGACCTGCCGGCATCAGGAGGGTCCAGCTGGTCCCCAGTGTGCCCCAGCGCGAAGGGAGGTGGAGGCAGGTGAGCGAGAGGGACAGAGAGAGAAGTGGCCAAAAAACAAACCAACCAAACAAACAAACAAGCAAAAGCTAGAAAAAAAAAAGGAGAAATACAGCAAAAAAAAAAAAAGGTGGGGTCAGGAATATTAAAAAAGCAGACAGACAGTAATGGATATGTGTGGAAAAGAGAAAATCTGATGAGCAGAGATCAAGGGGGAAGGAGAAGGAAAATATACGACAGGTGAACGGGATAAAGATGCACCAGGGGTGATGCAAGAGGTGGCTGAGGCAGGTTTACAGAGCTGCTGTGCTGCAAAAAAAACCCTGTCATCCAAGACAGCAATTTTCTGCTGCTGCCCCTGAGAAACTTAGGGGATCCATCAACTACTCCTCATTTCACGAAGAGCATCCAAGAGCAGCAAGCCTGCTGTCTCTGGGCTTGAGCTCCCCAAACAAAATTGGTATTTGTTGCAAATGAAGACAGATTTCTTACCTCTCCTGATTGACCTTTGAAAGAGATGAGAGAAATAACTTTGCATTTAAGCTTTGATACATATCTTACTTGAAGCTTTTTTTTTTTTGTAGCTTATTGCTTTTCCTACCCCCTTGCTCACCGTCCACTTGCATTTCTTTGACAAATAGAAAGCAAAGCATTGCCCCTCCAGCTCTCCTTTGTAGGACAGAATCTGAGTCAGAAGTGAACACTGCATTTCACGTGCTGCGTGTGATAAATTCCCACAGTTTGGACATTCTCCTACCTCTCCTGCTAAAGTCAGCAAGAAGGCTCCCTTTATCCTTAGGAGTACAAGCTGAGCATAACCTTAGAGAATTCTAAGAAGGCAGAAGAAGGCTTTACTTTGATGGGCTGGAGATGTGACCGAGAGCATTTCCAAATGGATTCCTGTCACAGTTCAGTGTGCATCATTTCACAGCACCCTATCTTAGCACAATTCATTTCCCTTCCCTGTAAATCAGCGTTTCCACAAGCAGAATTTAGCTCGGTTCGTGATGTCCTGACCCCCTTAGCAGAGCTCAGCATTTCGCACGCCGGGTGCTGTTGGCTCAGCGAGGCCCACGCAGTGCCCCAGCACACTCGGAGCACGCTCGGACAGGCTTCATTTTGCAGTCTCCTGGCTGATTGCTGACACTTGGCATTGACTTTTGGCTCGGATCACTTCGGTTTGTCTCCACCAATGCTGTCACAAGACATCCCCCCTGTGCTCCGCACTTTCTGCTTTTGCTCCCATTCACCTTTTTACAGAGGTGAACTTGCAACTTGCTGTTGAGTCTTTTGGCATGTTTCTCGCCCTTGTTTCCCTAGGAGATGCTTTGGGGTTTGGCCCCTTTGGAAACATGGGCCAGGCTATTTTGTGGTTCTAAACTAACTATTTGTTATAGGGTTGAAGAGCCTGCATTGCCTAGCATCCCTGGAATGGCACAGTGAGCCAAGATGATACATGCCCAGCATGCCTGGAGCTACACGTGCTCTGCTTCCCATGCCTGACAGTTGTTTTCAGTCCCTATCATTTAGACATTTATCTTCCTCAGAATAGGACAAAAAGAAAATTCCAGCATCGTGAGTGGTCTGGGGAAGAAAGTCAGTTGTTGGGCAAAACCTGACAGCATCTCAATAACAGCCGAAGGGTCCCTTACCTGAATGCATAATGGGTTGTTTTGGGGGTCACAGGCAAAGGAAAACAGCTGTCAAAGGGAATGACAAAGGAAGCTGCTTTTATCGCAGTTGAAGACATCTCTTTCTCAGCCCCCGGTGTTACATATGTACGTGACTAACACCAAATGCGCTCTGCCAAGGCAGCTGCTGTATGCAAAGCAGCTCCTGTTCTCAAAAACATCGCCGAGCACGAGCACATGGTTGGACTTTAAGACCAGAGAGCAGCGATGGTCATCTCCTCCCTGTACAACACAGACTGCTGTGTTTACATCAGCTGCTATGTCAGAAAACCTGGGAGCTGCTGCAGCACCCATCAGACGCAAAAACTGTTGCACAGCAAGCAGTGCTTTCTGCATACCCAATCCTCTTTGAGCCCTGGGGTTTTCAAATGGCCATTTCTTCGGTTAGGTGGATTCCCAGAGCACCTGGGGAAGAAAAATGAGGTGGAAATATTACCTGCGCGCCTGTACTTTTTCCAGCTAGGGTAAATCCTCAGGGCCTTTTCTGCCCTGATTGCAGCGATCCACAACCAGCAGCAGGATTGTGTACGCAGCACGTGGCTGTCCCCCAGCTGAGCCATTCCCACCAGCCGGCGCAGCCATGTTGCACAGCAATGCTCCAAAACAAGCCCTTGCCTTTCTGGCCAGACATCCACATTCTGCTGCTTCCCTCTCTGCTGTGTGTCTGGCTTTGTGAGCAGCCAGTGCCAGCACAGAGAAAGAAACAGCAAGTCCTGCAGTCCTTCTGGCAACCGATGCGAGCAGGCTGCTGCAAATACGGCTACATTCATACCGTGCCATCCCCATCCAAGGAGGAGGCTGGCACAGAGCAGGAGCTTCACCTAGACCTTTGCCTGGACCTGCTGATGGGAGTGAGCAGCTGTGGTGGCTGAAATTCTGGAAGCCAGGAGTCCCTTTCCTCAAAATCTGCCTGGCTCTTGTCCCTGCACTGCAGCAGCAGAGAAACTGCTTGTGCCCATCGACCAGAAGCTGTTGTTGTCCCCACTGCCTGGTGCCATCTAAAATATATCCATTCTGTGGCCTCTCTGTGCTTGGCTGGTTTGAAACTGGTAGAGCAGATCTCTGTGCTCTGTTAGGGTAGGCTTGTGCTGATCCTGAGAACATTTCATGCCCTCAAGGAAAAAATCCAACAGTGAACAGGGAGGCTGAGAAAATGGGACCCCAAAACTCTTTTAGGGACATAACTGATACCCATAAGCCCATTCCTTCAAGCTGAGACCTTCTTGCCTACCAAACATTCATACAGAGGAATATTTTCTTCCACAGTGACTCGTCAGCAGGATGGAGACAGGGTGGTCTGGATCAGTCCCTTTGCATGAGGATCCATCCCTCTCACTGCAGTGCTACCCTGGGTCCCAGGAAAACCACATTCAAACCCGACTGCTTGCAATGATGACCCCACCACGATGTTGAGGACAGTGCTTTTTCCAGCAAAATCACTCATATTATGACATTTGTGAGCATTTCTGCACAGAGGAGCCCTTGGAGTCACCGTGGTCATGCCAAGGCCGGAGATTACAGTGCAGCCTGTGGCTGCTCTGTGGCTGCACACGCTGCTCCGGTTTGCAGCAGGCTGCTGGTTTCCAAGCAATGTGAAACATCTTCGAGATCTGCAGCCAGCTACATTCGAACTCTGGCCTGCTACCGTGCTCACTGTAGCAATAAAATAGCAAGGGTATTTTCACTCCTCAAAGCCAGTGACTGTGTGCCAGTCCCCTCCCATGCTGGAAGATTTCCATGGGTACAGCAGCAGCAGTCCTGGGCTCTTTTGCTTCATAAACCCCTTGTTACCTCAGCCTGTGAAATTGCTTCCTTAACTAGAGTGCAGGTCCACAGGGCTGCTGGTGCTGTGTTAGCAAACCAAGCCCCGTTCACCTTCACTGTACAGAGCTTATTTTACAGGTGAATGTAGAGGCCCGCTTTCTGCAACTTCAGGAGGGCTTAAATTAGATATAGAAATGTGCTTTAGTCACGGTTTGATTGCCAAGACCTGAGTCTTGGACCCATCTATCCAAACAGCCGCTTGCTTCTAGGCTGACACACCAAAAATGTCAGCTCTGGGTGCCTGAAGAGAAAGGCCTGGACACACGTTCGGTTTCCTGTACAGAACTGGTCTGATTTGCTGTGCCGGCAGCACGGCACGGGTAGTGCTGTTGCAACCCAAGGACACACAGCTCTGCACGCATCCACACTCACTGGAGCCTGTCTTTTTCCTGCTTGTGACTCCATTTACATGAGTCAGATGAAGTGGTCTGTGACTGCATTTTTCTGGCTTGGAGTTGCACTGAGGCTGCGAATTCTTGGAAATATAACTATCGAAAAACAAAATTTGGTGCCTGTTTTCTTCGGCTCCTCACACCCCCACACAAGCTCACCCACCCTTCACGAAGAAAGCTTTAAAAACTTACCTGAGCAAGCAGAGGGCTAAGCTGTGAAGTACAGGGGCTGCGGCTGTGTGTGTGCTTTTCTATATCTGTACAGCTCAGGGTGTGATTGGCAAGCCTGATCTCAACCAGGGGCCGTGACTGATGTGATTGAGAAGAAGAAAAGAGCCGGATCAAGGGCAAACACAGCCCTAATCTAAATCACCACACAGTCATGCAGCCACTTCTCCATCATGTGGACGTGGAATCTCATGCAAATCCCAACAGGGCAAGGACAGCAGAGAGGAGAGCTAAAGCGTGCTGGAGGCAGAAACCAGTGGGTGCTATGGAGTATTGCTGTTTGTTTTAAAAGCGATTTGTATTCAAAGTCATTTGCTGACCACCTGCATTAGGTTTACATGTCATGGTTTTGGTAGTGGGGGGCTGCAGGGGTGGCCTCTTTGAGAAGACCCCAGACCCTGCCCCATGTTAGATAAGGGCCAGTTCTAGCTGGCTCCAAAGGAACTTGCTGCTGCCCAGAGCTGAGCCAGTAAGCCATGTTGGTTGCACCTCTGTGAGAGCAGATTTAAGAAAGAGAGAAAAACAACAACAACAACAACAACAACAACAACAAAAACAACTCTTGTGCCACATCAGCTGGGAGAACAAGGGGTGAGAAGCAGCCCTGCAGCCCCCAAGGCGAGTGCAGCAGGAGGTCAGGAGGTGCTCCAGGCATGTAGCAGCACTCCTCCTGCGGCCTGTGGAGAGGCCCCTGGTGGAGCAGGCTGTCCCCCTGCAGCCCATGGGTCCCACATGGAGCAGATCTCCACGCTGCAGCCCGTGGAGGAGCCCCCGGTGGAGCAGGTGGATGTGGCCTGGAGGAGGCTGCGGCCCATGGAGAGCCCCCGCAGGAGCAGGCCCCGGGCCGGAGCTGCAGCCCGTGGAGAGGAGCCCACACAGGAGCAGGGGGTCTGGGGGGAGCTGCCGCCCGTGGGGGACCCGTGCTGGAGCAGTTTGCTCCTGACAGATGGACCCCCTGGTACGGAGCCATGTGGGAGCAGTTCCTGAGGAGCTGCTGCCTGTGGGCATCCCGTGGGAGGGACCCACATGGAGCAGGGGCAGAGAGTGACCGTGAAGGAGCGGCGGAGACGAAGCGTCAGGGACTGACCGCAGCCCCCATTCCCCATTCCTCTGTGCTGCTCGGGGGAGGACATAGAAGAGAGTGAATGGGGGAAGGTGTTTTTAGTTTGAATTTCTCACGGCTCTAGCTTGTTAGTAATAGGTAATAAATTTCATTAATCTCCCTATGCTGAGTCCGTTTTGCCCGTGATGCTAACTGTTGAATGATCTCCCTGCCATTATCTCAACCCCTGACCCCTTCCATTCTAGTTTCTCCCCCTTTCCCTTTGAGGAAGGAGAGTGAGAGAGCAGTTGTGGTGGAGCTCAGCTGCCCAGCTGGGTAAAACCACCACACCACTCTGTCCTGATGGGCTTGGAGGATCTGTCACCTTCCAAAATTTGTACAAAGTTATCTGTGCCAAGAGGAAGCATCCTCTGCAAAATGTGTATCAATCAGCAGAAGGTGCAAGATTTCAAAGGAACTGAGGAATCAGGCTCACGGGGCAATTCGAACAGCCAGTTATTATTTCTGTCCATCACACATGCCCAGGATGTGTGCTGGAGCATGGCCCAGGGAAGCACAGGGCAGAGAGGTCCAGGCAGGGCCCTTCTCTGCTTCTCAGGGTGACCACAAGGTTCCTGCAGTGCTGGAAACCTTTGAGTGGCTGTTGATACAATACCGTGGGCTGAGAAGGTACCAGGCATACGGCGGTGGTGTTTCTGGGCACAAACACAGTGCAAACTGAAGGAAATCAGAGATGTGATGAGTTTGATGAAGGGGCAGGAGGCCCATGGAGACCTAATTCAGCATTGTCTTGGCAGGGAAAATCTCACTGTAAAAATATTGTACCATTTTCTGCAGTGCTTTGTGCTGGCACCGAATCCACATTTGCTCTGAAGCAGCCCATATGTTCTCACCATTTCCCAGCGTGACTGACAGTGAGCCAGTTCCCCCAGGGCATCCTGAGATATCCGAGACTGCTTTAGCCTTTGCGGGTAAATACTGTCCTTAGGAGGATTTGGTACACAAGTTCTCAGCTGGGGAAGGCCAGAGAAGATGCTGGGACATCAACTTTTGTCTTGACTAACTGTCTCTGCTATAACACCCTCTTTAGCTTCAAAATGGTTTGAAAATGATGACTGACTTTTAGTGGAACTGAGGTTCTTGCAGACAGCCTTCACAGCATGGTCCTGCAGGATGCAGCCAAATACCTGTACAAAATCCAGCACTTCAAAACCAGCCGTCCCCTTCCCAGGCTCCTGCGATTCACATGGGAGCCCTACATTTCAAGCCTCATTCTGCAAAAAACACAAAACCCAAGTGTCTCACGGCACATTAAAGTCTAGCACTGAAATACCTGTGTCTCTGGAGTATCAGTGGCTGCTTTTAGGTTTCTGTGTGCTTACTGAGGCGGTAAAAGAAGGAAAGGAGATCTGGCCTTGAGAATGCAATGAATTGGGGAAACTCCCTTGTCAACCCTAAGAATGAAAAAAGGTGTGGGGCCATTTATCTGGAAGGGGTTGAGACCTCAGGAAAGCCCTGGCACAGTGTCAGTCACCCTCTCTACATCCTGTGCACAACCCAGAAATGGGAGTTTTGCCCTGTTGCTGTCAGTCCTGATTTGCAGCACATATACGGTCTGCTAAGTGTGGAAAGGATGCTGAGTGCAATATGTGACCCATATTGCTAAGACAGCCTTTGGTTCTCTCAGCTCCAAGAGAAAAGCAGCAAGCTAGATGCAGACTCCCTAGAGACCACGAAGGAGAATACGAGGAACTTATGGGGTTTTTGAAATAATTCCAGCAGAACCGAAAGACCTGACCTCTCAAGTGAGAGTTGCACCCCTCTTGGCAAGAAGATGTGGGAGGAAGCAGGACATGGCTAAGACTCACCCTCCCACCATCCATCCTGACAGAGAAGGGAGCAAGTCACATTTTTTCTGCTGTATCTGTTGCATCTCTGCACACCTTGCTTTTCTCATATCATATTTGCTCCTGGCTTGATGAAGGTAAATTGTTGTTTAAAGGGAAGTATCACAGTCGGTGGGCCTCAGACATTAAATTTTCTTTTCAAAAGGACGGATCGATAATAAATATAGCAAGGGGAACACCGTGAGGCACCATTTGCTGACAATACCTTGGGCCTCTAAGCTGTGCAGTGACACAGCTTTGTGCAAAAGGGGGATTTTGATTGATGCTGAGTAACACCCAGGTGAGAGACAAGCATATTTTTCTGTCTGTGGAACTGGACGCTATGATTTGAAAACACAGAAAGGGGGACAGCTCCAAGATTTCAGAATACTGATTTTTTGAAGCAGGAGATTGACTGGAGTCAGCTGGTCACATGAAAAAAGTCTGTTTTCCTGAACTGACATTTCTGGAATCGGTAAAAATAGAAATCTTATTTTAAAAAAAATCTCCAACTACCTGTAGTATTGTTAGAGACTTAAGCTCCCTGCTTTGCCTACAGCCCTTCTGCATCAGCAGATGAAAGTGCATTCAAAATATCTCCACAAAGCCACGTCTGAAGCCGGCAGCATGCTTTTCCCCAACACACATATCTCTGGCATCTCCCTCCTGACCTGGAGGCCCCTTCTGCCCAGAGCTCCCTGCTTCATTAGCAGTGTTGTTCACAAGAGGTAACAAGCACTGCCAGTTCCCGTGGTTTTGTGGCTGATACGACTCGTGTTATCACCGCTCGGCAAACACAGAGGAGGTATCAGTTACCAGGAGACTCTCAGCCTTGCTAATCTAATTTTTCAATAAGGAAAGTTTGGCTGAGAGCTCCAGGGAGTATTTAACTGTCTGCCCTCCTGTTCCATCTCTGTAAAGGGGAGACCATATTGCTCTTTCTGTTGTGGCAAGGCGTATTTAAGGGGTTCCTGCTCTCCCCTTCCTCATTTGGGTTTGTTAAGGCAGTGCTAACAGATTTACAAGCAAGAGAAATTCTCAGCCTGTATGACTCTGTCCATGCCAAGAAAAAGAAATCAGATGAATCAGCAAATCAGAGTGGTATTGGCTAGGAAGTTTTAACATGGGAAGGGCTTTTTATTTCATTTTTTATCTTGGTGAATCTAAGCTTTGTTGCAATGCTTGCAAAATATGAATATTTCAGTCTTGCCAAGGATGTGCTTAAATTCCACCAATAAGTGATTTTATGCTGTGAGTCTGTAGTAAAAGCCCTTTTCTCTCTGATGTTTGACAACCACAATGCATTCAGCCCAAAAGCAGTGGCACCTCCTTTAGCTTCCTTGGGCACCCCTTATCACCCTATGGTCAGAGACTCACCAGCTGCCCCAACATGGCAGCATTGAGCAAGAAACTTGGCTTTTTCCTCTTGCTTTAAAGCCTTTGTGCTGCTCTCACATGTAACCCTTACTTTGTGCATCATCCCAGCCATCTAACCCCACTGCTTGGTGATGGCATAGGAGATTCATCCCTTCCAGCTCCACCTCCCTTCTCAGCATTGCTGGACTTGAAGGGCTAAAGCTGAACCTTCAGTTGCTGCCTCAGCTCAGATCATGGCCTGGAGATCGCAGCAAGCTGAGTTATTTGCTCTTTACCTCTACTGGGCCAGCTTCTTGGCGGGCTTCACCGTTCTGGTCCTCCAACCCAAACCCTAGCTGTAACCCCAAGCCTTCACAATCCCCGTACAAATTGCTGGTGAACACTCCCTCTTCAGTTTGCCTTTTTGCTCTAAGAACCCCATGGACCTTGCTGTAACCCTTGATAAATCACTCTCTTTGGTCCTTGTGGCCAATGCACAACCCTAACATTACTTTTGTGCCATGGTTAATGCTGGGCCAGTGAGCACTGGAAGCCTTGAATCTCCATGTAGAGGACTGAACCCTTCACTCAGAATGACTGTTCTGGGGTAAAAGTTTGGGTTTTGTCAGGTTAGTTAGGAAAGAAGAGAGACGAGTTGTCTAGGTGTGGGCAGATGATGGGGTTGGTGAGTCTCTTCTGTCTGGCTCTGGGACTATGGGGGGCCGTGCTGCCTCCTGCACAGACTCCTGGGGTGGTTTCCTAGCAGGATGGTTTCCCTAAAACCCGTTTGGTGGCTCTGGCAGGTTTCTGGACTGCTGTGAAGGTGACGATCAAAGCTGCAGCTGGGATTAGTACCAGGTATAATGAAGGACAGAAGAGCTACTCTGAGACACATCCCTAATCCTGGCAGTTTAAGGTAGCACCAGTGAGACTTTCCTCTCTGCCAGAAGGATCTCATCCTGCCTACACAGGGCTGGCACATCCCAACAAAGGATGGATCCGTCCCGTCCTCATGGGGCTGAGCTGTCAGCCCTGTTCCCTATCATTGCTGTAAACGTTGATCAGAGCTGAGCCACGCTAACTTTCCTCCCGTAAGCTACTTAGTGCTGCTGGCACCAGTAATTTCCTTAGCCCTCTGAGCCTTCATTGGTATAACACGGACAGTAGCCAACGTCAGCCCAGACCCATCGTATGCCCAGGGCCATCACAACCAGGGAATTAACCATGATCCCAGCCGTCATCCTGCATTCAGCTGTGAATTTGCCCCTTTTGACTTCACAATAACAGCCCTAACCCTACTCAGACCACAGGTAGTGGCTTTATGGCTGGATCTAACATGATTCCAGCTGGTCTGGCTCCTGCACGGTCCCCTGTGATGGGAAGGAAGCTCAAGCTAGCAGACCTGGCTGCAAACTGCTGATCCCTGCCCGTGCCAGTCTCTTCCCCACAGGACCAGTAGGATTCAGCAAGAACCAAACTCTTCTGTCCAGATGGCACCAGTGCCAGGGATTCAAGGTCATCCAGGGAACCACCAGTTGA
Source organism: Anser cygnoides (assembly GCF_040182565.1). Classification (NCBI taxonomy): domain Eukaryota; kingdom Metazoa; phylum Chordata; class Aves; order Anseriformes; family Anatidae; genus Anser; species Anser cygnoides. The sequence goes on from NC_089877.1 coordinate 35,579,986, forward strand.
CATTTGGAGAGGAAATTGGCCAAAATTAACAAATTCCTTTTCAAGAGACTGAAGAAAATGCAATATTCCAGGAAGAAAGGAAATGGATCTTTTTCCTTTTTACAAACCCAATTCTAAGCCCCCTTATTTTAGCCCATCCTAATCCTGAGTGCTTGGGCTGTGATGTGTCCCCAGCCCTGCTCCATCACTCTGTAGGGACAGTGTCAGAAGGACCACCAGAATGGCCAGGCTCCCAAACAAGGTCCTCCTCGCTCACCCAGGGGCCAGAAATGGATGTCCAGAGAAAAGTAAGTACAGGGCAAGCACATATGATGGTTCCCCAAGTATTTTGCAGGGGGTTCTCTGAGTGTGATATGATGTGCCCAGTTAGGAAACCTCCACAGAACTGTGTTCCAAATATCTGTGTGGTCTCCTTTTGGACCTGGGAAAACCTTCTGCCTCCATGTGTCCCTCAGCAAGGTGTTCCACAGATAAGAAAGAAAGCTTTGGTGGTTTTGAATTTGGCTCCTGCTACCTTCATCTGATGGATGGATCTGATGGATGGATGGATTGTCTTTAATGGATACAAACAGTGAGAGCGGCAGTTGGGGGACATCACGGGTTCAGGCAAGCCATACTTCACTGCCGTAGCCATGGTCAGTGTGGTTCCCAGGTCCAGAGAGGGAACAGAGAAAGCCCTCGTCCCAGAAGTACACTGTTCCAAGTGAAGGTCTCAGAAGGCTCCCTCAGGTACTCACTTCTTTGCAAAGCAAGTCACACATACAGGCACTAGAGATGGAAAGGCTGGAGGGCAGGAACAAAAAAGCATCTACCAAAAATGGCAGGAATCAGCTTTTTTTTTTTTTTTTTTTTTTTTTTTTTTTTTTTTTCAGAAAGAAAGCCAAGGCTGAGACACTCAGCTTGTGCAAGGGGAGAATCAAGGCCAACATGGTTCAAATTCTGACCATAGCTGGGAAAAGGACCAACGTCTCCAGCTGGGTTTTAATTTGCCCTCTTGGATCACGATTTCCATCCTTCTGCAGCATGGGTTATTTGCATTTTTCAGAGTTTTGTGACACTAGAGTGTGGTACTTGGCCAGCCAGACACAGAACAGCAAGTGTCTGCAAGTGCTTCATGTACCTCCACCCTTTCTCTCCACCCTAGGATTAATTACTGTTGAACTGGTCCTTTAATATTTAATTGTCACCTTGGCTCCCCTTTTCATCTCCTCCCTTCACAGGCGTCTCTGTGCCTCTTTCAGGTTGGTCCTTGCACTTTCTCTGGGCTCGTTCTCCAAATCAGCTCCACACCTTAATCCTGCGCAAGAAAAGTCCATCTCTCTGCTGAGCCCAGCCTGAACCCATGCAGCATCAGTGTGATGTGACGCCACTGGAGTCCACGAAGAGTCTTCAGTCCAGTTTAGACCCCGGAATTAAGGTTGGTCTCTAGAGTTTGCTTTTGAGTTCTGCTGGCAAAGAGAAGTGAAATGGTTTGTTAGGTTTTAATTGAGCTTGGATGGGATGGGAGCAGAATTTGCAATTTCTTTCTTGCTGCATTAGATTGGAAGTGGGTCCTGTTGCTGCTGTTGTAGCCCCAAAGTCCTGTGTCAAATAAGTCGGAGGTTTTATAGCTCACAAGGCGCACGCGACCATGTCAAGCTGGCTCTTGGCTTGCTCATTTGCACCTTGCGCACCACAAGCTACAGGCCATTGGGTTGACCATGCCCTCCTCCTAGATCCTGGCTGAAGCCATGTGCAGAAATGGGGAACCACCCTTGGCCCCTGCTGATGACAGCTTTCACCCTGGGCGAGCCAGTCGCTGTCTGCAACTCTCCATGCCTTCCCCGTGGACTGCATTTTCATAAAAGATGAAAAGAACCTGCTTGACTGGCTGTCCTGGCCACTTTCCACGCCTTGGCACCCTTCCCAAGGCTCGATTGTGTGTCCTACATCTGGAGGCTGGGGTAGTGAATGGGGTCAGCAAACCTGCTTTTGGCCCTGCTGTACATGTCTGGAAGTGGGAAGAGGGCAGATCCTCTTGGTCTTTGTTCAGCTTACAACTACTTCAGAGGCCCTACAGCAGAATGACAGGTTTTTCAGGAGTGGAAAATGTCAAGTGGGGTTGTGAGATCGTGAGTTATTCAAGGTGGCATTAAACATGGGTAGGCACAAATCTTACCCACAGGATGTGTGGCAACAACCTGTAGGCTGGGGAGATGTGCAGGGAGGGAAAAAAGAGGGGACAAACTCATCCTCCAACGGGTACAGAGTTGCTTTGCACATTTTGACAGGTTTCTGTGGTATGACTGCTATGGCTATGTGAAAACTGCTCTTATATCCTTTAACTAGCTTCGGTAGTTTTCAGTTTCATTGTATATTGATGTATTTCAAAATGAATGTCCCGGCAGTCCTTTGATCCCTGTGAGTCTCTCCAACTAAAGCCCGTTTAAAGTTTCTGGCTCGTCCCTCCTCCCAGTCTAGGGAATATGCTGACCTTTCTTCTGTCTGGCTTGAGGAAACGCCTCAAACTCCTTTTTATCCTGCAGTTGCAGCTGGCCAAAGGACCAGAGCAGGGGGGGAGGAAGGCAGGCAAAGGAGGAGTTTGCTTATTGCGGGGAAGTTTGCTCTGTGGCTGATACGGGAGATGCCTCCAGGCTGCCATCAACCTCTTCTTCGATAATCTGCATGTTCCCATGCCTCCCTGCATCCGACAGGCCCGGAGAGGGGCTGCTAGTTTTGCTGAGGAGGAGCACCTCTGAAACTGGGCCATGCAGCTTATCTGCAGTCCGATACCTGATATAAAAGCAGCCTCCCGGAGAAGCCAGGAATTAAATTCCTTCTACGGTTGGCTTTTTGGCAGCTGGCTGCCAAGCACAGCTAACTGCTTCTCCCAGCAGTTACCGAGTGCCATCTGTTGACTAAATGGTGGTCGTGCAAAAAATGGAAGAGAGCCAAGGTGAAGATGGGCGCAGTGCCCTTGGGAGAAGCATCGGCATGGGACTGAGTGGCTTTGGAGGAGTTTCACGAAGCAGAAAAGAAAAAGGAAGTAGGGTTTCAAGCCAAGGTCATTTCTACTGGTGGCAGGTCTGATAAAGGGATGCCAGGAACACTTCTTGGGGCAGTCAGGTTCAGGTTTATTGAGGAATCGGATTCTTTCCTTCAGCCTTTGTGTAAGGCAGAGAGATGGAGAAGAGACAATCAGACTTGCTGTCAAAATGTGGAGCAATACAGTCTGCAAGCTGCTGAATGCTGTCCTGGAGCAGGGTGATTGTGGGCTGCTGTCAGAGATGGTTCTTTTTGCTGAAACAGGTCAGGGAGAAACTGCAGCACACAGCTAGATAAAAGGATTATTTCACAGTCATGAGCACAAAATGGACAGGTCTTTGCTCTGATGTCCTTCATTTGCCCCGGAAAATCTCCAGCAAACTTTGCCCAGAGTGGAGACCGGGGCCTCCAAGTGGGCAGCTGGAGGCCCTGCTTATGGGAGGTCAGCCAAGCCCATGTCGCACATCCATGGCAAAAATTTCCTCACGTCCTCTTGGTTCCTCCAGCTTTCAGGCTTTTCTGAAAGCAAACTTCTGTCCACCACAGGGACTGCTCCCTCAGGGGGTGCCGATAGTTAGCAATAGCTGATACATCCCCCTGCCATAAAGAGGAAATCACAGAGCCGACCTGGGGTACCTGCATGGGGTACGCCCCATGGCTTCTGCGCCGAGCAGGCCTCAGAGATGGCACAAGCCAGCCTGCAGAGGACAGAGCACGATAAACAACTCAGAAACAGGCCATCCTGCTTATTAAAGGTCCTCTCGCTATTTTAGAACAATACAGGGATTACCTTGGGGGTGGTGGACAAATTCCTGTGTGAGTAATTAGGCTGTTTTCTCAAAATGTCCTTACTGTCACGCACGGATGTAACATGCACGCGCTGTCTGAAGTACTCAGTCAAGTTGATACGTGCTGGGAAATAGCTGCCACCAACTTCCTGAGAGAGCAGTACTGATGTGCTTCAGCCACCAAGGTGAAGGTGCTCATGTGAACAGGTTTCAGAGTGTCCTGAGATCCTGCAGGACCACCGAAATGTCTCATACCCAGCACATCCCTCTCACTGGAACGGCAGATGGGGACCAGCTCTGGCTCCTCTCCTTCCCAAGTGGCAGATCTCTGGGTTTCAGTGCTCCCCAGGGCTGGAGTGGTGGTCCTGGAAGATCACCCCTATCCCGAGGTAGGCACAGATCCCATGGGAAGGCAGCACTGTTCCCAGCTATGACACCCACTTAAGATCAGAGTTTTTGACGGTTCAGAGAAAGCCCTCAAGGTGAGGGCAGCTCTGGTGTTACTGCAGCCCTTCCTGGCCATGACACCATGTATAAGCAAACATATGTGCATGCATATAACCCCACAAATACCAGCATATTTATAAGGTCCTGCTTTCTATCCTGTGAGAGTACCAAGAGCACCAACAGGTCCCCAAACCAGCCTGTTCTGCCCCACTGCTGAAGCTGCAGATGCTGCTCCCTTGATTGGCCCCTTTTGCCCTTGGGTTTCTGTGTCCACAGCATTAAAACATCTTCTCATCTGTCTCAGATGATGATGCAGAAGTAGATGTCTTTCATTTATGCCACTCAGACAGGGTGAAGGACAGCTGAGAAACATCAGCTGTCTGTGTTGAGGGCAGTGGACGCTGCCCTGGAGGAAACTGCAACTTGCCAGAGTCATTAGCAAAGGCAAGGGTATTTTGGGACACTCCATGCCTGCTCGTCACTGGACAAGAGCTTGGCTGCACCGTCGATGACAGCAGGGACCCGGGATGACATGGCCGTGAAATCTGTAGGAACTGCTTGTGAGCACTTAGCTCAAGCTTTGACAGCTTGGGCATGAAGAGCACTGTTAGCTAATGAGATCCAGGGGTAGCACAAAAGACCCCACTGCGCGTGACATTTACCCTGCACTGTGCATACAACCTGGCTTCAGTATCTGGGATAATCAAGTGGGTCTTTGTGTTAATCTGGAGCTGGTTGTTGGTGTGTGCAGATTCCTCGAGCTCAGAAACATGTCCACCGTACCTGCAGGATATGGCACTGGCACTGGAAAAAAGTGTTTCCATGAGCATTGCCTCTCTGAGTCAGCCCAGCAGCATCTTCCAGGGCTGACCCTCTCCCTCTGGCCCCCAGCCCAACTGAAAATGGGCTCTGTCCTCGCAAGGGACTACTCCCCTGGAAACCCAAGGCAGCAGCATCCTTCCAGCTCCCTCTGGCTCAGGTGGGTTCCCAGGGTGAGGAAGGGCTTTGCATGGCTCCACACCTGCACAGGCTTCTCCATCACAAACCTCTTGCTGGGCACTTGGGCTCTAGCAAGGCTCTTGTGTCTTTCTCCCAAGTTTCCATCCACAGGAGAGTCTTCATTTCCTTCCTCAAGCCTGAATCCAGAGGCACTGCCAGGGAAATGGCTTCAATTTCCTTTCATCATTGGAGAAGCTACTAATTAATATGGGTCAGTCTTTCCCTCTAAGCACTTTAGCTAAGCCATGCTTTCCCCTCCTTTAGTAGCCCTGATCTCCAGTAGTTAGAGTTAAGTGCAGAGGAGGGGCCGGGTTCAAAGTTCTTCAAAGTCTTTTGAAAGTTTCCCTTTAACCATGCTGGATCTGGGGTTGAGCTTTCTGGATTTTGTGAGGGGTTGACCTGCTCAAAAGCATTAGAGGGGATAGGTACCTGCAGCAGAGGAACTCCTTTTTTAACGCTACGACATGAAGACAGAGCAGGACTCTCATTAAGTTTGGGGTGGGGGACAGTCCTTGGGCAACAAAATATCCCCCTGTGTGCTTCCAGCTCCTGTTCACCTCTTGGAAGGTCTGGCATAGCACACAGGATAGGGCATAGTGCAGAGATGAGGGCTTGAGTGCGGCAACCCAAGACAAAGCAGATAAACGCTGCCTGTTTCAGAAAGCCCCTCTGTGACTCTTATGGGGTCCTTTTGGCAGGTTTCAGTGGGGGCTTACCGAGGGACCTTCTCCCTTAACTGTGCTTTTTGCCACTCACAGTGTCAAGCTGACAGCATACAGCCCACAGCACCACTTCTCCCCCCTCCCTGAACGAAAGACGCCTTTTTAACACAGGGAAATAATTCCCAGAGAATAATGAAAATAAAGAGAAAAAGGCAAGTCTGGCACTTGTTTTCCCGTGAAGGCTCATGCACATACTCGCACTGACAAGACATTCAGGACCCCAGATATTTTCACAATTCCCCGCCAGGCGTGCAGCTAGCCATGCATAACAAATAACACGACCCCATGAATGGCCACAAAGCGAAGTCAAGCTGTTTGCCTGATCCATTTTTCATTGTTCGCTAGCTTTCTCCACTTTGAACGAGGGCTTGTGGCATCAGGAAGTTAAAAGGAGCCAGGAGGGGGGAAAAGGGGGAGTGTTTCTTTTAAAAAGAGAGTGAGATCGGAGAGGAGGACACAGGCACTCAAAACCCTGTCTGCGCTTGGTATATTAGGCAGCCAGTGCTCTTGGCTGGGAGCCCAGGCGAGGCTTTTGTAATCAAAACATGATCTTGTATGCTGTGCAACCAGTGCTGAGAAAGGCCGTCTGATGGCTCTCCTCTTTTAGCTCTGCGCTGGAATCCGCCGGGCTTTGCTGCCGACGTCCGACATGCACCGAGCTGTGAGTGCCTTTGGGGTCCCGGGGGGGCGCGGGGCAGCGGGGGCTCTCGCCTAAAAAGACCACAAAAGGACTTGCGCTCAGGGTGGCCTTTTGGTGCTTGTGGCTTTGTTGTTTTTTTTTTTATTATTATTATTATTATTATTTTTAATTTTTTTAATTCCTTGCCTACAGAGTGTAAATGAACCCTGCTGCGTCATGGGGGGGAGGGTGCTGGGGGGGGGCGGATTTTGGGTGCCGGGGCTCGCATGTCACAGGTTGCGGTGGCTGGCTCAGGACAATGTGCTCCCGGGTGGGTGGGAGACTGGAACAGAGAGCACCCAGCTGGGGAGGGCTGGATGTTGCCCATCCCGGCAAGGGTTTCAGCCGCAGCTGTCAAGGCAGAGAATATCTCTTAAAAAGAGCGGATGCGTTTGCTCGTGCAGAAGAGCGTTAGCTCGAGCCCCCGTTCCTCTCTTCCCGTCCCTCCCCCCAACCTCCTGTCCCTCGCTCTTTCCCACCCGTGCTGCCTCCGAGGGCTCTCACTGGAGAGGCAGATGGTCGGAGAGGTATGCAGGAAAACGCTGCATGCAGACACAGCCCTGAGCGAGACACCCCTCAGCCCCTGATGAGCTGCACCGCGTGTGTGTGTGCCACTGGGGCGCGGGGGCACGGCAGAGCGAGATGTCGGCGTGTAATCGAAGCGCGAAGGTGCTTGCTCCCCATTTCTCCTTCTGCGACATTTTATTTGGGATAGAAGCAGGCCTCCCCTTCTGCAGCTCTGCCTCGCTATCGAGGAGGAACCGGGCTCGGCTGCTTTCTGATTCAAAGCCATCGCACGGTTGTTCTGCCAAAGCCATTTATAACTCGCCCATCGCCGTGACATACGGGCACCTTGCTTCCCCGGAAGAGCTTTATTCTGGGAAGGACGCAGTGTGGTCACTTCTCATCCTGAGCACCAGCTTCAGCAGGGGCTGGGGTGGCAGCTTCGTTCCCGCGGCGAGAGGCGGACACGTCTCCCCGGCCGTCGGCCGGCTCGGCGCGGTGGCTGGCCAGCAAACGCTGACTTGGCTGCCTTGCACAATGGGTGAGCCCCTGCGAGCCGCTGCGTGGGCTCGAAACACTGCTCGGTGCCTCTGCGCCCCGTGGGATGCTTGGTGGCCCCGGGGGCTGCGAGGAAGGGGCATCCGCGGCTCCCCAGCACTCGCTGAAACGTCACGCAGAAGTACCCAAATGGCTTCATTAATAATGTGGAGGTGAAGTGATGAATACCAGCGAAACTTTCCTCTGAGTGATTTGTTTCCAGCTGGAAATAGAAAGACCCCTTCCCCCCGCAGTAGCTGTGTGGCAATGCAAAATGCTGACAAACATGCAGGGAGGCAGAACGGCCTGACAGGACTTCTCCATCTTTTGCCTGCTAACAGAGAAGAGCCCAAATACAGTCTTTGCAGGAGTTTCTGAATTCTGCCCGAGCAGGCGGCTCCGTCGGTCTTTGTTCAAAGCGATTTGAAGATGAAAGGGGTGTGTTTGAGGGCATGCACCGCTTTGATCCCACCCTCAAGCAGCCAACACCCCAGCACCCAGCAAACGCCAAACCTGCCAATTTAGAGCTCACAGAATAGCTTCTGTTCAGGTAAACACTGAATTCAGCTTTAATCAGGCTTGCAAAATGGCCACCAAAGTGTATCCACCCACGTATACAATCTACTCACCCATCACATACCTGGATGATGGATGGTGATGGAAAAGCTCGTTTCATTCTCTGTAGACCTTGACAAAACCCCATTGTCCACCAGAAGAACATGGGGGAGTGGTTTAAACATCCCAATTGTTCCACCTGAACGTGAATGTGTTCCTGTGTCCTGGCAAAGCCGCCCTTGAAGATGTGCTTGTGCAAACTGGTTTTCCTGCCTTTATCCTCTCTGGTCTCCGACAACATCCACATCCAGCCCACCTCCTGCTCTGTGACGGTATCATGCTGTCGACCTTTAGTCCCTCCCTCCAAAGAACATTATGTGGGGAGATTTCTGCCCCTCCATCGCCCTGTTCTTCTGCCCCCTCTTCATCGCCCTGCAACGATGGTCCAGATCAAACACAGGTCTGCTTGATCAGAGCTGAAATGTCATTAGCTCTGTTTTTTTGTTTTGTTTTGTTTTGTTTTTTTCATGTAGAGCCCTTGAAAGGAATACCTTGCATTGCAGGGATGTGCAGTGATTCAGCAGCTGGATCCCTTCCTTTGAAAGCGAATGTTGGCCATGTACAACAGCAGATGATTTGCAGCCCTGGTTCCCAGGAGCCCCGTGACACTGTTGGAAAAGCAGCGATGCTAACCCCTGGCTGAATTCCCATGTGCTACCTACAGTTATTTTCCACATTAGCATGGCCCAGGTTCTGCACCAATACAGGACAAAACCACAGCACAAACACTACCAAAGGGCTGGTGGATCAGACGTGCCCCTCTTCTTACTTCTGTCCATCTCCTGGGTAGCCAAAAACTTTGTAACATTAAGACAGTAATTCCTCCAGCTCATCCAAAATCCTGCTCTCTCAAATGGGCAGGATATTCCTGTGCATTTCCCATCCCGGTAAAATGCTAATAACTCCACTGTAAGAGACACAAAAAATCAAGGGTCAGGTTCACAGCGCCTAAATCCAGCCTCGTTTGATGTACGGGCACACTGCAAGCACAGCTTCGGAGGCTGGAGCCCTGTAAGTCTCTGGATGAGGTGCACAAACTTAGCTGGGAACATGGAGCAGAGTCAAAGACTTTCCCTCCCCTGGGCTACAGCTTTGTGGTTTTGCTCTTTCCTCTCAAGCCTCGTGCTTCTCACTGTGTGTTTGCTCAGTTTAAGAAAAACTTTGTTTGACAGCACCTTCTCCGGATACCCACCGCTCCACTTTTTCCTCTGGTGACCTAATTAGGACCAGGCAAAAGGCAGGAATGCAGGAGAAACACTCCCTTCCCAGGAAAAGGGCCTTATGAGCCCGCTGGCTATGGCTCGAGGCTGGACCCCGGGCACGACGGCTGTCAGACCCAGATCCCGTGTCCCCAGCTGCCGTGGCTAGACCCTGACGTATCCTTCCCCGAAGGAGGTCACACCTGCTATGTCATGATTAATGAAGGAAAAACCCCTCCGGCCTGTGCAGAAGCTCTTCCCAGGCTTTGCTGCTCTGGCTTTCACCAGTGGGGCTGACAGGATTACTAGGGAGGACGTTTTTGTCCGTGGCTGCAGGTAGAGTTAAAAAAAAAAAGTATATATGTAATTCATCTGCAAAATGGCACTCAAATGCTACGGAGCAAGCCGTGGAGGATGCTTTGGGGATTTTGCCCTTGGGATGAGCACAGCCGGGAGCTGTCGGGCCTGGGAGAAGGGAGGGCAGCAGAAATGCTTGCAGTGATGAGGTCCTGTGAAAATGAGGAAACTGATGATTGTCCTAAAGGTCTTGTTATTTTTGTGGGGAATTAGGAAGCCAACAGGGACGACGAGGGCTTTGGCAAAAAGCATGCGTCACTAATGCGTCATGGGGGAAAACGCTTCAGTGATTCAAGAAATTTCAATTGGTTTTCTTTGCCAATTAACCATCTATTAATGCTGGATTCTAGCTTTAAGAATAAACCAAACCAAACAGACCCTTATGAAAAAACGCCCCACTCCCCTCCCAGCACCTCTCCCCCTGTATTTTTGCTCCCCGGCCCTGGCCCTTTCAGGCAGCGCCAGGGCCCCCCCACTGGCAGCAGCCCCTCCAGGGTCCCTGCTCAGCCAGACCCCCTCTCCTCCCTCTCCAGAAGGGTCTTCTTCTTCTTTACCTCCTGCTGTGGCCTCACTTCTCCATTTTTATTAAATCTTCTTCCCCAGAGGTGCAGTGCCCACCCCTGAAGGGGGCTGCTTGGGTGAGGGGCCCAGGTGAGAGCACTGGGGCTGGGCTCGGAGGTTTCTGAGGCTGGGGTTGGAGATGAGGCCCAGCTTTCTCCCTGGGCCCCATCTTTTCTTTTTTTTTTTTTCCTGGTGCAGGTGTGCTGCAGATTTGCTGCAGTGCTCCCACAGCAGATTTCCTGCACAGGACCAAACAGCAAGGAAGGCAGGCTGGGGGTAGCCCACTGGCTGGAGCTGCAAGGGCAGCAAAACAGATATCCAGTGCCTGCCCATAAACCTAGGGTTTTCTTTCCTCCCCTCGCCGGTCTCGCTTTATCTCACCCAGCTGCATGTGAGCAGAGGAGAGGCACGCAGATGCTATGCTGATAAGGAGAGCACAAAAACACTGTTTAAAAACAAACCTGTAGTGCCTCGGAGATCTCAGCCCTGCCACCTTGCTTTTCCTGTAAACACCAGGCAGAGGCTAGACGAAATGGATCAGCTTGCTGCAGCGAGTTGATACCCATCAGCATTAATTTCCACCAGACGCTGCTGTCACTAGAATTTAGAAATCTGCTTTGCAGTTCCCTGCGGTAACCAAGGTGCTGGCTGAATGCAAACGGAGGGCACTGGGTGTGCCCGGCAGCACCTGAACCAGCAGCAGGGAGAGGTCTCATTTACTAAGTGCTGTGTTAACTCTGGAGCCTACTGCCAGCCATCAAAGTGGGCCATCGCGTTTTTGCTCCAATTACCTCACTGCCAAACAGAAGTGTTAAAAAAAAAATAATAATAAAAAAAAAAAGGGTCGATTCTGTCAGGAAGAATTCAACTATTCAACTAAAAAGGTACAGTGTCCTTTTAAGCGGAGGTCTAAGGGGAGAAATGGGGGGGAAAGACCCTTCAGCTTTCCCCCCATTGAAGCAGAAGGATGAGGTTTGTGTCCTGTTGGTGCGATGACTGGGAAAAGCTTTGCTCCTTCTGTTTTCAGGATGCCACAGTGGATGATGCCGTGCTAAGGAAGAAAGAACAGAAAGATGTTGAACTTGATAAGAAAATCCTGGCTTTGCGGAAGAAGAATGAAGCGCTCATACGAAGATACCAGGTAAGTCTACTTGATTCTTATCTTCTCCACCTCTGTTTTGAGTCCTCACAGCTTGCTGCATGAAGAAAACAGTCAGCAGTGTAGGAACAACTTGGTTAGATAACATTATTACACAGGATACTGTTTGGAGCAGGTTGGCCAAGCTCTGCCCTTTGCTACGGCTCCTGAAATTGGAAACCAGGCTTGCTGATGTCTCCATTCCTACATCAGCATTTCTTCTCACCCTACTTTCTTCCTCTGTCTCTATCACACCTTTCCCACCTCTTTACCTGTGCACAAAGCCTCTTGGCTTTGGAGCTGATTAACATTTGCCAGCTGGGCAGGTAGTCTTGAATCCAGCGAAGAGCTGTTTTGTCTTAGACCTAGAGCTGAAGGACTCAGTGGAGTTTTGGACTGGGTCTTGCTTAGAAGATTTATTTCCTTTGATACCAGAGGAGCCATTTTGGATCTTTTCTGGTGACAACAACAAAATGGTACCTTGCTGAAAGCTATAGGAAGGACTGAATGCTACAAGCAGTCAGGGAGAGGAGCCCTCACTCCGTGTGAAATGTTACGTACCTAACTACCATCACTTGGCTTCTAGAAGCTGCCTGGTAGATAGGCAGATCACAGCCACCTTCTCCTGGCAAGACATAAAGCCCTGGCCCCAACCTGGCATGGGGACTCTTGCTTTTGTGCACAGCTCTCACTTTCTACAGGCCTGGTGTGTCTCCCAGCCTCTCCATATGTCCCAGCCACTGTCACCCCTTCCAAGGGTACGCGGAAGGGACACAAGTTGGTCCATTCCCTTTCAGAAGTGGAGATGGATCCATTTAGGAGAAATTCTAAACAGGAACATGGACAACCTTTGTAGAGAGACAGGTTCAGGCTGACGATAAAGACATATCTGTTTCAGGAAATAGAAGAGGACAAAAAGCGAGCTGAGCAGGAGGGAATGGCTGTTACTTCCAGGAGGCCCAAGCAAGATGGACTCACTATTACCATCACCAAAGCTCACAACGTAAGTGCTGTTTACAAGCCAGCTCTCACTCCAGCAGGACCTCCACAAGTGGCATTGCTGATGGAGACAGCCTCCACAGTAAAGCTCTTTCAGGCACGGGACATAGCTCCTAAAGGTCCCTGAAAGGATATAAAAGCTTTGCAGAGATGTGTGCCCAAACTGATGTTTGCTGATCCACGCATTTCCAGCCATGCCCAAGCACCTGTACCCAACGTTCAGAATGAACAGGCAGGAAGATGAATGAATATGTGAACAGGCACATTGGGCTCTGGATGGGTCCTGGGTATGAACGTTGCTGCAGATGTGTAGGCAGGACTTGTCACCATGTGTGTGTGTCATTGGAGGTGTCAGGAATGCATCTGAGGATACTTGCAGGCTGGGCAAAGTCACGTTCTCCTTAGGCAAAGCAACTTGCAAAGCGAATAGCCCTTGGCTGCTCTGGGGCTTTGAGTCAAATGCTGCAAGTCCCAGGCATCCTTCCTGACTGCACCAAATCTGTGTCTGGCAAAGCCTGTCCTTCTCTCCTGGCAGTGTGGGAGCTGGTAAATCACCAGGCCAGTCCTGCATTAACCCCCGGGGGATGTCCAAGGCTGAGCTTCAGCCTGCGCAGTCAGCGCTCCTGGGTTGTCAGATCCAGGCTAGTGCATTGCTCACTTCACCACGCCCTGGCCCTTGCTTTTCTCTGGAGGTGCGTTGTTGCACACATTTTTCTCTCATACAGGACCTGAAAGATGCAATTACCCAGACTGAACACTATGGACAAGATAGCCCAGCCCTCTCGATGGTGAGCACAACCCTCAGGAGCCATCCACTTGGCTTCCCAGGCAATCTCCATCAGGACTTAGGCTTTCCTGATCTAACTCAGAGTGCTGCAGAAAGAGAGGAGGATGACATTTGTTTCCTAAAACTCTGGCATTTTAGTCTGAAATGTCAGATTTGTAAGTGCAAAGGATTTTCTAGACCCTCTGTAATTGTGGCTTTTGCTGCTGAGCAGACAACGAGCCCCTTGTTCCGTAGGAATGTCACGGCACAGTGCCGGGCACAGAAAACTTCCTCAGGGCAAGGCTTGCCATTTCCTTAACCGGCCTGCCCTGCTCGTGGGCAGGTGTGTTTGGGGAAGGGGAACGCCCCGGTGAGCTGAGGGGCTGGGATTTGCTCATGGAAGTGCTTCATTTCCCAGGACAAAAGGGTGGTGAGCGAGAAATGGAGTCCCTGTCCTACGAGCCCTGGATTCGGAATTGGCAGTGAGGAAGAGGAGGAGGAGGAGGAGGAAGCAGATCATATGTTCACATTCAGAATGGGGAAGAGGATGCAGCTGGCTGTTACCATGGACAACAAAGCCAAGGTGAGCAGGGAAGGAGACTACAAAGGGGCTTCTGTCCTGCCACTCACTTGAGCTTTCTGCTCAGCCTGTCCTCCAGTGTCTCCTCTCTGAAGGGGATAGATCCCCTCCCATTCCTTTCCTCTCATTTTTAGATCCCTTGGCACAGCCTCAGTCTACACCTCGAGTTGCCATGCGCTGTGTCTTCCTCCCCATATGTGATTTGCTGGAATCAGCCCCCAGGCCTTGCTAAACCTCCCTGCAGCTCCTTCCATAGCCCATGCAGAGCCCTTTCTGGGAGAGCAGGTGCCTTATTGCCCACCACTAGGGCCAGCAGCAGGGTGTTAAACTCTGTTGCTGTGCCTGGAAAGGGGATGGAGATAAGTGAGAGCCCAGATAGATTTAGCTGCATTGCTCCTTAACTATTCCCAGGGAGGCAATGATGTTTAGTGGTAAAAACAGCATCATTTCTCCCTGTTGCTCTATTCCAGAAAGTCCTAAATGCAGAATAAAATCCAAAGTGACATGAGTATCAGTTGCAGCTGCCAATGTGCTGGGCAGCAAATGTGCCCCAGTATTTTCAGACTTAATTAGAAATTTTGCGAAACAGAAAAAGTAATTGAACATGATCATGCCAGAACATTCCTTCCTAGGTGCTACCCCTATCTCTCGTGGAGTCTGTGCATCTAGATGTAAAGATTTTTTGAAGTTTTGGCAGGAAGGATTTGATAAAAGTTTGGCAGTTAGTGTTGGCAATATGCCCAAGGAAATATGCGCCTGTACAAGCTTCACGCTCTTATTTACCTCTGGTATATCCCAGAGAAATGATCCTGTTCTTGCTGGAGTTACTGAGTTTGGCCACTGAGATCAATAGGAACAAGGACCAGAAATGCCACCTCCCCTGGAAAAATGTAATACCTGCATGTGCACCTGCACCTGCATGGGAACTCAGGGAAGCCCTCTAGTTAGTGAGCCTCTGGAGAAGGTTACTGCTGCAGCTGGTACATTTTCTTGATGTTTAATATGTTCCACAAGAACACAGGAAGCAGAGTTATCTGTTAATTGATTAACACTAATTAGACACCAGTGATATACCTGGAGACAGACTGCCAAGATGGGCACGAACCCTTTGTGCAGACCGTGCTCATGGGAAGCAGACAGAAAGCCTCAGCCATCCATCCCCTGCCTCTCTAAGCCACTGGGGCAGACGAGGTCAGCCCATTTCTGCCAGGGCAGCACCGGGAAAAGGAAACGGTGGCAGCAAACGTTGCTCCCCCGGAGCCCCTTTTAGGCACAGCAACATGCTTGGCCCACAAAATCCGAGAGGGCTTTTGTGAAGCGAGGTCCGGTCCAGGCCAAAGCCATTTCCCAGGGTAATGATGTGAGCCCCCACCCTTCCTGCTACCCTGGTGCTTTGAGGTAGGAGTGCTGAAAACCTTGGCTGTAAACAAAAGGCAGAGAGCCATTTACTCCCTCCGAGGCAGCTTGGAAATGTTTTTTCCAATTTTGTGCCTCGAATGCCTTTTCATTTCTGTTTCTCCCTGACCTAGCTAGCCTTTCTTTCCATAAAGAAGTAGGCTACAATCACTGCACCATTATGAAGTCATTGTATGTTACCTTGAAGGAACTGAATCATTTTGGAAATAATGTAGCTTTCAGAATGATTTTTCAGGAGAAAAAGAATGAGGCCTCTCATTTCCTTCGTTCCAGATACATAACCAGTAGCGTGAACATCCCTTTCAAATGAAATCACATTCCATAACAACCAAACCACCTTCTGATACAAAAGAAAGAAATGCCTTTTTTTTTTTTTTTCTTAGAATAGAGGATACATAGAAATCCCTCATTACTGACTGAACTTTATCAGTGAAATATTTAAGAGTGTCCTCCAAGGTTTCTCACGGCCATGTAGTTGTGTGCGGGGGACTTTCATTTGAAGCAATTACATTGGCAGAGTGAATGCCTCTCACAGACAGGCTGTGTCCCCTGGAGCCCTTTCCGTAATCTACAGCTCAGAATTCAAATCCTAGATGGGGATTTGTATTAGCGCAGAGCACTGGCAGCTAAAGCACATTGCTGCCTTAAACTCTGCACCAATGTTTTTCAGCACGGCCAGTTAATATACCTCTGAGATTTTTCTGCCGGAAATGCAGACCTTGATGGAAACTTCCCATAAGTTCCCTATTGTATGGTATATACAAATTTGCCTGCATTAAGTACCTTTTTCAGGCCTTAGCAACCCCCCAGGGCCTCGTGAGTGTTGGTGTAAAGCACAACCCAGCAGCCTGACTTGATGACAGAGGAAAACTGATTTATTGCTGAATGTTCCGGTGGCGTCAGTTCAGAACATTCCTTTAGTTACCTTAAATTTAGTTCTTCAAATGGGTGAGTAGGAAGAACGTGGAACTGTACTGGATGAGAGGGGAAAATTACCAGGATTTTGGACAAAATTGTATTTGCTGTCACATGAAGTACAATCTTATTTGTTACTACTGCTCTATTAAGGCATCCTCTGGGCTGCTGAAGATTAAAAGAGAGTGTAGATAATTTGCCTCAGCTTCCCAGTGAGCAAGGCTTCACCAGGTGTCCGCAAAGAGACTTGCTTGGTGATACTGGAATGACAAAATAGGCCTATTTCATTTGCCTCACCAACGTTTTTCCTATGACCACTGCAAGGTTCAAGCAACAGAGCAGCTGGGCTGTGCAGAAAACAATTTGCACTAAAACCTCAATGTCACAAAGCAGTACAAAGGGAGAAGCTCCAATGGAAAGGCAGCTGGAAAGTTGTATAAACTGGACAGAACTCCAGGGTATGTCTTTGTTCCCCATGTTCTTTTTCTTGACACCCCTCAGGTGGGCATTTTTAACGCTACCGTTGCCATCTGGGGCATGCCTCAGACATAAGAGGGGCATTTCTCCATTTCCAGATTCTCAGTGAACTGTTTGCAGGGTGTAGCTGTCACGAGCAGTGTAGCTTTGCCTGCCTGCAGCTAAATAGCTAGTGCCAGAGTCTCAAATCTCACACAGGCAGCAAGTGAGCAGGGACAGGTCCCGTGGAGGGGAGGAGGTGGCTCTGCCAGGCACTGCTGCCTGTTTGGGCCCTGCTCCCTGTTCCCATTGGCTCTGCACAGGCACTTTCCTCATCTGACATCCCTCGCTTTGGGAGCTAGCCCGCTGAGGGCCAGGATTTCCCAATGTGGGACAAGCAATCTAGGAAATCTCTGATATTCTTAAAATAGTAAACGAGCAAAAGATATGCTGGCATGTTAAGCAGAATGTGCCTTCAGGCGACCCATCTTAGCCAAAAGTAGCATGGGGAGGGAGGGAAAAGGGTGTTTCATAGAAAAGTCAGTGGTCTCCCACCCCTGTATAAGTCTAGCTATCACTGCTCTGCTAAAGAGATATTTCCTGTATGAGCCTCTCGGCCTTCCCTGCCATCTGCTCCATAAACTGCAGGGTTTAATGGCTTTGCCAATGTGCCAGCCTTCCTACCGTGACTTTTAACATATAATGTCCCTAAGAAGGTGTCACCTTCTTGTAAATCCAGTAATGCGCTTTGGAGCTTCAGTTTCGTTCACTGTATTTGGGTACAAGCCCCTCTGCACTTGTTCTTGGGTTTTCACATAGTGGCTTTGCTGTTGTTTTTACTCATGCCCTGTGTCTGTCCTCAGGAAGGACTTTCTCAGGCAGTGAGGGATTAGCCCATCTTTCAGACATACCCACTCAGTGCTGAGCCTCCCTGGCAGGAGTTACTTGGGACTGTGTTATTTGTCCAAAGGACAGGTCATTGCCACCTAAACACCTAAAAGAGCTCTAGGGTATGGCTGTTGACTTAAGCTAGAATTAATGTTTGATGTACAAGTCATGGACTAATAGCTTGCTATTACCCTACTAAGCCATCACTGGACTTGCTTTCTTCATGAAGAACAAACAAACAAAACAAAATAAAACAAAATTAAAAATAATAATAAAAAAAAAATAACCGAGATGCTAAACACCTTGTATTGGTCCTTTGCTTAGGGTAGGGCAGCCCAACTCACCAGTTCATTAATTAACCTCACCAGGACAGCCTGGAATTACTGCACATGCCTGCTCAGGGTTTAACAGAAGGGAAAATGTATTGCCTTGAATGCCTCAGGAAACTCAGAATTATCCCTGGAGCAAAGGTATTTCCTGGGAATAATAACAATTGAAGAAAAAAGTAATGTACAGCTTCAGCACCAAAGTAAGTACCAGGCTTGAGCAATTCAGTGGTTCCAAGGCAAAGTCAAACCCTATTTTCAGCCTCTGATTCATGCCAGAAATAGAGCAGGGAAACAGGACAGCAAGCAGTTCAGAGCCTATTCTGCAAGGCACAATGTATCCCGCTGCCTTCAGAGGTTACCAGCAGCTCTCAGCTCTTCCCCGGGTAATTTAGTCATGGAAAACTGAGTCTTATGCAGGGGGGTCTAACTTGAGTTGTTCCTGTGATTCCCAAGAACTTTGCTCTTATGGTGGGAGAACACTGTCCTTTGTGGGACTCTTTGCATACTGAGGAAGCAGCAGTGCATTGCTTGGGTTGCACAGTTCCTGGGTGGCAGTAGGCAGCCTTCTTGGCTCGAGGGTTGCTGACAGGGAGACAGAAGCTGGGGAAAAGAAAGAAAGAGTTTTTTTCATAGAAAATTGCCTTAGATTGTCTTGGGCAATTGCCCAGATTGCTTTATAGAGACCTCCACCCAACAGACATGAATGAGGAAGAGGTTTTGAGAAGAGGACATGCTGGTGTGGGGAGAGAAAGAAGAGGGGTACAGTCTTGCATACACCTATTCCAAAACCAGGGTTGGCTGGTTTTGTCCCTGCTGTGACTGCCCTGGCATTGCTAGGGTTAAGTTGTGGACCCATGATGTGTAGGGGGCCTTGAAAAACTGCTAAGCACTTTTCTTCCATGTCTCAAGGCATAAGAAACTGTTTAGTTTCCCTTATAAAGGGGAATTGTGAATCACACACAATGGCGTTTTCCACTTCATCCTCACTAGCTGTGGGAGAAAGTTTAAATAGGAATGCTTAGGTTTTCAGAGCAGCTAACAAGACTTTTTATTTTCACTTGCTTTTCATTTCAATGGGAAATGGTTGTTCATATGTCTGGAAGACACATGATTCAGTTAGCTAACTTGGCAAGCTGCTGTATAAGAGGTAGCCATTTACATAGTCTATAAAGGAAGAGTTAAATAAAACTGCATTTTCCTGTGTTTATCACAAGGTAAGAGCACAGGCATTTCCCATTTGTATCTTCCTAAAATGACCGTGTTAATATTGTGTTTCTGAGCTACTGAGTCATCTCAGCATAACTGCTAACATGAATGAGACCAGAGAATACTCCTGTGACTGCAGATGGTGCCCTATGAACCCAAAGAGGATGGCAGAAGAAATTTGCAGCTTCAAATTATCCAGCACAGCTCTGTGGTCTGAAATATGAGACCAAGATAGTCTATTCAAAAGGTTAATTTTTCATCTACCCACGTCCATTAATACTGATTTGCAGCAGCATAAAGAAAAGCCACATTGGTGGCTTTGACTGCAAGTAGGAATCCTGTGCTGACCATTATAATTCCGGTCTCTGGTTTTAGTGAAAATTAGGAATAAAATACACAAATCACGGAATATAAATAGGACTTGAAATATACTTTTAGTTTTAAAACATCCTGTGTTTGTATTGGCCAATAGTTCTGGCAACGGAGCTATGTTAGCTCTGGACATGGGGTGATTCAGTCATTGAGAAGCAGGTGCCACTTAAAAGCCATGACCTAGGTACTTACAAACATTGTGTCTGACTGATCCTGAATTCAGAACTGTACTACCTAGTGCTTGCTGTATAAAAGCCACAAGCTGAAGAAAACAGGCAAAACTACTATGCTTGCACACATCTGCACACATACGTTTGTGCATGTACACACATAAAATCTAAACGGGTTTTCCTTCAGAGTTGAGGCAGGCTAACAACCTGAAAAGAATAACAGAACCATAAAACAACTAATGTGGGATGGGACATCAGGAGGCCATCTAGTTCTGTCCCCAGCTAAAAAGCACAGCTGACTTCAAGGTTGTCACAGATTGCTCAGGGCTGAGTCCAGTCAAGTTCTGAAAATCTCCATCGATGGGTATTTCCCAGCTGCTTTGGGCACCTGTTTTCAACTGTTTGACCCCTACTATTGTGATTTTTTTCCCTTCATTTGAGTCGTACTTCCCCTTGTGGCAGCTTGTATCCCTTGCCTCTTGACCCTTCTCTGAGCACGTCTGAGAGGTTGGACAGATCTTGCCAGTAAAAGACCGTGGCAATGAAAGCATAGAGTACCTCATTTTTTTCTATGTCTCATGGCACTAAGTTGCTCAAACCATTCTGCAGCAGGCCAACATCTTTTTTCATCTTTCTTTGCTGCTAATATATGTACAGAAGTCCTTCTTGCTGACCTCCACATCTCTCACCAGTTTCAATCCCAACTGAGCTTTGGCTTTCCTAACTCCATCCCTGCACCCTCGGGTGCTGCTCCTATATTCTTCTTTGAGACCCTATTCCTTCCCACCTCCCACAGACCCCCTTTTCACGTGTAAGTGTAACCAGGAGCTCCCTGCTCAGCCAAGGTGGCCTCCTACCACACCTGCTCATTTCTTGCACAACAGTAAGTCCTTACTTACATTCTTGAGCCTTGTCTATGAAAACCAGTCAGATCTCCTGGGCTTCTTTCACCTTCAGACTGCTTCCTGTGGGATCCTGCGTACCAGTTCCCTGAACAAGCCAAAATCTCCTTTCCAGAACCCCATGGTCTCTAGTCTTCTGCTTGCCTTCATCAATGCTCTCAGTCTCCTAAAATCCAACATCCTCTGGTCACTGATGCCAAAGTTGCTAAATGTCTTCTCATCTGCAGCTGGTTCTCACTTTATTTTAAAAATCAGGCAGTCAGCTATTAAGATGTGGTAATGCAATCACTGGTAATCTTGTGACTGCAATGGGATGTGCAGTTAAGGACACTATAGTATGCCCTACTCATGGAGGAAAGGTAAAACGAGGATTTTAGAGCAGTTTAGATTCTGCTTTGAACTTTCTGGCTCTGTCCCAGCTGCTAAAATCACATCCTTCTTGAGACAGATACTTAGCCTAAGACCTTTAAAACAGCTCACAGAGTTCTTAGATAAGGGGGCACCTTCAGGGCATACATCCATGCTCCAGGTGGAAGTGCAGCTGAGTGGCTGGCCATGGTAGACGCCCAGGCAGTTGTACTCCGTATTTAAATGGTCGCCTGTTCTCTTGATTATCAACTTTTACTCTCTCAGAAAAGGATCTTGACATTGCTGGGGGTGGCTCACAGATATCTGCTTGGTCCGTGGCAGCAGTCAAAGTAGACTGCGTTGACACAAACATTGAGAACACCACAGAAAGCACCAGAACAGCATTGAGCAGATTGGCAGCAGATCCTTACTGTGAACACAACATGTGGCTTCAGTTATTTCAAGAAAAGCAGAAATAGCAAGGGTCCTACTAAGGGCAGCAAAACTTGTTAGAAGCGGGAGCTGAAACCTGAAACCAGAGCTGTACATGGTTAAGGGAATGTATAAAAAATCCCCAGTGTGTCCACACGGCTCTGGTGGTTGTAACCAACAGCAGGACACGGACCCACTCCTCAACCTGCACGCATAGACCAACTCAAGAACAGTCTCTGCTGAGACAGCAAAACTACACAATGTGAAAGCAAAATGAGCAAGAGACTGAAGGTGTGATGCAGAAAACATTCCACTACTTTGTAAAGCGGGTATTGTGTTTTAGGAAGCTCGATAACTGGACAAGTGATAAAAAAGGTCTTGCTTACGGAGGCTGTCTACACCAAGGCTCCCTCCATGCTAACATCTGCACTTCTGGCAGAGCCAAGTGAAGATGAGGCTAATGCAAGACATCTTGATATCATATTTCATGGCAAATTCACTGATGCTTGCAAGATTTCCATACAAATCTGAGGTCAGTGTGTGCTGTTTGTTTTTGAAATGAAGTTCGTAGCGACAAAGAGTTCCCAAGGTTCACTGAACTTTGCTCGGAGGTTCTGAGACCCATTAAAATCAAGACTCTGGTATGTGTGGAAGTCCAGGGAGAAAACCAGAAGAAAATGTACCATCCTTTAGGGAGGGAAGCTTCTAAGGGATGAACCCAGACAAAGTTGATCAGAAGAATCATATAGAATATAGAATAGAAAAGAAAAAGGTCAGAGATAATGATGGAGATGACTTACCAAGTATTTTATTTCCCTGTAAGGCAAAAATAAAAAGGCACATGATGGAACTGAAATATGATACTTTCAAATGAGAAAAAGTATGTATTTTTGTACAAAAGATGTACTCATTCTGTGGAAGTGATGGCTGAGGGCATTGGCTGGAGCTCAACCAACTACAAAGATAATTAACAAAATTAGAACCAGATGTAAATACATGCAGTAAAGACATGAGCTGATACAAACAGCTGGAAATAATATCTGAAAGGGAGTAAACTGCCCTTGTTTAAGGAGTTTATATATCAGTTTTCTAAACTATTCCTCTGCTGAATAAATCATCCCAGAAATACAGATGCACAATGATTATGAAGATAATAAATTATCAAGTGTTAATACACTTTGGGGTAGTAACTGCTTTGCAGACAAGAGTGGAGAGAACACCACTATTTCCTTTCTATCTCACCTCATAGGTTTCTGCTCCAGTGTAGCCTCATGTTTTACTCGGACATTTTGTTTGTTGAGAGGACAACTTCATATTTGTGTCAAAGACAAAAATGCAGTGTGGCATTCACCTATCCGGAATAAAAATGTCAATCTTGTTCATGCTGGAAAACATCTGAACAGGGGAAATCCCACCCTACCTAGTAGTATGTACTCAGTTAAACAAGGCTATGTAATGCTATATATCCCTTAAAGTATCTAGCTTTACAAACAAAGAAGCCTGGCTCATGTTTCTGTTCTGCCAGGCCAAAATCCTGTGCAATTCAGGGTTGGGAAGGGAACTGCATAGGGCTAATGGAGGTGTCCTTAAGCTCATCCTGTTCTTTCCAGGGCAAGCGGATTGTCAGTGAGAAACGCACCGAGTGCTTTCCTGGCCCAGGCAGGGTGCCAGACCTCAGTGAAGAGGAGGCAGGCCACTTGGTGGCTTTCCGCCGGGGGAGAAGGATGCAGATTGCCATCACCATGGATAACAAGGAAAAAGTAAGTGCATTGTGAATGACTGGACTGCAAAGAATCAGTGGCATCCGCTAGTTTTGCTGGCATGAGAAGTGCCACGGGGACAGATTAGGAGCTAGCCCAGCAACAGGACACTGGGAGAGACTACATGTTAAAAGTGTGGAGTTTATCATAAAACTCTCTGGCTTTTATCACCATGAAAGGGGAAAGGTTACAATCCCCTTTCCCTTCTCTGTGTTCCTAGCTAGGTCTAGCTTGCTTTTAAATGTACAGGGTCCATAAGAAATACCAGATGCTGTTTCAGGAGAGCTGATGAAAGCACTGCCAGATATGTGGCATGAAGCTCACAGAAGACTCCTGTCTCCTACTGCCTTCTGTTTGGAGCCGTACAACAGATTGTGAGTCAAGAGCCCTGTCCTCTTGACACACTGAACAACTTAAAAGTTAACAGAGCGGGGCAATATTTGCTTCTAAACCCAAGTCCTGCTGCACCTCGCCATAGCCTACTGGGTGAGCTGGCTGAACTTTGAAGCATATTTCAAATACCTCTTTGCAAATACCTTCCTCTTTACACACACAGAGAGAGGCATGTGATATTTTCCTATTCGAGGGTTTGCAAGATAAGTAAGAATGCCTGCAGCAAACAGGGCCAGTGAAGACTACGAAAGAAAACACTTACTGTAGCTGCCAAACACACCCAGGAGCACTGGGAGACCTGTGCAGCACCCTCTCTGGGACAGCAGCCAGCCATCTGCCAACTGCCCACGTAAATCTTCAGCTTCTCCTCCTCCACAGAGTTTTCCTAGACCCTGAAAGCCCATGAGTTCCTTTCTTATGGCTACCAAGCAACTCTCTGAATACCATAAATCTCATATTGGCTGCCCAATTGAGCCACTAGTGACTATCCATCCATTCACCAGAGGTTCACGTGGCAGCTGCCAAACACTAGACATCGCGGAGATGTCTAGATGTGATGGTGAGAGTGACCTGACCATTCCTATGCTCTAGCTATCCTTTAGGCTGTCAAATGTAATTCTGTGTTGTTCGTGGCAAGTCTCTCAACTTTGGTTCTTGCTGGGCTTGTTTAAATGCTTATTTCTGGGGTCATCAGGACTGGGATTGTGCTAGGAGACAACAGGAAAAATGCAGATATTTTGGTTTTATAGATCCTGAGTTCTGTTTTAAAAGTGTGTGGACAGCCCTGGGAAAGGTAATATCTCGTATGCTTTTACTATAGAACATGAAATTTGAAGCTGAGAGTCCACATATCCTATATCCTATGTGTTTTTGGTGACGCCATACTTGTATGGATCTCAAAGTGGTTAGACTAAGAGTGTGTGTGAGAGCAGGCCTACAGCTGCACCAGCTTAAAGCCATGTCTGCCCACACCTTTCTGCATGAACCATTGAAGATCTGATGCTTTGAATTGTAGATTGGCAAGGAGAGTGTGGTGTCCCTAATGCCTGGCCAGTTTAATTTTGGTGAGTGAGCAGATGTTGTGTCTCGGGTCTTGCTCCTGTTACTTTCAGGTCCCACTCTGCTACCATTCATTTAAGCTCACTCATTTAAGTTCAATCCCAGTGAATGCAATTGCCTTCATATAGCAGTCCAAGGAGCTCATATAACTGTCATCTTGCCTTTCCTCAACTGTATATAGTCACAGTGGTCTCTTTCACACAGCTTGTGCTAGAACCCAATCCTGATAATCCCCGGGGAATGCAAACAACTCCATGCTGCTCCTCCTCAGATACAAAGTTCATTTAAAATCTTTACTTTTTTTTTTTTTTACTTTTTTTTTTCCTCCTTAATCCAAAGCTCAGCTGGTGGAGGGTAGGACCAAAGCCCTGTTATTCTTCTAGCAACAACAGGCTGCGAGGGAGGCCTCCTGGATGCTGACATCTGCAGGGAGAGAGATTGTGTAGAGCCATTCGGGGCCTTCATGCCTTGGCTGAACAAGAAAAGGATCTCTATTGGGAGCACAGGAGAGCCACAGAGGCTTGGTGTAAGTCTAGCTACTAAACAACAATACCACGGAGCAATTACCCTCAGCATTACTTAAGATTGAAAGGAAAGATCAGTTTCACTTGATCACCTGTCTGCTGGCAGGACAGATAGTCTGGCTCAACAGCAGTCTTGGACTCATATCACTGACAAGACCCATTTAGCAATAGCATCATGCTTCTTGCTAGCACAAAAAAAAAAAAATGTGCTCTGCTTTCTGTTACCGAGCTTTGCAGCATACCTCTCCCAGCCTCTCAGAAGCTCACGGAGAACAGAAGGGGAGCTTTCAGGGTGCTTTCAGGATCTGTGCACTCTTCCAGCTTGCACAGGAGACAGGGAGAAGGCACAGGTGTTTTCACAGAGCACACTTCCAAGGGCTGGGAAACAGAGGGCTTAGTAGAAATCATTTTAAAAATGGGCTTTTATGGTAGTAATTGTTGTTGTTCTTTGCATTCTTCTTATAATTTAGAAAAAGATATAAAACTGCGTGTTTGAAACTCCACTTTCCAATACCTGTTACCAATTGGATATGTTTCAGAGTCCAGCCGAGCACAGGAGATTTCCTTGTTTCCATCAGTTTCCCTAGATTGATCAGGCCCTGTTCTTCCCTAGCTAATGAAGATGCCTTCTTATTTCCACATTAACTGTGTAACTCCAGACAACAGCTACTACAGCCAGGGCAGAAACCAGCTCTCAGTGTGCAGGCACCTTGCAATGTGTGACTCAAAGGATGTGGCTGAAAGACAGTTAAGGGTTTGGGTTTCACAGTCACCTCTACAGGCTACTTTCTTCCATCTGCACTTGGTCAACCTTTTCCCAGGATCTGGGAGAGGCAGATGGGGCCTGAAGTGACAGGTCACATTGACACATTGGCATCTCACACATCGTGCTAGCTTGGGCTGGTTGAGGCACATGAGGCTTGGTCTGGCCCACCCTGTCATTTCAGCTGTTCCTAAGCTGCATTGAGGATTAGTGTTTTAAACTAGTGCTTCTCTTTGCTGGTTGGGATAGTGCTTGAAAAAATGAAACCAGGCAAGTACGCCTCATGTGCTGTGCCTCAGAGCAATGAGTTTCTCCAAGAGGCACTGGAAGACTGCAATGCAGAGAGAAGGTCAGAATTTGTAACACCCATCCGATGTTTTTGCATCACAGGAAGCAGTGCATAGATCATCCCCTATTCGCTTTTCTGAAGCACAAATGATTTTATTGACCTGTTTCACATGTCCTTTCGGTCATCTTTTCTGCAGGCTTAAGAGTCCAGACCTATTTAGACATGTCTGGTGAGGAAGAATTCCAGTGTTTTTGATCACCCTCATTGCCCTTGTTTGTGCCTTTAAATATATATATATTATTGTTACTATATTCTTTTAATACAAGAGGTCCAGAGCTGTACATGGTATTCAAGCCGTGGGCTCATTGTGGATGTACTGAGTAATGCAGTGATGTTTCTGGCTTGTTCTCTGTTCTTGTCCTAACAATTTTGCGTTTTCACAATAACACCAAGATTTCATTCCTGAATGGTAATCATAGTTCAGACTTCACCACTGTGTGTTCGTATATAAGAAGGGGCGTTTTTCTCCATGTGAGTTATTTTGTATTATTGATATTGAATTTCATCTGTAATTTTATGATACAGGCATTCAATGTCAAGAGATCTTTTGCAGCTCTTTGCTGGCAAATTACATTCTTTGCCCTGGATGATTTAGTATCATCAGCAAACTGTCATCTCTCTATTCAGCTCCTTTTCCAGACCATTTATGAGCATGTTGAGCAACGCATGTTCCAGCGGCACACCCCTGCTAATCTTCTACTGTGGAAACCGACATTTTCTTGCCACTTTCTGTTTTCTACCCTTTTATTAGTTGTTGATCCCCAAGGAAACTTCATTTTCATCCCCAAATAATTCAGCTGCCTGATGGGGCATCAGTGTAGCTGTTCATTCAGACCTCAGCTGAGACCCCCAATTTGAGGATTAGCTCTCAGTCTCTCTCACTATCCCAGTGCAGTCCTTTCTTTTGCCTTTTTCCCCTTGTGGCCCAGCTGGTTCCCTGCTCTTTCTGGGTTATTTGTGCTCTCCTCACAGAGGCTTGCAATGCCTAGGAGACGGATCACACCCATCGCTTTCCTTTCAGTAACATCCTGTAGCCTGGCCACTGTCAAATCTAGCCCCTCCTTCCTGCACTTGCTAAATATATCCTATTATAACATTTGAAGACCATCCTTGCTATCCCACATTTTTCTCTATTTTTATTCACGATGAAATTCATTAAGAAGCTAAGCAAACAAACAAAAGACTCCCATTCTCGCTACCCTGGGTGCTTCTAGCTAGTGCCACATTGTCAGTCCTATACCACATCACAGCTGGCTGTGCACAGCTGTGGCAAAGGCTGTGCGTAAGAGGAAATGTGAGAAACAAAAAGCTGTTTTCATAATTTTCCTTTCCAAAACAGCCCCAGTCCTGGACATATTACTCTGCCATATTGAGCCCTGTTTTTCTCTACCCAGTGAACTAGGCATGATAGTCCTGGTAGCACAGGGCTGGGCCGAACAAGTTATCCCATCTCTTTGCAGAACGAATCAGCCCGATACAGCTGCATAGCCTCCAGTGCTGCTGCTGCTGGCTTGGTGATGCCACATCTGGGACCTTCCTTCCCACCCTGCCTGGTTGCCCTTAACTCTGCCCGCATCAGGACTCTTCCTGCACACAGGGACAGGGATAATGCCTAATGTTTAGCTCTACTTTTCCTAAAAAGCCACTCCATGCTCTGGCACTGTTTCAGTGTCATTACTACATTAGAGAAGCAAGCTAGCGGCCCAGGCCCAGGATTAATGATTAATTAGCAGGTTACAAATCATCTTTTAAATGGACAGCAGATACGGCTTCAGAGCTCTTAAATTGTCACTTTATTAACAGTTTCCCAGGATTATATATCAAAAATTACTGTTTTTAATCAAGAGACACAAAAGCTGCTTTCGGGGACTTATGCAGATGAGTCTGATCCCCCGTGCTTGCAGAGGAGAGGAACCAAAGTTGGGGCAGGAGAAACGCTGCTCTGCACGTGGGAGGCGGGGACAGGCAGAAAGGGTGGCTGAGAAGCCTTTAGCTCCCTTCAGGCATCACAATTAATAGGCAGATTTTTCAAAAGAGTTGGAAAAAAATTATCCTCTCATGCACTGAGCTAGTTTCAAAAATCCTGCCCAGCAGGGGATCTGAGAGCTGGAAAACCAGCTCTAAGCTCTTACAAAAACCTCCTCCTGCAGAAGAAATGTGAGTTCTGGTTACCGTCATCGCCCAGAGAAGTGGGTACCAGAAGGTTAATTTAATGCATCTTGTTAACACTTATTTTCAAAATAAGAAGACGGTGAAGTAAACCAGAGACATTAAAGCCCATCTAACAATCCCCCTGCACCATTCTATGGCTGAGAAATTGAGAAATCCTTGAATAAATCTTAGGATAAGCAACGTAATCTACTCTGTCTAATTCGGATTTTTGCTCCCTCCTCACATCTCTTTCCCTGCTGTGCAGGAACAGTTAAACTATGAGTTGATAATGTCATTGTCATATTTCATAATTTTGGGGGCGGAGAGGAGGAAGGAGGAGAAAAACATGTTTTGCTTCCCTATGGCCTGGGTGTGTCGTAACAGGCTAACAGCAGCTCTGGGGCAGCATGGAGAAAATGCAAAAATCTGCTCCTGAGCCAATGCAAAAGCAAAGGTAACATATTTTCTTAACTGCACAGTTCAGACCTGCTTTTCTGGTAGGATAGAACCAGATATTTTTGGTTCTCTCTATTTTCCACAGTGCCTTTTGTGAAGCACAACCAGAAGCAGACTAAGGAACAAGGCAGCCTGGCCTTGAGGGGAGAGGAGGGGAGTATAAGAGGATGTCGAGTTATGCAGTGTCCCTGGAACAGAACGATTTGTGTTGTGCACTGAAGTGCTGGTGCCCAGAGCAGGACAGCCTCCGGGCTGGCCAGCCACGCAGCAGCTGCGTCTTCCCTTGAGCTGCAGCACGGTCCCTCCGCCAGGCTGTCCAAGTACATTTCCTGGGCGCAGGCTCACTCTTCCCTGTTCCTTGGCAGAGACAGGGCTGAAGACAAGCTGTGCACGGCTGCAGACAGGCAGAGACACACCGCTCCCCCCGCAGCTTGCAGCTTACGCACACCCTGGCTCAGCGCTCCGGCTGTGCGGATGCTCTGGCTTTCCGGTTCCCATCTTTGGGGACACAATCAGGCATTGTACAGGGGCCAAGCCAAATCACGTCTTGTGTGAGCTTGCGTGAGAAATATGCAGACTCAGATGTAGTGATAATCACCCCCATGCAGCTCCCTGCCTCAGTTTCCCCATGAGCTGTCTTTGGCATTTCCAAGACAAGCAGTGCTCCTTTTCTCCTGTCTCTCCTCTTAATCCTCCTGTTTCCCCCAGGGACAGAGGGGCTCCAACTCTTCTGCAGCAGCTGGCTCCTTTGTGCTCTTTCTAAAATGGACAGTTTCTTTTACAGTTGCTTCAAAGGCTAAACATCCATCTGCACCTTGTTCCCCAGCCAGCCTCCTCAAATAAGCAAAGTTTCCAGCTTTCTGCATTTTTTATCTCTCTATAAATGCAATGTCTCAGTTTAGGGCTGCAGAGCTTTGTTGGATCTCTGGCTGCTAGATTCTTCACATGGGGCTGGAAGAGGAATTGACTTTGAGCCTGGGGTGAGCGTTTTTAGTTACATAAATTTTCACAGCAACGTTTTTGAATACTCAGTATTGCCTTTTATCATGTCCTGGCCTGTTGCAAAAAAATGGGGTGGCTTCTTTGGGCATACACACTTCTTTGCATTTTTTTTTCCCAAATCTTTGCTGACAAATCGTAGGACTATGTAGCTAATGTCTTCCTCATAGCATCAGTTTACACAGCTTCACACCAGTGAGACCAGTGAAGCTGTCGTGTGCCAAGCACAGTGTCAGTGAATGCTGGCTGTAAGGTCATGCTTCCCTCGTGCCTCAGATTTAGCACACATGCATGACCCCATAAAAGACTGCTCGCTGCTGTGGGGTGAGTTCATCCATTCTCCAGCTCTCACAGCGTATGTGCAAACAGGCTGCAGGGGGGATGAGTTGCATTAGGAGGCTGGGTAGAGCTCGAAAGTGTAGAGACAAGTATCCCAGGTTCCCAGCATCCAGCCCTGTCATGCTGGGCAAAGCCTGGGGATAGAATATAATTGGAATAAAAGTCCTCTTTCCAGCCTGGGTTGGACCTCACAGCACTGACTCTTTCTCGAATGGCTGACCTGGCAGTTTGTGCTGTGACTTCCCTCTTTGTTTTTCAGTTTTGCCTGGCTGTGCAAAACAAGAGCACGATAATCTCAGCCCCACACACCCCCCAGCCCCATAGCCGTTCAGCAGGGAGGGGAACTTGGGGATGCCTCAGCTCTGCTGGGTGCGAGGGAGCCCGCCAGGGCTGCAGCACACCGAGGCCTCGCTGCGAGCTGGCAGCGTTTATGCAAAGCAGCCCCAGGGCTGCCATGTACGGCTACAAAACAGGGGAGAGGCCTCCGTAATAAATGTTGTGCCGCTTGGCAGCCGCTGTGCTGCAATGTCACATGCTGCGGCAGCGGCTGGACGGGAGCAGGAGCATCTCTCGAGAAGGCCAACACCCCCTGCCCCAAGGGCTGCCGCAGCGTGGGGACCAGGCCGGTGCCTTTTGGTCATCTGCCCCACACATGCTCCTTATCCTGGAGCAACAGCAAGCAGCCCTCCCAGTGGCACTCCAGCTATTATTTAATAAGGGCAGAAAGCCTTTCGTAGAAGATCATTATGCTCTGCAGGCTGTATTTTGCTAAGAGCCGCTATGATCCCACCCCAGCCTTGGCTGTGGCTGTATCTGTGGCAGTATCACCAGGGCCATGTAGGGGCCAAGAGCTGCCTAGTCCATGGCATGCCTCGTGTTTAGTGTTTGTAGTTCATTAAGACAGAGAGGCTAATTTTCACCTCCTGCCAGGCTGGGGGATGTAAACACTAGAGCAGAGCTTGCCAGTAATGGTAGATTAGAGAGCTGGGCAATTACCAACTGTATGAAATTTTAATAAGAGCAAGTTCCAGATTCTGCACCTGGGACGGGGCAGCCCTGGCTATACATACAGACTGGGGGACGAGAGGCAGGAGAGCAGCCCCACAGAAAGGGATCTGGGGGTTTTGGTCAATAGCAAGTTGAATCTGAGCCAGCAGTGTGCCCTGGCAGCCAGGAGGGCCAACCGCACCCCGGGGTGCATCAGGCACGGCATTGCTCGCCGGTTGAGGGAAGGGATTGTCCTTCTCTGCTCTGCCTGCTGCGGCCTCA
Organism: Anser cygnoides; assembly: GCF_040182565.1. Taxonomy (NCBI): domain Eukaryota; kingdom Metazoa; phylum Chordata; class Aves; order Anseriformes; family Anatidae; genus Anser; species Anser cygnoides. The sequence goes on from NC_089877.1 coordinate 35,611,397, forward strand.
CCTCAAGCACTGCGTGCAGTTTGGGCACCACGGTATACGGACATAAAACTTACAGAGTGTCCAAAGGAGGGCTACAGAGGTGGTTAAGGGTCTAGAGGGGAAGACGTGTGAGAAGCAGCTGAGGTCCCTTGGTTTGTTCAGCCCACACAGAGCAGGCTGAGGGGAGGCCTCATGGCGGCCTGCAGCTCCCTCACGAGGGGAGCGGAGGGGCAGGCGCTGAGCTCTGCTCTCTGGGGACAGCGACAGGACCCGAGGGAATGGCATGGAGCTGGGACAGGGGAGGGTCAGGCTGGGTATTAGGGAAAGGTTCTGCACCCAGGGGGTGGTCAGGCACTGGGACAGGCTCCCCAGGGATGTGGTCATGGCACCGAGCCTGCTGGAATTCAAGAAGCCTTTGTACAACACTCTTTGAGTGTTGGGTGGTCCTGTGTGGAGCCAGGAGATGGACCTGATGATCCTTGTTGGTCCCTTCCAACTCAGGATATTCTATGATTCTATAAATCTGGTGGCAGCGTGGCTAAACTCAGTAGATGAGGGGATAGATTCTGGTAGAGCAGCTTGGTGTATTACAGGGACAAAAAAATCTCTCCCGTCGCTACCACGGTGGCTTTTAGCTGCATTTCAGATGGACTCCCAGCTCTTGTACTGTTGGATCATAAACAGGGTCTTGGGTCCAAATCTGTAAAGGTACATAAAACTTGGTCTTCCTCGAAAGAACTGGGACTGTAGAGGTCACTGTCTCTGGCTTGGGAGGAAGAGTGACTTGTAGGAATTCATCCCTTTTGCTTGCTTTTCTTCTTACATTCCTGACTTTCCAGCCTCTCTTTTCCGTATCAGTTTGATTCAGGGTCCCACATTCCAGGAACCACTCTCTCCTCTTTTGCTGACTTTTCCTGGGCAGCTCTAACATGTCAGGATGGGCACAGGGTTTGGGCATGAACTCCTCAGCCAGGAGTCCTTGGCTAATCCCTGAAATAATTCCTGTGTCTGTGCCCTTGCAGGCAGAGGAGAGAAGAACAGCAGAGAAGAGGAGATCAGACAGTGACAGAGGCCCAGAAAGTGAGCACAGCCGGAAGGTGAGTAAGGCCCAATGTCCCTTTTAAGGGACCCTTGTTTTGGGAAAGGAAACCAGCAGGATGTGCCTCCCTGTCAATAAGAGTTGCCTTCATGCTAAAGCAAGCAGCAGTGTGCTCTGATGTGGTTCCCACTGCTTATCCTTCTCCTCATCCAAAGCTTTGCTGAGCAGCTAACACACCTAAGGCATAGTAAGGCTTCTGCTTCAGCAGAAGGGACCTGCTCGTCACACCTTGTTGTGGCCGCTCAAGTCCCTAGTACAGCAGTGGGAATGTCAGGATGCACACCTACACGCACGCAAAAGCACAGCCCTAGCTGCTTTCTCTCCCAAAAAACATTTGCTTGTGGGTTGAAAGTCTCAGGCCTCATTAGCTACAGCTCCTCACTTCAACAGAAGCTGAGTAGGATGAAGGTAAATTAAAGCACAGGCCTTCCCACTGACTGTTTAATGCAAACCCTGGAGGACATGCTGGCTCCCCTGAGCCTGCAGATGCTCTTAATTAATGGAGCACAAATTGAATAGACCCACCTCAACATGATTCATTAAGAGGACACAGATGGGCTCTCAACCATTAATTCCAGCTGAGCCCCCCAGAGCAGAACAGGGCAAAAGGATGGCCTTGCAGTCCAGCTAACCACAGCTGTGCCCCAACCAAGGTGAGGAGGGGGTGAGGGGTCAGGGACCAGCTCCCCCTGCCCGATAGGCCCCACAGCTACATCTGCATCTACCCACAGGAAAGCATGGGCATCAGCCTCAGTCTTCTCCTTACTTTTGACTTCCCTTTTGCTAAGGGTCAAGGTGAGGGACCAGGGCACATCTCCCTTATCCTCTGCCTCTGGAGTTTGAACCCTTCTCTCACCAGCTGTGTGCTGCTCAGCTCTTGTGTTCCCCCATCCTGGGACACATCAAGATCCATTGTGGCAGGACCTGCTGTGCCTTGCTGGCTCTGGAGCTCCAGAGCATCTCTAGACCTTTTGTCCAACCCAAGGACCAGTGGTTGCCCTGGCAGGTCCTGCCTTTCTGCAGACCCCATCTCCCCATTCTCAGGGATGCAGTCTTAGGTCCCCCAGCTCCTGCCAGCTAAGAAATGGAGGAGCAATTACCGCCACCCCAACTGCAGCCCACGCAGGTGGATTTCCTTGGCAACAGGGCTTTCAGTCACTCTTTGCCTGCTGTTCTGCTTTTATCAGCAGTGCAACACTGAGGAGTTAATTCCCATATGGGGAAGGAGTGAGGGTGGCTGGCATGGAAGGGCTCATGTATGAAGTGATGAATTACCCACCGGTAATTAACACCCCAGGACTCAGCTCTGCACTAAGCTGTTTGCTGTACAGTGTTACCTGACAACACACCGTAGTCAGCAGGCTTCTATTTCTATCACATCCATTAACCTGATGGCTCGGTTATCCACCTTTCCCTGTTCACATGCTTTGCTACAGCTTCACAGAGCTCCATCACCTCTGAACTATCTTTTCATTAAGCTTTACATTTTTGAACAGTGGGAGCCATTAACTGGTTTATTATGAAGAGTAATAAACAAAGAGGCTGAAAGCAATGAAGGTGAAGAACCGCTTCACTCTGAGGATGCTTTTCTTGGGCCCTGTGGGCCCTGGCGCAGGGTTGGAACCAGCCCTGTGACTGTGGGCTCTTGTGGATGCCTGGTGGTCACAAAAGTCTCTTCCGTCTTGGCCCTGTCCATGAGAAGGATTTCATAGGCATAACCCTGATTTCAGTGTATTCAGGTGGGGGGATTCACCAGCCTGGTGCATCTTCTATGAGAGTTCAACCTCTCGGAAACTGGGAAATGTTGCAGGCGCTCCAGGAACTAACTATATGCCATAAGTAAACCATGGCAGAGTGCCTGTTCTAGGAAAAATTGGGAAGATTTGGTTCTGAAACCTATAAGAGAGCAGGAACACAATAAGTGAAAGCCATGGCTAATTTATGCCTGCAGTTAAAGTGACTGCAAGTGCAAATGGAGTGAATCACTCCTGTGGCCACTTGAACACAGAATTACAGGGGCATGCTTTAAAAGTATGTGGTTAGGTACTGAATATCAAGAATGAAAACTGGTGTCTTTCCTGGCTGCTCCCCAGATCAGGAGGATAGTTATTGTTGCAGGAACCCAGGAACATTGCAGTTCAGGTCAGAGAAATAGAAGTGAAGCCCCATCTCTTTAAGACAACAGGAATGTATTCAGATGACAAAATTCAGGGTTTTAGTCTGACAGATTTTAATTCTTAGAAATGTAATGCTGTCCATGTTAGCCTGGACAAAGTGGAACAACTATTCAGAAATATGTTGTCACAAATTATCCTTCTCATAATTGAATATTCCTGGGAGGGAATGGTTCCTAGTTCTGATTTGACCATGGGTTCACAATGTGGCTCTGAGCAAGCTAACTTCTTCCTGCCTCAGTTTCCCTCTTCATAAAGTCAATGAAATGTTACCAACCCTGGGACTGGCATAATCAGGCTGTGGGTAAAAAAGAGCCCTTCTGTGTACACACTGCTTTATGGAGGCAGAAGCTCACATTACTCTGACCTGTTTTCAAACATTACTGAGCATTTCTGGTGGTGACACGACAGAGTATGCTGAACGCAGACATTTCAGACATTTAACAAGTGTGTCTTTTGCCTCCACTAGGAGAGTGGGAAGTCACTCCAGAAGAGCCCTGGAGACCTGAGTTTCCCCATGACCGGACGGGAACGCTCCGAGTATATACGCTGGAAGAGGGAGCGAGATCAGATTGACCTGGAGCGACTGGCACGTCACAAGAACTCCAAGGGCGAGTGGCGACGGGCTTGGGATGTGGAGAAGTCAGAGCACATGTAGGTCCTCCAGTGTCTTTGGGTGGTTTGTCTGCAGCAGGCCATTTAAAGCCAGTGATAAGACCTTGTGCAGATGTTTGTTGTTTATCGAATTCTACGCTGTCATCTGCCTCTCCCTGACTAAATCCATATCGCTACCTCTTTCTCCTGACCATGTCTGTCAGTGGGACCAGATACCAGAGCAATTCTCATCTTTTCTTTCTGACATGAGGTCTCCTACCCTGACAGGAGATATTTTATGCTGAGGAGGATTGCCTGCCTTTGGTCCTACCACGACAAGGACTGAGGGAGGGAGGGGAGCATGAATTACTGTTCAGTCTGCATCCAAAGGGTACTCACCATCTCCACATGGACAGGTCCAGTGTCAGGAGGGTGCAGGTGCTCTTCTTGAATCAGGAATGGACAAACTTGTGTTGCTAGCCCCCAGCACAGCCCCACTTGTTTTTCCTTTTCAATCGCAGGATGGGCCAATGTGCTTAAATCCTCCTCACCTCATGAACTCAGCCCTTGTAGGCACTGTGGTGTGAGGGCCACCTATATGGCACAGGGGAAATGCTGGGGATGGTAACATGGGAGAGCTCTTAATGGGGTCTGACATTTCCCCTTTAAACATTGCACCTCTAACTGTGCTTGTATAGCTGGATCACAGTGTCTAGAAAGCTTTGGAGGATGATGAGCACCTGCAGCAGGACAGGGTTTTGATAGGGTGCAGAGTTAGCGGATGGGTTTGCTGATAAAAGAGTTTATACAAGGCAGGAGGACGGGACAACCTTTTGTCTGAAAAATAGGGCTGAATATGTAGACTTTCAGTCAGTGAGACCCCCATGGACAGAAGTGAATTGACTTCAGTGGATGCTGAGTGTTGCTGCCAAGACAGCTCTGAGCCCTACTGTTCTCCTGTTTATCCATTTAAAAGAGAAAAGCCATAATACTCAACAAGCAGGATTAGAAACCAAACAAGTCTGATCCACAGGTCTGATTTGAGATGACAAGTCCTGAAGCTGCTTCAGATAGTAGCTAGAAGCTTGGGAAGCTGCATGTGAGCTTTGTACAGTTAACCTACAGGGATCTATAGGTTTCAAGAATGTTCATAGAATTAAATACATACATATAAGTACTGATGTAAAGGTTTTAGAGGTTCTCCTTTGGGGTAGAATTGCCTCACAGCCTCATTTCTCCTGGTTAGTGCATGCAGTTTCAGCTTCAGCTGACAAACCTGCACTTCCTTGCCAGTAGGCAGGTGCAGAAGGGCCGATGGCTGGAACCTGCATCGTCTTGAGGTCTCCTGCCCACGCTTTTGCACACTGGAGGAGAATGGTCAGGTCTGACAATGCCTGTTTTTAACCTGCAGGTTTGAAGAGGACTTTGTTAAGGATGGGGAGCCAGCCTTGGATAATCCCAGCAATAAGAAAGGTTGGCAAGGGACACCTAGATTCTGTCCTGACGCTAGTGAATGCTGATCGTGCGAATCCCAGTGCCACAGCTGTCGTGGCTGTCAGTTGTGAAACTCTGCTTTCCTGGGCAAATGCCTCTGCGCGCAGTGTTGGGGTCTCAGCCCTCTCTGCTTTGCAGAGTGCTCAGGGGATGGGATTTGAGCATCTGGGTGCTAGTGCTTTTTACCTTCCCAGGGAGAGCAGTGGCACGGTTTCTATAACCTTTTACGACACAATACGGAGGCTCAGTACTGCCTCCTTTCCCAAACAGTGGTTTGAGAGGCAATCCTATTCCAGAGCACATCATCTCTGATCCCTGTGGCACATGCTGGCTTCTTTACTAGCATAAGTCCATCACGACTCCTGTTTCTCAGGAGATGGACTGGCAGAACAAAGCTTTCCCTTGCAACACCCTATTTGAACGCCAGGCTCTCTGCTACATGTCCATTACAGAGCCTCACTCACTTTTGTGCGTGCTTTGCTTTGTCCTTTTAGGGGGAAGAAACGCAAGGAAATTCCAGCACAGGTCCTTTCCTCCCAATGGGAGAGGTGAGTAAACCACATGATTCAGTTGTGTCATCCCACTCAATGCCAGCACCTCCGCTATACCCTCACGGAAAGAGTTCTCTGCAGGCACTCTCACAGACTTGGAGTGCCTGTTGGACACATATCACGTGGCTGCTTTCCTAGCCCTGTGATAAGGTCTGTGCTCTGTGGCAAGTAGAACAAGAACAGCCTCCCAAGAACAGCACAAGGGAGACTGAGTACAAGGGGTAAGATGTAAATTCACAATTGGATTTTTTTAATAGAAAATGAAGAAGAAACACCCCTAAATTCTCACTTTGTATTCATTGCTTCAGAAAATACACATTTAGTAGGCATATAGCTTCAGAGGCTTCCCCTTCCAGAGGTACTTTCCAGTGATACGGGGATTTTAGCCCTTTCAGTAGTCCGTCAGACAGTTCTGCCTGCTTTTGCATGGTCTTTCCAACCTGTCTTCTAGGTGGAGGACAGCACAGCGTGAATGTGAACAATCCCGGTCCCAAAGCAATGAGCAGCCGAGCCAAAGGAAAGGACAGACTGACCGGCAGAGCCAGAAGGTAAAGGTGCTGGCAGTAGTGCCACAAACTAGCAGTTAATTTAGTGGCGTTTGTGGCACCTGTAGAGCGCATCATCACTGTACCAACCCACTGCATCAACTCTCTGCAGAGTAGCTGGGTGGATAGGGGGGCACCGTTACTCTGGGACCAGATTTGGGTAGCACTGGCACGTGCCGCAGGAGGCTTTTGAACGCATCTTATCTGACTTCCAGGCATTGCTGACATGGGGGACCAGACTCCAAAAATAGTTCCTAGCTGATCCAATAGTAATTAGGATTGAGAGTACAGTACAGATGTCTTTTCTTCATTAAAAAAAATCTTATATATCCCTAAGCTGGTGAGCTTAGGGTGAGGAGGGAAGTGGCCTGTTCCTGCCAGCTGTGGGCAGCACACAGCAATATATTAATGTTCACTGAAGCAATTTCAGAATATCAGCAAAACTAAGTGCATTTTACAGGTTCGCCCACATCCTCCCAGGGGCCCCCCTCCCCTGCTGCTCTCTGTAATTAAATTTCAGTGCAGTCTCCAGGTTTCTGGAGCCACACTATCTAACGGTTTAATAACAGTGATCATACAGCGCTGCCATGCCCCTTAGTAGGCAACAAAAGGATGAAGGGTTGATTGCATACCCCAAGCCTTTTCATTTATCCAGAACAAAAAACCATTCCAGTAACCTTTAATGTTAGCATTCTTCTACCATCCAGATCAGTCATGACCACACAGTTAAATAGATGCACAAACTGATATGTTTTATAGGAGTACTCACAGCATTACCCAGAAGACGTTAACTGGTTGGAGGTCAGCTGCTGCTTGCTGCTACTTGGTTGAAATTAAGGGTGGGAGGCAGGGTCTGTGCATGCAGAATTCTGCTGTCAGGATAGTATTAGGTCTAACGTGCAGAGCCTGACACTATATCAAGCCTGGAGTTTTTTTAATGTTGCTTTTTTTTTCCAGTGACTGTGCTTTGAGGAAATGCACCTCAGCAGCCACATCTCTCAGCTAGTTAAGTTCTGAATTGGGAATCTACTTAAAGCGTAAAGATAGGTTGTCCTCTGTCTTTCTAAGTCCCATTAGTTAATCATACTTTTCAAAATTTAATTTAATTCTGATAAAATGATGAAGAATAGTATCATCAGCATGCAGATAATCAAATAAAATTGTTTGGAAGTTACACTGAACCCCTTTCCATTCTTCAGCTCCATCCCCAACATGTGCTTTGGAAAGAAAAGCTGCTGAGCTGTGCTCAAGCTTGCTCTCCCCCAGACAGTGACTGCAGCACTAGGGAATTACAGCAGTTCCCAGAGGATGTGCAAGATGGGCATGCCAGTAAATTTGCTTTATGTTGTTACTTTATGTGAATACCCTAGAATGCTTCATACTGCAGGCTGGATGTTGCTCTTCACAACCATGAAGGATACAGTGACTTCGCACAGTTCTGCCCTGTCTGAACATGCCAACCCATCAGGCCCAAATCAAACTCCCAGACCTCAACAACTGCCCTCAGGAGCAAGTGTGGTTCAGAGGTTTGCTGCCAAAATTTGGTTATTTGTGATAAATGCACAAGAATTACTTCAAAAGTTGCACTGGAGAAGAGAAACGGAAGGAAAAAATATGTCCACCCAATAATAAATAAAAGTTAAATGGCAAGTATCAGCTGAGCAGATACTGCTACCCTTAATCTAGTAGTAAGATTTTTAACAGCCACAAATGATCTAGGCTTTAGGTCATCATCCTTTTTGAAAGATAGCACTTATGGTATACAGCTTTCCTAAAGTCACACACCAGTTAGTTTTAGTTAGTTCGTTTTGGGCTAAAATGGATTCAAAGGGAAGGCTACTAATGCAGAATTGCTTCTAGATCCCCCTGAACTTAACTGGATCAGATTTTAGTAGTCCTCCAGGCTAATTAGAGAACACCATTTCCTGAGACACCTTTTCTTTGGACTTTGATCCGTCTGTTCTTTTAAAATAAATGCACATCTAGTGCTGTGCCCTCTGCTTTGAAAAGGGTTCAGAGGACAGCTGATTGCTGCAGAGCAGATTGTGTCTCATTGTGGGACACATACTTGGTGTTCCCAAGGGCTGGAAGAAATTGCACAGAACAGGGGCATTGTGGTCTCCCTGTCAGTGTTTGCTGGGAACATTAGTTATACTCACTGCAAAGATCGCTTACTTCCTTTTTCATCCTTTCTGCTGGGATCTTCTTGTTTTTCTGCTTTTCAGGGTTTGGTGGGAAAGCACAGAAGGGAGCTTCGTGTGGTGGTACATCTGATTTATTCTGGTCACACCTTCAACTGTTGGCCATGCTCAGCTTATCTCACCATGAGAGCTGGGATGCATCTGTGGGCCCTTCTTGGGTGTAGAAAGTGTGGGATCAGTGAGTAGCTCACCCAGATGTAGCACACCCCTGGCCCTGCCCTCTCTTTGCTCCTAAGCAGCAGAATATAAGGAAAGACTTCAGAAAATATGATGATGTTAGAAGGACTTGATGACAAGATAAGCCTCATGCCTTTCCAGTGTTTAATCTTAAAGTTTAATCCTAATACAGTCATTTTCTGCTCTGAGGACATTTTAGCTGTACAGATTAGACGTGTATAGTTGGTTAAATATGTGCCGGGAGTACACTAAATGAAAGAGCTGTGTTGATTTTGTGTGGCGCCTTGGAAAGGACAAAGAGTTTGTTGCTTCCCTTTTATAGGCAAAGCAGACAGATGCATCACGCAACGATATGCTCCCTCCTTGCCACAGCCTGCGGGTCAAACAGCTGCACCCAGATCCTGCCTCGGGTTCCATCTCTGCACCAGTCAGACCCCGGGGAAGGGATGGGAGCGTGCCCAGTGCCCTGTCTCCATCTCCTTTCCTCCTCTTCAGCAAAGACTTATGCCCCAAAGTGTGCCTGTGACAGACAGATGCTGACTGGTTTCCAGAAATCACCCCAGGGTCCTGAGATGTTTCTTTCTCCTTCTGTGCTGCGTTCTCAGAACCATGCTCAGAAGGAATGCCTTGGCGAGCTCTCTTATGGCAGAAATTCAAAGAAATAATTGTGGGCTGGGACTCTGACTGGCCAGCTTGGCGTGCTGTTTGACGACATCTCGTTGAGCTGCCCCTCGTTAGTTGTAGTTTCTTCCCGCAGTGGTCTCTTTGACTCTTCAGCTCCAGAGCTTGGCTAGGTCGTTGAAGGCAGCCTCCTCCCTGCCAGCGGCTAGGACAGCTAGCATCATTTCAGACTGCATAGGGGGTATCGGCACTTTTAACTGCTGTAATAATACAGTATTATTCCGATTATTCCCTTGCTTTTCTCACGCACACCCCGCCCATTTAACAAGAGGTTTATTGCAGTGGGTGCAGCAGACTTAAGCTCCCTTATGCCTTGCACATCCCTGCTTGAAGAACACGAAAGCCAAAGCCCACCAGCGACGTCAGCCAGTTCAAAGTGACAGCTGTCTCTGGGATCCTTTCTTTGCCTGGGAAGAGGGGAAGCTCAGCTGGCCAGATTGCACGGCAAGATTTAGCACCTTTTGTTGGGAGAGACCCAAAAGGTGTGCATCAGAGAGGATGTCTGGCTTGTCATGGGCATCCACAGCCTGTTACTTTTGTCACAACAGACCAAGAAGGTACATTTTCCAGTACATTTGTGCCTCCAGTGCAGAGGCTTGGAGGCATTTTAGGGCATCTAACTCCTCTAGGGCTGCTGGGTTTAGTCAGGATATTATTCATACCCATTTAAAGGCTTTAAGGCCCCAGAATGGCTGGTGCTGGCATCCTGTTTAGATGTCTAAATTATCTTGCTGATGAAATTATAAAATCTTATGTACTATTGTCTCCACAGAGACTTTTATTCTTTTTCTTTTTTCTCGTTTTATTTAACAATGAAATAATTCATCATACTCTTCCCTGAGCATCCTCCATTAGAAATGGGGCTAAAAGGTCGCTTGATTTATTTTTTTCGTTCTTGTTTGCCCTTTCAGTACTTCTTACTTATCAGCTACCAGCATGGAAAATCATGGTTCATTTAAAACTACTAAGAAGTATCTTAAACACTACTGAGATGAGTAGCTGGAGCATGGAGTCATGCCCTAAAGTCCTTACCTTCACCTGTGCACTTTGGAAAATCAGGGGAAAGAGGAAGCCAAGCATTCATCTGCTGCTGCATGGCCACCTCCCTCAGCACCATCCTGATAGAATCACTTCAGAGTAGCTCCCCTGCCCATCCATCTCATCTCATGGACTTCTGCTGCTTCTGCATCCTCTGTTGACCTGGAAGGGGTCGCATCTGGCCGTGTAACCTTGTCTCTGAAACTGGAAGAGCATCCTTTCTTCCCCTGCTTCTCTTTGGGAAGATCCATTCCTGAAGCCTTTCTTCTCATTTCAGAAAGGCTCAGGGTGCTTTAGGGGTGCTGATTATTCCTTACCTTTGCTCCTATCTGCCCTTTACCACTTGCCAACTTCTCTCCCGTTTAAGTCCAAGCGACTCAACAGCAGTGGTAAGAGCCATTTGGATCATGATGTCTGTGGTGATGACTTCCAGCTGCACCTTGTCCCCAAAACAATTTGGAGCCACGTTGCTGTGCGAGCACCTCCCAGGGATAGCACTAGCTATGCTAAGGAATGTGTTGAGTATTTTTGTTGCGTGTCAGCGATTCGTAACGCACTCTGGTGTGTTAGTGGTAATGATGGGGAGGAGGAACACATCAGGCTGAGGTGTTGATTATTTCAGAACTGCTGTCTAGCTAGTTTTGGCTATCTTTAGACCTGTGGGGGTGGTCTGTTCTGGGCTGGCTCTGCAGGAACCATACAGTGGTTGAGTAGGCAGAGCAGGGTGAGGCAGAAACCCACAGTCAGCACGTCATTCCTCAGCTTAGACGTTTATCTGGGGAAAGTGGTCAGCAGACCCACAAACGCTGATGCTGCATGCAGACGGAACTGGTAACAAGGGCAGCCCGTGCCCAAATTTAACACTATTGACTCTGTGTGATGGGCTCTGCCTATATAGCCCAACTTTCAGAGCTCTTGCAGGGTACTGCTGAAAATACACCAGTGCTGGGGGCTGCTTCCAAGAACAGGGCCCTTTTGCAGTTTGAGTTGGCACAGCCAGTGGCAGGGACCTACCCTGTGTTCAGGACAAGACCTTGTTGGCTGTGCTCTGTGTGCTGGGTCACAACTGCCCCTAAACCTTAAAGGATGGCTCCAAGCTGCTTCATCCCCAGGCTTATTGAGGACAGTATACCCAGCTCCACGCCCTCAGAGAGCCTTCAGGTGCTTGCAAATGCAACTTGCTCCTGCCCTAGGGACTTTGCTGAGTGTGAAATAGCTTGATGTGATCGTACATTGGAGGCTGTGATGGTAATGCCCACACAGTTTTCACAAGGGCATGTGGGGTCACCTTAACAGTGCGCTTTTGCCTCTGGAAATGCTTGACTCTGCAGTCACCTTAATGTGTGTTTTCATTTCTTGTATCTTGGCCTAAATTTGCCAACTTGAAGAGGCCAGAGAGCCCAGCAGAGTCTGTCTAGAGAAGAATTAAATCTCGCGTACCTTTGCACATGTATTTTAAGAGTTTGTGTCAGGGACGACATATATACGTATACATTTATATATGTGCACGTGTGACACAATTCACCAGGCACACGTACGAGAAGGGAAGGGTTTCTAAGGCCTCCCCTGCCCAGTAGCTCTGCATAGACAAATTCAGATCTACATTCACCCTGGCAAGTTCAAAGAAGCAAAAGACAACACTTCTCCATGCAGCTTTAAGCAGAGCTGTTGCCCTCTTTAGCATGGGATGTTGTAGCTGCTGCAAAATTTATTATGGGGCCAAAATGCACTTACACAAATCCTTGGAAGAGACTGTGTACGGAGTGAGCATGACTCAACACAGAGATACCATCTGAAGCTCAGGAAATTCCAGAGCTGCACATTTCTGGAAGCTGGGTAGGGAACTGGGGAGGTGTTAAACACACTTGCCCTCTTTTCAAAGTCTACCCCAAGCATCTGCCAGTGATCCTGAGTGGGCAAGAGGGCCTGGGTGAGCTGGACCTTCAGTCTGACCCTTATGGCCATCCTTGCAGCCTTCCACATGTCCATGCCTACCATCTCCCAAGGTACTTCAGAGCAATTTTATCCTTCACTGTCTGCCTCTGTGTCTGCCGTTGTGGAGATCTGGGATGTTTGGGCACTGTCAGACAAGCAGGACCAGGCTGTGGCAGACATCACCATAAGCATATCACCATATATCTTATTAGTCTAACAACAAATGTCTGTTCTGGCAATTGGGTTTTATGTTTTCATTACATTTAGAATTATAACAGCCAGTTTATTAAGATTTAGTAGCCTCAGATGACTGCCTCTGGATGGGCTGGGTGTTTTGCAGTTGCCAGGAAAAGGAACTGGATCAGTTAGGTTCACCACCTTTATCCGTTTTTGCCTGGACGAGGGCCTCAGACAAGGAATGGATGGACATGGTAGAAATCCTTGCCCAGGCAGAGAAAGTGGCTTTTTGATATGAGAAACCGAAGGCCTAAATTCTGCATTTTTTTCCGTCACAGATGGGATGCAAAAGAAGGCGAGGACATGTCTTTTCTGAAGGATGACCCTGACAGCCAGGTGAGTTCATCAGTTCAAGGGTGGCTGCTGAGTTTACTCAAAACATGCACTATCAGGAAAGTTGGAGGCTATTAGCCAGTGCAGAGAGGGGAGACCTCTGTGTTGGAGTAAATGTGCCCCTTGCTACCACTCTCCAGGCGGCATGATGTGAGAGCAACTTGACTTCTTGCATTGGCCCTTATATTGTCAGTATAACAACCCTCACTTAGTCTGGTCCATACATCACCTACATTCTTTTGCTTCCTTTAATGGCCTCAGCAAATTTGTTCTCGTGTTTTGGGTATCATCATAGACAAGGAATATTGTATACTGATCAATAAGCTGACATAAACATATCCTCCCTTTCTTAGAGGAGCCTTGGTATGGACAAGCAGAAGAGCAGAGGTGAGGAAGGAGTGGAAGAGAACTGCACAGCTGAGCTGGAGGAGAAGGTGAAACAGCCAGGCCTCCAAGATCATGGGGCCTCATCATCACAAAGGCGAAGCGGGAAGGCCCAGTCTGCCCCCAATGGCCAGAAGGAGGAACGGAGAGGAGTGAAGGGGCTCGGCATGGAGGTCTCTGTGACCAGCACAGGCGACTCAGAGCCAGGTCCCAAGCCGAGTAAGGAACCTGTTGAGGAAGATGGCAATGGAAAGCCTGGCACTGCTGACATCTTTCAGGAGGAGAGCACAAATAGCAGTGCCTCACAAAGTAGCCTTCCAAATGCTGTGCAGGCCACCATGCATAGCAGTGAGCAGACCTTGTCATTGCCCATGGGAGATGATTTAGATGGCGCTGGCTTTAAGAAAAACATAGCTTCAGAACAGGAATCCACTGAGGACTCTTCAAATAGCCATGGAGGAAAGACGGACACAGCAGCTGAAGACAGACTGGATGCAGGTCAAGGACAGCTGGTGAGACAAAGAGGGGAGGAAGTGACCCAGAACACTGCCCTTGAGGGACAAACACTTGCTCTGAAAGGAGTTGAAGATGCTGAAGGCACTGAACACACAACCAAGCCTTTGCCCCCAAGGAAAGACAACTCTGACAAAACTGTTGTGCCTGAGCAGGACACAGCAAAATCACAGTCCAGGGAAGGGGACCAGCCTGAAGATTGCAAGGACAAGGACAGCAGGGACACGCTCAACTAACAAAGATTGCATCAGCTTGCCTGAGATGGAAGGTGAGTTCCTGACCCCACTCTCCATGGCGTTTGCTATCTTGTAACACTCACAGCCATAGTACAGGTCCATAGTTCAATTTTCTGTGGCCATAAAGACAACATACAAGATAACTATTCAGAAGCGTTTGTTACCAGTGATAGGGATCCCTCAGATATCCTGAAACTGTGTATCACAAAGACCTGCCCTGGAGCAGATAGGGAAACAAAGGAAAGTCAGACAGGAAAATCTGTATGGAAAACTGGACTGCTGAGTCTGGTCAGTGACAGGCATTAGTCAGGGCACAAGCTGAAACTATTCCTGGAAAGGGATGGTCTCAGAAAGGTGGGGATAGCAGCATGAATTTATTTCTGTCTCTGTGGTAATCACAGCTAGAATAACTAGAGGTTAGCGTAGTCCTGTTTCCAAAACACTCACGCAGCTATAGAGGCCCACCTTGTGGGCAGTAGTTTGAAAAAGCTGGACATCGTGTGGGATTCTCTTTCCAGTACACAATCTGTGAGTGCTAAGCTCTGTGAATGTAAAAATAACGTATATGGCAACAATAATGAGTAAGGCAGGATGAGATGGTTCCTGTTCCAAAGGCCTATGAACCAAACAGAAAGGGGGAAGAACAGAGCTGGTTATGTAGCAAAGCTCCAGGTTTTACTCAAGCAAAGAAGTTTCTTCCAGAAAGGCAGATGCAGAACAAGAAAAGCCAGGAGAAAGGAACAAAGTATATGACAGGTAGAAAAGTAAGGTAGAAATTAGGAAGAAGGGGCAAGGACGGAGAGTAGGGGATCTCTGGCAGTTACCTTTGCCAAATATGTTCTTTCCGAGCAGTGTCACAGATCAGGGTGTCATACCTTTAAGTCCTAGATCAGACCAGTAAGTCAGGATGTGATCCTGCCACCAGGTTAGGCAGTAAGGTTGCAGTGTACTCCAGCTAACTCAGGCCTAGCACAGAGACACCTAACTTAAGATCTGAGCTTCCTCTCTCTTGGAAGGAGAAAGATTGTCACTTCCAGAATGCAGTCTAGCGTGCCTAACCCCTAAATTGCTCTGGCACTGAGAAGAGAGGCAGCAGCAAGTAGTCCAGCAATACTCCTGCAAGCAGAGAGGCAGCGGCAATACTCCTGAGTAGGCACTCCAGGCAATTAGCTGCTCAAGGCTAGGCAGGCACGTTGCCCCCACCAAGCGCCTTTCCCCGACTCCAACAGTCTTTTCTTCAGACACCTAACCAGCAGCTTGTCACCGGGTTTTGTTTGGTATTCATCCCCAAGGCACAAAGGAGCTTAGGGATGAAGTGGTTAAGCTGCTAACAAAGAGACTTTCACTATAATCCAGTGCTATACAAAAGGCATGGAGAAGCGCAAGTGTTACAGCTATTTAAAAAAGACAAACACCAAGATGCTGGTTCTGTACTGGAACTGAAATTCCTTCAAGTGAGGGAAATTAATTCCAACAGTATTTAGGAAAATGTTGAGACCTGGATGCACACAGCGTGACTTTGCTTTCCAGGCCTCTCCAATCTACCAGAAACACCCACAGAAGTAGAGAATGGAAGAATCAGAATTATCCCGAGTGAGAAAAGTAGCCATTAATTAGACACCAGCTAAGAGGCAACAATAAATTAGAGCAGTCCATTTTCATCTCAGCAATGCAATGGAGATTCCTACGGTTTGGTAATGCGGCCCTGACTTCAGCACAGCTCTTTACTCCATCGCTCTTCAGTGAAGTCATTAAGGCAGGCTTAATTATAAACATAGCCTTATGTCTTGGAGAAGACAAGGCGACTTAAGCAGGTGTTGGCACTTAAGCACTTGTGCATCTGTTTGGCTTAGCCGGAAACTGAGACCAATTTTGCTCTCTGAAATATTTATTGCTTGGGATACACCGAGCGTGGCGATGCCGGCCGATCAGCCCTAGCACGTAGCTACTAAGACTACTGAAAGCAGAGGCGGTGTGTGGGGACTGCGAGGGCACACAGTGATAGATGGAGATATTTACCCTCTACAACCCCATTTCATCCTGCCTGCCCTCCCCTCCAGCCCCATTTCCTTCCTATGCAGCACCCACCCCCCTGCCAAGAGATCATGCCATTGCCTCACCGACCTCTTTCCAAACAGCACAAGCAAAATTTCCAGGTGTGCCTAACCTGTGCGCTCAGCAGCAGGTCCCACCTTCTGGTGGAGACAGATTAAAGCAATATACTTTCATTTTTTGGTATTTCCTGCACACCTAGGAGATGCTTCAAGTTTCAGGGGAGCCTTTTGCAGGATATCGATGGCAGGTCATTTACGGGGAGTTAGCCTTCAGCCACTGCTGACCTGTGTTAGGATCACAGGAATAGGCACAGCTACATCACACCTTACGTTAAGAGAATGCTCTTTCATTCTTTTTAGATTCCAGGGCACTCACCAATCATTGATTCACAGCAAGCACGTATGATAAATAAGGGTAACCTCTGAGCAAACTGGTTTGTGATTGTTTCATTTGAAGGTTTTTTGCACCTTCCTCTGAAGGCTCCGACATTCTCACTGGCTAGGCATCCACAGAGGTGCCAGGGTGAGCCAGTGCAGCCATTTCTGTGTCCCCCATCTCAGAAATAGGTTTCTTCTTCATGTTTTTTTTTTTTTTCCCATTACATTGACTGCAAGAGCATTTAGGGAATGAGTGAGTGAGTGCAGCTTGGCCATTTGTCTTCAGTGATGTTCTAGAGCATCGCTGTCACCTCCTACATACTGACGTCACCACAAAGAAATTTGACCTCTCCCTCTGCACCAGTGACAGGCCACTATCAGGGCTGGCTTCCCAAACAAGATCATTTGCAGAGTGGGTGAGTTATGCCATGATTTATTTGTAGTGGGGTGAGCCAAAAGGAAGACTAGAGGGCCCCATCTTTAGGTCTCTGCTCCCTGCATCCAATTTGTCAGGAACATCTCTTGACAGGGGAAAAAAAAAAAAAATCAAGACCTGGATTTCTCAAGCGCTAGCTTAGCACAACCAGAACAGTTCATCTCTGTGGCTTGACAGAAGGGCTCCTAGGAGCAACAAAATAGCAACGATGACAACAACAACAACAACCCAAAAAGCAAAAGCTCATTTGGCTCAAGTCGGTTAAGTTGTCAGTGTGTTTGGAGCGAAAAGGTCTTATGTCTATTCCTGCTGTTGCTTTGAAATTCCCAAATCAACATGACAGGCTGCATAATGACACAGATGGCAGTCATAAATAACTACAGGCTGGTAACAGTCACTTCCCTTCTCCCGTGGCTTCTGTTTCCTTCTGCTCTACAGACGGATTAGTTTTAGACCATGGTATGTATAAAATGCTGCAAAGCTCTAGCCTGTTTTCTTGTAATTCTCCCCAAAGTGTTACATCACAGAATTTCTTTGGACCCAGATGCCTTAGGTTTGCCCCCATTTGAGGTGCGTTTGAATCCTTGGTAGAATCCTCTATTTGTTTTGGGGATTATTGAGATTTATGCCTGCACCTGACATCAGATGATGCTTTAGGGCACGGACAGCCAAAAATGCAACCTCGAGGAAACCTCTGTTCAGAGAAGCCATTGCATATGGCCTGCAAAAAGACTTAATAGGTGTGGCCATCTTTGGCAGGGAGATCACTACATCAGCTGGAGTCCCTTCAGGAATGTAACCGCGTGTGGCAGGCTAATGCCTTTCTTGGCCTATCTAGTAAAAAGGGCAGCATTGTTACTCAGAGCTGGGTTTAGCAAGAACCAGGAAAAGAGCATCATTCAGGAAGCTGAAATAGCGATAAAACCAAGCACTACACAAAGAGCTACACTTTTTTTTTTAGAATGAAAAATCGGAAGTTTGATTATTCCTTTGGTGTCTAGCACAATGAATTCAGGTGCCAAAACCACCTGAATTATTTGGTTCTTCTTACCACTTGAGTGTAATCTTTCAGGAACAGGCAGTCCTGTACTATAATCGAGTTAAGAAGCTGTGGGCTGGTGGCGCACGCTGAGTTTTTAACAATTTACGCATACACCAAATTGCAGATGCCCATGCCTAATTGTACTGATCTGATGTCAGACCAACAAAATTACAAGATTATCCCTTTGCAGCAGAGCAAAGTGTTTTTCACTCTGTGATGCATGAACAACACTAACACAATTTCCCTGTAGATGAAGGACTTCACGTGGCAAGGTGAATGGGTTGTTGTATCTCCAGGAGGTGCCGAGCGGCTCTGTCTTGGTAAATCCAGGCATGTCCCAGCCAGAAACCTTTACTGTGTTCATGTAACCAGCTGTCATTATACTGGGACCTGAAGTGCCTGGCAGAAAACATGAAACTTGTGATGACAGTCCAGGTGATACAGTCTGAATGGCTGTTGTTGTGGAGCATAGAGGGTTCACAGCAAAACAGTGATTAATGTAACTGGGACCACATGAGATTTGACCATCCTTAAGGAGAAGCATCTGGAAGGATGCACTGGCGTGGGTTATCAGGGTGATTAACAAAATCCTGCTAGGAGGCGATAGGTAACTTCACAGAAAAAAAAAATAATAATCTCACTGAGAAAATGCAGATTTGACAAATACCAGAAATGTGTCTTCCTCAACATTTTGAATTTCGTAAAACCCAAACTGGAGCTTTCATTAAACCTTTCCAGAACAGAAAATTTTAAATTTATGCTAGTAATTCAGTTTTGTTACAGTGTGACTTTTGAAAAATCAGCCTAGAAACAGATGGGATGATTTTGCAAAACAAAACCTATCGACCCCAAAAGGAATGTAAAAATATCCATTCCATTAAGGGGTTATATTGTGGAATTTCCATCAAGTAAAAAAAAAAACAAAAAACACTGTACCAGGTCACTTCACCTGATGTCAGGGAAATGTCCCCAGTTCCAGGATCTCTCACAGCGCAAAGCACAGCCAGTGTCTGTAGCAGCAGTACCCATCCAGATTTCACTCCGCACTACAAGTGCTGCTCGCCCAGTTCTGCAGAGCAGCAGCTCCTTGCAGCAAGCAGCCACCATGTGGATTTCACAGCTTCCACTGTTAATGTCTATTTATGGCACTAAAAATCTCCTGCACCTTCAAACCAGTTGGAGATGCTGCGCAGAGTGTGTGGTGGGGCTTTCATCCTTTGCTTCAAATAACAAGGAGTAAATATTTACCCAAAGTACAGGCTTGGAATCCCTGGAGAATGTCCAGCGAGTCCCAGAGAAGTAAACGATACACAAAAAACCACAGAAGCTTTTCCCTGAATTCTCTTGAGAAAATTAATCTTAACATCTTTAGAGAAAATGCAGCTGGGGGTAAATTTCCAGAGCAGCTCCAGGGATCTGACCTTGCAGCTCCGGCTGACGTAAAGAGGAGTGGGGCAGGCAGGGCCTGTGTACGGCAGGATCCAGGGGTCGGGAGAGGCCAGCTTTCTGCTGCAAACCAGCACTAAAGGTTGGCGCAGGACACCCCACAAGCAGAAACCAACGCCTCGCAAGGCAGTCCTGGAAGGTTTCCTCAAGGTTCACGAGGTGAGAAGATAGCATCTTGTGTGACTCGGACACTGGCCTGGGATCTGGTAGGCTGAGGTCTCAAGGGCTTGACTCGAGTAGCGTTGGTCTCGCTGGTTCTTCCTCGCAGCCCCCCAGTGCTGTGGGGAGCCCACCATCATGCCACAGCATTTCAATTTCCCCGAGCACCTCCTAGCACCACACGCCACCAAAGGGGAGAGTTTAGATCTCACGCAGGATCAGGGAGTGCTGCGGCTTAATACAAGGCTTGGAGCAGTTATCTTCATTCCTCTGGAATTACAGAAAGTCCTTCCAGTGGCACGATATGGGAAAATAATCCCTGAGTTTTCAAGTGTTGTATGTGAGAATGGTTCAAGAGGAATGAACTTGGACAGAAGGAACACGGGGAGGGACCGCAAGGATACTCAGGGAATGGTTGTTTAGTCTAGCAAAATGAAGGCAGAGCGGGGTAGTAAACACCAGTGAAGGAAAAGGCCATTCCAGCCTGAACATAATTAGGTGCAAGAATCGATGTAATGAAGAAGTCTGTGGATAAATATGCAGAAATGAGACAAAAGTTACTACCTGTCAGAGGATTTGAAGAGTGCCATGTCTGCGGCAGGGACTCGTCACCTGCAAGGCTGGCTTGGCCAGCGTGTTTCTGGCAGGGATTAGGCAATGTGGTGCTTGTGACATCAACAGGATGAATTTGGCGACAAAGTTGTGTATGTTCCTGTAAATGCTGGTCACCGCTGTGAAAGCACTGTGCTTTCACTGGTACCCACCAGAATCAGTGTACGCATCCTGCCCAGAAATGTGGGAGCTTTACTCCTAAATCTCTCCAGCACCTTTCAAGAGCTTCTGCCTCGTCTTTGGTTTGTCTCTGTTATCGCAGAGCAGACAGAAGGGAGCACGTGCCCATACCTCAGATGCCTGCATCAACCCTCTTAATGTAAACCCCAGATGAAAAGGAGGGAGAGATAACTACACCACATTGTGGTCTGCGTCTTCCTTTCTGCCAGCTCTGTCGTTGAGAAGGAACACACAGACTGTGGAGAGTGACAGTACCCCAAACCACTCCAGCAGGAATCTCCACCAAAATCTGTCTTTACATATTTAAGCTCATCAAGGGTTGCCGTGATAAGTTTTCTACCAGAGGCAAATCTAGAAAGAATTAGGAATTTTTCTTCACTTTAAAAAAAAATGGTTCTAGTTCAAATTAGAATTAAGTCAGGGATGCTGTATGGCCTGTGCTAGGAAGAAGAACACGCCTCATGATCTTACCGATCCTTTTTGTGGCCTTTCAGCATATGCTGAAACATCAGCTATATATCCACTTAAAAAAAAGCCAAGCGAGGAAATCTGGTGTAGCGATGTCTAACAGATGGTCCTTACACAACACGTCTGAGTTTGCCACGTGATATTTCACAAGACTGACTCTCCGAGTGGTCCACTAAGAACAAAACTGTGAGAACTGTGGACCTGCCCTGGGACAGATCAAACAAAATTACGTCTCCCAGCCCACGCAGAGGATGGATAGTGCCAATCTCAGCTGATGGAAGGAGGGCCTAAAGTGCCGGACTTCTTCAGCTACTTTCAGCCACAGTGTTCAGGTGCATCTCGCCCCATGACATGAGATGTAACCGGTAGGTCCTACAGTAACCTGTTGTTGGCTTGGCTATGAAAGTCATCCCAGCGACTTCCCACGTCCAGCCAGGCTTTGTCAGGTTGGGGAACGCCTGGGGCTTTTGAGACAGACTGCCAACAGTCCGCATTTAATGCTCTCGTGTGATGGTGACACACAAATTTGGCTCTGCGTCCCCTTGCTGCTGATGGCAGAGGCAGCCCACGGCCGCATGGCTCTCCCGAGCCCTGAGTCACAAAGAGTAACGCCAGCCACGGGGATGTTGTACCAGCACAGAGCTCGCCAAGTCCCCGACCAGCCCTTCAGTTACGCATGGAAAGGAAGATACAGCGTAAAATGAGAGAAATGCTAATTACTGTGCCTCGCTGCTAAAAAAAGTAATGACTTTAAAGCCCACCAGTGTCTTGGCTGTAAAGACTCACTCATGCACAGAAACAAGGGGCCTGTATCGAAAGGGTAATGCTGCAAAACAGGGAAGAGACTTGCCCACCAACGCTAAATAGCACAGGGATGTCAACAAGACTTTTGGAACCACTAATAGCAAAATAGATTAACAATAAACAGAGCTAGCTCTGGAGTCAGTTCAGACTTGTAAAACAGATTATAACATTCAAGCCATGAAGCGCAACTCTAAAATCTGCTTCCTGCCCCTTCCCAATAATGTCCTGAAGCGTGCTGCTCCTGCAGCACTGAGCAACCCCTCAGCAGCAAGATACAGCCAGCCCCATCCACTGCACATGTACAGGCCAATAAAAAACATCTCCAGAAACAGCCTTAGACTCTTCTTTCAACCGCACATAGCATCGATTATTTCAGTACCTTGGGCATCATTTCTTTGTGGTTTCTTATCAGATATCTGTGGTTGTGTCGTTAAATGGTTTCTTTGGATCTTCCCTTTTATGTGAGCCAAGCTACTCCTGCCTTCATGGTATTTCATCTGTTTTTCCTTTTATGTTCCCCCTCTATCCTATCTTGTGAGCTCTGGGTGTTGAACTCTACGTCAGCAAAAGGCAGACCTGTGGATTTAAACATGGATGCAGGCAAATGCCAACTCAGCAATTCTGAGTAGCACGCAAGCATCTGGCAACCAGAGGAAAAAAAGTCTGTCTTTCCTAATTAAAATCAATGTATCTAGCTCTAGAGACAGCTACAGAACAACAGTCTCATCACAGGTTAGTATTTTCACTAGAGAAAAGCTCATTCCCCTTCCTGTGAAAACAAATGCTGCATCCCCAGGCCAGGTTTCACAAGAGTGGGCCACGGACTCCTACCCAAAATCAGTCCCTCCTCTTGGGGCTCCGGTGCTATACAAGCACACACAAAAACATACAAAAAATAGCATCCTTACGCCAAAAGGAGAAAATAAAGTAGTCTTATGTAGCCCAGAGGAGTGGGAACACATTTCATGCAGGCTCACACATTTGGTGCATCCCCTGGGTTGCTCCCATCACACTTGGCAGGTCGGTATCTGGGTTATGCGATGCTGGGACCCCCCAAGCAGCCCCAGCCATGCAGGAAGGTCACATTGAAGCTCAGCAGACACTTTTAATTTACTGCTCAGCAGTTCCCTAAAGGCTGATAATCCTGCTACTGTCTCTGCTCTTGTTTCACCAGGATAACGTGCTGAAGGTGGTGGATGAGAAGAGAAGAGGAGCACAGCCTTGTCCTCACTCTGACCTTCTATGAAATCAGCTTTCAGCACCTGCCCCGCACCCTTCATTCACCACAGACAGGGTCCCCCGTTCACCCTTCCCCACTCAGTTTCAGCATCAGCCCTTCCTATCCTGATGCCAAAGGACAGGAAAGGCTACACACACTCCCTACACTTTTCTTTGGTATTTGTTTTGCCTATATTGCAGCTGCGTGGCAAGCCAATGAAATGTCTACTGGATGCACTTTATTTTATTTAATAACTAATTCAGTTTAAAGTTAAGATTCAGCTTTCTGGGCAGCCCACCCATTCCCTCCCCAAGGCTAACAGGGAACCGTGTGTGCCCGGAGGACAGCAGGGGTTGGGTGAGCTCTCCCCAGCGGTTGCGTTGGGACAAGCGACAAAGCAGAGCATTAGGAGACAGGGTGAGAGGTGCTATGTTGTAGTGCAGTAGGTGGGTGAAGAAGTAGAGTTCAGGGCAGCTGTTGTAGTAGGGGTTTGTACGTGGTTGAAGTGGTGGCAGAGATGTACGGTAGTTGCACAGGTCGTGGGCACAGAGGGGACAGAACCTTCTTGGGGTGCTTTCGACAAGCACACAGCAGCCACAGCATCTCGTCCTTTCCAAGGTCACCTTTCTCCTCCTGTTAGATATGGTAGGGCAGAAGCAGTAGAGGCTGAATGAGCACATCAGGAACATGCTTTTTTCTAAGTAAAGTGGCTGCTGCATTGAGCAGGTACGTACGCAGCTTGGCAAAGCACTGAGCCTGCTGCTTAAGGCTGGGAAGCGCAAAGGCTACACTAACTGGAGATGCCTGCAGCAAGGAGGAGGGCAGCATAAACGCAGTAACTTTCCTTAATACCCTGCTGCAAGGAAGGAGCTGGCAACAGGACCCCAGCCAAATTGGAGCTGAAAGTCAAGGCTTCCTGTCAACTGCTTTCACCTTCCTGGTTGTGCCTTTCGTAGCCTTGTGCACAAGTAAGAGGGTAACAGTTCCCCTGGAAGCTGCCAAGGATACCTTTTGTCCTGGCCTTAAAAGGTGCCTTTCAAATCAAGGAACTGAATGAGCATCTACAGCATAAACGAGCAAAAATCCCAGCTGTTTAGAATTACAAGCAGATGAAAGACTGACAGCAAAGTAGAATCTAGCTGAAATGTGCCTGCCCATTAAGAAGGCAGAAAGCTGGCACAAGGAATAACATAATTCCTGACTTCTAAATGACAAAACAAGCAAGGCTATCATCCTCATTAAGAAGCACTGCCCTAAAACTTGAAGCAGTTTCAAGAGTAAATGTATGTGCAGATACTTATTCATGGAGATTTATTGAATGTCACTGCAAGATGCATTAGCTAACCAAAATGACAGACTGCCTTGGTGATGGAGTTGGCATGTGTGGACTGAAATACTGTATGCTGTTTTAATAAACTAATATTTGCACATATAAACACTTTGCTATTCTACGTAACTTGGATCCACAATACCTATCTCATGGAAGACAACCCTGGGAACTTCCTCTATGTGCCAAATTCAGGAGAGTTTACTGGCTTCAGACCAGGCATTAGCAAGAAACAGGGTATGCAGCTTTCATGTTTTATTAGTAGGAACACCTTCCCCCACCCAAGCCCAGACTGGGTTTATTTGGACTTATCCAACAGATAAGAGAACAGATAGATGCAAACCAGATTATAAGACTGCTCCAGGTCCTGGAAATTCTCCATCACTTAAAGGCTGGTTTTCCTCAACCAACTGGCTCGAACACTTGCTTATTTATTTATTTAAGATGAAAACAGCTCACTGACCTCAATCTTGATCCAGTCAGAATCACTGCCATCTTGCCTCAGTCCACACATAGAATATTCTCTGATGAAGAGCTTGTTGTTGCACTCCAGCAGCAATCAAGCAATAGAAAGCAACTTTTACATTGCCTCTGGCCCAGGACTTAGTTGTAGAGATAAAAATGCAACTTCAATTGTTGCTATACTTTATCTTATTGACATAAGATATAGGAACAGCTTTCCTCTTTCAAAGGAAAAACTGACACTTTGCCCTCCGTCCCCCCTCTTTCCCCTCTACCCCTCATAAATCCAAGCAACTTTGCACTTCATGATGCCTGGGAAGGATCAAGTCTGTACCAAGCTCTGTGGATTGTGCTGTGCAGATGGTGCCTGTCCTCAGCATAATTTCTTCTTGCTTACCAACAGCCTGCTTGAACGCACTTTGGATGGTGCCTGGATTGGAATTTTTCAGAAAAAACGAAAAAGGTGTGGCTAGCTATTTCTTCTTTACAGTGAGAGAAAAGATTGAAGAGTTGAAAAATCTGATGTAGAGGTGTTATTTATATTAAATAAAAATTATGAGAAAAAGTTCCAGTTTCTTAGTGTTTCTCAGCCCTATATTCAGGGCTTTTTCTACATGTGAACAGAATTTGTAGCATTTGCAGGGTAAGAGCTCCAATTCGGATCACTAAGCCCTTAGGAAAGGACTCACCTCCTGGCCTGGCTAAGTCAACCCACCCAGCAGGCTCGCTGTAATGATGACAACCTGCCTCAAAACACAAGGCTTGCTTTTCCACAGGTGTCAAAGCTGTCTCATTGCAACTTCACCTTTCTTGCAAGCAAATGCAACAGCAGCTTATAGAGTGCAAAATGATCTGCCTATGGAGACACCTGTTCCCTCCCAGCAGTGCTTGGTAGCTCAGGGGTTTTGTTAAGTTCACTCTTAATTATTCTTAAGAACAGGAAAACAGCAGCAACTATCACACAGAAAACGCCTTTTTCTTTAAACCAAAGGAGCGGTTTGCCACTGAGATACTGCTGGTTGGCAAAATTTACCATCAGTTTCAATGCAGCAACTCTGTAGCAAAATTGATTTCAGACTAGGAAATCAATTCTTGATTTAAAGAGATGATTAAACTCATCCTAAGGACAAAAACACATCTGGACAAGGTTGGAAGTACTTCATTTTCCAGAGCTTTACAAGGCCAATTACTGCAGGAGGCAACAAGAGAAAATCTTGACAGCAGTTCTGGCTCTCCATTCCCTATTTCAACAAATCTAATGCTATGGCAGAAGGATACCACACAAATTCCTAAGAACAAGTAAAGCCCTATAAAGAGAGGCTAAAAGCAGAAAGAACAGAAACATTCACAAATTTTCCACACCAATTCCCCTCCAGATGCAAACAGCATAGGAGCCTGAAGCTAAGCTGGCATTTACTGAGAAGTTTTTGTATTTGAAGTATGTAATACAGTAGTTAGTGCTTTCTTAGTTACAATGAAAGCTGTAAGTCAATTAGAGATACAGGGCAGAGTAGAGCATTGCTGTGAAGTTAAAATACCGCCTGCTGCCTTCCTTTGGCAAGGTACAACAATAGCTCAACCAGTTCACAGCCTCACACGCTCCCACAGTTGCTGGCAGGCGAAGTGAAGGCACTGGGAAGCCTGCAGCCATTCCCTGAGCACACCAATTTAGTGCAGCAACACAGCAGCTAACCAGAAATGAGGTGTTCCCAAAGCTCACTGCCTCCGAAGACATACGGAATAGCCAGAAGTCAAACTTGACCTCCTTTGCTTTACGTTCTAGCTCCGAAGTAACTTTCTCGTATCATTCTCTTCTCTGCTCACACCAGCTCCTCCCAGGACTCACAGCCAGTCACTGGTAACACACACACAGACACGTATAACACTCTCCATTGGCCCACTGAAATTAATTTAGGCTTCTCTGAAGGAGATCCATGATGCTCAGAAACAGCCACTGATTTTATTATCAACACTACACCACAGGATTGCTTTTCAGCCACACTAATGAATTAAGCCAAAATCTGGAGTAAAAATGCAACACCTTCCTTCTGAGAACTACAGCCCAGTCCTAAAAATCTGAGATTAATCTGATTCCCATTATGTCTGCTGAGACCAAGCAAGAAGATATGCTGGGGGCTTTTAAAAGGTGAAAATGTGAGCCAGCTGCTGGAGCACATCACATGCTCCAGTAACCTTTTTCCAGCTATTTCCCTTCCTTCTGGTTCCTCTGCACGCAAGTTATATCAACGTGCTCCATGAACAAACTGAACTCAATGGGACAAGACTAGCATGCACAGACAGATGGGCAAGTATTGTATGTCAACAGATAGGTGTAAGCCCAAAGGCATCTACACACAAGGAAAAAAACAGAAGCTTTAAAGATATCCTCTGATCTAGAGGCACCTTTGACTGGACATCATTAACTAACTCTTCACCTGTTGCTCCTTTTAGGCAGCACTTCCTTTTGACTCGGCTTGCAGTTTAAGTCCTTCTGTGAGGATCTAAGCAGATGCAGCGTAGCACAAGTGCTAGAGGGTATTAGTTTAGTTTTCTCACATGAAGTCTGATTCCTCGCTTGTGAGACCCTTCTCAGCCAGAAAGGAAAAATAGAACATGACCTGGTCTTTTTTTCTCCATCCTCTTAAGCAATTACTGTGACTAGGAATTGGAAGATTAAAGCTACTGTGTCATTTACTTTCTACTGACACTTGACAATGATGTATTGTGTCAGTGCAGTTCAGAACCATGCTGCACCTGAAGCACAAATATGCAGTGACTACTGTGCCACAAACTTTTCAAGGCTTAAAGAACAAAAATCTGGGATTCATACCCTGAACAATGAACCCAAAACTTAAACTGCTGCGGAGAAGTTGGCATTACAGAATCATTAGTGCTTTTAATCAATAAAAAGCTCAAGGGCAAAAAAAAAAAATGAGTAGATATCACTAGTCCTGCCATATCCTTAGAACCATCGTTCCTTTACAGGAACATCCCATAGTGAGAGGCTTTGACGCTCCTGTTAACATCCTTATACTCCCTCAAGGAAAGGGCCTAAGATTCAACGCTGGGCATTTGACTTACCTTCATCCAAACTGCCTTTCAGACAGCTCCCTTTCACAGATCTGTGCACACACTGGAAACAGACACAGTTCTGCTGGCAAGGAACACACAGGACAGCATTTGTGGAAAGGGATCAATCTTGCCAACAATTCCAAGGAAATAACATCACAAATTGCAATGTTAGTGATTTCTATCTAGGAAACAATGTAAAAGCCTGTGCCTTATCTCACCTGATGCAATTACAGTGGTTAGAGAAACACTTACCTACTTCAGTGACTTCCCCCAGTCCTACCAACAGAAGCAATAAAGGGAGAGACCAATATAATGCAACAGATAACAACATGGTCTGGCTTCTTAAATTTCAGGTTTAGCCAAGACTGGTGACTGCACCACTTCATGGCACTAAAAGTGTGTTCAAGTTGCAGATGACTGTTTCAGTACAACTGCGACCTAATGCAAGAACTCACAGCCCCAAATGACAATCCAGCTGTTACCTCTTGCAGCCAACCTACTTTCCCCAAAAAAAACTTTTAAAAATTCAGGGTACTAGGGATTAACTTACACATAGAAACCAGTCCATACAAGCCATTTTGATTACTAAAAGTACTTATAAAGTGCACTTAGCCACCGATTTCTTGGACAGTCTGCCGTGAAGAGTATAAACAAGCACAACTACGGGCTCATTGAAGGCAGACAACAGCATAATGTCCTCCTGAGGACTTCAATTCCCAGCTGGGGAAAGGACATAGAAGAGATTTGAGCTGAAAAGCTTAGGTCCAGAAGGGCTTTGCAAAACACTGTTCAAATTACAAAATCTTCCTAGCCATTAATTAGGCCAGCAGTTTGAAATCATTCTGTACTTTTCCAAGCCAAAATTTCCCCTTGCACACCTGGTACAGCAGTTGTGAAGTAACAGGATGCTCCACAGCCAGTTGTAACAGGTACAGGAATAAGTGTTTCACTTAAATCACAATTTGTCAGCAGAGAAGATACAGAAGCAGCCTGGAAACTCAAGCCTGCACTTTCATAGAGGAAAGAGAACAATTGCAGCCCTCTTAATTCCAGCTAACCAACTATTTTCAGCACCAGAAAGGGAGGCAAAAATCACCAATGGGTCTATTCCCTCTAAAAAGCAGATCTGAACACAACCCCACTGTCCTGCAGATCCTCTGCCACCAAAACCACAAACCAGGTGAAGAGCTTTAAGTTGTTACAGCTCCTGAATACCAGGCATCCCTCCACAGTTACACATGACAGGTTGGAAGAGGGCAATGCAGCCCATTTAATTCAATTCACTTCCTCTTCCATCTGCTCTAGGCAGCCATGCCCCATTAGTCTTCTGAGAGCAAGAGGAAAAATGCCAGAGTCTACGTACATCCACTGTACATCAGATGCACTGTTCAGAGCCACTACAGACTCGCCAGTTCTGAGCTGCACATCAGCACCAGAGAAATCCTTGTCTCTGTATAATTCCACCCAGCTGTATCTTTAAAGACAGTTTTAACAATTAAACACAAGCTCCCTTCCAGAGACGCTTCCCAACTGGTTCTGCATTTAGTACTAGAGCCAAGAAAGAGACTAAATTCAACTGGCACCTGCTTTGTTTCTGCTTTGCCCATTCCCCTCTTAGGGAGCTGCAGTAAGCCTTGGACTCTACCACCAGATGTAGATATGGAAGACAGCAAACAGCATCATCACCAGGAGCCAGAGCCACTGCATGCATGCTGCAGCCCTATGAGCGGGTATCAGTATGTCACAGACCAAACTGCCAAGGGAACAAAGTCACTCACTGCTACAGAATGAACACGCATGGGGCTAAACCCAACCAACCATCTGGACACAGCCACAAAACAGAGTCCTGCCACTACAGTGGATAAATAGGAAGAGCTTACAAGCAGCTCTGGAGGTTGCAGTGTGGAAGGGCAGCCACCTGATACAGCAGCAGCTTGGGACTTTTCAGCTCCTGCACCACTTCTTGCTTACTTCTACTTGCCCCGCAGAAAGGTGGCAATGATCACACATGCACTTTTGTTTAAAATGACTTAAGCATGATCTTTTTCCTTCTTACCAGCTAGTCTCCTTTTTTAGCAGAGTAACAGCATACAGGCTTGCCTGCATGCTGTCCAAAAAGCTGTATAAAGGTGGAAAAATCACACCAAAGCCACTGAAGCAGGTCTAGCACCACCACAGGTCCACAGCATACTGATTTAGCAGCAATTTGCACCCTCAGCTCAAATAAAACAAGAGTGACGTATATTTTACAGTACCTATGTGATTTGTACAACTGAAATACAACACATCAGAGCACAGTTTTCATCCTCAGCAGAGGCAATCTGAGCTCCAAGGATCATTTCACAGGGACACTGAATAGCTTGGCAGTCTAACAGTTAACTCATTCAACCAAAACCATCAATCTGAAGAGCAGCTGCTCGGCATGACACAGGTCTGGCAGCTTCCTAGCTGAGAGCCCACATCCTACAGCCATTAAACATCACTCTTTGGCACCCATCATCAATGAGCAGAGCCAGGCAGATCACCCTTGAAGGCTACACAGCAGGCAAACATCATGTTCTGAGTAAAGCCTGCTCAGCGCATGCCAGGCTAGCACAGACCTACCTCCTGTTGGCCCTGGGGTGCCAGCAAGGTGCCATGCCCAGCCTGCAAGCCCAGTCAGCCCACTCAGGGCACCGGACACCTCGCACCAGCGCCCACCTGCTCCCATTGGGAAAGCTCAGACCTTCTCTCATCACCAACGCTGCGACTGGCGGGAGCTGGGCACACGCAGAGGTTTCTCCTAAGGAGACCAGCGACAAATAAAAGCAACAACACGGTATGTCAGAGCTGCCCGTCGCAGCGGGCAAGTCGTTTTTGCTACCCAGAGTCCTTCCACTCATCCCCATCCTCCCCCCCCAGCCCATCGCCAAAGAGAACATGCTGTGTTACAGAGACTTTCATATTGGGAAAATATTTTAATATAGTAAACAAGTCAATTTACCTCTTCACATCTTTTTAAATAAGTTTATGCTCATTGGCTAAACAAAACTTGGTACTTAAACAACGGGTTACAGCCTCTAAAACCATTTTGTTCCCGGCTGGTCCTGCCAACAGCGACAGACTTCGGGCACCACCGGCATCCTCTCACGGTAACAGCCGGGCGCCAGCAGCGCGCGAGTCCAACGCGGGTTCGGAGGGAGAAGCTAGCCCAGAACGAAGCCACGAACCCCCCTTCCCCCCCCCATCTTCGGAGGACGAATTTCGGGGAGGGGGGAGAGAAGGATGTCCCGCAGCCACCGTCCTCCAGCGGTCAGCCTCCAGCGCCCCCACCCCGGGCAGCCTCGGCGGGGGCTCCTCAGGGGGGGGCGCCGCCTCCGTGCGACCCCGGCGGCAACGCGGGGTCCTTGGCAGGGCCGGCAGGAGGCGACGTGGGGGCGGCAGAAGCAGCAGCAGCAGCAGCATCGGTCGGGGGTGGCGGTGGCTCCTCCAGGCCTCCCCCCGCCTGGGCGAGGCCGCCCCGCGCCGCTGCCTCCTGCGTGGCCGCGAGAGGCCGCGGGGCGGCGGAGCCGGGGCCGGAGCTGGGCGGCGGGGAAGCGTGGGGCTGCGAGGAGGAGTTGGCGGCGGGGCCGGCGCCGCCGCGCACCGGCTGCCAGATGAGGCTGTAATAGACGGCGAGGACGATGGCGGCCAGCGAGACGGACAGCACGTAGGCCAGCACGGTGGCCAGGCGCACCCACTTCTTGTTGGTTTTGGCCGCCATGCGCGCCTTCTTGTCCCCGGTGTAGGTGGCGGGCTTGCCCCGCTCCGCCCCGGCCTCCTTCTCCTTCATGGGGGCCCGGCCCTTGGCCCGCTGCTCCACCGACCCCTCCGTGGTGGGGGCTCTAAGCCGCCGGCCGCCGCCGCCGCCTCCTCTTCTTCTTCCTCCCCTCAGGACATGGCGCTGCCGCCGCCCCGTGCCCGCGCTGCTCGGCCGGCTCCAGCAGCCGCCGCGGGGCGGCCCTAAAAGCGGCGGCACCGCCCGCAGGAAGGGGAGGAGGGAGCGGGGGTTTGGGGGGGCTGAGCTTAAAGGGCTGATGGCCACCTCCTCCGTGCCTGCTGACCCCCCCCCCCCCTCAGGGGGGCTTTGGTGCTGGGGGAGCGTGGGGGTGTTTGGGGGAAACAGCGCTATGGGGTGGCTGTTGGGGTGGGTGCTGCCCCCCCCAGGCAATGCTGTGATGCTGTTAATTGTAGAGCCATTAAAGCTGGAAAAGCCCTCCAAGATCATCTGGTCCAACCACACCCCTACCACCACTTTCCCCACTAACCCATGTCCCTAAGCACCAGGTCCAACCTTTCCTTAAACACCCCCAGGGGCAGTGACTCCACCACCTCTGCAGGCAACCCGTCCCAATGCCTGACTGCTCTTTCTGAGAAGAAATGTCTCTTAATTTAACCTGAACCTCCCCTGGCTCAACTTGAGGCGGTTCCCTTGAGTCCTATTACTAGATATCTGTGAGAAGAGGCTGACCCCCAGCTCCCCACACCTTCCAATAAGGTCTCCCCTGAGCCTCTTCTTCTCCAGACTAAACGCCCCCAGTTCCCTCAGCCGCTCCTCACAGGACTTGTGCTCCTTCACCAGCCTCACAGCCCTTCTCTGGGTACGCTCCAGGGCCTCGATGTCCTTCTTGTGCTGAGGGGCCCAAAACTGAACACAGCACTCAAGGTGCGGCCTCGCCAGAGCAGAGTACAGGGGGACGATCACCTCCCTGCTCCTGCTGGCTGTGCTGTTCCTGAGACAAGTCAGCAGTTTTTGGAGAGGCTGTTTTAGTGCCATTCTGGTTGGGCTGACACCAAACTTGCTGAAATAATCCAAAGTGGAGTTACAGCTGGTGAGATTTGGGTTGACCTTGCTCTCTGCGTGTTATTTCCCCACAAAAACATTTTATCAGCTTATTCTGAAGGCAGCTGAAATGCTGTTCCAGGGTATGGATTAGCTTTTTTTTTTCTTTTTTTTTTCTTCTTCTTCTTCTTTTTCCCTTTACGGTGCAAGATGTTTACTTCTCGAAGGGTTACATTGTGCTTTTTATAATCATTGTCTTTTCTTCCCTCCCATCAATCTTGGGGTAGCCAGGTGTGATGCACCTGAAATCCTTTTGTCTACAAGGAGTTGCAGTTGTAAAAGAGGCCTATGGCAGCTGAAGAGAAGACCATCACCCAGAAAGACCTCAGAGGAAGGGAATGAGTGAGTTTTGAGTTTACTATAGCATTCTGCTTTTCCCTTTAATAACAAGATAAAAGCTGGAGGGCTGTGAGAGAAGGGGAAAACCTCCAGCTTTTTGTAGGAAAGAAGCAAGGAACTTGCAGCTCTGAGGAAGACTATTGGGGATAAGGATTAAGATGGAGTAATTTCAAAGCAATTAGAGTTCTTGCCAAATGTGGATTGCATTAACTAAAAGCTCTATTGCATGCATGCGTAAGGGTGGCATTGTAGTGACAATCTGTACCTGCTGACTCCCAGCGCTTTCCTCATTAACCTGGTTATGGTTTCTC
This sequence comes from Anser cygnoides, assembly GCF_040182565.1. NCBI lineage: Eukaryota > Metazoa > Chordata > Aves > Anseriformes > Anatidae > Anser > Anser cygnoides. Next base: position 35,644,738 of record NC_089877.1, read on the forward strand.
GTAACCATAAGGTGGGCATGGCAGTGTCCAGCAGCAAGGGGAGCCTTCTGAAAGGGGCTATGAAACACCTCGGTAAGGGACACTGGATGGCTCTGGCTGATCGTTCTTAGAAGGGTGAAGGAATCTGGGGCTCTAAACAGTCCATCAAGGTGTGCTGATTTTGGTAACAGTGCAGCCGCCTGGCTGCAGTATACGTTTTTATCTCCTTGAGCTGATCTGCTTTTGGGGGGGGGAGAGCTGCTATGCAGTCATAGGATGTTCTGTATACGCACCCTGCTCCTGTGTGGAGGGAAGGGCTAAAGGGCGTGATGCTGCTAGCTGCTTTTGGAGACCCTGATAGTTTTTTGCATGCTGCTTGTCTAGTCGATGTTGTTATCTTGCATTTTAAATCTGTCCTTGAAGATCTTATATCATTCCTTATTATTTAACTTTAAACCTGTTGTAATGTCTAGAAGTTGGCAGACAAAATTCAGAGTTGGTGTTGCTAGTTATTCAAATGTATAGTATGTTGACTTTGTTTGTTTGTTTTTTTTGTTTTTTTTTTTTAGAAAAAAAAGATGTTTAAACGAGTCAGCAGGTTGATACAAGAAACAAAGGGACTGAATGTAACAACGAGCTGGTAGGGGCCAATGTACTAATGAGTGGTTACAGCTGCATGCTTTAGTCTTCTATCCCCACAGTCAGATTCCCCTCTCCTGGGAAGGAAACAAATTTTTAATCTGTGCAAATATTTGTGGCTTTTTCACTGGTGGTTTTTTTTTTTCCTCCTCTGCTCATTGAAAGTCAGTTTTTAAATCTAATAGTTAATAGTGCTCCTCTTCCATCAATGGAGATCTTGGCAGACTAGATTTGCTAAGGATGTGCTGTGGAGTTGTAGAAGCAGTCCCAGCAAAGGTGCTGTGTAGTGTGATTGGGATCCAACTACACCATGTACCTCTTGAATGTAGATTCTAGGAGCAACTGAAGCTGCTTCAGCTAGAAGCTGGGGCAATAGACAGCTCAGCATGTTATTCTTTCCTGCCTTCTCACCTCTTTTGCTCCTCTTCCTTCACTCTTCAGGACTATGGATATGCAGTTTTAAAACTGAACTGTGTTGCTCTTGAGATCGTGCCTTGAACCTGGTGTCTTCATCTCCCCGCTGCATTTATTCGTTGCTTATTTAGGGCATGATGTGCCTTTGGGTTTCAGTGAAGACTTAGCCTTCATAATTTCACCACAGTATCAAAGAAAATCAGTGTTCTTAAGGCACTCTCCTCTCTGCCAAGCCCTCTGCTGCCTCTGCTCTGAATAAGACAAGAGGTGTGTTGGTAAAGTACTAATTCTTGTTGGCTTTTGCTGTAATCAGGGGGCGAGCCTTTCTTTTTGCTGTGAAGAAATGGGTGTGAGTTTCTCTCCAGGTCCTTTTGTTCAAGTACAGGCAGCTGCCAGAAGGCATGTGCCTTCTGTTCCTAAACTTAGCTCCTTGCTAACAACTGCTTTAAAGGCAAATGAGAGCCAGGAAGCCAGGGCTGCAATAAAGATATATTCTTTGTCCTCTGGGTTTCAGCAAAAATGCCAAACTGTGCATCAAACAGCCTCCTGTGGTGCAGAAATAGAGCTCTGGGGGTAGAGCACAGAGAGGTCTTGTGAAGTCAATGAATGCATCAGACTAGATGAAACTTGCAAATTAGTCCTCTCTGAGATTTTGCCTTGAAAACACAAGAGGGATCACTTGCCTGAGGGGAATGAAGGGCGTGTGGTGCACCCTGTGACTGGACCTGCCAGCAGAGGAGAGCTGTGTAGCCCTTCGACATCCAGCCTTTGTCCCAAGCCGGTTCAGATGCTGTACCCTTCAGGGTCTGATTGTGTAAAAGCTCCTCTAATTTTTTACTTTGCATGTCTGAGGGTCCTCTGGGAGACTCATCTTCTTATGAGTCTGCTACTCACTGCCCTATGCCTGTGTTTAGTTGAAAATCCCAGTGTCAAAATCTATTATTGAAGATTAGGTGCTCCACCCCCCCAACTGAACAGCAGTGCTTGAGTTCTGCAGCTGCCTGTTGCAGTGGGATGAGTGTTTGCTCTACAAGGGCCCCGGAAGGATGTAGCTAAATAAACTTGTATTATTGATTTTCAATGCTCAAAGTCAGCGGATAGCATCTAGTGCTTCAGGACAGAGAAGACTTAATTATGGGAAGATCATTGGCTTAAGAAATTACCTCTGTACAGACCTTGTTTCTGAGAGCAGTGGAGCACTGGAGTGGATTGCCTGGGAGGTTGTTGAGCCTCCGCTGTTAATGGAGGCCTCCTGAAGCTCTCTGAGTTAATGTCTGTCAGTGCTGATAAGTCACAGCTGATCCTGCCTTGGGACAAGGGATGGGCTGCAGGGCTTCCTACGGTCCCATTGTTCCTGTGCTTTTGGTTTAATGAAGAAGCTCTTCTGCCTTCCCTTCCCGTGCTCAGTCCTTGGGAGGCAGTTGGATGTGACACCCTACAAACGATCAGCTTGCTCTGGGAGGTGTGCGTCTTGGTCACTGCACTTATGCTAGCTTGCGTAACTCAAAAAAATAATAATTCAGTACCATGACACTGTCCAATCCCTCTTCTGAACTCTAGCCCTGGTTTTTGTTCTTGGTGCCTGCCCCTAGCAGCGTGACTTCTGCAGGTAGATTACAGACCTTTTATTGGTTGTAAGGACGTAGTGTTGTTATACAGTGTTCTTGGTCACATTTGTGAGTTGAGAAGGGGAGAGACAGATGAAGCCTGCGACTGTTTAAAGGACAGAAT